>NC_080395.1:28754250-29381000 GCF_030265065.1 Corythoichthys intestinalis | reverse complement strand
ATTGTGGGATATTTACACCAAAAGATATTAACCGGTAGCAATCTATTTCACAGTGGCATCATACAACTGTCATAAGACAAAATGAACCACCATGAACCTTTGAACCAATTGGCTGCAAAGTTTGATTGCTTCAAGAAGCTTCATTTGGCAATCACTGCTCCCTTATCCATTTACATGATAGGGATTTCTTTGTGACAATTGGAAACCATCAGTCAGAACGAACGAAATTCACATGCGGACCTCAAGGGTCAATTGGACAACTCTTATTTAACATCTATATGCTTCCCCTAGCTCAGATTATGGAACAGTATGACATCTCCTATCACACCTATGCAGATGACACACAACTTTACATTTCTGTGTCCCCACATGATTATAGTCCCTTAGTCTCCCTGAGTAAATGCATCATCAAATCAATGAATGGATGTGCCAGAATTTTCTCCAGTTAAATGTGAAGAAGACAGAAGTGATCATTTTTGGGCCAAAAAAGGAAAGGTCAAAGATAAGCCGGCAACTTAGCACAATGTCACTTACAGCCACAAATCAAGTCAGGAATCTTGGCGTAATTATTGACTCAGACCTAAAATTTGATAGCCATCTAAAGTCTGTCACTAAATCTGCTTATTACCACCTAAAAAATATAGCCAGAATTAAGGGGCTTCTGACTCAACAAGACATGGAAAAACCTATGCATGCATTCGTTTTCAGCAGATTGGACTATTGCAACGGTATATTTGCAGGTCTTGATAAAAAAATCAGTCAGGAAGCTGTAGCTAGTACAGTATGCTGCAGCCAGAGTCCTCACAAATACAAGGAAACTGGACCACATTACACCAGTTTTGAAATTGTTACACTGGTTTCCAGTGAGTCAAAGGACAGACTATGAAATACTGATGCTCGTCTACAAAACACTTAATGGCCTTAGACCAAAATACATGTTTGATTTGTTAGATTCCTATGAAAAATCTAGACCCCTAAGGTCATCTGGAACTGGTCTTCTGTATGTTCCAAGAACAAGAACCAAGCAGGGTGAGGCAGCATTTAGTTATTATTCAATTCAATTCAATTTTATTTGTGTAGCCCTATATCACAACAAGGTTGTCTCAGAGGGCTTCGCAGAGTCAATATGATACACAGTCAGAAACAGTAGATGAATTAGATGAAGTCCATGTCCTCGGCATCCCCCATCCTTAGACCCTCCATGTGGGCAAGGAAAAACTCCATAAACCCAGACCCAAAAACCCAATTATTATGCTCCTCAACTCTGGAACAAGTTACCTGAAGGTCTGAAGTATGCTCAAACTGTTAACTCCTTTAAATCAGGGCTAAAACGCTCTTGTTTAGCACAGCATATCCATAACTATCTATATATTTAAATCTATTTGCTTTCTATTACTCTTGTGCTTATCTCCATTGCTGATTTCAATTATTTTTAGTAGAAGTATTTTCATTTTTTGTTTTTCTTATTCTATTTGTGATTAAATGTGATTTTTATGTATAATTTTATTTCCTGTTTCGATTGTCTTTGTTTTTACATTCTATTGATTTAATGTGATTTTTTATTATCTTCGTGTGATGTAAAACACTTTGAATTGCCTTGAATTGAATTGTGCTATATAAATAAATTGCCTTGCCTTTGCCCTGCCTTGGTGGAGACTGTCAACACTGTTGTTTCCAACATGCCTCCAAGCATGCATCACAGCGCTACAGATGTAAATAACAATCAAAATTCATGTGCTAATTATTTCTTCAGTTACTGTTCAAGTTGTTTCATTAATTGCTAGTTATGGTATTTGATAAAACTTTATTTGACAGTGGTGCCATAAGACTGTCATTACACAATCATAATCATGACATGACACTGTCATGAGCGTTAACTAAAGCTTATGACATATCATTTAGTGTCATCCGACAAATTATTTCACTTTTGAATGGATGCAAAAGATCTGAGCTGGACATAAACGGTGTTAGTGACATAATTTGCCGGATGACACTTAATGACATCTGTCATACGCATTTAGTAATGCCCATAATAGTGTCATGTCAAAATTATGTTGGTCTTATGACTCCGCTGTCAAATAAAGTGTTACCTATTAATCCAAATAAAACAACCAATAAGACGGACTGGACTATAAACCGCGGGATTCAAAATGAAGGAAAAAAGTAGCATCTTATAGTCCGAAAACTGCAGTGGTTTAGTTTCCAAGGGCTTTTTGAATGTGTCAAAAGGAAAGTGATGTAACACAGTGGTAAACATGCTCCTGTCCCAGCTATTTGAAACATGTTGCATCAAATTCAAAATGAGTGATGAGTGGCAACTTCGGTGAATGTTTTTGTGTCAAATTTGATGGATGATGGAACCTATTGAGTGTCTTATTAGCGGTACATTTCCTTTTTTCAGAACCTTTTGGAGAGGATTTTATCTCCCCACTCAAACAGCATTAATCTCTATTTCTAATTATCTCTGCTTGATTATGCGCCATAAAGATACCTTCCAATGCCTAATGAGAGAAGAGACAAATTTTTCTTTTGGGAACGAGACTTCAGGGAAGGGGTGAGGGGATAAGTGTGCCGTTAGCGTGGTGCAGGGAGACGGATGGTCTGTTTCAGCAGGATCTATGCTTCTCCTTATTGATCCTCCGGCGCGGGTTCAGCAGCCTGATGAGGTGTATCCATAATGACCTGAGCCCCTCTACGTAAACAGATGTTGCAACCTTGGCTAACTGCATGTATCTGAATGGTCCAGCTGCTGTTTATTGCCTTACAGCTAGGGTTGTTAGCAATCCATCTTATTTTGTGCAATTCTTTCAGCCGTCACTGTGCACAAATCCGCCTCTCTGAACAGTCATATTTGCTTTTTATTGTTCAGCCTAGTGAGGGAACTTTCCGCTACGGTGCCCACACAGCATTGAGTAAGCATCTGGAATAAGTCACAGCCCCGCTAATGGAAATCCATTTAGCCTCGGTGTGATGTAAACGTCGTCTGTGCAGGGGAGCAGAACGACAGGCCTTTGAGCCTGGCAAGGACACACAAGGTGAAAAATCTCCAAAAGTAAAGCACAAAGCAGCCACTTTCTATTCTGATGATCTTGTTCGGGGTTGTGGAAAAGCTGCATTCTCTCCCAATGAACCAATACACCATCAATGGCAATAAATACAGCTTTTGGGTGTGCTTTTCTACCGTTACTGAATTGTTCAGAGAGGGTGAAAGCCGAACCACAGACACATAATCAAGAACGAGCTCTATCACAAGTCTGCTGTAGTATGAATCACTACACCAATAATGGCTATGAATTCAGTCAAGAATGTATTCATTCACGTATTGTTGGAGAATTTTGCCACTTTGAACGGTTTGTTTTCCTGTACGCACTGTAACTATAAAGGGCCCTTTTACTTTCAAATCAAGTGTATAGCCCATTATAGCTTGAATTTGTTGCTGTTGCTAGCTTTGCATTACAGCAACGCCAACGATTATGGGTTCTCCATCTTGTTAACTTTTCTTTTGTAGCAAACATTTTCACTTATCAACTCATTTGCTACTCTACACTGTTGGCCTAAAGCATTGTCACCCCTGCGATTCTGTCAGATAATGCTTAAATTCTCTTAGAAAATGATTGCAATTACAAATGATTTGTTAGTAATATCTTCATTTATTTTGCTTGCGATGAAAAAACACAAAAGATAATGAAAAAAAAAAAGCATTATCATTTTACACAAAACTCCAAAAATGGGCCGGAAAACATCCTCAGCCTAATACTGGGTAGCACAACTTTTAGACAAATTAACTTCGAACAAACACTTCCGGTATCCATCAATGAGTTTCTTACAATGCTCTGCTGGAATTTTAGACTATTCTTCTTTGGCCAACTGCTCCAGGTCTCTGAGATTTGAAGGGTGCCTTCTCCAAACTGCCGTTTCCAGATCTCTCCACAGGTGTTCTATGGGATTCAGATCTGGACTCATTGCTGGGCACTTTAGAGGTCTCCAGTGCTTTCTCTCAAACAATTTTCTAGTGCTTTTTGAAGTGTGTTTTGGTCATTGTGCTGCTGGAAGACCCATGACCTCTGAGGGAGACCCAGCTTACTGACACTGGGCCCTACATTATGCTGCAAAATGTGTTGGTAATCTTTAGACTTCATAATACATGCACACGGTCAAGCAGTCCAGTGCCAGAGGCCGCAAAGCAACCCAGAAACATCAGGGAACCTCCGCCATACTTGACTGTGGGGACCGTCTTCTTTTCTTTGAAGGCCACGTTTTTCCCCCTGTAAATTCTATGTTGATGCCTTTTCCCGATAAGGTCTACTTTTGTCTCATCTGATCAGAGAACATTCTTCCAAAACATTTTTGGCTTTCTCAGGTAAGTTTTGGCAAACTCCAGCGTGGTCAGAAGTGGGGTCTTCCTGGGTATCCTACCATAGAGTCCCTTTTCATTCAGACGTCAACAGATAGCACGGGTTGACACTGTTGTACCCTCGGACTGACGGACAACTTGAACTTGTTTGGATGTTAGTCGAGGTTTTTTATCCACCATCCACACAATTTTCCGTTGAAATCTCTCGCCAATTTTTATTTTCCATCCGCATCTAGGGAGGTTAGCCACAGTGCCATGGGCTTTACACTTATTGATGACACTGCGCACGGTAGACACAGGAACATTCAGTTCTATAGAGATGGACTTGTAGCATTGAGATTGCCCATGCTTCCTCACAATTTTGCTTCTGAAGTCCTCAGACAGTTCTTTGGTCTTCTGTCTTTTCTCCATGCTCAATGTGGTACACACAAGGACACAGGACAGAGGTTGAGTCAACTTTAATTCATTTTAACCAGCTGCACGTGTGATTTAGTTATCGCCACCACCTGTTATGTGCCACAGGTAAGTAACAGGTGCAAATTAGAGAAGCGTCACATGATTTTTCAAAGGGTGCCAATACTTTTGTCCAGCCCATTTTTTGAGTTTTGCGTAAAATGATAAGTATTAAAATTTTTCCATTCTGTTTTGTTTTTTCATTGCAGGCAAAATAATTTAAGATATTATTACTAAAGAATTTGTAATTGCAATCATTTTCTGGGAGAAATTATGCATTATCTCACAGGATTGCAAGGGAGCCAAAACCTTTGGCCAGCAGCGCATTCATTTACACATCCTTGTCTGCTTAGGTGTATTGAAATGTCCAATCCAAGGACAGTGTGACGGCAATTAGACTAGACAGATGACAAAACTGGTATGCTATCTTGCTACCAGGAATGACGAGAGAAGTGCTTCACCCCACACAGTTTACATTTCAATTCGATAAGTCATTGCCTATATTTCTAAGCTTTGATGACTGACGGCCATGAATATTTAGAAGGGATTTGTAAAAGAACATTACAGTTGTAAAGCGACGGCTTCTAATGCAAGGAGGAAGGGTGGTTTTAGCGTTGGTGGACACCTGTTTTATTGACGTCCAGATGCTTTCCTCCAACATTCAAAGTCACAGGGAGTTGTTCTTCAAAGCCAGATATCATTAGAGCATTGCACGTTCCTAAATTTACACTAACAAGGCACAGGACACAGGCCACCATAAAAGGGTTTTAACACCAGGAAACACCTGCTGATGCTGCACCGTTTAAAAGGCAGGCTGGAAGAATTCAGTTTGCCAATTATATTGGTGTAATCACATGTAGTAGGAGTTAATGCTACAGTACAAGCCCTCAGGAAACAAATAAAAAGCTTTTGTTTTCCATAAGCAACAGGTGGCACTATATGACCTTAACCTTAAAGGGGAAGTTCAGAATTTTTGACATTAGGCTTAATCTTCGAGTTAGCGGGGGTTTAATTAGTCGGAGTTGATTTCAACAAATTCCGTGCAGTTAGTTATCAGTTTCAGGGCTTCAGAGTGGCTAAGCTAGCGCGAGTCTAGTCGCAAAGTCAGAAAAAAAGTACCCAGACTTCACAAGTCGCTTCAATCAGACGTCACTCGACAAAATGTGCTGCCTGTCGAAAAGCAGACTCTCAATAATGAAACTAATGAAGGCAGTTTACAGTGTGGTACAGTAAATTTACCTTAGCCCAGTACTTCTCAAATAGTGGGGCACCCCCCCCCAGGGGGGCGCAGAGTGATGCCAGGGGCGGCGCATGTGACCTCGGGGAACATGGCTTTTTTTTCCCGTACTAGAATAAAGTGTACTTGCACATCCACTCAGTGGGTGGCAGTGGCGCTCTCATTTTCAGAGTGTGTGCTGTATTTTTGAACCAAGCAAGAGCACACAGGAAAGAGATATGAAGAGCTGTGCGCCCTTTTCGGGAGCTGTTTTCCAGCCGGGCTCACGCGGTGTCCCACTGTCTTCTCCAGTTCTCACGTGTTCGCCCGAGAAGAGCCATTTTCGGCTTGGGATCGTCACGACGACCGCCCTCACCTCCAGTTCTCCCCTGGCCGCCGACAATGCGCCGTTTGGCTTTTGGCTTTGACTTTTAATATAGTGGGGGACGAGGAAAGACCACTTTTTACTGTGTCTAAAAATGATTGTAGCGGACAGCGTGAAGTCAAATCCATTAGACGTCACTTAAAGACATTAGACTTCAATCTCATTGATAAGCCGCTTGATTGTTTTTCAGCAAAAACTTGATGAATATTGGCAACGATTGTCCCGCTTTGTCAGTGTTACATCAGTAAACCAGTGAGCATTGTTAGCATGCTCAGTGCAAAACAACTCCACACCATTGCAAAAGAGGTGATCCTGCCAGCAGCAAAAATAAAAACTGTCCCTCTGTCCAATGATAGTCGTTTTTCTTCTATTCAGTTTTGTTTTTTTGGTCAAAATTTTTGGCATATTGTCCTCATGAGTTATCGTTTCTAATCAATTTGAATTTATTATTATTTATTGATTTATTACATTTTATTTTTCAGTATCAAATGGTCAAAAATGTATCGAGTGTATTTTTACAGTTTGGATGTAACATTTTTTTTTTTTTTTTTTTTAAATTCAGGCAAATTTTGAGCAGAGCAAATGTGGAGTTGGCATTTTTCTGGAATTTTCAAAGACTTGATACCATTAACCTTAATATTTTACTAGAGAAGATGCATCATTATGGTGTTAGTGGAATAGCGTACAACTGGTTCAGAAGTTACTTGTTCAGTCGACAACAATATGTTAGTATTACTAATCATATTTCACAAAAAAAAGGCAATAAAATATGGCATCCCTCAGGGTTCAATTTTGGACCCACTGCTTTTTCTTATCTACATTAATGACATTGTAAATTCTTCTGACATATTACACATGATTTTGTTTACTGATAATACCAACTTGTTTCTTTTAATTAAAAAACCCATTAGACCTACAGCACATTTTAAATTCAGAGTTAACAAAAATAGATAGCTTGCTCAGGTGCAACAAACTTTACCTCAACATCAACAAAACCAAAGTCCGACTTACCACCTTGCTCAAATGCAGCATGAGCACAAGTGGCCGAAGCACCTAAAAAAACAAAATAGTCTCGCAGAAATAATTGAATTACTGCAGTTTAGTGTGACATTGTCTAAGCCACATGGATATTTTGAACAACGATCTGCATTTTATATTTTGTTTGACTATCTTAGATCTGTTATTATTGTTTTTTTTTTATTGGCATGCTATTGACTCACGCTAGCTTAACCACTCCGGAGCTCTTAAATGAATAAATAACAAACTGCACAGAATTTGTTGAAATCAACTCCACAGACTAATTAAACCCGCGCTAACTCAAAGAGTAAGCCTAATGTAAAAAATTCTGAACTTCCGCTTTAAGACTTTTTACCTGCATGGACTATTTGCAGAAAAACAATTATTTTTATTTTAAATCTGGCAGCATTTAGTTCAACGTTTCAACCTGAAATGTACGATAAAATACTTCCAAACAGCCATACACGGACACAGAGTATTGATTTAAAGATCAGAATCAAATATGGCATCAAGAGATCACATCAAGTTTTTAAAACAATGTCTTAGGTTGAAAGATGGCAAACACAGTCAAATAAAAAATGAAATGGACCAATGAACAGTATCCAACAGGGAAACCAGCTGTGCTTGGAGCTGTGTCCATTGAGTCTTCCAAGTGGACACTTTTAATCTTAGAGATGGACAGTGTCTTTCCTCTGGGACCCTTGAGGGCTTTTGTTTTCTTCACTGTGCACCTGTAACAAATAATGGACTCCAGATGGCCCCGAAAGGCCTTCAAAACCATAATAACAACTCACTACAAAAGTTAGCAAGAAAAAAAAAAAAAAATAGAAACCTAGAATTTTTTTGCTGCCCTACTCTTGAAGCATTGGTGTGATCCCAAAAACATAAATTCACTTGCAAGCTAGGAAGCAAGGTTGGCAGTCCTCTACCGCCATCTTGCGGTCAATATTAACAAACGACCAGAGAGGAGGCAGATGACAAATATTAAACCAGCTCATTATTTGAGATTGAGAGCACACATTTTTAAGTTTGGGCTTTACTTGTACTACTACTGGCGATGTATTACTTGCCCTCAATGCACCCATACAGTACATAGCACTACTATCACGTCACAATTTTAGAAATAATCCATAATGCCCAGGCAACATAACTGGGTTGAACCACTTTTGCCACCAACAACTAAAATCAAAGTTTTCTATAACTGGCAATTGAGGCATCCGCATATCTGTGGAGATGTTTTAGACCATTCTTCCTTGCAGAATCATAGACTTCATAATACTTGACGGGACACGGGGAACGGGGCCAATCCGTATGGGGCCTATTTTCAAAAACTTCAAATCCAAAATTTTTAAAACCAAAGCTGCTACTGACCTAAAACCAAAACAGGCACCTACCTTAGCCATATATGAGTCTCCATGAGCAGTGGCATCAAAAAATTAAAAGTTCAATTTTTATTTTATATAAGTATAACAAAACTTAAAATGGCTATAAAATTCTCAGATTTTACACTGAATGCAAAAAAAAAAAATCACGAAATGCAGAGATAATCACCTATATTTTCAGAATCAATAGCAATATTTAACATATAACGTATTTTTGACCAAAATAGCCTTTTTTTTTTTTTTATTTGCTGCAAGTTTTCAACAGCTAATAAATCACTCAATTTACACCAGAAACTTAATACTTGAGGAAAACATGCAGAATCAATTATAAATAATATGTGAATTAATAGATTATTAATGAATTCTATATACAATCACAAGTTATTATAGAATACAATAGCCCCTTACTATCATTATACAGTTATACAATTAAAGGAATTCGGCCGCCCGGCCAAGCTGCGGAAACAGCGACAGCAGAACCAAATGGTGTTCCGCTGGCACCGCTCCCACAAGTCAACCGGGAGGGGCAAAT
The DNA here is from genome assembly GCF_030265065.1 of Corythoichthys intestinalis. Taxonomy (NCBI): domain Eukaryota; kingdom Metazoa; phylum Chordata; class Actinopteri; order Syngnathiformes; family Syngnathidae; genus Corythoichthys; species Corythoichthys intestinalis. Next base: position 29,371,661 of record NC_080395.1, on the reverse strand, counting down.
TCCATGCGTTCACTCCGGCGTTAACCCTTTGTACTGTCTCCATTTTGAACGGTTTAAAGGAAGCTCACCGAAAACAGGTTGACAATTTATTCGTCGACAATGGTCAAAAACAAGGCAAAAACAGACGACGGAGAGACAATGCTGGATCCAGGGTCGGCAAAACAACGGCTACATCGGAATGTTCCCGAGAAGTGACAATTGTTCTCTAAATGTTCAGTCTTTTGAAAGTTGCGGTGGAGTGGGCCGGGCCGAAGGCGTGCCTGGGTGTTGTCTTGAGATCTGTGGCAGGTTTGGGCGGTCAAGTTCGTGCATCATCTTTCGTGGTTGCCATGGCTACCGACGCATGTCTTGACGTCCAAGGTGCCGCGCTATCAACATGTTGTTGCCTCGGTAGGGCAAGAGTGTCCTGACCCACCGAAGAGCCGTTGATGTCCTTTACTTCTTTTTATCAGGCAAGGGCTGATATGTGATTCACTTTAATGTGTCAAAGGGCATGGTGTGAAGTCTGTCTAAACTATGGTTACATGCTTTACTATAATGAATGTGTTAGACTAATGCAAACAATTACATGGTGTGCACGAGAAAGGTAACTATTCCCTTCACAATGAAATTGTGGAGCATCCCTTTACAGTGCAGGATAAGTTAAAATCTCAAAAGTGACGTGCAAGTATGAAATCTAAATAAACATAAATATAAAATGCGTATGAGTCCTATAATTCAGGCAGTGCAAATAATCGATGTGGTGTTACCGGGATGTAATCCTCGTTTTTCAATCGCATAGCCTTTTTCTATGCTTGTCACCTCGACTTGTACAAGTTCCTCGCCGTCTCCTTTCTGCCCTCCTCGACTCTGCTTCTTTTCCTGCAGGTCGGCCACTCCAAGGCCTTGTTCTTTCTCACTTCTGAAGTCACATTCTTGGAGAAGTTAGCGCCAAAACAGTTGAAAAGGGACCGCCAGGAACTCCAGCAGGTGTTCTTGTTCTTCCTGCTCATCAGAGAGTCCCATAGCGACATTCCGAAGGACGCAATGTGGGCCATGGGCTTAAATCGCTGAATTCTTTATAAGAAATGGACATAAACCAGTCTCGATTCTTCGTTAAAAGCAAAAGAAACTGTGGAGGTAGCAATTATTGTACGTAAATATTGCGAATGTGCGGATCGTCTAAGTTCACTGTGGCGCTGCCTTACCACGAGTCCACAACAAAGAGCTTTTTACGTTGAAATTCTTGTGAATAAATGCCCAAATCCCTGAATTCTTTATATAACTGTTATATATATATATATATATAACTGTTGTAAAACAGTCTCGATTCTTGGTTAAAAGCAAAAAAAAAAAAAAAAAAAAACGGGCAGTTTGAATTTACGTAAATATGTCGAAGATAACTAGTCTGTTAGCTTTTTATGATAAAGGAGCTGCCACAATGGCTTTTTCCGTTGAAAATTCTTGTGAATAAATGCTCAAATAAGTGAATTCTTTATATAGATATGGACGTAAAACAGTCTTGGTTAAAAGCAAAAACCAGGCAGTTGGCAGTTATTTTACGTAAATATTGCGAGGTAGGAAGCGGCTAATTTCTCCAATTGATTTTTTTTTCACAACATTTAAAAATGCATGCATGGTACGAAAAATATAATAATTACCTTCAATCCTCGAACAAATCACTCCTGAGACAATCCTCCTTGTTAGTATGTGGTCCAGATTTCGTACTTTTTAAATGTAAGTCCGGCATTGTGCTCAAAAGCATGTGTGAGAGTTACACAGCCCGCTTCGGGCAGGCGGGGCGCAGTGAATGCCAAATGTGTCCAGTCAAGTAATTGTGATGTCTATGGCAGAATCGTTTTAACTCCCGTTAATAAATAGTTTTTGTTCAAATATTAATTGCCTTTTATGGTCACACTGCAGCATTTTAATCAGATTCAAGTCTGGATTTAAACAGGACATTTCATCACCTGTTTTGTTTTTTAAACTGCTCAAAAGTTGACTTGCTTTGCAGCCTGCAGAGCCCAGGTGTGCTTTAGCTTGAGGTCAAAAAGTAATTGCCCATTCTACCGCTTGATTTTTTGGGGTAAAAAGTGTATTTCATGAGTCTAGTAATCCCATAAAGGTCCTAAAGCAGTGGTTCCTAACCTTGCTTCAGGTACTAAACCCCACAACACATATACATTCACCAAACCCTCCGGAATTTAATAACAAAGCAATTTATTTCAAATGGCGTACCGCAAGCAACAAGTCACTTCCGCTCATTAATATTAATGACATGCGCTACGGTTGCTAAGGGGGGATACGCCACCGTTTGTCTCTAATCGGAAATGAATGGAAATCGTGTACGAAGAAGATGTTTAAAGAGCTAAACCTACCAATTCTCTCCGAAAATTATGTCCTTGGTTCCAAATTCAGTGGCAAAGATGTGGAAGAACATAAAAATGCTCAGTTAAAGAGATGGCTTGAGTGTCGAGGGCTGAAAAAGACGAAAAAAAAACGAGCTGACTTAAGCATAGCCTTAGCTTTTTTATCGACACCTTTTTCTTACGCGACTGACAATGACATTCTCCTGTTTCAACAAGCTATGCTTTACCACCAGCTCCGTCTTTCTTACATATTATATCTTCTGGTTGTCTGGTTCTCTGACCGTTCTTGGGGGTAATTTAGTTAGTTTGGTGTAGTGATTGCTAATGCTAGTCAGCCAACGAACACTTTGAATTTTTTTCATTGATAACAAATCTTAATCCTATAATTTATTTAGACTCCCCCCTTCCTAAAGTTTTTTTTTTTTTTTTTTAACAACATGAAAGGTAACTGGCAGTCAGATACCAGTTTCTTTTCAGCTCATTCATTGTCGGACAGAAGCAGCACGGCACAACGTCACGCTAAAAAATAAGTTTTCTTTTTCCTCTGAAAGACCATACCAACCCAACAAAATGTTTACTGCATATGAAATGTGAATGGCTTCACCCTGTCTTCACCTAGCTGGTGTTAAAACGTCCGCGCAAGTTGATTAATTCTTCACATTTTTTCCTCCGAGTTTTGGTTTCGGGAAACGTATGAAGAAACCTCCTTCATATGTTGTAATGTCTAGAGTCGTTTCTCCATGTTCCAAAAAAGCAATGTGTGATCGGCATGTTCGTTTTGAAAGATTATCGGAGAAAAATAGCAGAATTAACATTGTTTCTATGCGATGGCGGGTCTATAATGTCCCACTCTTGCTTTACTTCCGCTTTACGATGCGACGTCACGGTCGGAAAATAAATGGTGTTATACTTATATAGCGCTTTTGCACGTTTCAAGGCGCTTTACACTGTCTCGCCATCCACCTACTGGTGACGCAGCACCAGGAGCAACATGGGGTTCAGCGTCTTGTTCAAGAACACTTAGACGAGTTCATCAGGGCGGTGAATTGAACCCACAACCTCGGATTGGGAGACAACTACTTTACCACTGAGCCTCGCCACCCCGCATAATAGCATGCGTGCGATACGCCAGTCAACACTAAACATTCAAATTTCTTCAAATTAACTACAAAGAATTGTGCCTTTTGCGGTTTTCATGTTGTAAAATGAAATGAAACTCCTTGTCAAGTTCTTTTAAATGTTTGTCCCACTTGATGCTATGGTTAGCACATACAGTGCCTTGCAAAAGTATTCGGCCCCCTTGAATCTTGCAACCTTTTGCCACATTTCAGGCTTCAAACATAAAGATAGGAAATTTAATTTTTTTGTCAAGAATCAACAACAAGTGGGACACAATCGTGAAGTGGAACAACATTTATTGGGTAATTTAAACTTTTTTAACAGATAAAAAACTGAAAAGTGGGGCGTGCAATATTATTCGGCCCCTTTACTTTCAGTGCAGCAAACTCACTCCAGAAGTTCAGTGAGGATCTCTGAATGATCCAATGTTGTCCTAAATGACCGATGATGATAAATAGAATCCACCTGTGTGTAATCAAGTCTCCGTATAAATGCACCTGCTCTGTGATAGTCTCAGGGTTCTGTTTAAAGTGCAGAGAGCATTATGAAAACCAAGGAACACACCAGGCAGGTCCGAGATACTGTTGTGGAGAAGTTTAAAGCCAGATTTGGATACAAAAAGATTTCCCAAGCTTTAAACATCTCAAGGAGCACTGTGCAAGCCATCATATTGAAATGGAAGGAGCATCGGACCACTGCAAATCTACCAAGAACCGGCCGTCCTTCCAAACTTTCTTCTCAAACAAGGAGAAAACTGATCAGAGATGCAGCCAAGAGGCCCATGATCACTCTGGATGAACTGCAGAGATCTACAGCTGAGGTGGGAGAGTCTGTCCATAGGACAACAATCAGTCGTACACTGCACAAATCTGGCCTTTATGGAAGAGTGGCAAGAAGAAAGCCATTTCTCAAAGATATCCATAAAAAGTCTCCTTTAAAGTTTGCCACAAGCCACCTGGGAGACACACCAAACATGTGGAAGAAGGTGCTCTGGTCAGATGAAACCAACATTGAACTTTTTGGCCACAATGCAAAACGATATGTTTGGCGTAAAAGCAACACAGCTCATCACCCTGAACACACCATCCCCACTGTCAAACATGGTGGTGGCAGCATCATGGTTTGGGCCTGCTTTTCTTCAGCAGGGACAGGGAAGATGGTTAAAATTGACGGGAAGATGGATGCAGCCAAATACAGGAACATTCTGGAAGAAAACCTGTTGGTATCTGCACAAGACCTGAGACTGGGACGGAGATTTATCTTCCAACAGGACAATGATCCAAAACATAAAGCCAAATCTACAATGGAATGGTTAAAAAATAAACGTATCCAGGTGTTAGAATGGCCAAGTCAAAGTCCAGACCTGAATCCAATCGAGAATCTGTGGAAAGAGCTGAAGACTGCTGTTCACAAACACTCTCCATCCAACCTCACTGAGCTCGAGCTGTTTTGCAAGGAAGAATGGGCAAGAATGTCAGTCTCTCGATGTGCAAAACTGATAGAAACATACCCCAAGCGATTTGCAGCTGTAATTGGAGCAAAAGGTGGCGCTACAAAGTATTAATGCAGGGGGGCCAAATAATATTGCACGCCCCACTTTTCAGTTTTTTATTTGTTAAAAAAGTTTAAATTATCCAATAAATTTTGTTCCACTTTACGATTGTGTCCCACTTGTTGTTGATTCTTGACAAAAAATTAAAAATTTTATATCTTTATGTTTGAAGCCTGAAATGTGGCGAAAGATTGCAAGGTTCAAGGGGGCCGAATACTTTTGCAAGGCACTGTACGACGCAAGTGCAACTCGGCTTCTTCAATTTTTATTTGTCTGAATAATGCAGACAGCAGGTTTAAAACCTTGAATGGAAATGAAAATAGTGAAAAATGTTTGCACTTTTTAGAGTGAAATATTTACTTTTAAAAGAATGAAACTTTTGGTGTCATGAACTTAAAGCAATTCCTTACTGGTTTTTAACTAAACTTTTAAATTAGCATCAACTAATTTTGATCAACTTATTTATTTACTACTCTTATATTAGCAGCCTGCTCATTCATTATTTGGTTTTCATTGGAATGGGTAAGGTCTGCAAACTCACCAGAAACATCCAGTGCCATCTTGTATGGGTGCTTACAGACACACCTGATTTCCAATCCCCATCAGTTGAGCATTAGGGGCCAACTCCTTAGGTGGCGCTCCACCTAGTGGTACTAGGGGTAACTACATTGAAGTTTTAAATAGGTGAGTCAGTGGTAGAGACAGGAAAGGAAGAGTTATGGAAAATAGAGAAGGTGAAAAGGACTGCTGGAGCTGGATCTTTCTTCCCCAAGGCCCTCATTTCATTTCACTTTTCCATTTTTTGTTTCATGTATGCATTCTCTTATTTCTTATTTTGTCACATACCGTTTTTCATGGCATAAAATGTGATGCAAATGTTTATTATCTGCTCAGTGTACGCTGCTGGTCTGTTATATTTACTCATCCCAATTGCAAGTCAATTTTGAGCAAATTAGTTTCTCCTCCCATTGAAAGAAATGGAATAAAGCCACTAAATTGGGGTTAAACCACTCCAAAACAGTCTAAAACAACACTTTACCTTTTGTCAGCATATGAAAATAGGGCCCTGTTGTAACCTTCGTCGAACCCAGGTTAAGAACCACTCTTCACCCAAGCATTCCAGCATACATTAAAAAAAAAAAAAGTTTTCCTAGGGTCGTTATGAACAGAAAAGGATTAGGGCCGCTGAAGAAGAAAAAAAAACGGTGGCCAAGATTCTGAGAATAAAGTCAGAATTCTCATTTTAAAAGTCAGACTTTCTGCGTACACAAACCTGAATTGGGAAATTTCTCTTTAAAGTCAGACTTTCTGACTTTAAATCTTGGCCAGCTTTTTTTCCCTTCAGTGGCCCCAATCATCTTCTGCGACCTCTTTGATGAACCCTCAATTTGCTTTCAGGGTACATAAAGTTAATGGCTTTGTAAAACCCTCCACGTTTATTATAGATGTCCCTTATTTTCTTTTCTTTCTGTAACAAAGTTTATTAGCTCATGACACCATGGCTGCAACTTTTCTCTTTTGGTAATTGCACTTTGTATCCTTAAAAGTGCATATATGACATGACCCAAAAAAATATTCTTGAATATAAATAGCACTATTATTGGAGTTAAAATCATTATTTGAGACAATTTAACTATATAAAACAACTTGGCAAAGTGCAGATGACGAAAAATACCTCTTCAAAGCTGCCGTTTAGCGCTCTGGTGCCTCCATCTTGGTGATGACGTCCAAGAATGAGCGATTTCAGCGGATTTAGCACTGAGCCCAATGGAGGAGGAAGTGTTTTTCAGCGATTCTGGTTCAAGTGGGGATTTTTCGAACAATATTGTCGATAGAAGTATATTTTTGAGTCGTATTTGGAGGAGGAGGAAGATTCAGAACAAGAAAAAGGCGACAAAGACAACAAACACGAGGCTGATGATGAGAGCAGACAGCAAAATGTCAGTTTTTATCTCTCTACCCCAATATTTTTACAGCATTCTTTGTATCTAAGTATTTTTTCCCCGATTGCTATAATTATTTTATGGTCATGACGAATAATTGAGAACCGGAGACGATAGCGGGGTGCTCCCTGGGCCCTGGCCTAGGATAGCGCTCTACAGGTGGGCGCACGAAGAAGGCCAAGGGGGGTGCAAGTCTCGACACAATCGAGGACCAGAGACGAGAGTGGGCGGTTACGCCCACCTACATCAGCAGATGACCATGCCGCTGGTCGTCGGCCGTGGGAGGCGGGTACTCCTGCCTTCTCGGTGGACAAACCGGCGGCTTGTCACGCGCCGTAGTCACCGGCCGATGAGGACGGCCACTCCATGCAAGCCACCTCTTTGTTAAGACGTGTGCCATGATCCCAGTATTTGACATAATATAAAACACGTAGCTTACTCACTTCCTCGTCCGTCCAATGGTCCCTCGATTGTCAGACTTGTTTTGCCCATTCATCGCGTTGAACAGGATCTTTTAGAAACCCTAAAAGGCTCACACCACTCTCCCTGGTGTATCAACAAAAGCCTGCAGCACATTGGGCTGGCGTGACGCGAAAAATTAATCTGCAGTCCTTCTCCATACAATAGTATGGCTGTATAGTAAAGATGATCTCATTCTCTGATTTCACATATGCCTTGTTCCATAACTCTAGACCAAGGGTCCCCAAACTACGGCCCGCGGGCCGGATACGGCCCGCAGCCACATTTGGTCCGGCCCCCTGAACAAAACAAAAAAAAAAAATTGTAAAAAAAAAAAAAAAAAAAAAAAGAAATTTTTTTTTTTTTTTTTTTTTTTCAATAGAGTTATTTATGTCCTGGCTTTTTTCTGTGAAGAACTGAGCAATGGTTATTTGGTTATTATCTATTTAATTTATACAGTATTATTATATTATATTATATTACATGATATTATATTATATTATATTATATTCAGGGGTGCACATAAGTGGTCCGCACATGCGTACTGGACGTAGACAAACGCGCTGGCCCTCAACGGCTTCCATACGCTTTTGCGTACCGATGGCTGACCACTCTATTTGCGGCGGACACGAGAAAATAACTTCTCAAAATGTCGATGAGGCAGGCCACACTGAGTAATTACTTCCGTGTTCCCCCACCCCCGTCAAAAGACAGACAGACGACAGAGACGTCACCGGAGCTACCGAAAAAAAGGACTTTTGCTGAAAAGTGGCTACAGGAGGTACCATGGCTAGAAGCGAACGATGCTCGCACGGAAATGCGGTACAAAATGTGCCGTGAGAATCCCAATGTCGCCGATTAGAGCAACGCATTTTATGTAGGGTCAAAGAATTTCAGCCATCCAAACTTTGAAAAGCACGAAAAAAACAGAGAGCATGTGGCAATTAAGCAAACTATCGATGTCAAACAGGACCCCACTCGCCCTATGGACATGTGGCGGAATAGGGCGGAATAAAGGTAATGAACAGCGACATGCACTGACAAACGTGTTTTTGCTCGCATTTTACAAAGCTAAACATGCACGTTCAATGAGGTCTTATGAGGAGGACATCCCACTTTGAAAAAGGCTTGGAGTTAATGTGGGAGCCGCATAATGCCCTTTATTTTGAATTGGTGCTTTTATGTTTATTTCTTTACATTTCACTCCAAAGTAATGGCAATTTTGTTGTGCCAGTTGATGTTAATCAAGCATTAACTGTTAATATAATTAATCAAAGTTAATTGGCTCTAAGTAAAGCTTGTCATAAATTTATCGCATCAGGTGGGTCGGCTCTCAAGCTCAATGAGGACCAAGTCACATCTCCAGGTCCTCCTCTGAGAACCTGGGCAAAAAAATTATGTGCACCCCTGATTATATTATATGATATGATATGATATGATATATGATATGATATTAAGGGCTGTCAAAGTTATCGCGTTAACGGGCGGTAATTAATTTTTTTCATTAATCACGTTAAAATATTTGACGCAATTAACGCATATGCCCCGCTCAAACAGATTAAAATGACAGCAGTGTCATGTCCACTTGTTACTTGTGTTTTTTTGTCTCCCTCTGCTGGCGCTTGGGTGCGACTGATTTTATGCACCATGAGCATTGTGTAATTCTTGACATCAACAATGGTGAGCTACTAGTTAATTTTTTTGATTGAAAATTTTACCAATTTTATTAAAACGAAAACATTAAGAGGGGTTTTAACATAAAATTTCTATAATTTGTACTAAAATCTATCTTTTAAGAACTACAAGTCTTTCTATCCAGGGATTGCTTTGACAGAATATTAATGTTAATGCCATCTTGTTGATTTATTGTTATAATAAACAAATACAGTACTTATGTACAGTATGTTGAATGTATATATCCGTCTTGTGTCTTATCTTTCCATTCCAACAATAATTTACAGAAAAATAAGGCATATTTTAGAGATGTTTGAATTGCGATTAATTACGATTAATTTTTAAGCTGTGATTAACTCGCTTAAAAATTGTAATCGTTTGACAGCCCTAATTATATTATATTATATTATATTATATCATTTTTATTTTATTTACTTTGGTTCCGTGAAGAATCCAGAAAGGGTTATTTGATTGTGGCTTTCTGAAAAACAATACATTTTTACATTTAGGCACTCCTGCAATCGTCACACTTTTTCTGTTACAAACTGACCCGGCCCCTCATCAGAGAAGGGTTATGTGGCCCTCACAGGAAAAAGTTTGGGGACCCCTGCTCTAGACTATGACAGCAAGTCACTCATTTTCACGGCGCAGGATTAAAAAAAAAAGCTGAATTAATATATCAATCGGTTCCACACACATCTAAGCGGTCCATTTCATTCAGGCTCATAAAATACCGCCTGAAAATGAAATAAACATGCTTTCTTGTGTCATATGCACTTTAAGTTGTCCTTGATATTTATATTTTTTCGATTATCTTAAACACTTCAGGAGGAAACCGACACACACACACACACACACACACACACACACACACACACACACACACACACACACACACACACACACACACACACATACAGATTTGAAAATACTACTGAAATACCTTTTTCATGGGATTGTACTCTACAGTACAAATACGCAGAAAATTATATAAGAGATATACCGTATTGGCCCAAATATAAGACAGTGTTTTTTGCATTGAAATAACACTGAAAAAGAGTGGGTCGTCTTATATTCGCGGTCTAGACATTATACCCATTCACGACGCTAAATGGCGCTAGATATCATTGAAGCGATGTTCTGTCATGATAGATCTCAGCCACTCTCCCCATTCACGACGCTAGATGGCGCCAGATATCAATGAAGCGATGTTCTGTCATGACCGATCTCTGCTACTCTTTTTAGTTTAACCAGTTTGCAATAACTTATTGCAATCTTTTTCCTTACTCAGATGTTTCAAGACTAGTTACAGTTAGACTTCACTTTGATGGTTAATGCAGTTATTGCAATTTTGTTGTTTTAACACAATAGATTGTTTACATTTCAAAAACCAGAAGCCATTCATTTAGGAATGTGATTGCACTTTACATATTTAAATTTTCAGATATTAAGATTGAATGAGGCAAAATAACACGCTTTTTCTCTCAAATATATTGCTATAATTTGTTTTGGATGTACTGTAATTATTTTCTGTATAAAAATTAATTTGGTGTTCAAAAAGTCTTTTTTCAAACTTGAGTCTTGAAAAAGAGGGGGTGGTCTTATAATCAGGGCCGTCTTATATTCGGGCCAATACGGTAATCGTATGATGAATATCTGACATTTGAATGCCTGTCAGCCTTATTCTTGATGGACCCAATGGGGTCAATGCAAAAGTTAAACTGGATCTGATAAACAGTAAATAACCTACGTAACCCCTTCATACCTGCATTTTTTCTGCTGGGGAAAAAAAAAAAAAAAAAAAAAAAAACTTCACATTTTTATTCCACTCAAATACCAGAACAAAGTACAATTTTTTAGGTCAGGGATATTTCGTGCTTTTATTAGTTATTTTCAATGTTAATGTTACGTTGTTTTTAATGAAAAATGAGCAGTTACTTTTGCGAGTTGCGTTCTGTCTCAGCCATTTCCAAGAGCCAAAAATAGAAAGAGGGTGTGCCTAACCTCATGATCTGATTTCAATAGGTTTCATCCAATCATCTCCCAGAAGTGGCAATAGCAACTAAATTCAGTGTATATATTTATTTAGCGACACAAACGAGCCATGTACTTCAGCAGCATGCTAAGCTCTGAAGGGGTTAATTATCCAGCTGTCTGGATGATGTGGTGCTGCGCTGCCTCCCACAGGTCAGTTTTGGTAACATTTCAAAATTGGGGCTACTGTGGGAGATATCTTGTGTATGGTGTGCTGAATTGGTCATTTCAAGTACGTCACAAGCATTGAGCAGTAAGCTGTCTGTGATCTCTCCCATTTAAAGAATTGCTAAGAAGCAAATAAAATACGTGTGAACTGCACCAATTTCGCAGAACAAGAAATCAAGTCATCAATAAAAAAACAAATAGCTGGCCAGTATTCAATGGAAGAATGAGTGCAGAGATATTTAATAAAATTCTTTATTCATAAACTTGATGCAAGTTTACAAATTACTTTACATGGTCAAATTCACCCTTGCAATGGGGGTCACAAAACAAAAAAACGGAACCGAAAGCAAAGCATGCTAACCAGTGCATAACTTAAGAAGCCGGGGGACAATCGCGGTTTAGCACTGGTTCCGACTTCGGATCAGAATTGGTCTCGGGGGGGGGAAAGGTTGGCCCCATGGGAAGCTGCTTTCAGTGCACATTAGACTTTGGGTCAGCAATCAACAGAAAGGTAAAAGTTTAAAATATTGGGTTGGAATTCGTAACATTGTCGAACCTGATTCCACACTTAGTGCAATGGAAACCCACTGCAAAGTGCCAAAAAAGTGTTGCTCTGTTAATGACGTTGCCTTTGAACTTGAGCTGAGAAAAGTAACGGCACAAAAATCCAGAATGAGATGCTAATTGTCTTGAGATTTGAGTTTCAAACTCTTAAAACGTTGACATTGCCAAAGAACGGATGTTACGCCTCAATACAAAAAGGCTTCATTTTGCCTTTCAGTAACTTTGAGGGATGTATTAACATGCACGGCAATGATCAGAATGAGGATTTTGAAGATCCTTAGCTACGTTTGTGGGATGTATTCCTGAGTTTGCAACCCCCTTACCCACTCCTCCCTCCCGAAAGAATAACAGCGTGCACGCACATGGCGACGACACGAGGCGGCTGATTTGTCCTTTTTCTTTTTTTTTTTCAGAAAGGAATGATGAAATTCTTCACAAATTATGTCCACACTGATCGCTTAGTACCCTGGTTCGGTCTCAATAAAAAATAAGATGTCAAATGTGTGGTGGTCTCAGTCCAAACTAAAAATGTGAACCGAACTTGCGATGAAGCTTCTTATGCTTTAGAATGTTCTACTTCAAAACAAAAGCAACACCAACGACCACCCGTGAAGGGAGTGTGTTAAATGGAATGAACACAGAACAGGAATCACTTGAGATCTGCGCAAAAGGTTTCAGTGATCGTAATAGTGAGGTGCAAAGGTCAGACTATTGCTGCGAGTTCAGGAACACGAAAACACCATCAAGGACAACTTGGAATGTCACTTTCCCCCCACCTCCAGATGTCCACAAAGAAAGGATTGGCATCGTGGCTTGTGAGAACTAAGCCGGGCGATTAATTGATTCGATGCATAGCCTTACTGAGGTTCATCCGGTTAGAGGAATGACCAAAAAAAAAAAAAAAAAAGAAGCCAAAACCCTCTGGAATGTGAATGACAGTTGTGATAAAGAGGTGCCATCAAACAAAAGGGGTCAATGTCCCCTTTTACACTGCCTGTAAAACCCCGCATTTATCTGCCCTGTAATCCCATCCCTGTGTCACTGCCAAGGATGAACAGCATCGACACGGACGGGTGGGAAGGAAGTCAACACGCCAATTTTCGGGCTCCGGAGGTAGCCTCGGGAGCCGTGATAGAAGTGAGATTCCACCTGCGTGTGAGGTATTCCACAAATGTCGGGAAGGAGGCAGCGAAGTTTAAGACCTGACCATTTCCCAGTAATTGTCCCATGTTCTGTTGTGGCTCCAATATAGGCAATTTGTGGATGGGTTTCTGTGTAAAAGAGGCTGTTGTCTTCTTGATTACAAATCAATATTAAAAAGAATATAAGGGGGGGAAACTCAGCAGTAGTCATTTGTCTTACATAAGATATGGCATACTTAATTTCCTTATGCAAGAGCATCCGTTTCGCAACTTCTTCATTCCAAGAGGGAAGCTGCTGTTGATAGTTGCGGCCCATACGGGTGTATACAGTCTCAGGGGCCGGGACCAGGTTACATTATAAACATCCTCTCGCAGAAATACACATGTACACGTTTACAATGTAGCATTAAAATTGACGTGATTACAGCGTGAGCCGATGCAGTCCAATTCGGTCCTTTTTTTTTTGTGTGGAATTCTTAATGCCAGCTTCAAGCTGACAAAGCAAAGTTCTCTTGACCTGGAGTCGTTAGGTTTTGAAAGACGTCCAAAGACAAGCTGGCATGTCCTATGTGGAAGGTACGTAGATATGTTATTTCAGCATGTGGTCCGCAACAGGTTCTGGAGCCAAATGGAAACCATCACATTACAAATGAGCCTCGCAGATGGGCGAGTCAGCGGTATTCCATTTCTGTTGGGAGATAAATATGTGATGTCCAAAGAAGAGGCTGGTATATTTGATTATGTGCTTGTTTCTGGTTGAGGAATTTTGGCTTGGAGTTCACAAAATGTTCAAAAGAGCGCAAAAAAAGTTGAGAAAAAAAAAATCGGTTGCAAGGAAAATAAATCTAGAGCAGGAAGGGTGGGTGTATCTTTAGCCATCCTCTTTTGGGGGTGTGTACCATCCTGGAGGCAAAAAGCAACAACAGATTTAGTACACGTGCATGTATAGATCACCATTTTGGGTGGTACCAAAGTCAGTTTAACGAGAGGGTAAAAAAACAATGTACAGAGTAAAGTAAAACTATTCTGGCAAAATACCATATTACAGAACACAAATATTGTGAGGAAATTTATGAGGATTGGAAAAGTAATCTAAAAATATAAGAGGTGTTATTAAAAGAAAATGTCGGTCTAAGAGAAACTACATAGAGGTAGTCCCCGGGTTACGACGTACCTGCCTTACGTGACTTTGACGCGTGTCTCGTCCGCTGTTTCTCCAGTCTTTTTTTTTTTTATAGGCGTAACAGCCTCTCGTCCGCCACCTCTCAGCATTGATTGTAAGTAAAGTATATCATTTGTCATTTATTTTGGTATTTATTAGGTCTAATTAAACTAAATGGTTAAGCTCTACGGTAATTGCTAGCATTACATTATATTATAGATTATGTATGGTCCGCTTTCCTGTGTTGCACTCTGACTTGTTTGACGTGACGCCAGCACAATTTTCTGTTAGTTTCGAGCATTGCTTTCATGTTGGGAAGTGGGGGTGAAGGCCAGTTAACGTTTCAAGAAGGCAGAAAAAGGTAAACGGCTTGAACTCGCTATTAGCCTGCTAGCTTATTGAGCAGCATTAGTTTTCATCGCTGGACCAATGCCACTAATAGCTGCTGTTTTCATGTTGAATTGCCCAAGATTTGGACCTTATTTCCCATGGTACTATTGTGCAGCCATTGAGTTATGTTTTTGTCAGCAAATGTGTCTCTATTGATTTACCGTAATTTCCCGAATATAACGCGCACTTTTCCCCCCAAAATCAACTGGTAAACTCATGGTGCGCATTATAAACGGGTACATGGATGGAGACAGAAATATATATGTATTACATATATATATAAAGAGATTTTTTTTCATTGACACGGCCACGTTGTGTTGAAGAAACGCATGTGGCCACCCGTTGCCGACCATTACGGTACGTGACGTCACCGTTTTGTTTCGGTAATACTTCACTCTAATCGGCCGAATGATTTCGTCTGTGTTAAATTCTGCTTTTTTCACTCTTCATAAAGCACAGAATTTAGTTTCTTGAACTCATTTGAGTCGACGTTTATTGCAGCTCCGCAATTCGGACCATAACAAATGTAAGGACACACTTCCTGTGTCCGTCAACTATATCGGTCCCTCGGGAAACTCAAACCCAAATAACAATAGTTCCTTTTGTTACTTCTCGTGCTGACAGCTATGAGCTCTCACGGATTTCCGACTTACGTTATCACTTTCATTTTACCGTATCAATCCATGGAAGAAACATTTATTCATCATGAGGAAACGAGCAAGTTATACTGCAGCCTTTATAAGAAAAGTCAGATCTGTTTTGTTTTCTCCTAGATTCTGGTAAGTTGGAGAAGTTGTCAAATCATATTATTACCGTAAATATTGTCAGTTCACGTTAATGTTTTGAACTACCAATATGCTATGCTTGTGCTGTATTTCACCAGTCAGTAAAATGACATCTCTGTATCTGTACACAAGCTCTGTTTTCTTGTATTCTTCTATTTATTGGTGCTAAAATTAGGGTGCGCGTTATAAACGGGTACAATAATTTTCCCTAGATTTTACAAGTAAATTTGGGGTGCGCATTATACACGGGTGCGCCTTATATTCGGGAAATTACGGTACTGTATTGCATTATTGTACGCTCTTTGTCATTATTGTATTTTATTTTCTAATAGTGTGTTCATAGTTTGACGGTGACAAATTAATAAATGTCAGTTGTAAGAATAACTATGGTGTGATTGGTGTTACCAGAAGGAAGTAATATCTATTCATCTTATTTTTTACTTTGTTTTATTAATATGACATATAAAATATGTTATTGGATAGTTATTTTTAGATTTAGAGGGTATTTAGAGGTACTTAAAGGGTTAATTTCGACTTACATGGAAATTCGGGTTACGTCGCCAGCATAGGAAGGGACGTCCTTCATAACCCGGGGACTACCTGTATAATGTTGTTTAAATAATACGGACATTTGCAATATTAAATTAGAACAATTATCAAACAAATGTAATCACAGGGAGTCTTCGAGTTACGAATTAGTTCCGTTCCAACGCTGGCGATGTAACCCGAATTTCTGCTCAAGTCGGATTTCAACGTTATGGTACTTTGTATAAAAAAAATGGAATACGGCAAAGAATCAGATTGCATGTATTTTTAAGGTTGCAATGTAAATGGGTGGACCGCTGTGTTTTAAATGCTGTCCCTAAAACGGGATGGACACGAAGGATGTTGTTTTGGTTTCGTTTTTTGTTGGCATTGATTATGGCTTACAGTAATTGTGTTCCAGGCTTTCGGTTCCTAATAAACCACTGAAAACTAACGAATTTGGTACGGTCCTCACACATACTAGAATATACAAACCGGATACGGTTGAAGTTGGAAAATTGTGTAAAATGTAAATAAAAACAAAATACAAGGATTTGAAAATCCTTCTCAACCCATATTCAATTGAATACACTACAAAGACAACATATTTAATGTTCAAACTGATAATTATTATTTGGCAAAAAACAATTAAGTTTAACTTAGAATTTCATGGTTGCAACACGTCCAGTACAAGTTGGGAAAGGTGGCAAAAAATACTGAGAAAGCTGAGAAAAGCTCATCAAACACCTATTTAGAACATCCCACATGTGATCAGGCTAATTGGGAACAGGTGGGTACCATAAAAGGAGCCTCCCCAAACATGCTCAGTCATTCACAAGCAAGGATGGGGCGAGGTTCACCACTTTGTCCACAACTGCATGAGAAAATAGTTGAACAGTTTAAGAACAACATTTCTCAAAGCAAAATTGCAAGGAATTGAGGGATTTCAACATCTACGGTCCATAATATCATCAAGAGGTTCAGAGAATCTGGTGAAATCAATGCACGTAAGCGCCACGGCCGGAAACAGAGATTGAATGACCGTGACCTTCGATCCCTCAGACGGCACTGCCTTAAAAACCGACATGAGTGTGTAAAGGATATCACCAAACGGGCTCAGGAAAACTTCAGAAAAGCATTGTCAGTAAATACAGTTCGTCACTACATCAGTAAGTGCGGGTTGAAACTCTTGCCAGAAGCTTGTGGATGGCTACCAAAAGCACCTAATTGAAGTGAAAATGGCCAAGGGACATGTTACCAAATATTAGCGCTGCTGTATGTTAGGCCTGAACGATATTGGAAAAAACTATTGCTGCGATTTTTTGGGGGTTTGCGATATATTGCGATATTATATTGCGATAATAAAAAAAATGTATATATATTTTTTTCAAGGAATTTTCACAAGATGACTTAAATAGCTGTTTGGAAAGACTTTAGATGACTCACCGTCACCACAGTGTACAGTCATCCCTTGTTTTTCGCGGTTAATGGGGACCAGAACCCGCCGCGATAAGTGAAAAACCGCGAAGTAGCGCACCTCCCCATTTTTTTTTTGTGTGTGTTTTTTGTGTCCAATGTATTTATTCAGATTTAGTATTGGAAAGAGATACATATAAGACATGTTTTTTTCTCACTTTTCCCCCCAAAGTGATTTAAAAAATGTATATAAATAAATGGTTTTTAAGCACTTCAAATGTCATAATTATGATAAGTTTAAAACATAACTGTCCAACCAAATCATTTTTGAACAAGAATAAAGTACTGTAGCAGATAAATGCTTGGCTTTATTAAATGCTTCTGTTTATCTACTTTAGCTGTGACCGTTGAAGTGACATGTAGAAATTTCAAACTCCTCATGATCACTTCTGGCATTTAAAGGTCTCCAACGTCCCCACAGTACACACATTCATTCCAGCGCGGCTTCCTTACAACTGTTTAACAAGTTAAACGATGGTTGACAGATGCCCGTGTGAAGTCTGCTTCTTTGGCCAGATCAAAGCCATCGTTGTGCCGCAGTGACTGAGAGGATCAAAAGGCTGGGAGCGGGAGGGTAGGAGGCTGTGCGCAGACCAGAAAGTGAGGCGTATGCGGATAAAAAAAAAAAAAAAAGAAAAACTATCGCACGTGCTTGCGATGGGACTATTGCGCACACGCACATCGCGATGGCGATGTTTAAACGATATATCGTTCAGGCTTACTGTATGTATATTTTTGACCCAGCAGATTTGATCACTTTTTCCGTTAACCCATAATAAAGTCATAAAAGAACCAAACTTCATGAATGTTTTTTTGTGACAAAGAAGTATCTGTTCCAATCACTCTATCGGAGAAAAATAAGAGTTGTAGAAATAACTGGAAACTCAAGAGAGCCTTGACATTATGTTCTTCACAAGTGTATGTAAATTTTTTTACCACAACTGTATGCATTTATTATTTAGTTGAGAAGTATATTTAGCAGTTTCTTTGAGTAGGAATATGTGTTTGAACGATTTGTTAAGCGCTTTGTAAAAAACAACCTCGTATGGCGTTTAAGCTAGCGGAATTTTGGTATATCCAGTTGTTCTTTTGTTGTACTTAGACTAAGTCAGGTATTTTAATTTAGTTTGAATGCATTCATTGCTGTTGTGAAATAAAAATGCAATTTTGCTTTTTTTTTGCAACACTGAGGAATTTTATTTTGCATTCACATTTAATGCTCTTTTGAAAGTGCAATCTTAGCAAGCAAAAATAAATGTTATTGCAGTCATAAACGTTTGTTTCTGTTGTACGTCTTCTAAAATTTATTCTGCAACACATTAAATGTCCGTATTGTGATTACTCGATTATTCGAACGAAATAATCGATTACCTAAAAAATCTATAGCTGCAGCCCTAGTCTAAACGCAGCATACCTTTATCGATGTTCGTCGGTCTTTCTCCAATGTTTTTATAATGTTAAGCGCCGTTTCCACTGTAATTGTTTTTGGCTAAAACAACCAGCTGACTTCTTTGGAGCCATAATGTGAAAAAAGGATAGTGAAAAAGGCAAGGATACTCCCGGTGCGCAAACACAAGTAATCACCATGCACTAGGTGGGGACTAAATGGCAAACAAGCCACGGGCAAAGTAGCTTTGAAACGTCGGAGGTTGAGGACATCGTTACCCGAGGACTCCCTGTACATGGTTAACTCATTGGCTGCCACTGATGGTTATAAAACATACAATCCGTTTAAACTGGGACCGCTGGAAGTGAATGATCGCCAACCCTCCCAGTTAAAATGGATGATTTTGAGGGCTAAACATTTCACTGTCAAAGAGACGTGTATATGATGTGACAGCAGTCACAGTTTCAAGGTTATTCAAGAGAACTTGCGCCATCCCTTGGGTTGTTGATCAAGCTCAAGTGGCGTGAGAAGCCTTCAGTCCTCTTGCAAATATGCTTTTATTGCCACAATGAAGAGTTCCCTTCAGACAGCATTTCAGTGGTGGCTTTTTGAATGTGAACACATTAATATTGCTCTTTTACCATCGCCTTTTTTGTATTTCAACTAACAGACTCTTCGAGTGTTGTTTTGGTGCCAGACTTTCTGGCGAGAGAATTCTCAGCCGTCTGTGCTGTGACTTAATGGGGGCGACCACTCAACAGCACTTTTAACTCTCTAGCACCATTTTAACGATTTGATAAACTGAATTCTAAGAAGAGTGGAGGAACTGTAATGGTGGTTAAACGTTGGTTTAGAAAATGGAGTACCAACCGTTCTTTTCGTGGATCTGGACCAGGGATTTGTAGGACTGCTGTGCTCTGGCTAGATTGTACTGGTTCTGCAAGGATTGATAAAACAAGGTCACACTAGGTATAATAACATATGAGCCACATCAACAGACCTCTCAATCATTAAAACTAAGAAAAATGAGAATGTCAAACAACATCTAATTACACGACTCAATGGACAATAATTATAGCAAATCAGTTGTATTACAAGTGGTGTGTATTGCCCCATATCTGTAGATAGGATTTGTATCAATTCAATCCTGATTAATACCAAAACTACACATTAAGACAGTTATTGCGATATTCGTATATCACGTTAGAAAAAACTAATCAAAATAGACATAAAAGTACATTTATATCAATTTATTCTTGAAACCTCATCCAGCACTCAAGTAAACATGTTTTTGTTTTGTTTGAACAACATATGGCTTTTATTAGAACATGTTCTCTTTTTTTAGTGCCAACCAGCTTTAGTCCAAAGCTGCTTAAAAAAAAAAATCATAAAAGATGTATAGCATATTAATAACGAACAATTATTTGAAAACAAAAGAATGGCAGGTCAAAACACTAGCTTGAGCATCCAGGTTTACCAACCACCACAGGGCCAAAAGCCCCAAAATAACTTGGTGTTTCTGCAGTATTTCTTTTGCATTGTACACCTTCTTTGTGGCTCCAGTCACACTCCATGCCTCAGTTTTTGCATAAAAAGCCAAAATGAGCCCAAATTTTAGACTTATAAGGTACTTTGGGGCATCACGCATCTCCATCTCCGTCATGTTGAAATGTTTGCTTCGTAGCGCCAATTCTCTTGAGAATATAGTGTAACGAAGCCACCCGGGAAAAAAACTCGCGAGATGATGTTACTAGCGATATTAGAATTGCGTGATGTAATATCGCGATATATCTCAGAATTGAGCCATTGAGTTATACTCATATATTATTACTCATATATTACTACTCTTAACAATGCTTAATACAAGCATATGCATTAGGCCTGAATGATAGTGGAAAAAACTATTGCTGCGATTTTTGGGGGTTTGCGATATATTGCGATATTATATTGCAATATTATATTGCGATATTAAAAAAAAATACATATTTTTTTAAAATAAATTTTTACTAGATGACTTGAATAGCTGTTTGGAAAGACTTTGGATGACTCATCATGATCACAGTGTACAGTATTCCATCATTTTTCGCGGTTAATAGAGACCAGAACTCACCGCGATAAGTGAAAAACAGCGAAGTAGCGCATACCATACATTTTTTGTGTATGTGTGTGCTCAATGTATTTATTCTGATCTAGCACTGGAAAGAGATACATATAAGACATATTTTTTCTCACTTTTTTCCCCCAAAGTATGATTTAAAAAAATATATATATATATATTAGGGCTGTCAAAATTATCGCGTTAACAGGTGGTAATTAATTTTTTTAATTAATCACGTTAAAATATTTGACGCAATTAACGCACATGGCCCGCTCAGATTGAAATAACAGAAGTGTAATGTCCGCTTGTTACTTGTTTTTCTTTATTTGGCGCCCTCTGCTGGCGCTTGGGTCCAAATGATTTTATGGGTTTGGGGAGTGAGAATGGCAATGACATCAACAATGGCGAGCTACTAGTTTATTTTTTGATTGAAAATTTTACAAATTTTAATAAAACGAAAACATTAAGAGGGGTTTTAATATAAAATTTCTATAACTTGTACTAACATTTATCCTTTAAGAACTACAAGTCTTTCTATTCATGGATCGCTTTAAGAGAATGTTAATAATGTTAATGCCATCTTGTTGATATGTGGTTATAACAAACAAATACAGTACTTGTGTACCGTATGTTGAATGTATATATCCGTCTTGTGTCTTATCTTTTCATTCCAACAATAATTTACAGAAAAATATGGCATATTTTATAGATGCTTTGAATTGGGATTAATTGCGATTAATTACGATTAATTAATTTTTAAGCTGTAATTAGCTCGATTAAAAATTTTTATCGTTTGACAGCCCGAATATATATATATATATATATATATATATATATATATATACATATATATACATATATATACATACACAATCACCGGCCACTTTATTAGCTACACCATGCTAGTAACGGGTTGGACCCCCTTTTGCCTTCAGAACTGCCTAAATTCTTCGTGGCATAGATTCAACATGGTGCTGAAAGCATTCCTCAGAAAGTTTGGTCCATATTGACATGATGGTATCACACAGTTGGTGCAGATTTGTCGGCTGCACATCCATGATGTGAATCTCTCATTCCACCACAAACCAAAGATGCTCAATTGGATTGAGATCTGGTGACTGTGGAAGCCATTTGAGTACAGTGAACTCATTGTCATGTTCAAGAACCAGTCTTGAGTTGATTCCAGCTTATGACATGGCGCATTATCCTGCTGAAAGTAGCCATCAGAAGCTGGGTACATTGTGGTCATAAAGGGATGGACTTCGTCAGCAACAATACTCGAGTAGGCTGTGGCGTTCCAACGATGCTCAATTGGTACCAAGGGGCCCAAAGCGTGCCAAGAAAATATTCCCCACACCATTACACCACCACCACCAGCCTGAACCGTTGCTACAAGGCAGGATGGGTCCATGCTTTCATGTTGTTTTACGCCAAATTCTGACCCAACCATCCGAATGTCACAGCAGAAATCGAGACTCATCAGAACAGGCAACATTTTTCCAATCTTCTATTGTCCAATTTTGATGAGCTTGTGCAAATTGTAGCCTCAGTTTCCTGTTCTTAGCTGAAAAGAGTGGCACCCGGTGTGGTCTTCCGCTGCTGTAGCCCATCTGCCTCAAAGTTCGACGTACTGTGCTTTCAGAGATGCTCTTCTGCCTACCTTGGTTGTAATGGGTGGTTATTTGAGTTACTGTTGCCTTTCTATCAGCTCGAACCAGTCTGGCCATTCTCCTCTGACCTTTGTACTCTGTGACCTATGTATGTATGTATGTATGTATATGTATATATATATATATATATATATATATATATATATATATATATATGTATATATATATATATATATACACACATGAATGGGAGATTCACATCATGGATTTTTTTTTTTAATAATAAATGCTTTTTAAGCACTTCAAATGTAATAATTATGATCAGTTTAAAACATAACTGTCCCACTGAATCATTTTTAAACAAGAATAAAGTACTGTAGTAGAAAAATGCTTGGCTTTATTAAATGCTTCTGTTTACCTAACATGGCTGTGACTATTGGAGTGACATGTAGAAATTACAAACTCCTCATAACCACTTCTGGCGTTTATTTTATATGTCTCGAACGTCACCACATTCTCCCTCCACAGACAAACACATTTATTCCAGCCCGTGCTTCCTAGCAGAAACTGCTTAAGAAGTTTAACGATGATTGACAGATTGCTGCCTGGCTTCTTTGGCCAGATCAAAGCCATCGTTAACTTTAATAAGCAAGTGCCGCAAATTTTAATAAGCAAGTGCCGTAGTGACTGAGGGGCCGTTTACATGGTGACTCTCCGAGAATACGAAAAATTTCAAATTTGCATTTGCGTCTCCATTTGAACAATGTCGCAATTCCGCATGAAAACGATGTAGTACTCATGCCAGGCCCTAGGGGGCAGTGCAGATTTACAGGGCGACAGAGAATGATGCACTTTGACCCCATCAAGCTCCCTCAGCCTGTAAAAAAATATGCCCGCCCACTCGAAGCAATCTTATTTTTCTTTTGGTCAAAAAGGCACAAACATTGAAACATTCAACATATTTAATTTAAAAATATTATTAAAACGGTAAATTAAAGCCCACATTCTGCCATATTTGCTGTTTTTAATGTTTAGTAGCACCGCTGCGCAAGCCCAATGTGACGTCTACGAGTGCTGACGTTAACGGCACGGTTTTGCGCCGCAGGAGCCTTTGATATGCATGCCGAGGAAGCCCCCCTCAACCCCCCGCAATCGGATTCTCCCACTTTGGAGGCAGAATTTAGAATTTTTCGTCTTCGCCGACACCATATGCACGCGAGGCGAGTCCGCTACTCAGTCATTGCATCTTTGTGTCGCAGAGTCGCCATGCAAACTGCCCCTGAGAGTTGGGAAAAGGGGTGAGAGAGGCTGTACGAGCGAATGAAGCAGAACAAAGGTTTGTGGATTGGGAAAAAAAACAAAACAAAACTATTGCACGTCCTTACGATGGGACTATCGCGCATGCGTACATCATGATGGCGATGTTTAAACGATATATCGTTCAGGCTTAATACGTATTATAGTTATAGAGCAATATCTTGGTTGGTTTCAATTTTTCAAAAATGCATTGTTTTAGTCAAGTTTGTGTTTTATCAATAAACTATCAAGCCCAATCCTAATTCATATGTCAGGTGTTTAGCAAAACAGCCACATTCCAATCATAAAAATCCACTCTAATGAAACAGTCTTTTAAATTACATTCAATCTATGTGGAAAAGCACTGTCAAAATTGAGTAACTGCGGCGCTAACTTACTTTATTGGCTCCAAACTGCACTCTGGCTTTTCCCTTGACTAAAGTGGCATTGATCTGCATGATAACAGACTCAATTGAATAGGCACTGCTCCAACCCTGCCCACAAGGACAATGCAGTTAGAAAGGGCCATCATTCAATTTATAAATAAAAAACAAAAAACAAACATGCAAAATAGAAATTTTCCAGATTATATGAAGAATAATTCACCTGTTTAGTGAGAAGCTCCATGCACAGGGCACCTCCTCCGAGAACGTAACTAAAGTGTACAAAAGAAGAACAGTTTACACTACATATTCCTCTTTTTGACCTTCTGGTGGTGAAAATGACATTCGACAGACTCACCCCCCAGACAACACAGGCGACACAACCCGCACGAATGGAGGATCAAATGGGAAATTATCCTAAAAGGACAGAAAATGGTACATTCAAATGACTTTCTTTTTATCTGTGGTTTTATTCCAGAAACTTCTATTTTTTCTTACTTTATAAGAGAAGTTTAATAAAATGTAATCCATTCCTTCCTTTTCCTTTAGGACTTGTAAGTCGCTGTGTAAGGGGCTGTCTGGATCCACACTGTGGGTGAATACGACACAGAATTCATTAGTCACTGCATTCCTAAACAAAGGCAAGCCACATTAACTTTTTTACTCACGTCCGTAGTTTGACGTGCCATTCGTACAAGCTGTCGTTGACCAGCTCCACCGAGTAGATGCCTGGCATGAAACGAAGGAAATACAAACTTTCATATTATTGTTATGTATCAATAATTGTTTTAAAAAAGTAATTATTATTTTCTGTTTTCGAATAGTAATATCGAAGGTATTTCACATGAAAGCTATTATTACACAACTAGAATGTTTTGCAAGGCACAAAGAGGAAAACAAATTATTATCGCCGATGAACATTTTGGAGTTTTATGAATTTGAATTACAAATATTATGACTTGAGTGCAGTGTATGAACCATTTGCCTGACGTTTGAGTGTGAATAAATCCGTGCCACAAGTGATAACACTAAAGGTAGCGCGTTGGCTTGTTCGTATATAGCTGCCAGCGATTCTAAAACAAGCATGTCTATTCTTCAAATATAAAGTGTGTGTAACACTTTATGTTGTTTGTTTAGTTTTACAGTTAACTCCCAACTGGGATGTCTGAAGTAGGACAGGAGAACATAGGTCACACTCTTGCTTAAAGCATAGACTGTAAACAAAGAACAGGACATCATCATGGTGTTCCCCAGCACCCATTTCATTCTAGCTCTTTTCTGGTCTGGGCACCGCCATAACAGCTGCAGTATTTTCCTGTTGGCATTCGTGAAGCCCATATTTGGGATTTGAGTGATAAGAGCTGTCGTCACTCTACTGTATGAGGGATAAACTGAATGCGTCGAACTGTATTAAGAGTCCGAGAGATCCTGGAAATGCAAGTGGGCCCCTATCCCCCATTATTTTATTTCTTTTAGAGATAGATTCCAATTTAACGATTGTGGGACATAAATAATTCAACCCTCAATACAGTTATGTAACTTCTAGAATGCCAGACACGATTTCACACAGTTCAACCGAATCTAAATTTTAAGGCGTTTTAGACTTATCAGACAAAATTCAATGACTCTTTTAAGACATGTTTAGTAAATTCAAGACTTTTCAAGACCACGAGCGAACACTGACTAAACTCATTCATGGCATATAGCTCTGTGTTCCGGAGTGGAAATGAGCCTACCAGTCTTGTAACTCTGAGACCTGTAGATCTCTCGGAGCTCCTTCATCAGGCGGTCTGAGGCTTGCACAGAACCAGAAACAGCTCCCTGAAAGCAAATTGGCAAATCAGTCCAGAATCATAACCAGAGCAGAAAACCAGAAATAGAAGGTAGGTAAAATGCCCACTGAATGCTAACTAGTGTCAGACTTTAGCTGGCACAGAATAGGGGAAATTAAGCCCTCTGGTATTATTCGATCTTCACCGGTAGTATTGATTTGGAAAAGACTGCGAAGAAACAAGTTTGTGAAGTTTTGCACCTTTCCCAACACAGTGCCGCTTCCACAATGCATGGCTCACTATTACATTCTATGATACTCAGTGATAGCCCACACAAAAGCACTAGCTCACATTCAAGTGGTCCTGCCTCTGGTTCTTCCGGATCTTCTCCAGGACAGCCAGATTCTCCTTCTCGATGCCATCGTCTTCAGACTTCTTGCCTTCGACGGGCTCCTCCTCTTTCATTTCATAGTGGTCCAGATCTTCTATGTCCTGGAGGCCACAACTTTAAATATGAGTCATGTTTAAAAGGTTTAGCAGCATAATTGCATGATGTTTTTCCACATATTATTGTTACAGACAGATTCTAAAATTGATTTAATTCTTTGTTCAAGATTCTACATACATCTCCATTTTTTTTGGTGATCTAAATACTTTAGATTCACTGCAGTGCAATGTTTAGCTTGAGTCACCTCAAAAAAATTTCATAAACAGGAAGTTCTCATCCAAACTGTTACCTCTCCCATCTCTTCCTCCTCCTCTTCTTCTGATGTAACCTCCTCTGTCCCATGCTAAACACAAACATAAATACTATTAGAACTTAAAGAGTCAAAGGATACTTCAGACCACAGGTCTTAATGCACAATTCTGATTTTTCTTCACATCCGTTTTTTTGGCGTGCCCGTTCAGACTGCTTTTTTTTCATTGAGCAGGTTCAAGTATTACGCATGTGCACCAACACACGCTGAGGAAACTGACCTGCAT
This sequence comes from Corythoichthys intestinalis, assembly GCF_030265065.1. Taxonomy (NCBI): domain Eukaryota; kingdom Metazoa; phylum Chordata; class Actinopteri; order Syngnathiformes; family Syngnathidae; genus Corythoichthys; species Corythoichthys intestinalis. Next base: position 29,344,790 of record NC_080395.1, on the reverse strand, counting down.
GCGCAGATGCATCAAAACAAATGACGACACACGCTGGCTCTGTTTCATTCTAGGGTGAACATATTTTGATTTCCAAAAACAGGAAACAAATAACAGACATACATAATTCCCGTTTAGCCTTATATTAATAGTTTATATGAATTGACAGAACGCATGGAAGCACTGTGCGTGCATCACACACACACACATACCTAGCCCAAGTGACTGCACTGTAGCTGGATATATTTCCAACAAGTTCACAAATGTGCCATTCTTACCTTTCGGTCCTGTCCAACAGGGCCAGCAGGGAGGGGCTGGTCCAGCATCTCCACATCTGGATGCTGGGGAAGGTTGTACAGCCGACAGAGGTCACAAATCAGCTTCTTTAACTGTTGTAACAGCTAGAGAATACATAGGCACAAGCATTATAAATGTTGAACTGAAATTGAACCTAAATTGAATAAGACAAACACAAACAAGACCATATCCTTTTGCAACAGAGGCATAAAGACTCAAAATCCACCACCACAATTTGTTCCGGTCTCAATAAATAATTTCATGCATGCTAAATTAATCAATTGGTACATACTCCTTTCTCAACAGCCAAAATGAACTGCAGAGATTAGCACATTTGTCAGACACAACCCTGTTTGTGCCGCAGTAGTAGATTAGCTTCCACATCTGCTTGTATGCGCATTGAAGTTTACGCCTGATTTTTGCACATTTAAACCTTTAATAAATAAAGCCATAGTCTTTCTGTTGCACTGGAATGCCAATTTGATATAACAACTTTAGTTCTGTGAGCATTCAAGGATGAGGCGTGCATTTTGTGGGAACATCAACTCCAAATGTGGCTATTAAAGCGGTTTTATAATTAATAAAGGTTTGGAAATGTTTCTCTATTGTAAAGTTAAGCAAATACTAAAAGAAAAACTATGTAAAAGAGTCTAATGTTAAGGTGATATTTACCAAAGTGCTGCCTCTTCTCACATCCTCCAGACGCTCCAACACTTGTGCCAAGCTGGGGTCGTCAGAGTCCACAAACCAAATAGGAGGTGTAGATGGATACGACTCCTGAACACACATGAAATGAAGCAAATACAATGCAATCATTAATAATTAGGAAGAACCTAAATTTGGTCACTGGTAATTGTTGCTCCACTTTTGGGCCAAGACATTTGTTATCAAAATGCGATGCCCAAAATAAGATGTGATGACGTAAGCAAAACAAAAACCCAGAAAGCAAGGATTCTCCTCAACTGGTTCTAATCCAACTCAAGCTAAGGTGGTGCCCGGTTACATTTCAGTGATTGTCGAGGGTCACTGAACTGGCCAGGTAACTTGCACGCAGGTATGTGCCGATTACCGGTTTCAAAGTATACTGTGGTATGAAAACGTCAAGGTTTCAAAACCGCAAAACTTTTCCTGTCATTCGGTCCCTACAGTATTAGCTATTTTTAATGTCCCAAAAAATGCAGGGAGAAATCCCTTGCTTGCAGCTGCAAGGCTCAACCCTCCCCCACCGGTTGTTGCTCAGTGTCAGTGAGTCAGCTGTGCTACACAATGGCTGAAGGAGGTGAAACTCCAGAACTTTTTACCCCAATCTAAGAAAACAAAATTGCTGGTAGGGGAATAATTCAGCCACAGAAAAGTTAGATGGCCGTGGCTTAGAGGAGGAGTGCCAGCCGACCTGCAAAACATGTTTGCGGAGGGTGGAGGCAACACCTTCAATATGATTTCACATTTATACAAAATTAAAGGTTAGTAAATTCTGTCATGAACCTTTCCCACCAGCTACGAGAGTCAACTCCAGCATTTTTAGTGTGTCTCCAGCGGTGGTCAAACATTTTTTTCTCTCTGGCAACTGTGTTGAGAAAGAGTGTGTGTGTGTGTGGAGGGGGGGGGGGGTTGTATAATGTAATCATGATACGAGTCATACACAAGTGCTTTTTATGCAAAACAATTCTGATGGTAATAATGTTGAGCTGTGGCTATGGGTTTTCGCTGACTTAAAGGATTGTATTTATTTTTATTTTATTCAGAATATTTCAGTTATTTTTAAATTTTATTTTAACATTATAAAGTTATGTTCCAATTTGCTAATGTTTTGAAAAATAAAAATCCAGTTCAATGGAGAATTTTTACTTCGTTACATCACTGAGTTAAGCTGTGTGAGATCATGATGTGTGCTATGACAAATTGTCCAACTCACTTTACTGGTCTGTTGACTTGTTTCCTGTAAAGTATATACATTTAGTACTGTTCACCTGTACATGCGTGTGACATACTGACAATTCAAATGTTAACCCATGTAACTCTTTTTTGTGACGTTTTGTTTGGTATTGAGCCGTATTAAATTTGATTTCCAATGTAAAATATATGCCTCGATTCAATGTTTTGTCAAAGGAGGTGACGCAGGTGACAACCTTTGCGTAGTTCGGCGTGCTTAGTTTTTAATGTAGTTTATGAATTCATGTAACGTTTATTAAATTCTGCTGCTTCCACATCATTCAGGATTGGTCAAACCAGTACTTGTATATTGGAGTACTGAAGGTTAAATTAAAATGAGGATGAATAAAGTAGCCATCCAGCTGACTGCATATTTCCCTGCGTGGCAAAAGCACATAGCGTTAGCACTGTGTATGCTACTTAGCTAGCAATTTCTTCGGCTAAGGGTTAGCTTCCCTGCTAACCCCCTTATAAACATGTCAAACGCTTCTACCGTACACACCGTTATGTTACAGTGGATAATCAGCAGCTTTTCCCCGGTTACGTTGAACTGACAGCTCAGCTCGTCAGGCTTCCAGTCGATAATCCGGAATCGTTCGTGGTTTGGGTCGAAAATGGACTCCAAAAACTTCAGTTCGGCCTTCAGCCCCGACACCGACATCTTCCACGCATCTCCGGCCGGGCCGCTTGGGGAGGGGGAGAAGAAGCGGGGGCTTGAAAGGCTCGAAGCTAGCTCAAGCCACAAGAAAAAATAGAATTCAATTGAAATTATATATCCGGGTGTATTTTCTGAGACAAACAGTGTGTTGCTAGAGTTCCCCCGTGCGAGTCCAAACAAGCCAGTGCTTTCTGTAGAAAGCGTCAGGTTCAAGTTAATCACGATTGGGTATTTTTTCACCGACGTAGCGGCTAATGTTAGCGCTTAGCACGTTAGCATGCTAGTCCGCTGTTGTTGTCTTTCCGTCTATTGTTGTTGCCCGCTTCTGGTGACAACTGTCCTAAAAGGCTGCAAAGCGGCGTCCGCTCATCTCGTCCGTTCGCTCCCATGGCACGGCGCCTTCGTTATTCATCCAAGTGGCGGGCGAGCGCACGGTTCGACCCGCTACCCCGCTGTGGGTGGAAATAATCCGCCGGAGGAGGGACACTGTTTTTCATCCCGGTTCATCTACTGTTAGTGTAGTTGCCCTCTCTGTTGGGGTTTAAAGATGGCGTTCCGCAATATCGTCGTTCCCGCAGCATCCCACAATTCACCGCGTCCTCTCTCTTTGCTCAACGACAAAAGTTTAACCAACGTTAAATTTTTAAAGTTTCATTCATTAAATACATTAACAATTGTCATTTATGAATTCTCTATTATACCATTAAAATAAGTGACAATTATTTCTTGAATAAATTTAGCCCGAATGCTACTTAATTGTCAATGTCAACTCTTTTTGGGCAGATGGCAATTTTGGTAATTAAAAATAGGGCTGCAGCTACCGTTTATTTTAGTAGTCGAATAATTGACGAACTAGCTTGAATAATCAATTAATTAGATAAGGAACATAAACAATTTAAAATAACTGAGCTGAGCCTCAAAGGGTATTAAGTACAATAAAAGAACAACTGGCTAACTTACATTGCAAAAGTCCCCTAGCTTAAATGCTATAAAACGTTTTTTTTTTTTGTTTTGTTTTAACAATGCTCGTAACAAATGGTTCTAACACATATTCCCACAAAAACTAGCTAAATATACCTATAAAAAACATTAGCTCAAACAAAAACCCAGCTAATGTTGGTGTAACAGGGAGCAGCTGGATTCAGCCACGTCTAATGAGTTATGTCATTTTCACTGTTGCCACCAGAGGGCAGTGTCATCACCCACAAAACAAAAAAATAAATAAATAAATGCAAACACTTTCAAAACAAACCATTACAATGCCACTTTAATTAAAGGAATACTCAAAGCAGGGAAATTTAATTTGAATCTTTCTTTTCTAATCGAATTACTCGAGTTAATCGATTAATCGTTGCAGTACTAATGAAAGATAATAATAATAACAACTTCATAAAGACCTGGTTTTACAAAGTGTACACGTGTGGCCTACATGAACCAAAATGTGATGACGGCATATCAGCCAGGTCTAAGTTATAATTATATTTTTTTATTTTTTTCATGGCTAAATAATTTTAAAAAATAATAAAACTATTAAAAGGAATATAAACAGAAATACACACAACAACACTCTAAAGTTGTTTATTTTTTTATTTTTTTAGAACGATAGACGTCCAATTCATTTAAACTGGGACGACTGGCTGTGAATGCTCATGTTTCTGTGCCATTGACAGTGCTAGACATCCAGTCCGTTTTGCCTTGGCGGGCTAAACGCAATCATTCACTGCCAGCTTCTACCAGTCAAAAGGGATTGAACGTCTAGCGGTGTCAATGGCAGCCAATGAGTAACTTAAGTGTACTATAAAAAGTTAAACATCCACGCAAGTTGATCCATTCTTCACATTTTTTCGTCTGAGTGTTTGTTTTCAGGAAACGTATGAAGAAAAAAATTCTTCATATGTCGTAATGTCCAGAGTCGTTTCTACAAGTTCCATAGCAGCAGTGTTTGATCAGCATGTTCTTTTTGGTAAGATTACTGGAGAAAATAAGCAGTAGCAATAAGCAGTGACCTACTTCCTTGTTATGATGACGACGTCACGGTCTAAAAATAGCCTTCGTGCCGTACGCTATTGTGTAAATTTTACATCTTTCATGTGAAATATGACCATTGACCAGTGAAAACTCAGTTGAGAACCATCGTATAATTGGGGATGGTGCCATAATCCGAATGAACCAGTCACATTAAAACTAATGTTGAATGGGAATCAGCGGAGTCTTTCTAAATTCTATGACTAAACCAAATAAAGCTTCGCTGCTCTAGTATGCTTTTGCTGATAATTTTGTCGTGACATTAACTCAAAGAACCTGTGGTCCCCATCAATGGAATCAGAGGAATCTCATTGTTTAAAGGCAGATGTGGGTACTAATGCGTTACATTGACTCTGTTACATTCAACATGACTGTAAAGTCTGGATTTTAACCTCTTCTCAGTTTTTATTTGGCATCGATTGACCACAGAAAACCGGATATTGATCCTTTTAATTTCATAATAGGACCTATAAGAGAACTATTCATACTACTCGGGTACTATTTTCTCAACTACAGGGCCCTCATTTTTTTTCCCCTCTCGCCGGAATTCAATGATTTCTTTGGCTTGAAGCAACACGAGGTAACTTTTTAACCTTTATCAAATATTTTCATAACATTTGTAATGATATGTCGACTGACAACTAGTTGAATGACAACGCTTTTATACCTTGAGGGGGTCTGTATCGCTAATTAACTTTGAGGAGGGTGGCGGGAATCCTGACACACACACACAAAAAAAACCCTACAAATGCGCTGACTGCTTTACGGCATTTGTCACTTCCCCTTTTCCCCATTAGTTATAAAGACGGAAGTCGATGCGAACTCTTTTACACGTATTCTGCAAAGATGGCAGAGCAACAAAATAGAATAGAATATACAATGCCCCCCCCCCCCCCCCCCCCCCCCAATTTTTATGAATGTTGAAGCAGGAAAATTTCATGATGTAGATCACTATGATGACGGTTTATAATTTAGTTGTTATTTACAAGGACAAAAGGAAGAATTTAACATTTTAGACAATTGTACATATTCAAGAGTTCCAACAGAGGGCAGTATTTTACCAAGCAAGAAAGATTTTGTTGCTGAATGGTGAATAATCCGGAATAGGTCCAGCCGCGGACAGCAATACTCAATTGCCGCGCTCCCTGCTAATCAAAATATTTTTTTCCTCGAAATATTTTTAATTTGAGGTCATAAAACAGTTTTTTTGTGTAGGGAATATTATAATTGTATTCTTTTCATTTAATATGGTTATGCCATAATATGACTTTATTGCAGTCGTTTCTTTTCTTCCACTATAAATTTTCATTGTTCCATTATAATAACGTTTCTCATAAAACTATACTTTTTCTTGCAAAATTATCTACCCCAAAATAATTTGCTTTCACAGTATCCCTTTTAAATTCTCTTAAATTTGTGTTGCTGTTGTCATTTTAAAACTTAATTTGAGAAAAATTGTGTTTCCCTGCACAGTAGTTTTACTTCTGAAGAGGAAAAAGTTGATTTTCTCTTTTCACAGGTTCTTTTATTCTCTTAATGAACAGGAAATTACGACACACAATTCAAGAACAAAAAGAAAGCATTAATCGCCTATGATACAGTGAGGAAAATAAGTATTTGAACACCCTGCGATTTTGCAAGTTCTCCTACTTGGTAATGATGGGTGGATGGATGCTTGTCCAAAAATCCAGAAATTAAAGTGTAAGATTTTTTTTAAACAATTTATTTGTATTATACTGCTGCAAGTAAGTGTTTGAACATATGAGAAAATCAATGTCAATATTTGGTACAGTAGCCTTTGATTACAATTACAGAAGTCAAACGTTTCCTGTAACTTTTCACCACACGCAGAGTTTGGGGGGGTGGCGGGGGGGCGAAACATGTCATTGCATGTAATTGACTTTCCGATATATGATTTTTAAATTAAGAGTATTCCGGTAAAATATTGTCTAAGAAAGTTGTAAACCAATAAAACGAACAGCATAAATGAATGAAATGAACAAAAAAAAAAAAATTGTAACGTGTCAAAATTATTATTCAAACAGATCATGTGACTAGCACCTTAGACGGTCATTTGCTTTGCTTAGCCAAAACCACCCGAAGACCAAAGAGGCAAGATGGATATACGTAATTTTTTTCAAACCTAAGCTTTCAAAAGCGTCAACAACTACTCCAGAGAGCACCGCCAAAATGGTGAGCGGAGTTTGAATTTGCCCCACTAAAAATGCTAATTGTACAACAGAGCCACCAACGGTGTCTTGCCAATGTAGTTACCAGTGTTGTTAACTCATTTGCTCTTAAAAACATATAAATATATCCTATTTTTAATTGTTTCAGTGTCCCAAAAATATATTTATACGTCTTTTTTCACAAGAGACATTTCTAGGTTCTGATGCAACTTCGCTCCATAGCACAATGCAGAAAATCCCTTTTAAAGCAATAAAACTGGCCACTGGAGGGAAGTAGTGCATTTGGTAAGACCCGCAAACCGATTCAACGGAACGAACGGCCGGTCCACACAGCTGGGGCACTGGCGGAAGAAGACCGAATGGACGTCCGGGACGCCAGGCGACGAACGACCAAGTACGACGAACAGGAGGACGTCCAGGATGCCAGGCGGCGGACGACCGAGCAGAACAACCGGGACCACCAGTGCAGCGGACGATGCCGTTGAGTCTGTGCTACTCGCCGAGCAGAGCTCGCGCCGCCGTGCTCGGCCGCTCGAGTCCCCTGCACCCTCCAGTGTCCCGCGACTCAGCTGGAAACGCGCATGGCCAAACCAGTTCCCCAGTTGATATGCTTTTCACGAAGCCCCCCCTTGGTTATTCTGGCTGTCTGCTTTGGGCCAATGTCATGTTGGACGACCCAGTCACAAACCATTTTCAATGCTCTAACAGAGGGAAGGAGGTTATACCCCAAAATCTCACAATACTTGGCCCTGGTCATACTCGCCTTAATAAAGTGCAGTCGTCCAGCCCCATGTGCAGAAAAACACGCCCAAAGCAGGATGCTACCACCACCATGCTTCACAGTATGGATGTGTTCATGGGATGGTACTTATTATTCTTCTTTCTCCAATCACTATGAGTGTAATTAACCCTTTAAGGTCTGGGCCTATTTTGTCTGATTTTGCATGCCTTTGAAGTTGCCTTTATATTTCAAAGAAAGAATTGTTTACGATGATCTGGTTTGGTCCCTTTTTTTGTGACACCTTGAACTTCATGTCCAAACTGTTGTTTCCTTCACTAACCAATTATAAATCATCATTTTGGGCCCAAAAAGACCAAAAATTCCAAAATCGTTTTGTCAAAATTTTTAATATTGATGTCCAATTGACAACCAAACATGCGTAACGAACCGTTTTGAAACTTTGTAATATTTATTCAACATGTTAGGATGAACATTCAACCAAAAAAATTTAGAATAAATAGTCTTATATTTGACAATTCAACATAAACAACAGGTATAGCCATAGGCGTTTTTTGCCTTTATACATGCTCTAGTCAAAACAGGTTATATACAGCAGACCAAACAGTGAAGAACAGTGAAAAAATATATACCATCTAACACAAAAAGTGTTTAGAGGCCATCTCTTTATGAGTCTAGGTATTGCGGCCCATCACCTGATGAAAACTATGTACACACAATCAAGCTTCTTGAACACACATTTATATACACAAATTGAGAATGCTGATTGTGGGGAAAAAAATATATATATAACATTGGAAAAAAAAGTATTTTCAAAAATATTTACAATAAACAAGTTAAATTTTTGTCAAAGCAGTTTCGTCCTGGAATTAGACACAGGGCTACATCACACAGCTCACACTTCCATGGGGTGTTGGTCCTCTTTCCACCCTTCCATTTTCATTTCACTTTACTTTCATTGTCACTATAAATGTACATGAAAAAAGTCAGTATTTATGAAAATAATAAAGTATAAAATAAAAATATATACAGCAATAAATAATAATGGAAATCTATATGTATGACAATAGAAAGAATACCATAGCTGAATATGTGCTACATCCCTAATCTTCATATAGAAAGTAGAACACCACAAATGATAAATTCCTGCCTGGGATACCCACAGTGCACGTACGACTTTGATCTGATATGCACATTTTATTATTATATTCACAAACACACACTTATATTGCATCAAAATTAACTTTGTCTTGCAATATAAAAAGAAACTTTCAAAAGAAACTTTTTCATCATAAAAAAAAAAAAAAAGAGTGAGTTGGCTTACCTCTGCTCGTCGATGGCGTCACCCACGTGTTCAAATCCGTCACTATCTTCACTCGAGGACTCTTCCGAAGAAGAAGATGATGACGAATTTGGACCATCCTCTTCCTCAAGTTGATCAAAAAGCACAATTTCTTGCGCTAAATTTAGTTTTCCGTTCATTGTCAAAGTCACACAAAGTCGCTGCTCGAACCAAACGGCCGTCGCTCGCCACCTCTGCTTCAGAACACTCCTCCCCTCTCGTTCGGTAGAACCTCGCGCGGCAGTTATATTTATAAAAAAAAAAAAAAAAAAAAAACGCATTTTGTGCTTCCACTGTGACTTCGAAAGGGTTCGTTTGATTTGTGTTTTTTTCATGGAGCTTCCGTTTTGAAAAAGGACAAGAAATGATGGAAATATAGACATAAACAAATGATCCATGCAGCGTTTTAATGTTTTTTTGAGAGGACAATAAAACTATAAAACTTAAATGACAATATCTCACGTTCTAGTTGGTCGATTGACTTCAAATAATAACGAGAGTAAACCGCAACTTCCACACTTTAAAACGAGACCAACCAAAGGCATAAGGGTGACGTAATTAAAACGTGAGGGCGCTTCAAAGACGACGTGCGCTGAGGACGCGCCGGCGCGTCCTTCGACTCTCAAGGGTTAAGACCAAAAAGTTCCATGCTGATCTCATATGACTACATGACTTTCTCCCATGACTCCTCTGGATTATCCAAATGGTCAGTGGCAAACTTAAAACAGGCCTGGTCATGTGCTGGTTTAGGCAGGGCAACCTTCTGTGCCATGCATGATTTTAAACCATGACATATTAGTGTATTACCAACAGTAACCTTGGAAATGGTGGTCCGGGCTCCTTTCAGGTCATTGACCAGCTCCTCCTGCGTAGTTCTTGGCTGATTCCTCACAATTCTTAGGATCACTGAGACCCTACGAGGTAGATCTGGTATGGAGCCCCAGTCCGAGGAAGACTGACAATCATGTTTAGCTTCTTCAATTTTCTAATAATTGCTCCAACGGTGAATCTTATATCACCAAGCTGTTTGGCAATTGCCCCGTAACTCTTTCCAGCCTCGAGGGGTCTACAGTTCTGTCTCTGGTGTTGTTGGACAGCTCTTTGGGGTGTATGGTCTAGACAGGTGCTTATATACAGCTAACCGCATCAAATGTATGGTCTCTAGACAGGTGCTTATATACAGCTAACCGCATCAAACAGGTCAAAAACTCAGACTCCACTCATTGATGAGAACAAGTGGAGTGGAGGTGGAATTTTTAAAGGCCACTAACAGGTCTTTGAGGCTCACAATTCTAGCTAATAGACAGGTGTTCAAATACTGATTTGCAGCAGTATAATACAAATAAATTGTTATAAAAAATATACTGTGATTTCTGGATTTTTTTTAGATTGTCTCTCACAGTGGAAAAACACCTAGCATGAAAATTTTACACCCGCCCATCATTTCTACGTTGGAAAACTTGCAAAATTGCAGGATGTTCAAATACTTATTTTCCTTACTGTACATACATTTATTAAGAAAAGGATAGTTAAAAGCTGGCCGGCCAGGACAAATGTCCCTGAAACCCCCACGCAGGTGCTCTTGAGAGGATCTGCTCCAAACTCTCAATGCATACACTTTTTGTTATTTCCCATGCAAATACGGTAGACAGCCCCCCCCCCCCCCAATATTAACCCGTGAAGTGAATCACAAGAAGTGGAATTTACTAAGCAGCTGTGTTATTTGTTAATGACCTTGCTTAAGGGGTGAATCTGAGAGCTGCAAATATTTATCAGAGACTTACTGTAAAAAAATCATATTTTAACTTCATTTTTTCCTTTCCAGAAAGCCAATCGATTTTCTGTGTCTGAAATGTTTTTCTCCTTCATACAGCCAGAAACTGAATATTTTTGTACTTCATGCCCTCATGAAGACAGCCAGTCAAACATAAGTAATAATTCTATTGAAAAGAGGAATGACATCCATCTACTGTAGGTCACATACTTTTATTATACTACTCTATACAGTGGTCTCGTAGCATCCATTGTATGCTGTCAGCAGAGAGTTCAAGAGGTGTCATTGATGGTACAAAAGATCAAGGTTGCAGTTTTCATTTTCATAGCTGGTGTTGTAAAGCGCATGTGAATGTGTATGAATGAGTGTGTATTTCTTTGTCAGCGTGTGACTGACTGAGAATCAGCAGGCTGTTTTTTATTACAATAATGACATCGTTTTATTCTTGAGACATCTTTATTTTTTTCTGATTTTTCATGTTTGATTTTGCACAATTTTCATAATTTTTTTCACGACCTGTTTTTCTGTAATTATTTGACTTTCGCATAAAGTTGCAAATTATTTTCCGCAAATTGTGATTAATTCAATGAAATGTACATTGTTTGTTGTTGTGATACATCTTGGGTGAAAGAAAAGGACTTAATTGTTCTTGCAGTACTTGACACTTACAACAAAGGTATTTTTAAATTTAAAAGTTACACTGACAACAATTTTACGACTATTCTTGAAATTTGTCTGTAGTAATTATGCATACCGTATTTTCTGGACTATAAGACCTGCGACTCATACTCAGGTGCGACTTGATATGTTGATACTTATACTCGAGGTATGCCTTCGACTTCGAGTAGTTGTAGTTTCAATGTAACAGTGCAATTTTGTTGTAAGTGCTGCGACGATTAATCGAGAGAAAGAGTCAAATTCAATTTTGCTGCTTTGAGTATTGGTTAAATTAAAGTGGCGTTGAAATGGTTTGTTTTGAAAGTGCTTGCATTTAGTTATACTGATTTGGGTGGATACACTGGTCTTTAGTGGCATGAATATGACATACTGTAACTCATTTCACACAGCTGAATCCAGCTGCTCCCTGTTAAGACCAACATAAGATAAGTTTTGGTTTGAGCTACTGTTTGAGCTAATTTAGTTTATAGGCACATTTGTTAAACGCATTGTGAAAAAAAATAGTGTTATTATAGCATTTGAGCTAGCAGACTTTTGCTATATAAGTTAGCCAATTGTTCTTTTGTTGTACTTAGATACCCATTTATTATTTTTTTTATACCGTTTGAGAATCAGCTCAGACATTTACATTTTTTATGTTTCTTATCCAATTACTCGATTATTCGAACTAACTAGTTCGTCGATTAATCGACTACTAAAATGATCGATAGCTGCAGCCCTTGTTCAAAAGTCATAGTGAAGATGAAGACTTGAATGGATTTGTTAGTGATCTGGAGAGAGACGGAGAGTTGTTTTGTTTATCATTATCTGAGTAACTGTTAATATATCAACAGAGACCTAGTTAGCATTTTGTTCTCCGTTTTATCACTACTATTATGTATAATGTTTGTGCTTGGTCTCTGCAATAAAATGACCTCCCAAAAATTCGACTTATACTCCAGTGTGACTTCAACATTTTTTTTCCCCTTCTTCATTGTGCATTTTAGCTGGTGCAACATATATACGATAATTATATGATTTTCCCGAAAATTTTGTTGAGAATCTGGATAAAGTTGTCGTCATATTTTTATCAGTGAACGCGTCCACCTCCATCATGGTACCATCCATCTGACAACAATGTGCTCACTGAATACAGTATTTCCTAATAATGTACAGTTCTAATATTTTAGCATTGTTAAATGAAGCAAATGTAATGGCCCAAACTGGTTTATTTGTGTTGGTGGTGAAAGATGTGGCTGACATGCACTATGTCATGTCGAGGCTCTTGTATACACACTCATAAAGAAGCAGATTGCTGTTGTCCTCACTGATTTATCCCGCACTTTTGTTCTCTACATCGGAGCCAGGCGAAAAGTTAATTAAAAGCTTGCCTCGTCACCTCACTCTATCTCAACAAATCATTCCCCCTCATTCATAACCTTTACGGTTTCATCATAGACGATGGCTGACATGTCAGGAAGTCCACGGCATGACATAAAATGTAAACGCACAAATGCTAACGTACAGTATTATATTTGGTACGGTAATTCTGCTCGAATTAAATTTTGCAGTTAATTAGCAAATGGACAGCAAAGTGGCTACCATGTCTGCCTCATACAACTTCAGAGGTTTATCTTAACACTTTATGGGAGAACCTTGAGTAGTCTTCACCTACTTGGATACAACACATGCCTCATACAACTTCAGAGGTTTATGTTAACACTTTATGGAAGAACCTTGAGTAGTCTTCACCTACTTGGATACAACACCTATTTCCCCTGACACATTTTGCACTCTGATGCACTTTTACTGCATATTGGTGGCAAACATAAAACTAAAAAACACTGTAAAATATGATAAGTTGACTTTAAGAAAAAAAAAAAAAACAGCAAACTCGCTGTCTTAGAAAATGTCATTAATGTTCAACAGCACATGCTAAGTTAATTAATAACACATTTTCAAACAGTTATGGCCCTACCCTCCAAATGAATGGAGAACACTCAATGGATTAACTCAGTGGAATTAAACTTTATTTTAAAATGCTGAACAATGCATTTAAAACACAAGCGACATTGGCTCTTGACACACTGCTGAATGTTTTGTTGATGCTTGGTGTGAAATTGAAGGAATCTGACCTTTTAGCCAGATTGCCAGGATCACCCCAGCCGAACCGCCGGACCCGCCCTGGTGCAGCTCCAACGACCCGGGCCGACGGGACTCCAATAAGGCTTCGAAACTCCAGTTGACAATTCATTCTGAGTCGACATCAATCATACAGCACAGAGGGACCCAGGCGAGGATTTGGGGTCACCATATCACAAGTCAACAACAGGTTACCGAGAAAAAATGACAGTGATTAGTTAAGCATTCAGTCTTTTTGAAGGCTCTCGTGGGGCGGGCTGTGGGCAGAAAATAGTTTGTTTGGACGCTGTTTAGGATTATTGTCTGTTTGTGGATCAGACAGGAGGATTCAGGAGTTACTGTTGTTAGGGCAACGAGGGTTGTGGATTTTGCCACCTCAGCGCAACGTGAGTGCCTAGAGTTCACTTCTCGGTCACGGGTTCCTCCTTATCGGATGTTCCTTGTCAAGACAAGATGTCCCGCTGTCTTTTCTGGACTGTCCGGCAGAACTGATTGCGGGAGTTGGTGGTGCAGACGTAGGCTCGTAGATGTCTTGCCTCGTCAGCGTCAATCTTTCCCAGTCAGTTGCATGACGCACGCATTGGGATTCCATGATAAGAAGGCGTCATGTATCTCTTATCCCCTATGTCAAATATATTCCGCTTGTTTTCCTTAAATTACGATGTAAGTGCAATTTATTTGTTATTGGGTGTGTTAGAGTAATACAAACAGTAAATATGAAAAAAAAATACTATTCCCTGATTGATTATATTAAGTGTGTTAGAGTAAGATAAACAGTCGATCGGTAAATACGAGAAAATATACTATTCCCTCCTAATCAGTAGTATAATCAGAGGTCTCTTCAACACCCTTACCTTCTTCACATCCATTTTGGTATGTAAATATTGTGGCGAGCGACGTAGAGAATAATGAAGAGGACTGCCTTTTGTTTTTAACATTTGCTGTTCTTGTACCCCATACACTTTACGAACCCATGAAACAGTATACTCAATTGAACAGAACACACATGACATAAAAACAGCAACCAATACTCACAGTTGTGATTGCCACAAATACCCATCATCCATTGCCGTGGAACAGATAAATAACAGTCATTACAATATTTTACTCTTTTATAAACTGTCACGTTGCCATATACAACAAGACAATGTGACAGTTTATATAGATTAAAATATTTACTTACCAAATCCATGTGAAGTAAGTAAAGTAAGTGAAGGTGTTGAAGAGAGCTCTGGTTGATGGCACGGTTTATCGGGGACATGTGCGGGATTGTATTGGTGTGAGAAAACCACAAAATAGATGAGGCAGACCTGCACATGTCTGAAAGGACCCCCAAAGAACACTGGGTCCAAAAAAAATATTTTTTTCTAATTTGTCTTAACTGAGATATATCCAGTTAAACATGTATTCCAACCCCAAATTACTACTTACTGAAGGGAATAGTTACCTTTCTCGCAAACACCATATAACTGTTTGCAATACTCTAACACACTTAATATAATCAATCAGGGAATAGTATCGTTTCTCATTTGTACTGTAGGATTGTTTGTACTTCTCTAACACACCTAATATAAAATAAATAGCACTTACACCATGGTTTAATGAAAAGAAGCAGAATAGATACACAATGCCATCTTATCACAGAAGCCCAACGTGTGCGTCACGAGCAAGATTGATGCACCAACTCTCGCAATCAGTTCTCCTAGCCACTCTAAGGACAAAGAGCAGGGCGCTCTGTCCTAAAACAAGTAGCAGCGGCCGCCAAACCAGGATATAAAGTTGATAACGGGCGCTTGGGACGTCAAAACCGGCGTTGGTTGCTGTGGCAACGTCCCAGCCACGAGGGATGACGCACGAACCAAACCGCCCAAAGCCGGCCACAGAGGGATGATCCCAAGACAACACCCAGCCACACCTTCAGCCCGGCCCACTCCACCGCAGCTTTCAAAAACACTGGACACTGAGATAACAAACAGTTCGCTGCTTGAGATCATTGCTATGTAACCGTTGTTTTGACGACCCTGGATCCAGAATTGTCCCTCCATCATCTGTTTTTGCCTTGTTTTTTTCGACCATTGTCGACGAATCAATTGTCAACCTGTTTTCCGTGAGCCTTCTTCAAACTTATGGAACATGGAGTCAGTACAAAGTGTTAACACAGGAAGGAAACGCGCGGAACGTCGGCCCCCACCGGTTGGCTTCCAGGAGTGGTGCCAGCGGAGCGGCACTTCGTTTGGCTGGCGTTGTTTCCGCGACTTGGTGGGGGGAGCCGAATTCCTTCATTACTTATTAATAATTAGTGTTCACAACAGGCTGATAAAAATTGAGTTTGGTTTACATATCATATGTAATTACAGTAAGTTGTATATTAGCATTTAGAGTGTACAGGATGTGTCTCAACAAAAACACAACAGCTATCTGCTCATACTTGTGGCTAATGATGTAAACAAACCAATGTACTGTAAGCCAGTTCAGTGAGCCCCTGTTGGTGAAGTTTCAATAAAGTTAACGATCAGAGAGACAGAGTCAGAATAAGAGTAGACGGGAGAAAGGAGGTACTTTTTTAGTATTAAAAGTGACTTTTGTTTTATGTTCTACATATTCATGATCCATACATCGTGTTTCTCTGTTTCAAAATCATAACTGTAAAAGTCTTGAGCATTGATTAAATATTTGCATTGCACTAAAAAAAAAGTGAGGAGGGGGTGGTCCAGATTTTCTTAAACCATAAAATACAACAATCTACTGTACAAGTGTGTCTCCAGTCAAAGTCGAGCATCTGTGCTGTGAAAACCTGGCGGAGTGTCAAGTCATCAAGTTTTGTGACCGGAACATTTATAACTCAAGTCGTCAAGTGTTGCTTGCCGCTAGATGCTTAGCTCCGGATCACTAAATGTCAATTCCTCACGCACGTGCTGCTGATTCACCACATCCAGTGCGGCACTTTGTTAAGAGGCGACGGCAACCCTCTTATTCTTTCAATGCCTACGTGCAAGCAAACACACATTTACATGAAAGCCAATTTTTATAGCAGTGAAAAAAATGGAGATTATGTAGTTTTTCTGAATATATTGTATTGCACTGTTCAGTCAATTAAGAAAAACAAATAAAACTATATGTCTAAAATTAAAATGTTTTACTAAAGTACAATGAATTATATAGTATAAATAGTATGCATTGAAGAGGAAAAAAAGTCGATGCAAAGACAGCTCGACTTTCTCTTTTCACAGGTATTTTTTTATTCTCTTCATTCAGAATTATGAATTAAAGATGGAACAAAGTATCAAATTAAATGAGAATGAAAAGACAGGAAATAATAATTGTAGAAAGTCCTGTTGTAAAAAAGCCCTGGCCTCGCCCTATGTCATTGATGGGATAAGAGAAAAAGTTTCTTCTCTACTAATAAAACTACTAAACCACATTGCTTTACTAACTTGTTATTGTATTAGATTATATTAGAGTAAAAGTAAGTATCATACGTAATGAATAAGTAATATTCAGTCAAAATAGTCCGATGGCAACATGTAGCTGTATTTATAGTAAATTTCACTATTGCCTCAAATGGGAAATATTGCCTATATTGTATTTATTGCCCAAAAAAACCTCTCATATTTAATTTCATATACAGTAGTGTTAAATCTAACAGAATAAGTTAAAAAAAAATAAAAGATAAATAAAAAAAGCCCCGGTCAATGCTCGATGTGTCTTAGTCAGTTTTAGTGCTTCTCCAATGAGTCCGCGAAGAGCCATTAGGGGCGAAGGCTGAGTAAATGTCACCTTGAGTTGCAGCAGCATCCTCACAAAGTGTCTCTTTGATCTATTTACATCGTCACTTAGGTGCATAATTGCGCCAATGCCTCACAGTGTGTGTGATATGCGACAGAAACATGCTAGTTAGCGCTTGATGTTTAACTGGCCATTTTCTTGTTTATTATATACAGTTGTGCAAATAAGTATTTAGTCAACCACCAATTGTGTGAGTACTCCTTCTTGAAAAGATTAGAGAGGCCTGTAATTGTCAACATGGGGAAATCTCAAACATGAGAGACAGAATGTGGAGAAAAAAAAACAGAAAATCACATTGTTTGATTTTTAAAGAATTTATTTCCAAATTACAGTGCAAAATAAGTATTTGGTCACCTACAAACAAGCAAAATTTCTGGCTGTCAAAGAGATCTAACATCTTCTAACGAGGTCTAACGAGACTCCACTCGTTACCTGTATTAATGGCACCTGTTTTAACTCATTATCGGTGTAAAAGACACCTGTCCACAATCTCAGTCAGTCACACTCCAAACTCCACTATGGCCAAGACCAAAGAGCTGTCGAAGGACACCAGAGACAAAATTGTAGACCTGCACCAGGCAGGGAAGACTGAATCTCCAATAGGTAAAATGCTTGGTGTAAAGAAATCAACTATGGGAGCAATTATTAGAAAATGGAAGACATAAAAGACCACTGACAATCTCCCTCGATCTGGGGCTCCATGCAAGATCTCACCCCGTGGCATCAAAATGATAACAAGAACGGTGAGCAAAAATCCCAGAACCACACGGGGGGACCTAATGAAGGACCTACAGAGAGCTGGGACCACAGTAACAAAGCCGCCAAGGACTCAAATCCTGCACTGCCAGACGTGTCCCCCTGCTGAAGCCAGTACACGTCCAGGCCCGTCTGCGGTTGGCTAGAGAGTATTTGGACAAGCCAGAAGAGAACTGGGAGAATGTGTTATGGTCAGATATAACCAAATTAGAACTTTTTGGTAGAAACACAGGTTCTGGTGTTTGGAGGAGAAAGAATACTGAATTGCATCCGAAGAACACCATACCCTCTGTGAAGCATGGGGGTGGAAACATCATGCTTTGGGCTGTTTTTCTGCAAAGGGACCAGGACGACTGATCTGCGTAAAGGAAAGAATGAATGGGGCCATGTATCGAGAGATTTTGAGTGAAAATCTCCTTCCAACAGCAAGGGGATTAAAGATGAGACGTGGCTGGGTCTTTCAGCATGGCAGTGATCCCAAACACACAGCCAAGGTAACAAAGGTCCGTCCCAGGTTATCAGCCAGATTTTTTTTTTAATCAATTTTTGAAATCAGGCGAAATTACAGCTAAAATCGGCAATTTTCAAAGTACTTTTATTTTGAAATGATACATCAGAATTTTATCAGAGTACTTTAGTTCGAGTCTTGGGGTCGTCCAGTATACCTCAGAAGTGGAACCGTCCCAGGATATCAGCCAGATTTTTTAAAATCAATTTTTGAAATCAGGTGAAATGACAGCTAAAATCAGCAATTTTCAAAGTACTTTTATTTTGAAATGATACATCAGAATTTTATCAGAGTACTTTAGTTCGAGTCTTGGGGTCGTCCAGTATACCCCAGAAGTGGAACCGTCCTGGGATATCAGCCAGATATTTTTTAATTAATATTTGAAATAAGGGTAAATGACAGAAATAACTAGCAATTTTCTAAGTAGTATTACTCGGAATTCCTAAATTATTTTTTTATATCATAATACTTTAGTTTGGGTCTCGGGGCGCTCGAGTGCCTCTCTCAAGTGGACCCGTTCTTGGATGGCTTCCCGTTTTTTATTTATTCATATTTATTTTTTCCAATAAAGGGACTAGCGCTGTGAAGCCACCGGGGGACTTGCGCTGTGAAGCCACCGCGTTCCATTATGAAGCCAGCGCGTTGCATTACCGTAATGCACACAATGCAAACAATGATCCAAATGAGGGACGGCTAGCTTGACTTCGTTTTTACGAGTGGAGGGTGGCTTGACCGCAGTAGTTTGGGAGCGGGTCGTATTAGCTCCCGCTTGGACAGTTGAAGAGGTTCGAGAGTTGCTCGGTCTAAAAATGTCTCTCATTTCACTTTCAACTGCGTCATAATTAGCACTGTTGGGTGCAGTTGATTGCGTCCTTTGCCGCCGCTCGAGACAGGAAGCCAAAGAAGTTACAGTTTCTGGGGTCGACAAAATGTTTTGCAAAAGTCCAACTGCTTGCTGAAGTGATTGTGCGTCCTCTTCCACGCCAACCCTTAGTTGTTATTTTATGAAGAGTAACCCGCGTCATGTTCTCAGCCAATCAGAGCTGGCTTCCGTTTCAACTAGACTCCTTCCGTTTTCACTATACTTTCACTCATACATACATACATTCTCCTCTCACGTTCATACATACTTTCCTCACATACATACATATTCACTCTGATACACATATATTTTATTTATACAAACATACATTTCACAGACTAAAAATGTGTGAATGTGAGAGTAAACATGTATGAATATAAGAGTGAAAATGTACGAACGTGAGAGCGAAAATGTATAAATGTGAAAGTAAAAATGTATAAATGTGAAAGTAAAAATGTATGAATGTGAGATTGAAAATGTATAAATGTGAAAGTAAAAATGTATGAATGTGAAAGTAAAAATGTATAAATGTGAGAGTGAAAATGTATAAATGTGAAAGTAAAAATGTATAAATGTTAAAGTAAAAATGTATGAATGTGAAAGTAAAAATGTATGAATGTGAGAGTGAAAATGTATGAATGTGAAAGTAAAAATGTATGAATGTGAGAGTGAAAATGTATAAATGTGAAAGTAAAAATGTATGAATGTGAAAGTAAATATGTATGGATGTGAAAGGAGAATGTATGCATGTGAGAGGAGAATGTATGTGTGTGAGAGTGAATATATATGTAAGTGAAAGGAGAATGTATGTGTGTGAGAGGGCCAGAATGAAAAATGTCTTGTACGGCCCCTCATACTTTTCGTCATTCCATATAGTGTCAGTGATCGATCCCCCCCCCCCCCATCTTTTTGTTTGCAAATGCTGTTAACCAGCGATTTTTCATGCTTCAAGTGTCACCTTTTAACCGCAAGTTTGCGTTTTGGAGAAGACGGCCAATGTTTTACAGCAGTAGGTTGTCTTTTTTCCCCATTAGCCTCAATGTAGCAATGCTAATGTTTACAGTGTTTAATATAGATGTGTTTCCTTATTTTGTATGTCTGAACATTAATTCTACGGTGTGTTGATGAACAATAAACATCTGTGAAAGTAACTGGAGTCTCAAATGCCATCAACACGCATGTGTACACGCACGCACAAATGTAGGCACACACGTGGCGATAAAACGCAGCTGTGAAAATTACCGCCCTCTTCTTTAATTGATGTGCGATAAATGGACTCATTGCATATCACGACAGGCTTAGCAACTTCAATAAAACATGTCGTTAGTTAGTTAGATGGACTTACGATCTGCCAGCTTGTTGTCTCCTGTCGTCTTTCAAAAATACAACTGGGTGATGGCGCTTTAGGTGTTCATTCATGGCCGACGTGCAGTCCTGCTTGGCATTGAAGAGAAAGGTGTAGCCTCCTTTGTGTCGTTGAAATAGGTCAAGTTTTGGCCACTCTGGTGCGCTTTTTTGGCTTTGTGCTGCTTTCCCCGCTTGCATACCGACCGTACTCAACTTTCTACGCATACATTTTTTTAACCCTTCATTAACCGTCGACTGGATGTTGTGCTCGTCGACGCATTTACATCATCGATGACGTCGACGTAGTCGACTAGTCAGGACAGCTCTAGTTCATACATTTATTTGGATTAATATGTAACACTTTGTTTGACAGCAGCGTCATAATGCTGCCATAAGACCGTCAAAATTATGACATGATTATGACACTGTGATGGGTATTAATGAACGCTTATGACAGATGTCATTAAGTACCATCCAGCAAATTGTGTCACACAATTATGTCCGGCTCAGATCTTTTACATCTATTCAAAAGTCAAATCAAATCAAATTTATTTATATAGCCATTTACAAAACCCGAAAGGTCCCCAAAGTGCTTTACAACAAAGACAAACATGGCTCATAGTAAATAAAAGGCAGGTAGGTAGGTAGATAGGTAGGTAGGCAGGTATTATACAATGACATTAAGAGAGAGAAAAAAAAGAAACAAAACAATGCATCGCGATAAAAGTCAGACAGCAAATAAAACAATAAAACAAATAAAATCCGAAAACATTAAAAACCCTTAAGAAATAAAACCAGGCTACACTAATCTGGGGGAAAGGCAAGTCTAAAAAGGAGTGTCTTTAACTGAGATTTAAAAGGGCCCAAATTCGTAGTGGTACGGGTTTCAGGGGGAAGACCATTCCACAACCTGGAGGCAGCAACCACAAAAGATCGTTCTCCCCACTGTTTGAGTTTGGACCTCGGAATGTGCAAATGAAGTTGGCCGGTAGAACAAAGAGTCCTGCCAGAATTACGGATGGTTAAAATTTCCGATGAGTTAGAAGGAGCCTGGCCATTGATAGAATTAAAAACAAACAGTAAAAGTTTTAAATCAATTCTAAAATGGACTGGAAGCCAGTGGAGCGATGATAGCACGGGGGTAATATGTTCACGTCTAGGTGTATCTGTTAAAAATCAAGCAGCAGCATTTTGAACAAGTTGGAGAAGAGAAATTGAGGACTTGGGAAGACTAACATAAAGTGCGTTGCAGTAGTCCAGCCTTGCGTTTATAAAAGCATGAATTGCTTTTTCAAGGTTGTGGCGACTAAGAAAAGGATTCGCTTTGGCCAAGAGACGGAGCTCGAAAAAACTTGCTCTTACAACAGAACTAATCGGTTTTTCAAAGTTGAGCCTGCTATCGAATATCACTCTGAGATTTTTAACATGTGTCTTAAAAAAGGGAGACAGATCGCCAGAGTTGGGCTCAAGGGCATTCAACATAAAGGGTGTGCCAAAAGTAATATATTCAGTTTTGCTTTCGTTAAGATGTAAAAAGTTTTGTGCTAGCTACTGCTTCACATCGGATATGCACTCCATTAATTTAGTGAGAGCAGTTTGTTCGTTGGGTCTCAGGGGCAGATACAGCTGCAGGTCATCAGCATAAAAATGAAAAGAGATATTAATTTTTTTTTTTAATTAATTGATCCTAAAGATAGGAGATAAAGTGCAAAGAGAACAGGCCCTAAAATAGAGCCTTGTGGCATCCCGCATGACAGAGAAGTTTGTGAGGAGGAAAATTCCCCAATCATTACCGAGAAGGTCCTATGTTACGGGTACGATTTAAACCATTGTAGAGCATTAACACGGATAGCTATGTAGTGTTCTAAACGAGATACAAGGACAAAAGTGAGATAATTTGCCGGACGACACAAAATGACATCTGCCATAAGCATTCATTAATGCTCATGGCCGTGTCATGTCATAAATACGATGGTCTTATGACAGTTTTATGTCACCGCTGTTAAATAAAGTGTTACCAAAGACCAGAGCTAGCAATTAATGAAACAACCGGAAGAGTAACTGAAGAAATAATTAGCACAGAACATGAATTTTGATTGTTATTTACATCTGTACAGCTGCAACGCATGCTCGGAGGCACGTTGGACGACAACAGTGTTGACAGCAGGTAGCAGCAGAGGTTGACTGTCTCCCCCAAGGGAGCAGTGATGGCCAAATGAAGCTACTTGAAGCAAATCATGGTGGTTCATTTGGTTTTATGACAGTCTTATGATGCCGCTGTCAAAATAAAGTGTTACCGGTTAATATCTTTTGGTGTAAATATCCCATAATACAGCAAGGACAGCTGCGGCTTATTGTCCAACGCGGTTTATCTACGAAGAAATGCCGTTTTCGTGTCAAATGTGGTGGGTGGCGGCTTATAGTCAGGTGCACCTTATAGACCCTACTCACATGACGTCACAACCACGCCCCCGCGCCATATTGTCCGTCAACTTGTCACTGTTGATACATTATCGCTACGTAAATTCCTCCTATTATGGTGTGTTTTTCTGCTCGTTAACATTAATAATCAAAATGGTGAAGGCGTGTGTGGCGGTCGGTTGCAATAACAGAGAAGATAGATGGAGAGACTTGAAGTTCTACCAGATTCCGAGAGACCCGAAGAGGAGAGCGAGATGGGCTGCTGCAATTCGACGAGAAAACTGGGCTCCAAACGATTACCACAGATTATGTAGTAGTCATTTTATATCTGGTAAAATGCATTTAATATATATTTAGAGGGTTTTGGGCTGACAACCACAATTAAGATCATTGCTAGGCTAATCGCCGACAACATCCACTCAGACGTTGTGAATGAACTACCTGAAAATATATAATTATAAGGGGATAATAAGACAGTTGTCATACAATTAATTTACAATTTCACTATTGAGGTCAAAAGCCAAAAAATAAATTCAACTTGGGACAATCTGGAGTAGTGCTATTGCACTTAATATTTGTTACATATTATATATGTATGTAGTGAGAGTGCTATCGCCAAACCATATAAACATTAAAAGCCCTAGCTTCATTGACAAATGACATGAAATACATTAGACTTGACAGTGGATGTTAGCAAGAACAAAAGATTTTGAATTGAAGATTTCGTAACTCACCTTCCCGAGCACAAGATAGATTCCTGCCGAATTTTCGTGGACGAGGACCTGTTTCACCCAACCAGCAACGAAGTATTTATAAGCCTCCAAGCTCTTAAAGTTTTTCAAACTTTCGTGAGAATAGGCTGATTTTGTGTGGACAAGATAGTTGTAAATATCAGGGTAGCAGATGTCAGGCAGAGACGGCGAAGGCAGCGGGTCGAAAAACATCGATTTAGGCATCAAATATGGGTCTAGCGAATGGATAAACTGAAGCTTTTCCACATAACGCCTTCTATGCAACGCATCCAATGAGTTTACAGCGTCAGATAACACCGGGGCTTCCATGAATTGCTCCATAAATTGCGCGACTAATTGAAACCATTGAGAATAGGGCTAAAAAATGCCAGACAATATGGCGGCCGGATACAGCGACACGTCATTTTGTGACGTAGGTGAGTAGGGTCTATAGTCCGAAAAGTACGGTAATTTAGCATATGATGGCGAAAAGACATTTGAATAGTTTGACAGATTGGTATCATTTATCATCTCTTACTGTATACACTTGGTCGTCATTTCCAAGCATTTCCTATTGTGAACTAGTATTAACAAAACCATTGTTTTTCCAACTCTAATGAAAAACATTTATTTTAGCCTTAGATCAGCAATTGAATATATAGCAGCTAAGAGATCTCAGAGAGCTCCTTAGCATATTGTACTGTTTGAAACAGGCGGCAGTAATCAGCCAGCAGGACAACTTGTCTCACTTGCGTCAATAATGAAAAGTCCCCGGAGAACACCGATTAGCCAATTAATAGGCATATCGTCGGTGTGTTACTTGAAGACAGGGCGACGTGTCATATTACGCGAGTGGAAGAAGATGGATGTTCGCATTTGACACCAGCAATACATAATAGACACAGGTAACCTGACCTTCCAAATTAAATCAGTGCTTTTTTTCACAATGAATGAGGGGAGGAGGGTGTACATTACTTTCCATTCCCAGACAAAGACATCATGTAATGATGACATTACATTGAGACTTAAAGCTAATCAAATATGGTTGCATCCAGACCTCTGCTGAACAGGGATTGTTGATGATGTCACTGCCGATCAGATTTAAATATGACAGAGTGATTTACACAGCAACCCTCCTAGAGGTTGACAGGGGTGCTCAGGGCTGTGCAGATCTAATCAATGCTTATAAGTGGTGGACATGGAAATGAGCCACCTGGATCTGTATTCTGCAGGGTTTGGAGATAGGCTGTGTCAGATGGGGGTGATGCTTTCGGAGCACTAAAACAGTTGCAATCAAATTACGTACGAGGATTGGCGTCACTGCAAATACAGCACAGCCTCAACAGCTGTTTTTGTTTCGATTTTTAAGCAGTTTTTCCTTCTGTTGGATATCATGAAGCACCCCGTGATTCACTGGTAACCAGTACACTGTGTACCTCTTCTTAAACCAAAGTATGCTAAGATAGCATCATAATGATATAATGTGTTTATGTATTGTCTGTCACTTCAGTGTCTGAGCTATCGTCAAGCTGAAATTCTCTGGAGGACAGACAGACAAAATCAAGCCTTTCAATCCTAAAGGGATCCCCAGAGGCCCCGGCTACAGCGTGAGGATCAGATTGCGATATGACTGATGGCTAGATCGAACATTATAATGACGTCTAGCTGAAATAATCAGCAACATCCACAAGCGGTGTCAAGGGCTTGAAGAGTAACAGATTGAACGAGATGTCGCATTTTGCCACATGGAAATGTGGCCATCCATCAATTAGCTGTATGCGAGTTCCCCAAACAGGTTTATTTTTACTAGTAACTCTTTATATAATGTAGATTGATGATTCCATGTCTGCCTTGCATATCACATTAATACAGTGCTAACCATAAAAAAGAAAAAAACAGAACAGAGTTTTAGGTGTTTGGTTACTGCGTGGATGATTTAACCCTTTATGGGGTTAATGCAAGGGTTTGGTCAAAACATTGGTTGGGACAATACTGTATAACAGCATAACCTGAATGTTCACTTCTTTCTGGGACGGGACATTAATAAGACCAAACAGATTATTGAACAGCGATCAGGGCTACATATCTCACGAATATGAAAACTTAATTGATAAGCTAAATGATTAATGCAAAATAAATCTGTATTGACTTACACTAATTTTCATGTGTATTGGTTCAGGAGATACGTTTGATTCAAACCTTTGTTTTTAGAAATTACTAAAGAAACAATAAAAAAAAAAACCCGAGGCATTCAAGAAGTCGGAATATAAAAAGCCTATATTAAATCATGGCTTTGTTCAGATTTAAAAATGCCGAAATGTTTTGGCCGTGTAGGCCTTCATCAAGACGATCGATTGTCTTTTTTAAGTTTGTACAAAGCCATGATTTAATAAAGGCTTTTTATTTTTCTAATTCTTGAGTGCCTCGGTTTTTTGAATTGTCGCTTTTTTGATTCCCACACCGAAGAGCACCAGAAGTGTACTTTGTACACCCAGCAGCACTCCATGCACCTCATGTTATACTAAAGAAACATTTTGAAGTGCAAGTCCCTTTATTAAAATAACGGGGAGCTATCCAAGAATGGGTTCACTTCTGGGGGGACACTAGAGCACCCCTAGACTCAAACTAAAGTATTGTAATATAAAATTGATTTAGAGAAAAAAAAATGAATTGAATTGGACCCATACTTGGATAGCTCCCCATTTATTTTAATAAAAGGACTTTACTAAAAGGACACCGCGTTGCATTACTGTAATGCACATAATGCAAACAATGATCCAAATGAGGGACGATTAGCTTGACTTCGTTGTTCCTTGTGGAGGCTAGCTTGACCGCAGTAGTTTTGCAAGTTAGCAAGTTCACACAGTTTAATGTTATGCTAACTCTGATGCAGGTTGGCCTTTCAGTTGCAATATTAGTGGTGTTTCCCCCACCTCCACAACATTGATGTCTTTTTACATTACTTACTGTGGCTTCTAATATTCCTCCTCTTCAAAGGGGGCCGAGGAGGCGGCATGTTGTCGACATTAATCTGTCGGGGCTGTGTGAGTGTGTGTCTGTGTGTCAGATGGAGGGAAGGGACCATAATTAATTTACTAAATTATGGTAGGGTTTATTCTATCCTTACAACATATGGGAAGACACCTAAATTACCTATATAACTGAACTCATTATATAATGCAAAAAAGGTTGCTTAAATGTTGGGGACAATTTGAGTATCCTGAAAAGTTGGTAGTCTTATGTCCCTACCGTCCCTGTGCAAACCCACACCCTTGGGTAAATGACTATTTCTTGTAATTTAAAAACAAAAAACAACAACAACAACAACAAAAAAACAGCCCCTTAAAGACTTGGTATCCACGTATGTGGGCATCAGATTTTGGGTCATGTAGGAGTCATGTATTAACATTTGATATTCAAGTGATGAAAAAATGTGACGTCTATACTGTATGTGGACATCATCATTATTGTTATTATATACAGGATATATATTAGCGCTGTCAAGCGATTACATTTTTCAATCGCAGTTAATTGCATTTTTGCATTGTTAACTTGTAGCTAACTCACTTTTTTGTAAAATAAATAAATAAATAAACCCCCCCAAATAAACACCTTGATTTCTGTCCCATCATTTTATCAAATTTAAATGCTAGTGCCATCAAGCGATTAAAAGATCAATCCCATGCAGTCCATAGTTACCTCGCGATAATACGTATTTTGTTTTCATTTCTTTTAATGCAAAAATTATTACATATTTAAAGTTTTAAATGTACACCAACTAGCAAATGAGTTGACCGATGCGCTTACCTTACACAATTCAAATTCAAGCCTCATTAGAAACAAGAGTTGGGCAACTTTTTTTTTTTTTTTAAGTACAATCAGTAACACTTGTATCTTATTGTAAATATCTTTATTTTATATACATTTTTTAATATACATGTACACCTTAATAAAATACAGTGATCTCCACAACTTTGCGCTTTAAACTTCGCGCCCTCAGTCCGACGCAGATTTATTTCAATTTAAAAAACAAAACAAAACAGTATTTTATTTAAAAATGTTCAGATATAAGCATGTATACATGTAAAAATCATTGTTAAATTTCTGAACTTTCCATGCGTTGTTTGCGAAAGCTTAGTGTAAAAGAACCTCTAGTGTTTTTTTCAGTTCTGTTCTTAGAGGCTGATTTGACAAGTTTGCAAGTGCGTGACTTGATCTCACTGAGCAAGATGTCGTCCCGGTGAGAGAGAGGTTAGTAAGCGGTCCACGCACAGGTAGAGCCAAATTGGATATGTCACCACTCCCGACAATCCAGATGGTGAGTTGCTCCCCTTGAGAGCTTCATTTTTTTCTTTCTTCTTGCCCCCTCTGCTGTGATCTCAGCCACTGGTGGAAAATGTTCATCACCCACACACTGCTTCCCAGCACAGCCGCCATATGTCTCCAACCTTTCTCATTCTACTCTTCACTGTTCTACACACTCGCAAACATCCCCTAGGACTAAGTTAGTTTCAGAATACTGTAGAGAAGGCTGCTACTCACATTACATTTGTATTGAGACGAGGATTGAGAAAGAAGACTTAAATAATCAGAACAATCCTTAATAATCCTTATATTCCCGCTCAGTGTGACATTTACATGAACTCTGTGGATAAATACTTTAGGTTCCAAACTTCATAGGTATGTAAAAAAAAAAAAAAAAAAAAAAAAAAAAAAGTCTCTTTTCTGTTTATTACAGTAAATGCCTTTCTATGAGATGCCAGTTCAAATAAGTGTTCAATTCATACAATTACAACAAAAATAACAGCTTTGTTTTAAACTTAACCTATCCGGGATTTCACATTAAATAAGCAAACTTGTGAGTAAAGTGAGTCAAGATCATTGACTTGATTCAGTGGACTCTCTGTGACTTCTTACAGGCTGAAGGCCTGTCAAGGTGCCACTCAAGGATTTGTTGTTCTTAGTCTTGTGGAATCTAACAATGAATTCCTGCTTCTCCATCATTTGTAAACCGATCATCTTGAAATTTGGATGCTCTGAAGCATGGACCAGTATCTATTGGTCCTCAGAGCCTGAATTGGAATTTTATTATTTTTTTTATCAGGACTGATTGATCAATTACTAAATTATAGTTAGGGCTGGCCAATAGAGAGCAGCCTTCTGTATGTTAGGAATTTGCGAGTAGAGGACATCTTTCAGCCTGTATAGCACACTGGTACTTGTTTGTTTTTTGGTGTACAGTGAGATTTTACTCATGTTGGACGTGTTGCTGTTTTCAAGGTCTGCAGTCTTTGAAGCCTGCATTTGAAGGCCAGTTATGCCAATTCATTAATATTCAAAGGGTGACGCTTTGCGGACTGCTGCTGCAAGCAGTATGAAAAATGATTCAAAGTATGTAAATTTGTTTTTACCATAGGGTTTTTAGTTATTTGAACATCCAATAGCATATATGTTGACCTAAAACCCCCAAATTCAATTAAAATCTGTGATTTGAAGTGCTGATTCATGGTTAGCCCGATACTTTAAAAACGTCACTTTAAAGTGTTTGAGGTTCAAAAGTTGCTTCATATTTTTTTCATTATTTTACATTGGTGAAAGTTTGCCATCTGGTTTATGATAGCTCTCTTTTGTCCAAATAGGTCATTTTTTTGTAGGGTGACCAAACGTCCTCTTTTGCTCAGACATGTCCACTTTTTACATCCTGTCCAGGGCGTCCGGGAGGGTTTTACAAATTCATGAAAATGTCCAGTTTTCATTATTTTTCATGAGACCAATTACGATGTGTTGAAATTGACTCGTTGTTGGTACTGCTGTGCTGAGCAACAGAGAAAACAGACGTCGGAGCAGTGTTCCATCATCCCTCAAACTGCTAAAACAAGCAAACAATCAAACACACAAACAAACAAAAAAAGACTAAAGGCATGTTTTTTTTCCCGTTAAATTAGTATTGTTGTAAGGCTACGTTTTGGTGTGCATTATTTCACTGAAAAGAGTAAATAGCTTCTGGTTAAACCTGTTTTTTCTACAGAAGGTATTATTTAGAACATTATTTCAGATTATTTATTTGTATACTAAGAATTGAAAAGACAGCAATTATTTTGTTCAAGGATGATTCGCTAATACAGAAGAGTCATTATTTTTTTAATCATTATTTCATTCCATTTTTATTTTTAACATTATTATTGTTCTATTATTTTAGGAATGATAAAAGCCTGTTGAGCAACCTCTGAGAATTTGAATTTTTTTCTTTGGTTATATAGACATTATTTTATTACAAATCTGAATTTTCTGTCCAGACGGAAGAGACACACTTTAAACATTTTAAAGTGATAAGGCATCTTTGAGTGAATTTCGAGTAAAATTAAAGTATTTTTTGGAAATCAAAATATGGTCATCCTAATTATTGGTGTCCATATTCATGATGTCATGCGTCTATGTGTCCAAAGGAATTACGGTAGTCCTGAGTTCTAGTCTAGATGATTACTGTTCATATCTCAGTAAAACTTGATGAACACCAATACCGAAATAGAAATACATTAACATACCTAGGAGAAAAAAACCCTATTGAAGAGGGTCCAACAAAAAAGGAGGCGCTACTGAGTTTTGCAGCAACGCCCTTATTCAAAACCAAAATGATTTTCTTATTCCATGGCTCTGTAGACCCTACCCACGTGACGTCACAACTCCGCTCTCCTGAATGGTACTGCCCACTTGTCCGTCAAAACATAGTGTTAACCTGTTACGGCTACGTACATTCCTCCTATTTACGGCATGTTTTTCTGCTCCTTAACATTAATAATCAAAATGGTGAAGGCATGTGTGGCTGTTGGTTGCACTAACAGAGAAGATGGAAGGAGAGACTTGAAGTTTTACCGTATTCCGAGGGATCCAAAGAGGAGAGAGAAATGGACGGCTGCAATTCGACGTGAAAACTGGGCACCAAAAAAATCACCACAGACTATGTAGTAGTCATTTTATATCCGGTAAGATGCATTTAAGATATACTTAGAGGGTTTTGGGCTGACAAATAACCACAATTAAGATCATTGCGAGGCTAATCGCCGACAACATACGACGTAGTACGACATAGTTTCAAATTCAAGATGTTTGTGACTTCCCTTTCTTCCACCATCGTTATTTTTTGAATAATATTTAGCTGGTACCAAGTGAAAGAAACTGGCCTCGTCTACGGGGCTGACAAATAACCACAATTAAGATCATTGCTAGGCTAATCGCCGACAACATACACGTATGTATGTAGTGAGAGTGCTATCGCTAAACCATATAAACATTAAAAGCCTTAACTCCATTGACAAACGACATGAAATACATTAGACTTGACAGTGGATGTTAGCAATAACAAAAGATTTTGAATTGAAGATTTCGTAACTCACCTTTCCAAGCACAAGATAGATTCCTGCCGAATTTTCGTGGACGAGGACCCGTTTCACCCAACCAGAAACGAAGTATTTATAAGCCTCCAAGCTCTTGAAGTTTTTCAAATTTACGTGAGAATAGGCTGATTTTGTGTGGACAAGATAATTGTAAATATCAGCGTAGCAGATGTCAGGCAGACAGGGCGAAGACAGTGGGTCGAAAAACATCGATTTGGGCATCAAATATGGATCTGCCGACTGTATAGAACGAAGCTTTTCCACATAACGCCTTTTATGCAACACATCCAGTGAGTTTACGGCATCAGAAAGCACCGGGTCTTCCATGAAATGCATTTTAAATTCCTCGATCAATTGAAAACAATGCTAATACAGAGACAAAATGACGGACAAGTGGGCGGAACCACACAGCGAGCACGTGGTTTTGTGACGTCGGTGGGTAGGGTATATAGGCTACCTAAGTCCCTGAAGAAATCTACTTCCTTTTAGTGGCGAACAAAGGGTCATCACTGAAACAGACAAAAACATGTGCACATGGACCTTAAAATATAGTATTAGAAAAGGTCTTGTAACTATAATGACCAATTTGAAAAGAACTGAACGTGTATAAGTCAAATGAGGGACTTTTTGTTGCCATTAGTTGGCGCTATAGGGTTGATGCAAATGACCCATACATGACCCTGAACAAGCATGGGAAGTTTGGCGCAGATATGTTGTATGTCTGCCAAGTTATGACTTGGCGACGGTCATTTTCACTTCCCTGTTTGGACCCTTCTGCTTCAAGGAAACCTCAATATTAGTCATCAGGCACCTGAAACCTTAAGGCTCCCATGATACAGGTTTGAGGTCAATTAATTTTTTTTCCCTTGGAGGAGCAGCCTGTCTCGTAAAAAAGGGCGTTTCCTGTTCGCAGCCGGGGGCACGAGGCCAATTGGGTAATATTTTAATGCAGCTGAGTTCAGGCTAGTCATTTACTGAATTTGGCGTGTAGCCAAAAAAAAAAAAGGCCGACTTTGGCACCCCACCCTGGTCAGGCTCCTGAATGAAAACTGAACATTTTGATGAATTAAGATCTCATATGTCTCATAAACAGTCCCACCAATTTTGAGGGGGATCCAACAAACTTCCTAGATGCTAATTTCTCAGGTATGTAACTGGATATAAATTTTACATTCAATCCAAAATACTCGATTTCCTGCTGGGTTTGAAACATGGGTGCAAGAGACTTTTTGGAGCAGTTTTGCACAAGGTATCGACTCCCCAAATGTCATCGCTCTACATTGAAAAAAACTAACAGCAGAGACCTTTTTGAAAATTTCAAGGGGGCTGCCACTGAGCCATTTTTTAAAACAATTATCGAAATTTACACCAAGCCGCACGTATGTGCAAATTTGGTGAGTTTTCGAGCATATTAAAATTTACAAATTGGCCATTTTCATTTGCCATTTGCATTACAATAGGGCTATCGCACCAGTTGTTACTCGGGCCCAAATAATGATGCTAGTTCAAGTTTTCATTCATGGCATTAATGGCAGAATATGTGTTCGCTCACATTTACATGTCCATTACATAGCCGTAGAAGAACGCAACATGGCATTTGTCCTCTTAGCTAATTGCTTTAAGTCAGGGTTTCTTTCCCCATTGTCAGCCCCTCCACCCTTCCCTGCAATCCCTGTAAACTGTTTTGGCATTAGGGGAGTGATGTGCTCATTTACGGGACTCTTACAGCAGAGCAGCCTCATGTTGCCTCCAGCCACAACAAAGTAAATAGACTGTGCTTTGAATGTGATTAGGGAGTCTGTTGACTTGGTTAAATCGCATGAGCAACAACAGATCCCTCGGAACTCAGAGGCTCCACGAGATAACCTTCATCCGATTAAATCGGCTGAGCAAAGTCCATTTTTCTATTACACACGGACTTATACATAAAAAAAAACAAAAAAAAAACAATATGATTTTTGCCAAGAGAAAACCATGTTTTCATCCCTCTGCTTTATTTCAATACACTTCATATTATGTTTTTTATTGTATGCGTCACACCGTGCTGATCTTTATGAAAGCATCACGTAACATTACAATGCCAAGGCTGAACAAATTGTACTCTTCCTTCTTTATCCATCTATATGGCCCTCCAAAAGTATTGCAATAGTGGATCCAGTTTTCTTAACAGTAAATCGAAAATATTTGGTGATTCATCAGCAGTTGTGCTCATTTGATTTGTGTGTGAGGTTGAGTCTATTCCACCTGATGTAGAGGCAAGAAGTTGACAAAACCACAGACTGGTCACCTCCAGTAATGTTATCCCATCATTATTATAAACAAATATATTAACACTAATATTAATAACTGTGGGCATTAAGGGTCTTCATATAACCCAGTGCTTCTCATTTATTTTCTGTTATGCCCCCCACGGGAAGACGTAAACGTTCCGCCCCCCCACTCTCTGCCGCCACTATAAATATACTGTAGTATCATTTGTATGTAAAATTATTATTATTATTAAGTACACCTCTGCATAACATTGTGTTCTTTTTAATATTAAAAAAAGTAATATAGATCAACTTTAAATAAAGTGTATAAAAAAAAAAATCCATACTGTAAAAATACAGTCACGTTACATAGTTTGACCATTTGATACTGATAATTAAAATTTATTAAAATCCATAAATAATAATAAATTCAAATTGATTAGCAATATCAACTCATCGAGATAATATGCCAAACAATTAGACCGAAAAAACAAAAATTAATCGAACAAAAATGACAGTGTCATTGGACGGAGGGACAGTTTTTATTTTTGCTGCAGGCAGTATCAGCTCCTTTGCTATGGTGTGGGGTTATTTTGCACTGAGCAACTAGGTATGCCACCTTATATGATGCTGACAGTGCTTGCTGGTTTACTTAGGTAACACTGACCAAGCGGGAGGATTGTTGGCAATATTTGGCACGTTTTCGCTAAAAATAATCATTCCTG
Source organism: Corythoichthys intestinalis (assembly GCF_030265065.1). Taxonomy (NCBI): domain Eukaryota; kingdom Metazoa; phylum Chordata; class Actinopteri; order Syngnathiformes; family Syngnathidae; genus Corythoichthys; species Corythoichthys intestinalis. The sequence goes on along the minus strand of NC_080395.1, from coordinate 29,310,277 downwards.
CTGTCTGCTGCTAACATTTTTAGACAAAGTAAACAGACTGGTCTTTCCTCGTCTCCCACTGTACTAAAAGTCAAAGCCAAATGCTGCATATGGTTCGTCATATTTCCTTGTCTTAGCTTTTCATATCTCCGGTGTTCCTTGCTGTGTGCTCGTTTGGTTCAAAAATACTGCGCACACACTGAAAATGAGAGCGGCACTGCCACCCACTGAGTGGATATGCAATTACCCTTTATTCTAGTACGGCAAAAAAGTATGTTCCCCAATGTCATACGCGCCACCCTACGCATCGCTCTGCGCCCCCCTGGGGGGGCCCGCCCCACTATTTAAGAAGTACTGATATAACTTAACGTGCATGTTTTTAAATGACCACACAAGTACAGGGAGAATGTGAAAAAAAAATCACATAGGTAGGCCTGAATTGAAATCTGTGTGCCACATGTCATTGGAGATTAAGGTGTGTTTATATCCCTTTAATCAACAAACATGACAGTAAAGAATGTTAGTTTACAAATGCTTGTAGTTTGTACTTTTGTTTTATGTGGTGCGCATTATCTTGACGGTTTAAACCTCTTTGTTCTGTGTAGAATGACAATTTAGGCTTTCTATTCTTCTATACTAAAGATATTGAAGCCTTATGATGGTGATAGACAAGTTGAAATTATATTTGCATGATTTCCTGTGGAGCAAAAAAAAAAAAAAAAAAGTATATATTGGTCATAAATAATGAATCAATCGGACAACACGATCGACAGGAGCAGTCAATAATTTCGCATGAGGGCGAGGCTGTGAGCAGTAGGAGCCCTTGCAGCACTCCAGGTAATGAACTGTCTGTGTGATATATGTATGGTGGTGGTGCTGGTGGCGATGGTGGGGGCTCAGTAGTGTTGCAACACGGTAGTGCGACGGCAGCAATTCTGGGATTTCACTTGAATCAAACTTATTCGCAGCTCACTTACTATCCAAGCTGTTAAAACCACTTACCAAGCGACAGTGTGACCTGTTGACTCAGAAATGCGGTTACTATATTGCTTCATAGTTCTGAAGGTTTAGAATTCAGGCAATGGTTAAGTGCAGAGTTTGTACAGTTCTCCCCCTACTTGTGTGAGTGTGCTCCTGCATTCCGAAAACAGGCACGGTAGGTTAATTGGTCACTGGAGCCTATCCAGCTGACATCGAGTGAAAGGTAGACTTCACACAGGATTTGTCGCTAGTCAATCACAGGGCACATTATAGACACGGACAAGAATTCACACTCACATTTACACTGTCACTCAGTGGGAATTGAAGCCACACAGCTTGCACGAAAGTCAGGTGAATGTAGCACTACACCATTGGTGTAGGACTTGAATTTATTTATTCATCTTTGTTGCTTCGTTTGCTGTTTCTGATTGTGTATCATATTGCCTCTGCAAAGCCCTTTGAGACAACGTTGTTGTGATCCAGGGCTATACAAATAAAATTGAATTGAATTGAAATGAATTCTTGTATTTATCGATCGACTGCTTGTATTACTCTAACACACCCAATATAAAATAAATAGCACTTATACCATATTTTAAGGAAAAAAAGCAGAATATAGGGCATAAAAGATACATGACGCCTTCTTATCACGGAAACCCAAAGTGTGTGTCATGCAACTGACTGAGCAAGATTGACGCTGACAAGCCCACGTCTGCACCACTAACTCTCGCAATCAGTTCTCCCGGACAGTCCAGAATAAATGGCGAGGCGCCCTGTCCCAACACAAAGAACACCGGAGAACGCCCGATATCCAACTGATACCACGACTGATAAGACTCCAAGAGCCCCTTTGATGCTGAGGTGGCCAAATCCACAACCCTCGTTGACCTGACAACAGTAACTCCCGAATGCTCCTGTCCAATCCACAAATAGACAATAATCCCAAACACACCCTTCTTCCTGCCCATGGTCCGCCCCATGAGAGCCTTCAAAAGACTGAATGTTTAACTAAGCGTTGTCACTTTTTCTTGGGAACCTTTTGTTGACGTGTGATAGGGTGACCTTGCCTCCCCGCATGATTCTGTTTCGCCTTGCTGTTTGATCGCTGTTGACCTGAATAAATTGTCAACTTGTTTTCGGTGGGCCTTCTTTAAACCTTTCATAATGGAGTCAGTACAAAGGGTTAAGACTAAGGTGAACGGGATGTCGGGGTCCCGCCGGCCCGGGTAGTTGGAGCTGCGCCAGTGTGGGTCTGGCGGTTTGGCTGACGCAAGTCCGGCAGTCTGGCTAAAAGGTCAGATTCCTTCATGATTTATAGCAGGGGTCTCCAAATCGGTCTGCAAGGGCCGCTGTGGGTCCTGGTTTTTGTTCCTATCGATCGAGCACAGACCATTTAACCAATGAGGTTTCTGCTGAAACAAGCAGCACCTGATTACAATCAACTGATTATACTTGTAAGACCACAGATTGGTGCAAAGGTGTGGTCCTGTTTTGCCTAGACATTATACCCATTCACGCATAGCGCCAGATACCATTGAAGTGATGTTCTGTCATGACATATCTCAGCTACTCTCCCCATTAACAACGATAGACGGTGCCAGATATCATTGAAGCGATGTTCTGTTTTGACAGATCTCAGCTCCTCTGTTTATTTTAACCAGTTTGCATTATTTCATTGCAATGTTTTTCCTTATTCAGATTTATTTCGAGACTACAGTTACAGTTAGACTTCACTTTGATGGTTAATGCAGTTATTGCAATTTTGTTGTTTTATCACAATATTTATTTACATTTTAAATTTTATTTTATATTTTATTTTCATTATTTTATAAACCCACAAGGTTTATTTACATTTCAAAAACCAGAAGCCATTCATTTACGAATGTGATTGCACTTTAGTTTACATATTTAAATGTTCAGATATTAGGATTTGAATGAGGCAAAATAGCATGCTTTTTCTCTCTCATATTGTTATAATCATTTGTTTCGGATGTACTGTAATTATTTTCTGTATAAAAATTAATTTGGTGTTCAAAAAAATCTTTTTTCAAACTTGAGTCTTGAAAAAGAGGGGGTCATCTTATATTCAGGCCAATACGGTAATTCGAGGACCCGTGATTTATAGGCTTGGAAGTAGCTGTTAAAACGAATAGAAATGAACTTTACATGCACTTTAAACGCTCAATAATAAGACATAATCATAACATAATCAGTACCTATTGATCACCTCTGTATAAACTACAAATCAAGTAAAATTACCACAATTTCCGTACTATAAACCACCAGCTCTGTGGTCATTTGTCAGACGCAAGGCACATTGGGAAACAACCACTCATTGATTCTCATATTTACAACGTCACTGAGTTGAACTGAACCCACAATGCCTACACCGAATTTAGAGGAGTATTACACCATTAGTTGCAGAACAGAACTCATTATATAGTCATTAAAATAAAGAAAACGCATGAATGAGAATGTCTGTCCAAACTTTTGGCCTGTACTGTATGATTATCATCGGTGGATGGTCATAATAGTACACTAATAATAATCACTCCCACCCAGGGGTGAAAGTGGACCAGAACGGTCAGGAACGCAGTTCCGGTATAAGATTCAGGGCCGGAATGCTGTTCCGGTACATGGTGCTTTGATTCCGAAAATATGACGGCAACTGTCAAAATGCTATGTAAAAAAAAAAAAAAAATGCTAAGCTGCAACACGGGCATTTCATCTCCAAGAAGAAAACAATCCACCAACATCAGATTTACATACACAAGTGTTAACAACAAGCATAATAAAGTGCTTGTGTAGCGTAATCCGTTAACTTTCCACCAACATTTATTATTGATTTTATTCCACGGACGGCATGGAGGTTTCCCCGGCTGCTGCAGTTATCTGAGTCTGACGATGATGAGTCACGTTAATGTGCGTGTGGTGGCTACCACCTCCATTTAGTGTTACAGGACTGTTATTTAGGTGATATTCTTTGAACATGTACACTTTGGTGAAAGTTTGTTTGAATGCTTATGGGATCTGATTTTTTCTTCTGATTAGAGGTTACGACCACAGCTGTTCATGGTCTGGCATCTGGTGGTCGTTATTGGTCTGTCCTTATTTAAGCAGCCCCTGTGATGGGTCTGCAGGTCAGTTTGGTTGAAGCATTTTGTTATGTTGGCCTCCGTTATGTTGGGCCCAAAATATTCTGTTATATTGGATTTTTTTGTGACTTTATTAAATTCAATGTTAACCTGAGTTGAAACACCAGTGTCCTCGTGTTTATGTTGGTCCACTACAGTGCGAATGCACGCAGCAAAGCAAAGCGCCTGGACTCATTTATCCGTTCAATTGGCTGACATACTGACATGTGATCAGCAGAGATAGTTAGCTCTGATTGGTTCAAATGTGCATATTTTCTGGAACAGCCAAAAAAAAAAAAAAAAAAAAAGGTTGTTGAATTGATGCGACAAAAAAAGGGCAATGCAACATAAAATGGATCAAATCTTAAAGAGCAACGAAAGAGTTGAGGCTTATTTATCATATTTAGTTTTATTTGCTCTGATGGGAAGGTTCAGAACATCTTAACTGTTAATGTGCACTTTGGATTTATATTTGTTCAATTATGTTCGACTACTTATTCATTTCCTTATGATTTAAAAAAGTAAATGTTTGCTCTATCTTCAAAATATATTCCATTTCACTCTGCATGATATAAGTCATTTATACTTATTTTTCTGAATGTATGTTACTTATATCATTATTATTTAAAAAAAAAAGTTTGCAGTAAGTTAATAAGTTAAAAAAGTTGACATGAACTTTAATTTTAATATACATCCTATGTTCTAAAGTAGTTAAAAGTGAGATTTGGCATTTAGGAAATGAGGGAAAATAAAAAAATTAGGAGATGGAGGTTGGGGTTATTGCTGTTTTTGTTAACTTTTATTTTGCAAATCATTAAAAAATACCATTTTGAATGAAAATCAGTTTATGTATGTGTTATAGAAATAACTGTGCTAAAACAGTTTTCTTTGCATTTCAGTAGTTTAAGAGCTTTAACCCCCCCCCCCCCCCCCCCCCCAAAAAAAAATAAATAAATAAATACAAATTAAAAAATTAAGAAAAAAAAAAAAAACATTTCTGGCTCATGCCCACCTTCACGTCGGGGAGTTCCGGCAAGAAATTCTAGCCACTTTCACCCCTGCTCCCACCTCCAAAAAAGTCTTTTTAGGGGGTGATTAAAATATAATTTAGCAAATTTAGTTATGTTTTTGACTGCATAGCGAAAACAAAATTGTACTTCGCGAAGAAATCCCACTTAACGGTGTGGAGTACATAGAAAGAGAAGAGAACTCCAGCCTAAATTAAAGCTGGGCAGGTCTTGGAAGCTCACATCACAAACCGAATGAGACGCCACAAGAGCGGACACATCGAATGCGCGTCCACCTCCCAGAAAGACGGATGAATGAACACCCACTGAAGTATGCGCTTCAAATTTTTTTCTCGATATTTTTCTCTTGTCTGGCACGAGAACGGGTTCACTTGTAACACTTTTTTGGGCTGATGACTTTGTTTGCCGACAGCTGGCTCCGCATCGGGGCTCGCCGACTGCGGCTTGCCCGTCAAAAGGAGCGCTGCTTTGAGGCTTCACCAGCTCACTTGTCCCGCTGAGCACATGGTGCAGGAAAAATGACGTCTACTGTCACTATCGTCGCTTGCGTGCTCGCTTTAATCTACGGTAAGAACTAATGTTTTCAATAGTTATTTAATCTACGGTAAGAACTAATGTTTTCAATAGTTATTTGCGTAGGGACTTAACTGATTTGTTTCAATGGTTACAAAAGAAGATTTTTATTATCGCAATAACTTGAACAAAAGTACAACTGTACAATTTACTATTGTAGGTTACTATCCTAATGACGTTGCCCAAAAGTGTTTAAAAAAAAAAAAAAAAGATCAATATATAGTTCTATACTGGTAACATTTTAAATTGCAGTTTTCCCAACCTTTCATGAACCAAGGTAGTTACCCCCAAGGGCGTATGTTTGCATAGGGAAGGTAGGGACATAACACAACCAACTTTTCAGGGTGCTCAAATTGCCCCATCAACTTTTAAGCAACCTTATTTGCATTATACGATGAGTTCAGTTACATAAGGAATTTAGATTGTCTTCCCATATGTTGTAAGGATAGAATAGTATAGACCTTACTATTATTAAGTGAATTATTTTCATTATGTTCAGACTTACATTCATCCCTTTTCACCTGCTGAATGTGCCGGTGTTCTGCCAAAATCTCCTACATCGGCGAAATTAGTCGAATTTGACACCCAAAGTACTACCGTACGCTCTAAACTTGTTTTGTTTAGATGCATACAGGAATGATGTACAAAAAAAATACCTACAGAAAATACTTAAATGTAGTTATATCAAATAATATACGTGACTAATGTGGTCAACTGCTTCAAAGCTAACACAAAAAACACAATGGTTAAAAGTATGAGAGGGTAATACATGCGAAAAGTATCTTTGAGGCAATGAAAAGGTTCTAAATAATTAAATAAAAACAAAAATAGTGAGTACTCGCCGCTTCTAACCGATGTGCGCATGCGTGTGGATGCATGCGCAAGCGTGCTGAACATTGTGTAGGACGTTTCGCCGCGTAGTAAGGAATGGCCGAACACCGGTCCTTTTGTTCTCTCCCTCAAACGCACGTTTGATTGATGACTTGACCCCACCCGCTCCCTCCTGCCACCCAGACGCACATGAACACTCACACAACCCCGACAGATTAATGCTGACAACATGCCGCCTTCTCCGCCCACTTCGAAAAGGAAGGATATTAGACTTTTTTTTCCGGCCAGCAGCAGCCACAGTAAGTAATATAAAAAGACGTCTGTGCTGTGGAGGTGTGGGAAACACCACTAATTTTGCGACTCAAAGTCTGACCTGCATCAGAGTTAGCATAATATTAAACTGTGTGAACTTGCTAACCAGCAAAACTACTGCGGTCAGGCCAGCCTCCACAAGGAACAGCGAAGTCAAGTGGCAGTGGCTTCAAAATGCAAGTCCCTTATTAAAAAAAAAAAAAAAAATGGGAGCTATCCAAGAATGGGCCCACTTCAAGGGGACACTAACATGAACATGAACTGACATGAAAAAAAAAAAATCTGTGAAATGAAATCACACATCAGAATTTCATGAGAGTAGTTTGGTTCAAGTCTTTGGGTAGGCTAATATCATCAAATGTAGATCGGTCCTTGGATATCTGATTTTTTTTTTCATTAATTTTTCCCCAAAATTACTTTAAATTACAATAATTTAGTGTGCGTCTAGGGGTGGTTCAGTGTCCCCCAGAAGTGGACCCATTCTTGGATAGATCGTCCCTTTTTTAATAAAGGGACTTGCACTTCAAAATGTTTCTTTAGCAAGTTTTGAAAACAAAGGTTTGAATCGAACGTTGTATCACCTGAACCAATGCACATGAAAGTTAGTATAAGTCAATACAGATTTATTTTGCATTGATCATTTAGCCTATTAATAAATTAGGTTCATATTCATGAGAAATGTAGCCCTGATCCCATTTCATGAATCTGTTTGGTCTTATTAATGTCCTGTCCCTGACAAAAAAAATCTACATGCAGTTTATGCTGCCTAACCTACGTCCTTGGTTACCCCCCACAAATAATATAATCCAACTAACAAACAAAAAATGTGGATAGAGGTCAATTACCGTAATTTTCGGACTATAAGACGCTACTTTTTCCCTCATTTTGAATCTTGCGACTTATACTCCAGTGCGGCTTATTTGCCGATTTATTTGTGAATAGGAAATGCTTTATTGACAGTGGCTTCATAAAACTGTCATAAGATAGTCATATTTATGGAATGACACTGTCATTCGTGAATGCTTATGACAGATGTCATTTAAGTGTTATATGGCAAATTATGTCACTAGCTTCATTTATGTCCAGCTCGGATCTTTTACATCCATTCAGAAGTGAGATAATTTGCTAGATTACACTAAATGACATCTGTTATAAGCATTCATTAATGCTTTTGACAGTGCCATGTCATAATCATGATTGTATTATGACAGTCTTACTGCAATACTGTCAAATAAATCATTACCAAACACCATAACTAGCAATTAATGAAACAACTGGAACAGTAACTGAAGAAATAATTAACAAAGAACATGAACTTTGATTGGTAATTTACATCTGTAGCGCTGCAATGTATGCTAGGAGGCATCGTGGATGACAACAGTGTTGACAGCTGGTGGCGGCAGAGGTTGACTCTCTCCCCCAAGGGAGCAATAATGGCCAAATGAAGCTTCTTGAAACAATAAAGCATTGCAGCCAATTGGTTCAAAGCTTCATGGTGGTTCATTTGGTCCTATGATGCTGCTTATGATGTCGCTGTCAAATAAATTGTAACCGGTTAATATCTTTTGGTATAAATATCCCATAATACACTGAGGAGAGCTGCGGCTTATAGTCCAGTGCTGCTTATCTATGAAAACATGTTGTTTTCGTGTCAAATGTGGTGGGTGGCGGCTTATAGTCAGGTGCGCCTTATAGTCTAAAAATTGAGGTATGTATCTTTTGCCAGCAGTGGCGTCTCCAGAAATCTTTCATTGAGGTGGCCATATTGAGCCACTTAAAACCTTGGGGTGGCACACCAAAGCTAAAAGCCATAATTTCAGGTTTTTATTATGTTGTTGCAGTAAAATGCACAGAAGAAAACTATCAGAAAGACTTAACGGGATCCACGGATAGAAAGATTTGTAGTTCTTAAAAGATAAACTTTATTACGAGTTAAAATAATTTGATATAAAAACCTCTCTTGATGTTTTCGTTTTTATACAATGTGTAAAATTAGTTTAACTAGTAGGTCGCCATTGTTGTTGACGTCGCAGGGCGGTGACGTCACATGGTTACGCTGCCCGGCTTCCAAAGTATGACTCTAGCGACATAAACATGTCAACCCTTTCAATTTGAACCCAAGAGGAACATTAATGAGCATGACAGCACTGACGATTTTTCACAAAATGAACAGGGAAAGCAAAATGAACAGGAAAGACAGGATGAGACGTGACGAGAGTAGGAAAAAAAACTGTTCCGCCAAAACGAATTTAACACCCAAAAGTACTACCATGCACTTTCAGCTTGTTTTGTTTAGATGCATACAGACAGAAAACAATAAAGATGCCTTAAGAAAATTCTACAACGTAGTAATATCAAATAAGGGTGGTTTAAATATGCTACTACGTGACCAATGTGGTCAACAGTTCAACAATCTGCCTTATGTCAGACCGAGACGACAAGGTGGACTCAGTTGCGGAGTTTCGGGCAAAAAACTTTTATTTTGAAAACAGAGGTTCTTCCGCTCAAAAATAAGGTTACAAACACAAAGCACTCCAAAAGGGAGATGAGGCAAAAACAACTGTTCTTATCAGGTATATTTTTGCTCTGCACTTTAGCACTGACATGACTTCATGCTGCTGTGGAATCTTTTTTGTACTTATGTCTAATACTGTGTCAATGTTTACACTTGGTACTTAAGGGTATTTATTATATGGGTTTTGCACTTTACCAACTTAGTTGTATGGATGCTCCAAACAAAGTTTCGTTGTGCTTTTTGCAACAATGACAATAAATATTCTGAATCTGAATCTGAACATAAAGCGCTCCAGATGGAGGAAAAAGTCAAGCTGGCTAGGATCAAAAGTTACAAAAACAAAGCGCTCCAAATGGAGGATAATGCACAGAATAACTATGATACAGTAGGTATGGCGAGGGGCTGACGTGACTGACCTTAGACAAGACAATGACAAGGACAAGACAATGGAAACTAAGGCTATATATATACACAGGGGGTAATGGGGAACAGGTGGAAACAATAGGTGATTAGGTGACCAGAGGAAGGGCAAGTACGCAGACATGAGGAGGGTGAAGGCCTTCAAAATAAAACAGGAAATGACATGACATGACACTTTAAAGCTACCAAAAGAAAGCACTATGCTTAGAAGTATGAGAGGGAAACACATGCAAAAAGTATTTTGAAGCAATGAAAAGGTAATTAAAGACTCAATTAAAACACAAATAGTAAGTACTCGCCGCTTTTAACCGATGAGCGCATGTGTTGGACGTCCCACCGCGTAGAAGGAATTTTAGTAACCCAGTAGTGTTCGTCGAGCGGTATTGACAATCTACGTCATCAACCCGAGCGGCCATAATACATGGCGCCCTCCGTAGGTCAAAACATGTACTAAATATTATAGACTTTTAAATCAATGGTAATATTTTATGTGTTTCTAATAACATATTTTAGTAAACGAGAACAATTGTGCCTTATTGGAGACTACAGGTCTTTAAGTCCGAGGTTCCCTTTAAGGGCACGCCTACTGATATACTTGGGTGTATTGTGTTTTATTTAATGTTACTAATGATTAAATGTACATAGTCGATAACAGTCTATTCAACATTTTGAGTTCCACAGCTAATACAATCGAAATTATACCGGCGAGTGGGGTGGCCAGTGGTGTGGCTAACAAATTTTTAGGGGGGCCGTGGCCACCCCTGGCCACCCCCTGGTGGCTCCATTGTTTGCCAGTTTGTGATTTAACATTTTATTATCATTAATATCGTTAGCTCCAGCACCACCGTGACTCTCGTGAGGATAAGTGGCTCGGAATACGAAATAAAAGAAATTATCATTATCATTTATTTATTGTTATGCCTCTTACTATGTATATGTCCTGGGCATAACTATATGAACAAAATTATGTTAGAGTAAATAAAACATTTTCAGATCAATTAAGTGAATTTGAATGCTTTTAAGACCCTGGAACCTGATAATGACTCATAGTATGAAAAGGAACTCTTTAATCTTCCTTTTATTACATACAACCTGCTGTACTTTCAAATAGATTATGTCCAAAACAATGAAATAAGTTTTGGCAAACTTGTACAATATTTTTGCTGCAAAAAATGTCAGGTTTTCCACTTTTCCTAAAAACCAAACTTTTAGCATTGCTTTGCATTGTTTGTTTTCTTGAAAGTAATCAGTGAGGCAGCTAGGCGAAGCTAACTGGATAAATTCAGTCATCATAGTTCGAAATGAAGGGAAAACATTTTTATTACTGTACATGACTGTTCTCTGAACTTTTTTAATAATATGTTGAATGTGAAGTTGGTAAAACAGGTTTAATATGTGAAACACTTTTATCACTGTTAATATCCACTATCATCTCAGTACTAATCCTTAGGAGGGCCACGGGGGTGCTGGAGCCTATACCAGCTGAAAATGGGCTGGAGGCCTTATGCAACCTAAACTGGTTGGCTAACAAATCGCAGGGCACAAATAGACAAACAACCATTAACACTGAAATCCACAGCTATGGACAATTTAGCGTGTTTAATGAACCTTTCGCACGACCTTATAATGTGCACATGGGTGCATGCCAACAAGTTATTAACATGCCTGACCACACTTTCCATCATCCCTATTACATATAAAATACAAATACAATACACCAGAAATGTGCACAGCGGGAAAAATTGAAAGTTTGGGAGGGTTTTGCCAGTTACCTTGTTTGACTGCTACCCCCTGAGGCCTTTGACAACACACCATCTGCTAACCAAAGCAGCAGGGGTGTCAGTGGGAGGTACACAGTCATGGTGGGCATCTCTGCCAGAATCAGAAGGCTCAGATACAGGCGCATGCATGGAGCCATTAGACAGACGGTGGTGTTTGGCCCGCTAATGACTTGTCTCAACAACAAAAAAGCCATTACAAACTTCGGTAGCGGAATAACACTGAGATCGTTGGTGCGTCAAGTCATATTTTCTATTCAAAAGGTCACACTTGACAACTTTCTCAAGTTCTCAGCAGTAGCAAATCGAGTACTTAAACATAACCCTCCAATGAAAGAGTTTGTCAGTAAGTTAATTAATACACAACAGGCATCATTTATCAAGCACCCTTGAGAAAAGCCGCCTTGAGAAAAACACACGACACATATGGATGAAAAGTAAACATTTGGGGGACGTCAACTCAATTCTACAACATATTTTGGGTATTTTTCTGTTGCTCAATGTACAATTTATGTTAAACCATGATTGTACAGTGGGGCAAATAGGTATTTAGTCAACCACTAATTGTGCATGTTCTCCCAATTGAATATATTAGAGAGGCCTGTAATTGTCAACATGGGTAAACCTCAACCATGAGAGACAGAATGTGGAAAAAAAAACAGAAAATCACAGTTTGATTTTGAAAAATTTATTTGCAAATCATGGTGGAAAATAAGTATTTGGTCAATACCAAAAGTTCATCTCAATTCGTTGTTATGTACCCTTTGTTGGCAATAACAGAGGTCAAATGTTTTCTGTAACTCTTCACAAGCTTTTCACACACTGTTGCTGGTATTTTGGCCCATTCCTCCATGCAAATCTCCTCTAGAGCAGTGATGTTTTTGGGCTGTCGTTGGACAACACAGACTTTCAACTCCCTCCACAGATTTTCTATGGGGTTGAGATCTGGAGACTGGCGAGGCCACTCCAGGACCTTGAAATGCTTCTTACAAAGCCACTCCTTTTGTTGCCCTGGCTGTGTGATGCAATTCAGTATTTTTTCTCCTCCAAACACGAGAACCTGTGTTTCTACCACAAAGTTCTATTTTGGTTTCATCTGACCATAACACATTCTCCCAGTCCTCTTCTGGATCATCCAAATGCTCTCTAGCGAACCGCAGACGGGCGTGGACGTGTACTGGCTTCAGCAGGGGCACATGCCTGGCAGTGCAGGATTTGAGTCCCTGGCGGCGCATTGTGTTACTGATAGTAGCCTTTGTTACTGTGGTCCCAGCTCTCTGTAGGTCATTCACTAGGTCCCCCCGTGTGGTTCTGGGATTTTTGCTCACCGTTCTTCATTTTGACGCCACGGCGTGAGATCTTGCATGGAGCCCCAGATTGAGGGAGATTATCAGTGGTTTTGTATGTCTTCCATTTTCTAATAATTGCTCCCACAGTTGATTTCTTTACACCAAGCGTTTTACCTATTTCAGATTCAGTCTTCCCAGCCTTGCGCAGGTCTACAATTTTGTCTCTGGTGTCTTCGACAGCTCTTTGTCTTGGCCATAGTGGAGTTTGGAGTGTGACTGACTGAATTTGTGGACAGGTGTCTTTTATACCAATAATGAGTTAAAACAGGTGCCATTAATACAGGTAATGAGTGGAGCCTCGTTAGACCTCATTTGAAGAAGTTAGACCTATTTGACACCCAGAAATCTTGCTTGTTTTTAGGTGACAAATACTTATTTTCCACTCTAATTTGGCAATAAATTCTCAGAAAATCAAACAATGTGATATTCTGTTTTTTTTCCACATTCTGTCTCTCATGGTAGAGTTTTACCCATGTTGACAATTACAGGCCTCTCTAATCTTTTGAAGTAGGAGAACTTGCACAATTGGTGGATGACTAAATACTTATTTGCCCCACTGTATAGGCTGTGGCGGTGCCGATTCAGAGGAGCGCCTCATCAACTGGCTGCTTGGCGAACATCGATACAATCCGCTGATCCGGCCCGCAGTCAACCGGACTGAGAGGGTTACAGTGAAGCTTCAAGTGTCTCTGGCGCAGCTCATCAGTGTAGTACGTATTGGATAGTATAGTGCAAAATGTAAATAGACAGAAGCTGTTAATGTCTTTATTTTTGTTACTCTTATCATTTCTAGAATGAAAGGGAACAGATCATGACGACAAATGTGTGGCTCACTCAGGTAAATACAATGAACAACCACTAACTTGAATTAATCCGTGTCCATTCTTACGCTTTGAAATGGAGACAACTGCTTTTACAATTTACACACCATGGGTATTCACCGGTAATGAGACCTGTCAATTGAAAGGTCTGATTTACTCCTTATCCATTGCAGCACTGGGTGGATTACAGATTGTCGTGGGACCCTGCCACATACGAAGGAATTGACAAGCTGCGTATCCCCTCCAGACACGTCTGGCTGCCAGATATCGTTCTCTATAACAAGTTAGTAGCACTTAAAATAGGCTCAGAGTTAAAAAAAAAACCCTGTGAACTGTACTTTATCATATGGCATTTGTTGTTGTTGTTGCTGAACCTTTGAGTGGTTTAAAGCCCAAGTTTCTTTATCTGAGGAACATGCCCAATTAATATCAGTCAGTTCCTTACCAAAGTTATGACACAGGATCTGGATTTGGTTATTTCTTTGTCTTTCTATAGTGCTGACGGGACCTACGAGGTGACAGTCTTCACCAATGTCATCGTGCTCTCCAATGGTAGCATTCACTGGCTCCCACCTGCCATCTACAAGAGTGCTTGCAAGATCGAGGTCAAGCATTTCCCATTTGACCAACAAAACTGCACCCTGAAGTTTCGCTCATGGACCTACGACCATACTGAGATTGACCTGATTTTGAGAACAGAAGTGGCCAGCATGGATGACTTCACTCCCAGTGGCGAGTGGGACATCCTGGCGCTACCCGGCCGGAGGACTGTCAACCCACTGGATGCCACCTACGTGGATGTCACATATGACTTCATCATCAAAAGAAAGCCCCTTTTCTACACTATCAACCTGATCATTCCGTGTGTAATGATTACCTCATTGGCCATCCTGGTCTTCTACTTGCCTTCGGACTGCGGCGAGAAAATGACCCTGTGCATTTCCGTTCTGTTGGCCCTCACAGTATTCCTGCTCCTGATCTCCAAGATCGTGCCGCCAACTTCCCTGGATGTGCCGCTGATCGGCAAGTACCTTATGTTCACCATGGTACTGGTGACCTTCTCCATTATCACAAGTGTGTGTGTGCTCAATGTCCATCACCGATCCCCCAGCACTCACACCATGCCCTCCTGGGTCAAAATAATTTTTCTGGTCAAACTACCTGCGTTGTTGTTCATGAGACGCCCTAACGATAACAGTGTGCGTCAGAGAATGCAACAACAGCGGTGCCTTCGATCAGGGGGGACAATTCTGGGGTTGGGTTACCCCATGACATCCAAAGCTGGTTATCCGAAGATGTCATCTGCCTTGCTGCCTTCAGACTCTGACTTCTGCACTCCTGGACTAAGTACAATCCCTCCACTGGGATTTCATCACTCCAATAGAAAGGCTGATTCACAGTCCACAGACTTCCTTCCTGGTGGGTTTGCTTGCCCACAGGACCTCCATTCTAGAAGCCATTCTGACTTGGCTACCGACGTCCACGAGGCAGTGAATGGGGTGCGCTATGTTGCGGAGCACATGATGGCAGATGATGATGATCAAAGTGTATGTATCAGGCTTTTGGTGATTGTGTCTCTCTTGTAAAGTTTCTTGAATTATCTAAGCCAGGGGTCCCCAACGTTTTTTGCAGCACGGACTGGTGTGATTTGGGTCTTTTTTCACGGACCGGTGTTTCTGTCAAATTTTGCACCCTTATAAAATTTTGCTCCGAAAGCTTTTGTGGCTGTTGCACTCTCAATGTTATCCAACTAAAAAACTATTTACATCATAAACATACATGTGCTACACGAAAATGGCGTGAATTGATGCTTAACGACACGGCGAAGTCGTTAAATAAGAGAGCTGCGAGCAGTTGTTGTGTCCAGCTATCATGGCGAACGTACGTTAATATTCCTTTCTTTAAAGAAAGTTTGTAGTGTTTACTTTGGAATCGCTGCATTCGCGGTCATTTTTAACGTTACGCGCATGCCAAATTTGTCAGAACACCGGCAATGTGTGGCAGAAAAATACAGCAAATATAAAGTAACAGGGTTGTTCCGATCATGTTTTTTTGCTCCCGATCCGATCCCGATCGTTTTAGTTTGAGTATCTGCTGATCCCGATATTTCCCGATCCGATTGCTTTTTTTTGGTCCTTATTCAATTCCAATCATTCCCGATAATTTTTCCCGATCATACACGTTTTTGGCAATGCATTAAGAAAAAACTCGGACAAATATACACATTCAACATACGACATAAGTATTGTATTTGTTTATTCTGACAATAAATCCTCAAGATGACATTTACATTATTAACCTTCTTTCTGTGAGAGGGATCTACGGATAGAAAGACTTGTAACTCTTAAAGGATAAATGTGACTTTGAATATTGTGACTAAATATTGCCATCTAGTGTATTTGTTGAGCTTTCAGTAAATGATACTGCAGCCATTTAACTTCTGCCCAAATGCATGATGGGAAGTGCAACCACGACTGCGTGTAGGGGCACCAATTGATATATTTTCTCTGCGTTGGGAAGGAACATAGGGTGTTAAGAATATGATCAACTACTACCTTTCTTCCCCACATTGCTTCCCACGTTATTTTTAATTGCCGAGAGAGGTAATGTAAGGCTTAAGCCATATAAAAAATGGCTCCAAAGGCTGTCAAAATTCTCTCTACTCATTATATGCTGCCTTTTAGCGCTATCTATAGGTAAAACGGCGTCTTTAAAGATTGAACATGACAATGCGTGAGTGGGTCGTGCAGCGCATGCGTTAATTGCTAAACGTGTTTAATTAAAAAAAATGAATTGCCGCTGTTAACGCAATAATTTTGATAGCCCTACTTTAAGCCAAAACTACTCTGGATGAGTGTAAGACATTTTGTCTGTAACGTTAAACACAATTAGAGAACGATTTAAGTAAAAAAAAAATATATATTAAAAAAAGGCATGTCCGATATTTTTTCTGCCGATTCCGATACTTTGAAAATGACGTGATCGGACCCGATCGATCGGGACATCTTTATAAAATAACATTTGTTTGTAGCCCCGTCGTGTTAATTGCAGGGAAAATACAACTCACCCACTGAATCGGTGGGAGGCCTGAGCTTGTTTCGTTGCGACGAGATGGTCCTGAGATGGGAGAGTGAGAGAAGCCCACTTCACAAAGATATGATGTTGGAAATTGTTGCACAGTTTGCAGTGCTCTGCTAGCGATGTCAGGATGTTCCGAAATGACTTTAATCCAGAACCTCGGTAGAGTTGTTGTCTCAAATGTACGTTTAAGGTCGCCGTGATTTGCGATCTCTACAAGCTGATATTCCTGTTGCACAGACATGCTCGAATCACTCGGTTTATTCACATACTGGTCACGAATCCATTCCTTCGCAGTTCGTGGGTCTTTAGTGATTGGGAAGTAGCATCGATTTTGTTTTCTTCGAGGTTGTAGGCTCATCTTCTGGCTCGTCAGGTTCCCTTTTCCCCGTAAAAAATCTGTCCAAAGACGTCTGTATTTCAGTCATTCTTGTGTGGAGGCTAATTATTTCCGGGAACAAATGTGATGGGCAACGACCTACGTCATACGTTATTATCGAGGCCAAGTGCACATAGATATACTAAACAAGATGTACTGCTAACAGTCCAATCAATGCATTTCTATGACGACCTCCTATCCTGTAGTTGTATATCTAGAGTAGACAGGGATATTGGTGTGTTAAGCAGCACAGGCCAAAGTCAATCGGCCGGAATGCGGGCGTTAATAAATTATTTATTATTTCTGTGCGGACCGGTACCAAATGTGCCGCGGACCGGTACCCGGTCGTTGGGGACCCCTGATCTAAGCCATTTCATGTGCTGCGGAAAATATGTTTTATTTCTTGCCATACGTGATGCTATCAGCATAACAAAATGTTGACTCCGGTACAGTGTTGTTTTTGGCCGCCATTCTAATTTTACACTTAGTCTTTTGGACGAAAATACTTATTAGTCTTAGTCATATTTTAGTCATTTAACAATGTTTTCGTCTTCGTCTAGTTTTAGTCAATGAAAACTCAGAGAAATTTCGTCTACTTTTAGTCGATAATTCTCAAAATGTTTTTGTCTATAAATTTCAAAAGTTTTAGTCCATGAATAAATAAATAAATAAATATAAGGTTTCCAACAATTTTGAATGAACATGACAGATGATTACATAACTGTAGAGTCTACAAGGACATCACCATTTTCATGATGATAATACACACTTGGCAGGAAAACAGCACATTATCTGCAATTAATTAAACTCCGATGGATGACATGAACTGTATGTAAAATGTTTTCCAAGAGTTTAAGAAGACACAGAGTCACCATGCTAAATGCTAATGCTAACACGAACGCCATGTTAACGTGAAAACTATGCTAACACTAATAATTAGTTTAATGTGTGATGATCACTCAACACAGACCTTTAAAGGCTAAATCAACATGACATATCCAGCCAAGATAAGAAAGTTAAACTTACCAAGCGGCACCTGACACATATGTTTCACAACATAAGCCTGGAATGGGCCCAGACTTATTCACCGGCCGTTGAGTAAGTTTTTGTGTGTGTGGGGCGGGGCTAGGCGCAGCACGTCTCATGAGTGACACGACCAAACAGCGTTCTAACTACACACAGAGGTGTAGCAAGGGTCCCCGGGGGCCCCAGGCAACATGGCGCCCTTCTGAGTCACGTTACACACATACATACTCGCGCAGTATAATGAACACAAAGGTGGGGGGGTGCAAGTGTGCGCTGGGTGCACGTGCAGTCATCTTGGCCATAAAAGTGGCGAAAACTAAACACTTTACACTGACTCATATGCGCACCTTACACCTATTCTCGTTCCCAGAATATGCAGCACTTGTCACGTAGGACAATAACAGGACTGGTTGCTTTGGGAACGTACGCATACCCAAGGAACCTTGATAAAAGGAGTATTAAAATTGCTAATAAAATCATTTAGGATTATTTTAGATGCATATATGTGGTATTTTTCTTGTAGAGTATTCGACGAGGAATACGATAGACCCATTAATAGACTTTTTTGGAAAAATCACAATTTCTTTAAGTGGTCACATGAATAATGAGGTGGCCTGTGAAAATCAACGTAAAACAACTTGGCAAGGACTTTCCAGCGAGTACTTGGTGAGTCACTCTTTAAACAATCATGTGGTATTATTAGCTGATTGGACTTTCTTAAACATGTATAATCTATGTGACGTGGTTGGGACTGATAGCAGAATCGTTAGATAATCTGCCAAATGATTCCATGGAATTGAAACACTCCCTACACTTGTCGCTGCGACAGTGCAGTAAAGCTGCGTGTGCTAAATCTGTTGGCCCTCTGGGGGCCCCTGCTGGCTGGGGGTCCTAGGCAGTTGCCTGGTTTGCCTAATGGGACGCGAAGCCTCTGACTACACATACAATAAGAAAATATCACACATTGTGAATTTATGACTGAAACTATGGCAAATTTCCATCTTGCTCTCGTATTGACAGACGACAACTGGCATCCTTCTCGTTATGTTTTAGTCTCCCAAGACACGTTTTCCGCACCTCATCGTGATGTCATCGTCATTAAAAAAATTGCTCGTTGACGAAATATTTTCGTTATCGTCATCGTTGATGAAAACAACACTGCTCCGGTAGCACGATATCCTCGAAATTGCCACAAAAGCATAACAACTGAAATCGGCTAAAGGCATCATACATACTGCTGTAAACACACTGCGACACATGACGACAAGTTTTGTACACATAACTAGTACTTCTCTGACGTGTTTTAGTCACGTAAAAGTCGCATTTGTTTTTGCAATATGAAGCGCTGCACACAAAAAAAAAAAAAAAAATGGAATTAATAAAATATCTTAAATTGGGCCACACGCAGTGTGAACAAAACCTATGTGACCAGTCAGAAGCCAGAAGTAATTCATTGGTGATGAATCAATAAGCCAAGGGGAGGCAACTATTGAACAACAACCACTTCCAAAAACAACCAAAGAAAAATGAGCACAAGGGTCATGAGCAGGGCAGCTTTATGGGTACCATATAACTGATGATCCAGTCTGTATGATTTATGGTGTCCTCCTATTAGGCAACCAGTTTGAAATCCATCTCACAATTTCATCATTAAACACTCACCCCTCAGATAGATTCTCGTTTATGGTTGCAGGTGATAGAAGACTGGAAGTATGTGGCCATGGTGGTGGATCGCATGTTCCTATGGATCTTTGTCATCGTGTGCGTGGTGGGCACCCTAGGCCTGTTCCTCCAGCCCCTCTTCCAGAGTCAGGTGGTCCAACAACACCAGCAGCCGACATCTGAAATGCCTCGCATTTGATCAGCACATTGTTTGAACATCGGTTAGCTAAGAAGGCAAATCTGTAGGACAACAGCTATTAATTACTAATTTGTACGGTTCATTTAATTTGCTCTAGCATCACAATGTGTTCCTTTTGTTATGAAGTAGTAGGTCACATGTAGGCATGTGCCGGTATGCGATTCTGACGGTATGATAACCTTAAGCAAAAATATCACGGTATTGCAACTACAGCTCTAAAATGTGTTACTTTGAGATATCTGGGTTTGAAAAAACTTTTTTTTCCCATTGACCAGGATTTTTATTTTTCAAAACATATTAGCTAATTGGAACATAAGTATAATGTTACGTTAAAACCAATAAAAAAATAAATAAAATCTGAAATATTTTAAATGAAATTAAAATTTCCATATAAAGCACGTGTGTATGACTCGTATCATGTTTACATTATACACACACTCTTTTTCTCAATACAGACAGTTGCCAGAGAGAAAAAAAAACACGTTTTACCAGTGGTAGACACACTAAACACGCTGCAGTTAACTCTCGTAGCTGGTGGGAAACGTTCATGACAGTGTTTACTGACCTTTAATTACGTGTAGATGCAAAATCATATTGGAGGTATTGCCTGCTCGGCAGCAGTCCTCCGCAAACATGTTTTACATGTCGGTTGGCCCTCCTCCTCTAAGCCGTGGCTGGCTGTAACTTTTCTGTTGCCAAAGTATTACCATACCAGCGATTTCGTTTTCTTCAATGGGAGGGGGGGTGCAGGAGTTTCATCTCCTCCAGCCATTGTGTCGCACAGCTGACTCACTGACACTGAGCAACAACTGGTGGGGGAGGGTTGAGCCTTGCAGCAGCAAGCAAGAGATTTCTCCCTGCATTTTTGGGACATAAAAAAGGCTAATACCGTAGGGACGGTATGATGGAAAATTTTTGCCGTTTGGAAACCGTGACGTTTTCATACCACGGTATACCTTGAAACCGGGAATTGGCACATGTCTAGTCACACGGTGGTATTACAGTATAGCCATCAGAAAGATGCTGTAACATCAGTTTCTATTGAACTGTATGAACAAAAAAATGTAAACAAAGTGTTAAACGCTCCATTTTTTTTCTTTTCATCAAATAGTGACCTCTACTTTAAACTTTGTCACTAATTCAAACGGCCGCACCTACTGATTTGTCTGTAGGCTAATTGTCTTATGGGCAAAAAAAAAAAAAAAAAAAAAAAAAATATATATATATATATATATATATATATATATATATATATATAGTTTTTTTTTTTTTTTTTTTTAAATGATCATGAAATATTGTGATGTGATATTATATAAATGTGTTTGTACAAATAAAGGCTTCCCACTAGTAACAGTGTTACTTTTTTTTTTTTTTTTTTAATTATGTGTGTCTAAGCCTCTTTCACATACCCCTAAACACTGTTAAAATTCCAGAATTCAAAATGGGCCGGCCTTGTATGTGAAAGCAATTTCCCTGGTTGACTGACACGGAGATTACGCTGACATTTAACAGGTCACGTCTTGTTATAATGTCCGAGACTTTCTCTGGACGAGGTGTATTTCAAAGCAAGCGTTAAATTCCCGGGTCACAGCACGATAGCTGATGATGTAAATATCATGGCGGGCCGATTGTCACTTCCTCTTTCTTCGTAGTAAGACGAAAAGTGGGAAACAAACATCGCAATTACCAACATTGCAAGCTGGAGATAGCTAAATTAAACTGAACACATAACGGAATTAAACTGCTACTGGATCGTAGAGCCGAGGAAGAGAGTCCATCGTCCATCTTTGGAAATGTGTTATTTTATTGCCGATGTCAGGGTCCGCAACTGTGGAAACAAGGTTGTAACTCAAAGCAGAAAACAACGGAGGGAAGCGTTCAAGGGTTTATTAAATACAAACAAAAATACACACGATCGCTCAAAAGGGGTAATAACAAAATGGGTATGTGACAGTAGTTCGACGGGAATCCATAAAACTAATGTAAGCGGTAGGCAGAGAGCCGATAAGACAAAAAAAAAACAAATACACTCAAATACCAGCACAACGTAGGGGATTTCAAAAGTAGGGCGGCAGACGAACAAGCTAGTAAATGGACGAAATTTGAGAGTACAAGGTGTCGAATGGCGCCCAGGGAGTTAAATATCTCGGCACCCTTCTCTTGGATCGCTTGGGAATAAATACAGTCTTGGTGAGCTTAAATTGGCTGCAGTTATGACGTACGGAATGCTCCCACAACCGGCTCTGTAACAAAACACGATTTGACCAACATTGTGACAGCCGATGCCAACAAAAAATGACGTAATGTTAAAAAAATCGTGCCAGCAGCCCTTCCCGCACAGAGAGCACCAGTGGAGAACATGGTACAAGTCTGTGAAAGTGTCCAACCTGCGTCATATCTCTACATGCGTGAAAGCAATGATACGTGTAAATCCCGCGCCACCTTACACGGGAATTTACCGGGATATGTTGGTGAAAGGGGCTCTAATGTTATTTGATTCTTCTTTGATGCAAAAAAATGTTATAGTGCCTATGACAGCAAAAAGCATGTTTATGTCATATTTCATGCGGTATTTTATGTTCCTGAATGAAATGCACTGCTTGTATGTGTGTGAAAGCGATCCATACCTATTTATTCAATATTTTGAATCCCGCACCATGAAAATGAGTCTGGATTAAGGAAGAAGGCGAATGTGACATCAGCGGTAGAGATCATCTTCACTATACAGTCATTACTATAGTATGCAGAAGGGCAGCGGATTCAACTGATTTTGCGGATTAATATATTATTTTTCGCATCACGCCAGCCCAGTGTGCTGCAGGCTTTTGTTGCTGCACCAGGGAGATGCGTGTGAGCCATTTTGGGTTTCAGAAAGATCCTGTTCACCACAAAGAATGGGCAAAACAAGTGTTTTATATTATGTCAAATACTGGGATCATGGAACAGGTTTTAATAAGGAAGTGGCTTGCCTTTTCTGGGTGACTGAAAAGGTGGGAGTGGCCGCCTCCCTCGGGCGACGGCTTGTCTCACAAGATGGTGGCCGGCTGTTGAGCACCCGTGCTCAGGCGGCCACGTGCTCTACTCTGCGATTCTCGATTGTGTAGAGACTTCACCCCTCTCGGCCCTCTTCATGTGCCCGCCGGAAGAGCACTATCCTCAGCTTGGGGTGGGTAAGCCACGCGCTCTGACATCGGCCGGTTTGTCCACTGAGAACGCGCCATTTTCAGCATTGATTCCCCAGCTGCGTCCCCGGCGACGAGCACTCATGCCGGGGCCACAGCAGCGGAACGACTAGCTGAAACTTACTCGCCGCCGGGGGCTGGCCGATCGGTGAAGGCTATCAGCCCCTCCGCTATGTGTGACATGAGTCAGGGTAGTTTTGTGTGATTTTACGTTTTTGAAAGGCGAGGAAGAGACTTGGAAGAGCCACTCGGTTCGGATTAGCATATAGCATAGCTCTCACACTCTCTGTTTACACTCTTTCCTTGTCTCCGAGTCCCTGCTGGGAAATGACAAGAGCCGGACTAATTTCGGTGGCATAAAATACCGTTCGAGAGGTTTAAGAAGTCGGCAGTTTTGACCATGATGCAGTAATTTAGCCCTGTCATTATGAATAAATCAATTTTTAATATTTCGTATTCCATTTAGCACAAGACTGTTATTTGTCATGACCATACAATTTAATTTAGCAATCGGGGAAAAACACTCAGATAAATACTAATACTCATTTCTCGTCATCTGCGCTTTGCCAAATAGTTGTATATAATTGAATCGTCTCAAAATATGATTTCCCTTTCAATAATAATGCTATTTAAGATTTTTTTATGGTGTCACAAGCACTTTAAACTCTATCCTCTCCGTTGTCCCTTTATTATCATTAGCTGCTATTGACAGTGCTAGACATCCAATCCATTTTGGACTAGCACTGTCAATGTGTTTAAAAATACATGTAATTCTTCTAACTACCACAACACATACTCTGACAACTACACAAATACCTGAGCTGGCAGTGAATGAGTAAATAAAACAAGCTTCTCTGTTCGCAGCACTGCTGTTAGTGCAAGCAGTGCATGCCAGCGAAGACTCACTTTGAGCTCAGGAAGCAGCAAAAAAAAAATCTTAACTGGCCAATAAACTCGAATGAATCAATAAAATCAATTTATCGTCAAGCCCTGTTCGGAAGTGATCTTTTAACACTGGCCCTACAATAGTCTGGTAGTTCAAATCCAGCGTACACACATACACACAACACATTCACTGCTCATTAAATGATGCTGAGTGTGCTCATTAAGAGATTCTGCAGACTGGCACCCATTTTGCTAAAGCCCCATCACGAAATAGCAATCAGCCTCTATGTTAACTACTCTATGTTAACCACTTAATCCCAATTTCTGTGTATGTGTGTGTGTCATTAGCTGCTATGGTGCGAAGCCTTTTATTAAACGCTTTAATAGACAGTGACTTTTAAATTAGCTTTTTAAAAATATTATGTACTGTATGTTGCATGTGTATAATCTGTATCTTCCATGTGATCGATAATACAAAACGGACACGTTTAGCTGAGACCAAACAAAACATACACAACCTTCCAGTCCTCACAAAGCATTTATAGGATGGAGCAATATTTTCTAAAGGGTCCGGCGTCAGCATTGGAGCTTCCGTATGGCAGCTCCCTGTTTTATGCCAGTGGACACCTCTCTAAATTTATCTAACTGACTGCTCGTTCGTCTGACTGAAGGACACTGTGGAAAATCATTCTGGCAGGAGGAAAAGTGAAGCATTAGTTCAGGGAAACAAGAGAGAGAAAAACACAATAACAGACATATTTTTTGAAAGAATCCTCACAAAACTTTGACAGGGTAAATTCAAAACCACATTGCTTTCATTGTCTGTATCTTATCTGCTTAAGAGTTGCTGGCTATTAGCTTCAAGTGTCACTCGCATTTATGTATGTAAAACATTTTTAAAGGGTTGTTTTTAATATGTTAGACTTACACTCTCCCTTCTTGTATCTCTTGTACAAAATCGTCTTAACACAGAGGTGTCAAATTCAAGGACAGTGGGCCACATTTGGCCCACTACACCATTTTGTGTGGCCCGCGGAAGTAAATTATCTGGATTTACTTCATTTTTCTAGCCAAAATATAATATTATTTCCCTGTTTGTCACTTGAGGTGTCACGGTTGTGGGTGGTAAGCACATCTGCCTCACAGTTCTGAAATCCTGTGTTCAATCCCTAGCCTTCCTGTGTGGAGTTTGCATTTTCTCCCTGTGCTTGCATGAGTTTTCTCCGGCTTCTCCAGTTCCCTCACACATCCCCAAAAAATGCATAGTCGGGTGGTTGAACACTCTAAGGGGCAGTTTACATGGCGACTCTGCGACACAAAGAGGCAATGACTGAGTTGCGGACTCGCCTCGCGTGCATATGGTGTCGGCGAAGACGAAAAATTCTGAATCCTGCCTCCAAAGTGGAAGAATCCGATTGCGGGGGGTTGAGGGGGGCTTCCTCGGCATGCATATCAAAGGCTCCTGCGGCACGAGACCGCGTCGTTAACGTCAGCACTAGTACACGTCACATTGGGCGTGCGGAGCGGTGCTAATAAACATTAAAAACAGCAAATATGGCGGAATGTCGGCTTTAATTTACTGTTTTAACAATATTTTTAAATTAAATATGTTGAACGTTTCAATTTTTGTGCCTTTTTGAACAAGATAAAAATGACATTGCTTCGAGTGGGCGGGCATATTTTTTTTCCGGGCTGAGGGAGCTTGGTGGGGTCAAAGTGCATCATTCTCTGTCGCCCAGTATATCTACACTGCCCCCTAGGGCCTGGCATGAATACTACATCGTTTTCTTGCGGAATCGCGACATTGTTCAAATGGAGACGCAAATGCAAATGCAAATTGGACATTTTTCGTATTCTCGGAGAGTCACCATGTAAACGGCCCCTAAATTGTTACAAGGTATGAGTGTGTTCGTGAATGGTTGTTTCTCTTCTTTTATCCTGTGATTGGCTGGCAAAACATTCAGGATATACACTACCCAGTTAGCTGGTTTAGGCTCTAGGAACCCCACGATCCTCTTGAGAATAAACTGCACAGATGAATGAGTTTGTCACTTTTAAGGCATAGCGAAAGCATTTTCCACAAAATACAGAATCACACTGCTGGCTAAAGTTGAGCATATGTGCTTTAAATGCTGCCTTTAATTGAAGAAGTTATATACAGTTGTATGAAAAAGTATTTGAACCTTTTGGAATTCCCCACATTTTTGCATTTCTTCTGAAACCATTCTGAAGTTGATTTACTTCTGTGTTTTGGATCGTCTTGTTGCAGCATCCATCTGCTTTTTAACTTCAACTGTCTGAAAGACGGCCTCAGGTTGTCCTGAAAAACATCCTGATAAACCTTTGGAATTCAGTTTTCCATGAATGATTGCAAGTTGTCCAGGCTATGAGGGAGCAAAACAGCCCCAAATCATGATGCTCCCTCTACCATGCTTCATGGCGTGGATGCGGTGTTGATGTTGGTGAGCTGCAGCAGGGGCTTCCTCCGTTGAGTCCTCCCATGAATACCATTCTTGGCCACTCTTTTGCATACAGTTGATGTGTGCACATAGATATTGGCCTGTGCCAGTGATTTCTGTAAGTCTTTAGCAAACACTCTAGAGTTCTTTTTAACCTCTGTGAGTATTCTGCGCTGAACTTTTGGCATCATCTTTGGTGGACGGCCACTCCTTGGGAGAGAAGCAACAGTGCCAAACTCTCTCCATTTGTAAACAACTTTTCTGATTGTCGAGTGATGAAACTCCAGACTTTGAGAGATGATTTTGTATCCTTTCCCAGCTTTATAGAAACCAACAATCCTTGATCGCAGATCTTCAGACAGCTCTTTTGACCGAGCCATGATGTACATCAGACAATGCTTCTCATCAAGACATATCTTACGAGGTGTGTGTTTTATAGTGGGCAGGGCAGCTTTAAACCAATCATCAGTGATTGGGCACACACCTGACTTAAATTGTTTGGTAAAAGTTGGTTTCAATTGCTCTTTAAGTCTCCTTAGGCAGAGGATTCACTTACTTATATTTCCCCCTTATGTCATTGTTTGCATGCTATTCACATTAAAATATGAAAACCTATAAATGTTTAGGTGGTTTTAGTTCAAGCGAACACTATGTTTTTTCATCTGTGTGATTTTGACAAAGATCATATCACATTTGAAGGTGATTTTATGCAGCAATGTGAGAAATTCCAAAAGGTTCAGATGCTTTTTTTTCATACCACTGCAAATGGAATTAAGTTAAACAAGTGGACAATTTTTAGTATTTTGAAATTGTTTTTTGAAAATGTTGCTCTGACTACCATGTTTCCTCAAATTGTGTTTTGGCTAGGTTCAAAACCGCAGGTCTTAAAGCACAAATCCAATTTTTTCGTGTTTTTCCGACTCGGGTGAGGCATTAAATTGACGGTCTGAATGTGACAAGACGCATAGAAGTGAACCACTTCAAATCCGATCTGGGTCACTTTCATATATGGTTTAAATCCGATCTGGGCCACATTTTTCCAGAATGTGGTGGGGGTCTCAACTCTCCCAAATCGGAATTCATGCAGCCAATTACGTCACCAAAGAGAAGGAGCAGCAGGCAGGACAGCAGCGATGTAGCTGTGCATTAGCGTTAGCACCTAGCTTGAACTCGGCATGCAGGAGGTGGGCTGGATGACAGTCATAAAAAAATATATATATATATATATATAGTGAAGATAAAGATGAGCCTGATAATGCTCGATTTTCTTTCTGTGCGCCAATTGATCAATATTTCAGTATTTATTACATGGGCGAGTCGGGGCAAACTGACGCACACAAATAATGCTTATGTACGTGTATGCGTTCTATCAGTCCATAGAAACTTTGAATATAAGCCTAAACCGTGATTATTAATGTCTGTTATTTGTGTCCTCTTTTTGGAAATCAAAACATGATCACCCTGGAATGACATACAGCCAACATGTGTAGTTAACTGTTTAGATGCTTCGGCGCATGCGGGTCAGTTTGCTCATGTACTACTTGAACGGGCTCAATGGACAAAGGCAGTCTGAACGGGCACGTCAAAAAAAAAAAAAAAAAAAAAAAAAAAAACTGATTTGACAAATTAATCTGAATTGTGCATGAACCTAGCCTTTGATTTTTTTTTTTCCCCTGAAAATCAACTTATCTTTTGAAATAGCCCTCAATGGTTAATAATTATGCACTTGCTGAAACGCTCAAATAGTGTCACTGATTTGCCTGAATGACTCGGTCAAGTTTTTTATTATTATTATAAGTTGTGGTCTTTAAGTCATTTCAGTTTAAACAATTTTACTTTTTTTAGGTAGAATTTTCTTGTAATATTGGCTTCAGCTCCATTAGGCACTGATCTTGGTGTACTTTTGATTGTTGATTTTAAAATATTTGTATTATGATTTTCAGTGGTACACCCTATAATGGTTCTAAACACTGTGGGCGATGGCAGAGATAAGGTTATAGAGTTGTACAGTGTATTGCCTCTACTCTCAGGTATATGCCATCATAAAATAAATCTGCAGTTGACAAAGAAAATATCATTAGTATTACATCAGACTAAAGAAAATATCTTAGATTAAAAAAAAAAAACGAGTGTTATACTTCACTGGCTATGATTACCAGAATAATTGAATTGAAGGTCAAACCCATTCAACTATGCTTTGTAAAATTAATGAAAATTCATACAAATTTAAAAGCCTATAATTTCTGTATAAATTACACCGATGACCCTAACCCTGACTACTTTGTTTCTGATGGAATCATATCAGCTTGCCATAGGTTGCCGTGGTGATCACGCTCCTGACAGAGGCTGGCTCAGCCTGCCTCCCTCTCTTCTGCTCGCTCTCCTTCCTCTCGGCATCCTTTCACTCTTCGTCTTCTTCACTTTTTCCCAAGCCTGGAGCTCCCACAGTCTTCGTCCAGCAGCCAAGAAAATGAAAGGCAGTTTTTCCCTCCTTTTTGCATCCACCTGTTCCTTCTTACTGTTGTATCTACAAGGTGAGAATACTCATGTCAATTATCTTGTGACTTAACTTCAAGTTACGAGTTACTTTAGTTAGATATGTATGGGTTGTTGTTTATAATCAGCTTGTGTTTGCATTCAATTGAAGATACTTAAATAAATTTTACCTTTTAAATAATATTACCCCCCAAAAATATTCATTAAAAAAACTAAATTTGAAAGTTGCTTTACCTAATACTGCTATTTTTTAAAGGATGATTAGTTATCTCCAGATGTTTTTTTTTAAATTTATTTTCGTAAATTATAATATCATGAAGTTTGTAACTAAAATTTGATTTTAATTCTTAATGACATCTTCCACACACAATATTTCAAAATCTATCAATTGGTGTATCTAGAAATCTATATTTCTGTCTAATATTATCAGGAGGAGCATGTTCAGAGGGCGAGCACAAGCTCTTCTCCGTCATCTTTTCCAAGTACAACCAGTTTATTCGACCGGTGGAGAATGTGTCTGAGCCAGTCATTGTACAGTTTGAGGTGTCCATGTCCCAGCTGGTC
Organism: Corythoichthys intestinalis; assembly: GCF_030265065.1. Lineage (NCBI taxonomy): Eukaryota > Metazoa > Chordata > Actinopteri > Syngnathiformes > Syngnathidae > Corythoichthys > Corythoichthys intestinalis. The sequence continues at coordinate 29,280,626 of NC_080395.1, read as the reverse complement.
AAAGTGGTAAGTAGTCTGCATGCCTAAACAGTATGTCTACATATACACACAAGTCCTAACCTAACGGCTAACAACGCATCGAGGCGGCATGACAATTTTGCAATTGGATTGGGTATCGATCTGAAAAGGACAGACGGTGATTAAAAGACATTGTGGTGCTCTTAACCTAATAGCATGAAGGCCCAAGTTGTTTTTAAGTGAATGTTATAATAACAATAAAAAAATTCAATTGAGTTTTTTTTTCTTTACGTGAGTAAAGATTCTCAGTCATGCAGGTCATAGCAATCAGGTGAGGTTGAATTAATTGTTTTTAAGAGCGACTGAGGCAGTAATAATTCAGAGGTAGATTACGCACGAAGCGAGGGCATGGCAAGAAGACTCTTAACGTCTTTAAGAGGGAAAAGCAGGTGTTTATTTGCAAAATTTGAGCCAAATATTTTGAGGCTGTTGCATTTTTGGACCAAAAAAATAAAAAAACAACCCCACCACATTTAACCTTAAAAGGAACCATGGATAGAAGGACATGTAGTTCTCAAAAGATAAATCTTAATACAAGTTATAATAATTTGATAATAAAACCCCTCTTAATGTTTTTGTTTCAATAAAATTTGTAAAATTATTTCAACTAGTAGGTCGCCATTGTTGTTGACGTCACAGGGCGGTGACGTCACATTGCCATGCTGCCGGAATTCCACATGTCACTCTTTAATAAAAAATAAAAAAAATCAAAAAAACGTGTCACTCTTTAATTATGTAAGGTAGTGAATTAAATACGCCACAAAGTGTCAATGGTGAGTTTTAAATTCATTCGAGATCAAGGCAATGAGTGTGTTGTGTCCCTTGACTGACGCAGTAGTTTTCCTTTAATCCACAGTGGGGTGTAAGGCAGAGAGAAAGGAGAGTGGACAGGCATTCAGATAAAAAAAAAAACAAAACAAAAAAAACCCAGACGTTCAGATTCGTAGCTCGGACCACGCCATTTATTGGCATAAGCTCTGGGAACTCCGTCACAACGAACAAAAGTATCATATTGTGAAAATACAACAAAAATAATATTCATATCTCTCAAAAAATGTTCACAAAAACCAAAGTGCTTCAATCTGTATTACTGAGGCACTATTCTCACACAGGTAATCAACAATGCAAAGAGAATTGGCATTCACAAATTCACAATCAAGATACAGTGTATCACAAAAGTGAGTACACCCCTCGCATTTCTGCAGATATTTAAGTATATGTTTTCATGGGACAACACTGACAAATTACACTTTGACACAATGAAAAGTAGTCTGTGTGCAGCTTATATAACAGAGTTCATTTATTTTCCCCTCAAAATAACTAAAAATATAGCCATTAATATCGAAACACCTAGCAACAAAAGTGAGTACACCGCATGGGAACTACGTCAATGCCTAAATGTCCAAATTGAGTACTGCTTGTCATTTTCCCTCCAAAATGTCATGTGACTCGTTACAGGAGTGCTGTCAGCATTGCTGCAGAGATTGAAGAGGTTGGGGGGTCATTCCCACCACCATGCTTGACTGTAGGCATGACACTTATCTTTGTACTCCTCACCTGGTCGCCGCCACACATGCTTGAGACCATCGGAACCAAACAAATTAATCTTTGTCTCATCAGACCACAGGACATGGTTCCAGTAATCCATGTGCTTGGTTGACATGTCTTCAGCAAACAGTTTGCGAGCTTACTGGTGTACCGTCTTCAGAAGACGCTTCCTCCTGGGGTGATAGCCATGCACACCAATTTGATGTAGAGTACGGCGTATGGTCTGTGAACTAACAGGCTGACCCCCCACCTCTTCAATTCACCTGTAACGACTCACATGAACTTTTGGAGGGAAAATGACAAGCAGTACACAATTTGGACATTGAGGGATGTACGTAGTTCCCATGCGGTGTACTCACTTTTGTTGCCAGGGGTTTAGATATTAATGGCTATATTTTGACTTATTTTGGGGGGAAAATAAATGAACTCTATTATATAAGCTGCACACAGACTACTTTTCATTGTGTCAAAGTGTCATTTTGTCAGTGTTGTCCCATGAAAAGATATACTTAAATATCAGCAGAAATGTGAGGGGTGTACTCATTTTTGTGATACATGGTAGCAGAGGTTGCACTAGACGTTTTTGTTGTCTGTCATTTTGACTGACAGTGTCATAAAAATCCGGTCATAATCTATTTTTACCCGTCACTTACATTTTTAAAATGACAATAATGACATATTCAATAGTATTTAGTTTTCATTCATTTTTAATTAATATTCCGTCCGAACAAGCTTAACAAGAGGCAAACAGACAGCGGAGTGCACCAATCAGCGACGGGCAGACGTGCCGTTACCAAAGCGACGAGGGCAGGACGAGGGACTTGCGCGGAAGTAAACATACGAGGAGAACGGAGTTTATTCAACATGGCTAGCGCGAGACAGACTGTTGTCAGTGTCTCGTGTCGATGTGTTTTACCTCATTTAAAACTGAATTTACCGCGGATTGGAACATATTCTCGGCTCTCCCGCCATCCGTGCTGTTGTAGAGACGACTTTCGGCGCGCAAGAGTGACGTTGCTCGTGAAGAACACGTCACGCAAATAAACAAATCTGATTCGTCGATTGATTTTGTACCTACTCGTGAGGCTGTGTCCCAGACTTTTCTCTCAGTGTTTGAAAAATACAGGGAGAACAGTCTGGCCGTGCCAGGCAAACACTCAGTTGCCTTGACATTTTTCCGAGTAAGGCCAACGACGTCATGCATCAAGAGAGACAATAGATAATTAATATGCTCACTCGCCAACCTGTGGTCTGGGGTGTGAATTGCAACCTGTCAAAATGACGGATGAACTTCAGTTTTTTCCGTCACCGTTTTAAAAAACCGGTCAACGACGGAAAATATTCGGTTAACGCGACTCCTGCATGGTAGATATGCAAAATAAACATAAAACTTAATCTTAGACTTTGGTCAAACTCTAAACATTTTAGCAACTTGTTTAGCTCAACAAATACACTGGATGGCAGTATTTAGTCATAATATACAAACTATGATGCTGGGAGCCATTATCAGGTGTCTCGTTTGTTGTGAAGACAACACTCAAATGAACGTAAATCACAATGGACCCGCACTAAACCGGAAACTACAGCGTCAGTCAAGGGACAAAATGCACTCATTGGCTTGATATCTTATTATTTAAAACTCGCCATTGACACCTTGTGGTGTATTTAAATCACTACCTTACATATTTAAAGAGTGACACTGTGAAGTACGGCAGCGTGGCCATGTGACGTTACTGCCCTGCGACATCAACAACAATGGCGAGCTACTAGTTTATTTTTTTATTTAAAATTTTACACATTTTATTAAAATGAAAACATTAAGAGGGGTTTTAATATCAAATTATTATAACTCGTACTAACATTTATCTTTTAAGAACTACATGTGTTTCTATCCGTGGTACCCTTTAATGCCTTGCAGTCTAGATGCATTTGGTCAATTGGACTAATTTCCAAGGTAGATAGAGCTTTGGTGCCATCTGGTGGCACTATGGGGCATTTCAGAAATCACACCCAAAATGAAACGAATTGTTTGTTGCAAAAAACAAACACAAATGCAAACACAAACAAACACAGTGCTGCAACTATTTCACACTTGATTCTTCACTGCCCAGAATGCTGGGAACACGTGAGAATAAAGAGAAAATATTGACTTTGGCAGCCATCTAACCATTTTTGCTGCTAAAATATTCAAGTCTGTCTTGTCCTTAAAGACCATCTGCTGCTCTGTCGTCAGGATGAAGTCAACCAGATCATGGAGACCAACCTGTGGCTCAGACACGTAAGTTTAGTACCCCTGTTGGACATTGAAGAAAAGAGTTTATGCGACACATTCTTCCTTTGTAACAGAGCCTTAACCCTATATATGTATTTTAAATACTATAACAGTAAAACAAAAAATAATTGTTTTATTATTATTATCAATAATAGTTACAAAAAATAGACACTTGTCCTATGAAGGGTTAATGTAGACTGTCATCTTAAATTATTTATAGAGATGAGGAGTGGCTTTTAAGCACATTGATCTCTTGTTGCCCAGTTGCCTCAAACCATCTGATAAGCATCAAAATTTGGGCTTAGGTCCAGGTTAGCACAGGAAATGGAAGCTTTTGACTTTATCAGTCATGTCTTTGCAAAAGATTGGATTTAATATGAGAAAGCAGGTTAAATTTTTTGGTTGAATGCTTCTTGTAACAGTGTCGTAAGACTGTCATAATTACGACATGACACCTGTCAAGAGTATGAATGAATGCTTGATGTCAGTAAGTGTTATTCAGTAAATTATGTCACGATTGATGCAAATGTTACATGTCTTTGGGTTAGGACACTTCACTCATGTTCATGCCAGGTGTCATGTCATGGCGATGACACAGTCATAAGAAGCATTCAGTAAAGTGTTATCCATTTTTTAATGCAACAGAACCTTTGAAGTCATCAATTTCAGGACTGTGAACATAGATTTATCTTATGAGTGTACTTCTGTTTTAGTAATGTTTTTAAAATGATTTTCTTTTCAAAGTGAGTTCATTTTGAATTACTGTACAGGTAGTCTCGGGTTATGATGTACCCGACTTAAGTGATTTGGACTTTACGATGCCGCAGTCTCGTCCGCCATTTTGTTTCCAATAGTTTTTTTTTATTTAAAAAACATTTTTTTTAATAATGTTGTCTTTTGTTTTCTGATGCATGCCTACAGCTGCACGCCTGCGCGCACATTTCTTGCATGTTAAGCATCCACAGAGGCACCACCTTTATAACACCTTTTGTACTGTTTATTGTGCATTTCAATTGTGATCGAATACTTGGGGCAAGTTTATGTGATTGTTTTTGATGACGTGCGGAGGCTAACTGATGCATGCTAATCTTTTGTGTGGATTGTTATTGCTGTATCAGCAGCAGTGTTGGGCAAGTTACTTTAAAAGGCAAGGCAAGGCAAGGCAAATTTATTTATATAGCACAATTCAACACAAGGCAATTCAAAGTGCTTTACATCACATGAAGACCATAAAAATCACATTTAAATCAACACAACGTAAAAACCAAGACAAAAGATCGCATTTAATCACAGAATAAAAAGAAATAAATAAAAATAAAACAAAAACTACTACTAATAATAATCATTGAAATCAGCAATGGAGATAAGCACAAGAGGAATAGAAAGCAGATAGATTGAATTATATAGACAGTTATGGATATGCAGTGCTAAACAAAAGCGTTTTTAGCCCTGATTTAAAGGAACTACCAGTTTGAGCATACTTCAGACGTTCGGGTAACTTGTTCCAGAGGTGAGGAGCATAATAACTAAATGCTGCCTCACCCTGCTTGGTTCTTGTTCTTGGAACATGGAGAAGACCGGTTCCAGACGACCTTAGGGGTCTAGATGTCTCATAGGAATCTAACAAGTCAAGCATGTATTTTGGTCCATGGCCATTAAGTGTTTTGTAGACGAGCAGTAGTATTTTATAGTCTATCCTTTGACTCACTGGAAGCCAGTGTAGCGATTTTAAAACCGGTGTAATGTGGTCCAGCTTCCTTGTATTTGTGAGGACTCTGGCTGCAGCATTCTGTACTAGCTGCAGCTTCCTGACTGATTTTTTATCAAGACCTGTAAATATACCGTTGCAGTAGTCCAATCTGCTGAAAATGAATGCATGCATAAGTTTATCCATGTCTTGTTGAGTCAGAAGCCCCTTAATTCTGGTTATATTTTTTAGGTGGTAATAAGCGGATTTAGTGACGGACTTTAGATGGCTATCAAATTTTAGGTCTGAGTCAATAATTACGCCAAGGTTTCTGACTTGATTTGTAGCTGTAAGTGACATTGTGCTAAGTTGGCCGCTTATCTTTGACCTTTCCTTTTTTGGCCCAAAAATGATCACCTCTGTCTTCTCCACATTTAACTGGAGAAAATTCTGGCACATACATTCATTGATTTGATGAATGCATTTGCTCAGGGAGACTAAGGGACTATAATCATGTGGGGACACAGAAATGTACAGTTGTGTGTCATCTGCATAGGCGTGATATGAGATGTCATACTGTTCCAGTATCTGAGCTAACGGAAGCATATAGATGTTAAATAAGAGTGGTCCAAGAATTGACCCTTGAGGGACTCCACACGTGAATTTGGTTCGTTCTGACTGATAGTTTCCGATCGACACAAAGAAATCCCTATCATGTAAATAGGATGTGAACCACTGAAGAATAGTGTCACTAAGCCCTACCCACTGTTCCAATCTGCTGAGTAGTATGTTGTGATCAACCGTGTCAAATGCGGCGCTGAGATCCAATAGAAAAAAAAAGTAATTAGTAATTAAAAGTAATTAAAAAAGTAATTCGTTATAGTTACTCACTACTTCTTCCAAAAAGTAACTGAGTTAGTAACTGAATTACTCTATAGTAAAAGTAAGTTGTTACCAGGGAAAGTAATTATTTCCGTTACTTTAAAAAGAAGTTGTTGTATGTCAAAGAATTTGAAATGTTCTGAGCAGTATTCGAGTCAGTTGAATAGAGAAGAACAGACAGGTAGTTGTGTTATAGAACCTTGTAATAAGTATTCCACCTCACCAGCAACAGATTTATCCTACACTTGAAGTGCAACAAAAATAAACAGTAAGCAATATAATAAAATAACAATCAGCAGTAAACAATATAAAGTGAGTTTAATCAATTAAATCTAACTCTCACAACCTGAGACAACTGGTCAAGTAGACATAGCCTACTGTACTTCAAGTATTTTGACTTGAAATAGTGTTTATATCTCCACCTCGTAAAGGACAAATTTTCCTCTGAATGCTCTGCCATCATATCCCTCTGTATCTGTTTAGCGTGTAGCTGTTTGCCGCACGCGCTGTTCCGGTTTGTGTGTGAAAACACCGGCTCTGATTGGCTTACCATGACACATGACTCTAACCCTCAGCCAATCACAATCACTTCCATCGCATCTATCCAGGTGGTGCATTCAGGTAGCCTTGTCCCCCTACTCCTCCCGTTACCCCCAAAGCTTCTGCTCCTCAAGATTGAAGTAGCATTCTTGCTGGCTGACAGTGGGGGATGGGAACGAGGCTAGCATTCAGGTGTAGCAAAAACGTTAGCAAGCTTTGGAAAGCATTGTTTAATTGAATGAGCAGGGACAAACAGCCTGGAGTCATTGGAAGTACGTGCTGTAATATTCTGATACAGAATTATCCGAGGCACCCTAAAATGCACACAGCGCCAATATTGTTTTGCTCACATGATGCAGGAGTGAGTTAGAGACATGGCCTGCCCAGAGCCGTACGTTTGTGTTAATGTTGAAGTTATATGTGCTATTAAAGAAACAGAGTGCCAGCACGTCCTTTGTGGTATATCTTTGCTAAGAAAAAGCACAAAACAAAACAAAAGACGTGCGATATTCTCGAACCTGAACGCACCCCAAGTCTTGGATGACAAATAAACAGAACAGAGTAGACTCGCTACGGCTGGTAGTTTCTTTAATTTATTCAGAGTAAGTAACGCACCGCTTTTGACCGTCAGTAACGGTAATGGCGTTGTAACGACGGAAAAAATAATTAGTTAGATTACCCCTTTACTGAAAAAATAACACCGTTATAAATAACGCTGTTACATAATGGCGTTATTTCCAACACTGATCAGCAGCTAGTGATAAACACAAATTTGAATTGCTGTTATGGAAGATGAAACTGATTTAATTTCATTTTTATTTTAGTTTTATTCCGCAAGTATTGATGTCATGAGCAGCTGAATAAAGTCAGCAAACCACACGGACGTCTGACGTCTAACTTTCGTAGCTTAGCTCGCTGTCTAGCTAGGACTTAGGCTCCAACATCTTGGTGAGGACAGTACAATGACGTAAAAATACACGTTTTTGGATAGTTATTTTGAGATTTAGGGGGTATTTAGTGGGTACATAAAGGGTTAATTCCACCTTCTGCGGAAATTCGGGTTAGTTACGTTGCCAGCGTAGGAAGGGACTTGTTCGTTACCCAGGGATTATCTGTATTTTGAACGAGGACATTTTTAAGGTGACAAAAAATAGACCAGAGAGGTGTGGGGTGTATGAGGTTACACTTATCTTTAATTTTAAAAAATGTAGGTACAGCTCTCATTGGATTGTGAACACGTTCCCAGTAAAATGTCCTAAATCACTGTATACACATGAATGCTGCAGTGTTATCAACAGAGCTGTCATTTTTGGTTCTTCAGGATATATTTCACTCCTTCAGTATTTCTTTAAAAAAAAAAAAAAAAAAAAAATTATCTTTAAAATTACACTGACTGTAAAAATGAGGCGAAAAGGCAACCGCACATTGAAATTTAATTAGCTGTGAATTTAACAACACCTAATGGCTGGTTTTCTACTGTTCTTTTCAGGCTCCCCCAAGGACTGCCAACCGCTAAAAGTCTCTTTAAGCACATTTAATTTCCTTCGGCGCAGACTCAATAACTTCCTTTTTTTTTTTTATTGTTTCTATAGGGCATAGGATTAAAATCAAAGCGTGTGAATTATATGTTGTGTTTCGTTTTATGTTAAATGGTGCGATTTATGACTTCTTTCCGTATTAACTTTTATCATGTGCCAGGCACTATAATCTTAATGTTTCTATCGACCACTGAGCCAACAACTAGACATGATTTGTCACCTTCTTGGAATGTAAATTTAGATGAAAGTGATTTTCGAGGCTTGTATGCACTATAGAATGACTCCTCACACTATACCCACAGTTTTAAAGGGAACTATGGATAGAAAGAGTTGTAGTTCTTAAAAGATATATGCTATTATGAGTTCAAATAATTTGATATTAAAAACCCTGTTTATGCTTCGGTTTTTATACAATTTGTAAAATGTGTTTAACTAGTACTGTAGGTCGCCATTGTTGTTGACGTCGCAGCGCGGTGACATCACTGGTTTACGGTGCCTGGCCTCCAGCGTCTGACTCTCGCGACTTAAACTTGCCATCTGTTCAGCCCTTTCAATTTGAACCCAAGAGGAACCTTAGAGTAGCATGACAGCACTGTCGATATTTTAAAAAACGAGCAGCAAAAGCAAAATGCACAGGAAAGACGGGATGAGACGAGACGACAGTAGGACAAAACCGGTGTTCTACCAAAATGTGCTACACAGGCAAAACGTCCTACAAGAGGTGAATATTACACCTAAAGTTCTACCATGCGCTTTCAGCTTGTTTTGTATAGATGCATACAGACATAACATACTAAAGATGCCTTAAGAAAATACTTAAACGTAGTAATATCAAATAAGGGTGGTTTAAATATGCTACGTGACTAATGTGGTCAACAGATCAACAATCTGCTTTAAAGCTACCACAAGAAAACACAATGCTTAAAAGTATGAGAGGGAAACATGCAAAAAGTATTTTGAGGCAATGAAAAGGTAATGAAAGACTCAATAAAAACAGAAATAGTATGTACTCGCTGCTTTTAACCGATGTGCACACGTGTTGGACATCTCGCCGTGAAAGAAGAAATTGCAGAACACAGGTAGTGTTCGTCTAGTACAGTACTTCTCAAATAGTGGGGCAGGCCTAGCCTGGCTCTGCCTGACTATTCTCCCTGTATTTTTCAAACACTGATAGTATAGTCTGGAAACCATCCCATTAACGGCCTTTTCGAGCAGGTACAAAATCAATCGACAAATCAGATTCGTTTATTTGCGTGACGTGTTCTTCACGAGCAACGTCACTCTTGCGCGTCGAAAGTCGTCTCTTCAGCAGCACAGATGGTGAATGGCAGAGCCGAGAATATGTTCCAATCCACGGTAAAATCAGTTTTAAATGACCAAAAACACATCGACACGAGTCATTGACAACAGTCTGTCTCGCGCTAGCCATGTCGAATAAACTCCGCTCTCTTCGTATGTTTACTTCCGCGCGCAAGTCCATCGTCCTGCGGTCGCCATTTTACTAACGTCACGTCTGCCCGTCGCTGATTGGTCCACTCCGCTGTCTGTTTGCTGTGGCTTGCTCCGCCCTGGAAATTGTTTCCGTGGGAATGGTGGCCAGACTCAATAGCTGGAACAGCGTTGAGTCTGGTGCACCAGGCTAGGGCAGGCCCCCTCAGGGGAGCGCAGAGCGATGCTGGGGGTGGCACATATGACCTTGGGGAACATACTTTTTGCCGTGCTAGAATAAAGTTTAATTGCACATCTATTCAGTGGGTGGCAGAGCCGCTCTCATTTTCAGCGTGTGCACAATATTTTTGAAACAAACAAGAGCACACAGCAATTAGCACTGGAGATATGAAAAGCAAAGACAAGGAAATATGATGAAGTGTAGCAGAAAATAATTGAGAAGCACTGGTCTAGTGACAGTGACAAACTACGTCGTCAACCCGAGCGTCCATTGCGCGAATCAAACATGGCGCCCTCCACAGGTCAAAACATCTACTAAATATTTTAGATTTTTAAATCAATGGCAATATTTTATGTGTTTCTAATAACATACAGTACTTTTGTGGCTTATTTGAGCCTACAAGTCTTTAAGTCCGAGGTTCCCTTTAAGTGATGATTCATGACTACCGTATATTGTTATTCTAAATGTATACATTTTCTGTCAATTACAAGTATTGAGATTACAGTAATTTGTAATGACGTATTGTTTTAGATCTGGAATGACTACAAACTCAAGTGGAATCCCAAAGATTTTGGAGGCGTAGAGTTCATACGAGTGCCATCCAACAGGATATGGAAGCCTGATATTGTACTGTACAATAAGTGAGTGATTTATTTTTCCCCTATTCGGAAACAACTTTTGAATGAGAACCGGGATCTTGAATGTGGTCCCTCAATTCTTCCCGCTTCTCTCCACAGTGCAGTAGGAGACTTTCAGGTTGACGACAAGACAAAGGCTTTACTTCGGTACAACGGCGAGGTCACGTGGATTCCCCCTGCCATTTTCAAGAGCTCGTGTAAGATCGACGTAACCTACTTCCCCTTCGACTACCAGAACTGCACCATGAAGTTCGGCTCCTGGACCTACGACAAGGCTAAGATTGATCTGGTGCTGATCGGCTCCACCATCAACCTCAAGGATTTCTGGGAGAGCGGCGAATGGATGATAATTGACGCCCCTGGTTACAAGCACGACATCAAGTACAACTGCTGTGAGGAAATCTACACCGACATCACGTACTCTCTGTACATCCGCCGCCTTCCACTCTTCTACACAATCAACATGATTATCCCATGCCTGCTTATCTCCTTCCTCACTGTTCTCGTTTTCTATTTGCCGTCTGACTGCGGCGAGAAGGTTACGCTGTGCATCTCCGTGCTGCTCTCCCTCACCGTTTTCCTCTTGGTCATCACCGAGACCATCCCCTCCACCTCGCTGGTCATCCCCCTGATTGGCGAGTACCTCCTTTTCACCATGATTTTCGTCACCCTCTCGATCGTCATCACCGTGTTCGTGCTAAACGTCCACTACCGCACGCCCAAGACACACACTATGCCGCGGTGGGTACGCGGCATCTTTCTGGGGCTGCTGCCCAAAGTCATGTTCATGACCCGACCGGGGAGGGACCCGGAGAAGACGAGCGAGACAGTTCAAATGATCCGCACAAGACCGTGCGACGTTCATGCCGCAGTGTCCCACCACAAAACTCAGGCTCTGGCCTCCAGCGTGGTGGTCGGCCTGACAAACCGCCAAAGGCCCCCAAATTCCACGGAGCTCTCTAATCTCAACAATTTGAACACAGGTGAGTTGTCGGGCTCACTGTGCTGCGAAGGACGCTGCAACGGCTGCTGGCACCGGAGAACCGGGAAACTTCCGGCAGACTCCGGAGGAGGCGCAGGCTTGGGCAATATTGGGGTCCTGAATACAGGTGGCGTGACCAGTGCAGGTAGCCAGTGCTCCAGCTCAGAGTCTCTAGATGCGGGAGTACTATCCTTGCTGCCGTTCTCCCCTGAGATCAGGGAGGCTATCGAGAGTGTCAAATACATCGCAGAAAACATGAGAATGCAGAATGAGGCAAAGGAGGTGAGAAATGACTAAACCGGGGAAGTACACACATAGCCACTCCGGTCCCATTTGAGTACAGTGGTACCTCGACATACGATCCTTTCGAAATGCGAGGTAAAATTTGACTCGTCATTTGTTTTGACATATGACATTCTCGAAATACGACGATTTATGACAGCCTCTAAATTTCATTGTTTTCCCCTAAGACGCACAGCGGATTTCCTTGTGAGACAAATCATCATGGGTCCCAAGAAGGTCAGTGCAGGTGGTGAAAAAAGGAGAAAGGTGACTTGAAATTAAGAAGGAAATCATAGAAAAATATGAGCATGGTGTGTGTGCGTCTATGAACGTTTGGAATATGATAACAGTGATTATTATTATTATTGTACAGTGGGACAAATAAGTATTTAGTCAACCACTAATTGTGCAAGTTCTCCCACTTAAAATATTAAAGAGGCCTGTATTTGTCAACATGGGTAAACCTCAACCATGAGAGACAGAATGTGGGAAAAAAAACCTAGAAAATCACATTGTTTGATTTTTAAAGAATTTATTTGCAAATCATAGTGGAAAATAAGCATTTGGTCAATACCATAAGTTCATCTCAATACTTTGTTATGTACCCCTTGTTGGCAATAACGGAGCCCAAACATTTTCTGTAACTCTTCAAAAGCTTTTCACACACTATTGCTGGTATTTTGACCCATTCCTCCATGCAGATCTCCTCTAGAGCAGTGATGTTTTGGGGCTGTCATTGGGCAACACAGACTTTCAACTCCCTCCACAGATTTTCTAGGGGGTTGAAATCTGGAGACTGGCTAGGCCACTCCAGGACCTTGAAATGCTTCTTACGAAGCCACTCCTTTGTTGCCCTGGCTGTGTGTTTGGGATCATTGTCATGCTGAAAGACCCAGCCATTTCTCATCTTCAATGCCCTTACTGATGGAAGGAGATTTTCACTCAAAATATCTCTGACAAGGTTCAGAGGACAAACGGACCCAAGTATGCAGAGCTCAGAGCAGGTTTTATTGACAGTGTCCCTGAAAGGGAGAAGGCTTGACTTTCGACGAGGCCCGGAGAGTTGTTCGAGCAGTGGGGGGCGAGCAAGGCGAAGGCCCAGGCAGGATGCGTCTAGATCCGGTCCTGTAGCAGGTTGCAGGTCACAAAGAAAAGGCAGAGGCACAGATGAGGAGCAGGCTAGAGGCAAAAATCCACAAGGTCAAAAAAGTGTATCAAAATCCGGGAAGACAAGGTATCTAGAAACGCTCGTAAGTTGCAGTGAGGGCTAACAAACTCGCAATGGAACACAGGGCTGTGGTTGTTTATGAAGGGAGGCTGTGGTAATGACCAGGTGTGCAGGACAGGTGTGTGGAATGAGTGCTGATGACTGGGAGAGGGGAAAAAAGGAAAAGGCATACAGGCCTGCTGTGGGGCTTTAACAATCTCGATACATGGCCCCATTCATTCTTTCCTTTACACCAGTACTTCTCAAATAGTGGGGCGCGCCCCCCCAGGGGGGCGCAGAGCGATGCCAGGGGTGGCGCGTGTGACCTCGGGGAACATGCTTTTTTCTTTTTTCTTTTTTTTTTCTTGCCGTACTGGAATAAAGTGTACTTGCACATCCATTCAGTGGGTGGCAGTGGCGCTCTCATTTTCAAAGTGCGCGCAGTATTTTTGAAGTAAGAAAGAGCACACGGAAGAGACTGACATGAAGAGCTGGAGAGTTCCCCATCTCGAGTTGTGCGCCGTTTTCTAAAGCCGTTTTCCGGCCGGACTCACGCAGCGACCCACTGTCTTCTCCGGTTCTCACGTGTCTGCCCGAGAAGTGCCATTTTCGGCTTGGGATCGTCACGACGACCGCCCTCACCTACGGTTCTCCCTCGGCCGCCGAGAATGCGCTTTTTTCGGCCCGTTTGCCTTTTGGCTTTGACATTTAATACAGGGGTAGATAAGGAAAGACCACTGTTTACTGTGTCTAAAAATGATTATAGCGGACAGCCGGAAGCCAAATCAATTAAGACGCCACTTAAGGACATTAGACCCCAATCTCATTGATAAGCCGCTTGGTTGTTTTTCAGCGGAAACGTGCCGAATATTGCCAACAATGGTCCCGCTTTGTCAGTGTTATATCAGTAAACCAGTGAGCACTGTTAGCTTGCTCAGTGGAAAATAACCCCACACTATTGCAAACTGGAGGTGATAATGTGAGCAGCGAAAATAAAAACTGTCCTTCTGTTCAAAGACACTTTTTTTTCTTCTTCTTCTATTCAGTTTTGTTTTTTCGGTCAATTTTTTTGGCATATTGTCCTCATGAGTTAATTTTCCAATCAATTTGAATTTGTTATTATTTACTGATTTTATTTTTCAGTATCAAATGGTCAAAAATGTACCTTGAGTGTATTTTTACAGTTTGGATGTGACTTTTTAATTCAGGCAAATTGATGCACGTTAAGTCTTTTCTGTTACAAACAAAGCAATGTTAATAAAGTTGTACTTTATAAGTTGATCTGTTATTTACTCTAATAGAAAAAAAAGGATACAATGTGAAGCAGAGGCGCACTTATAATAGTAATATTATAGACAAATTATACTATTTACAGTGGCGGCAGAGTTTGGGGGGGCGCGAAACATTTACGTCTTCCTTGGGGGGGCGTAACAGAAAATAATTGAGAAGCACTGCTTTACACAGATCAGTCGTCCTTGTCCCTATGCAGAAAAACAGCCCCAAAGCATGATGTTTCCACCCCCATGCTTCACAGTGTGTATGGTGCAATTCAGTATTCTTTTTCCTCCAAATACGAGAACTTGTGTTTCTACCAAAAAGTTCTTTTTTGGTTTCATCTGACCATAACACATTCTCCCAGTCCTCTTCTGGATCATCCAAATGCTCTCTAGCGAACTGCAGACGGGCGTGGACATGTACTTTCTTCAGCAGGGGGACACGTCTGGCAGTCCAGGGTTTGAGTCCCATTTTGACGCCATGGGGTGCGGAGGGAGTTGAAAGTCTGTGTTGCCCAATGACAGCCCCAAAATATCACTGCTCTAGAGGAGATCTGCATGGAGGAATGGGCCAGAATACCAGCAACAGTGTGTGAAAAGCTTGTGAAGAGTTATAGAAAACGTTTGGGTTCCGTTATTGCCAACAAAGGGTACATAACAAAGTATTGAGATGAACCTTTGGTATTGACCAAATACTTATTTTCCACCATGATTTGCAAATAAATATAAAAAAAAAAAAAATCAAACAATGTGATTTTCTGTTTTTTTTTTCTTTTTTTTTCTCCATATTCTGTCTCTCATGGTTGAGGTTTACCCATGTTGACAGTTACAGGCCTCTCTAATATTTTCAAGTGGGAGAACTTGCACAATTGGTGGTTGACTAAATACTTATTTGCCCCAATGTTACTTCGTCAAGGTAGCGTCAGCTTCGTCAGGTTTTTAATCATTTATTTCAGAACTTATGCAAAACAACATGTGTGTTCGTTATGTGTAATTGCTATTTGTGATGATTATGCCTGCAGTATTTATTAAGGATTTAGCGTAGGTTTTTGGGCTGTGGAACGGATTGACCTAATTACAATCTATTCTTATGGGAAAATCCCGCTCGACATACAACCATTTCGACTTACAAACCAGTTCCAGGAACAAATTAAATTAGTGTGTAGAGGTACCACTGTATTTGCTTTGCCTTGTGAAGGCATACTGTGAACAAAATTGTTCAATTTACGGTGAACAATTTTGTAATTATTTTATTTATACTGTGATCCATATGTAACCATACTTATCTCACCTTGGCAGTCAAGCGTCCAGACTACCGAGCTACTAATGACTGGTTCGAAGAAGTGCTGTGTAAATACATGCTTTGAAAAATCTTACGGTAATCCCCGAGTTTAAAAAAAAAAATGTACCAGCATTTGAAACTATAGAGTGGACGTTTGGCTCAAAAAACAGTCGGCTTAACAGCTACAGTGACAATGCAGATTCAAAGGCTGGTTTGGAGTGGGGGAACAATGGGAAAGGGAGTGCAGGGACGTCACAACCATCATCAGACCAGTTGCACAATTTTAAAGTAATTTCCTGAAAACAACAGTTGAATTTAGTTGTATTTACAGTTGTTTATTGTTAATATGAAAGTAAACTTTTTGCGGTTTTCCGTTTCTTTTTTTTGTTGTTGTTGTCTTTTTTTTTTTTTTTTTTTTAAACAGTACAATTCTGGCAACCATATTTTTCTTTATTTTTCACATAATTTATGTTTTTTAATTTTTAATTTTTTTAAAATAACCATATACATATTTTATTTATTTATTCATTGAATAAATGCCACAGCAAAAGGTATTCTGACGATTAACCAGAAATGAATAGATGGCTTCCAATCTAGTCCTCAGGGTTGAAAAGACTTTTATAGAAACCATAAGAATCATTTTAATATGGAATCTGCCAAGGTTAGGCTCACTGGTAATAGAAATTCAGCCACTAAATTTCTGGAAGACAAATAATTTCTGTTACTCTCCTTATTTCCTGTAACATAGCCATTATAGATGAGGCATATACATATTCAATAATTACCCGATTTATAATATTTACACGCTGGAGACATGTCAAGGTGCCACTCTAGCATTAGTAGTCATTGTTTTTCTTCTTGTGGAATATAATTTTGAGGTCCTACTTTTCCATCATTCGTGAAACAGTTGTCATGAACTTGGTGACTACATATACAGCATGGACTAGCAGTTCCTTCTTTGGAGCCAGATTTTTGTTGTGTTTTGTATCAGAGATGAATAATTAATTGCGAGTTTATAGTTAGGAATTTTCCAGAAGGCAGCCTTCAGCTTGTATCGTATACTAGTGCTTGTTTCTATGTTTGGAATTGAAACCCAATGTCCAATTCAGTATTTGCTGGAAATCACACATGTTCATCTTTGTGTTTGGACCATGTTTGCATGGGTTTTAGCCACATTTTCCAACTCATGCTTAAAGTCAGCGGTCATTAGCCACGTTTACATGCTGACTTTTATTCATACCGATTCAAATCATTCCGAATGGAAATTTCACATCAGCTGTTTACATGTCACTTCATCTATTTCGATCCAGCGTTTACATGTGACTGCCTTTATTCCGAAAGGACGTTTGACAACTGCCGTCTGACATGCGCAGATTGATCAAAACAAAGCGTCACGTTGCAAAACATGGAGATCGATCGTCAGATCAGCTGCTGTTTTAACTTTTCGAGTGGAAACAAAACTTCAGAATGATACGCAGTTCATTTAAAAAGTTGTGTGGGTGAGCTTGGAAGCCATGTTGCAAGTGACGTTACTTACGTCACCAAGTGACGTCACCACGTCAGTACGGAGCATGCGCAGAAAGAACGCAACCAGACACCATTCCGCTTCCCTGTTTACATGATATAATTTTACTTCTAATCGGTTTGGGAAAAGGAATATTCCACCCCTGTGAATCGGAATGAAATTCCATTCGGTTTGGGCCTGTTCATTCCGAATGAGGTGTTTATCTAGAACACATTTATTCGGTTTGAACAAATATTCCGATTGTAATTGGAATATTTGGCTCCATGTAAACGTGGCAATCGTCTCCAGTTCACCAAGCCAAATAGGGAGAGAAACATCTTTGCGTCTGTATAATTATGCATGCAATTGGCCGTCATTTCAAGAACTGCTCGTGCAGACAGTGGATTTAACGGTCTACAATCTGGTAAATGTAACATGATGTTAGGTAAAGATGATATTCATATCCTTTGTCTGGTATAGCAATCCCAATAATCAAACTAGGGCTGTCAAAATTATCGCGTTAACAGGCGGTAATTAATTTTTTAAATTAATCACGTTAAATTTTTTTTACGCAATTAATGCACAAATGCCCCGCTCAAACAGATTAAAATGACAGCACAGTGAAATGTGTACTTGTTGTGTTTTTCGGAGTTTTGTCGCCCTCTGCTGGCGCTTGGGTGCGACTGATTTTATAGGCTTCAGCACCCATGAGCATTGTGTAAGTAATTATTGACATCAACAATGGCGGGCTACTAGATTATTTTTGGATTGAAAATTTTAGAAATTTTATTAAAACGAAAACATTAAGAGGGGTTTTAATATTAAATTTCTATAACTTGTACTAACATTTATCTTTTAAGAACTACAAGTCTTTCTATCCATGGATCGCTTTAACAGAATGTTAATAATGGTAATGCCATCTTGTTGATTTATTGTTATAATAAACAAGTACAGTACTTATGTACCGTATGTTGAATGTATATATCCATCTTGTGTCTTTCCATTCAAACATTTACAGAAAAATATGGCATATTCTATAGATGATTTGAATTGCGATTAATTAAGTTTTAAGCCGTAATTAACTCGATTAAAAAATTTAATCGTTTGACACTCCCAAATCAAACATTTAATTTTTAAAATCGTATTCCCCAAGATTCACATTTCTCAGCTTGATGGTTGTAAAATTGCTTAATTTGGTGGACAAAGAAGAAAAGTTAGTGTTTGAAATGCCTGACTGGCAGGCCATAGAATTTTTTTTTTTTTTTTTTTACTGTTTCTACCTTGCTTTCATTCTCTGCTTTCTCCTTGTTGCTCCTCTCAAAGGTTCAAGACGATTGGAAATATGTCGCCATGGTGATCGACCGCATCTTCCTGTGGGTTTTTGTCTTGGTGTGCATCCTGGGAACCGCCGGCCTTTTCCTCCAGCCCCTTCTTCTTGGGGAAGACATATGAATACATTTTCGTTGTTATTTTTGTACCAATAGAGACTCACTGATTCTGGGAGAATTAGAGATACTGATTTTTAAGACCTTGTCTAAAACCGGACATGAACATAAGTAATTGAAAATATTAAACCATAAGGTTTTCAAATTGAGTTTTAAAGCATGAAACAAAAATTGAGAAAACATTGTGATCAAGGAGCGACACCCTATGGTAATGCTCCGCTACTACAACAAAAAGCAGGCAGCAGTGGAGTTCCCTTCGTCCAGTTGGATGATCCCAGATGACTTTCATCGAGAGGCACTGACGGTACAGACTGAACTGATCAACAGCCAAACAATGAAGAAAAACGGACTCACTTCATATCTTTTGCTGATTTAAATGTCTTCAATAAACTGAACATGAGGTTTGGTCTTACAGAGGAAGACTGAATAAACCTGTCAAGCAAATATAAAACATTTGCAATTAATTTCCAAGTATGAATAATGTTTTGTATATTGTAGTGTCTTTAACTGAAAACACTACTATTGTGGGCATAATCATTTTTTAAGGGTTGTCCAAGTTTGCTTGAAAGTCATCTCTTTGAACAATTCTGGGGGCGAGGTGCTAGAAGATTATACTGGTCCTTCTAAAAAAATTAGCATATTGTGATAAAGTTCATTATTTTGTGTAATGTACTGATAAACATTAGACTTTCATATGTTTTAGATTCATTACACACAACTGAAGTACTTCACGCCTTTTATTGTTTTAATATTGTTGATTTTGGCAAAAAAAAAAAAAAAAAAAAAAAAAAAAAAAAAAACCAAACAAGAAAAACCAAAAATCCCTATCTCAAAATATTAGCATATCATGAAAAGGTACTCTAAAGAAGCTACTAACCTAATCATCTAAACCAACGAATTAACTCAAAACCCCTGCGAAAGATTTCTGAGGCTTTTAAAAACTCCTAGCCTGGTTCACTACTCAAATCTGCAATCATGGGCAAGACTGCGACCCGATTGCTGTCCAGAACGCCATCATTGAGACCCTCAAGCAAGAGGCTAAGACACAGAAAGAAGTTTCTGAGCAAATAGGGTGTTCCCATAGTGCTGTATCAAGGCACCTCAGTGGGAAGTATGTGGGAAGGAAAAAGTGTGGCAGGAAACACTGCACAACCAGAAGAGGTGACCGCACCCTGAGAAAGATTGTGAAGAAGGGCTGATTCCAGACCTTGGGGGACCTGCAGAAACAGTAGACTGACTCTGGAGTAGAAACATCCAGAGCCACCGTGCACAGGCATGTGCTGGAAATGGGCTACAGGGGCCGTATTCCCCAGGTCAAGCCACTTTTGAACCTAAAACAGCGGCAGAAGCGCCTGACCTGTGCTACAGAGAAGCAGCAATGGACTGTTGCTCAGTGGTCCAAAGTACTTTTTTCAGATGAAAGCAAATTTTGCATGTCATTCTGAAATCAAGGTGCCAGAGTTTGGAGGAAGACTGGGGAGAAGGAAATGCCAAAATGGCTGAAGTCCAGTGTAAGGTACCCACAGTCAGTGATGGTCTGAGGTGCCATGTCAGCTGCTGGTGTTGGTCTACTGTGTTTTATCAAGGGCAGGTTCAATGCAGCTAGCTATCAGGAGATTTTGGAGCACTTCATGCTTCCATCTGCTGAAAAGCTTTATGGAGATGAAGATTTCATTTTTCAGCACGACCTGGCACCTGCTCACAGTGCCAAAACCACTGCTAAATGGTTTACTGACCATGGCATTACTGTGCTCAATTGGACTGCCAACTCTCCTGACCTGAACCCCATAGAGAATCTGTGGGATATTGTGAAGAGGAAGTTGAGAGATATCAGACCCAACACTGTGGATGAGCTTAAAGACCAAATGTGAAGTAAGGTTGGCCAACCATGTTTTTGAATAATATCAATGGCTAAACAATTATAAGCATATTTTTGTTATTTTTTAAACGCACCCCTTCCAGATTCTTTGTTTAACCCATAGCAACGCCCTTGACAACGAAAATGCTTTTCTTCGACAATCTTCGGAAATTACGTCACACCGAGAACTGCGAGGGAGGTCCGCCATAGAACAGTATTGTTGCATTGCTTCTCGGTAAGATGCCACGGCGGTGTGTGGCGATGTAATGTTTTCAATTTAAAGAAAAGTTGTATGAGTCGCCAAAGGATAGCAGGGCACGTAAATGGACATCTTTCGTTCGCACGAAACGAATGAATTTCACGCCATCATCGAGTAGTGTTCTCTGCTACAAACACTTCGAAGATGCCTGCTTCCTCAACTGGTCTGCTTATGATCAAGGATTTGCAAAAAAGTGTGATTTTTGGATAGATGACTGATGACTTTGTCAAAGCAGAGCTGCCAACTGTTGTGGAATGAACAGCAGAAGGTAGCAACGCTAGCTGAAAGGTAACTCGAGGCAAAACCCCGATGGTGTTGTGGAATAAACAGCAGAAGCAAACTCGTGGCAATCCCCGATCATAGTTGTATTGAGTTCATTTTGCCTAAACTTATAAATTCCTCAAAATTTTTCTTTTATCCCAGGCAATAGTAGGTGGTTTATTTTCCTGACGTGTTTCGGCGAACACCCCCGCCCCCGTCAGAGGGTCCGAAAGCGGAAGTGTTCGCTGAAACACGTCAGGCAAACAAAAGCTAACGTTGCTAGCCTCCACCGTTCATTCCACAACACGATCGGGGATTTGTCAAAACTTTTCTTTTATCCCAAGGCAATAGTAAGTGGTTTATCCACCTGGACATGCCTCGGCCAACACCCCCGCCCCCGTCAGAGGGTCCGAAGGCGGAAGTGTTCGCCGAAACACGTCAGGCAAACAAAAGCTAACGTCGCTAGCCCCCACCGTTCATTCCACAACACCATCGGGGATTCGGCAATACTTTTCTTTTATCCCAGGCAATAGTAGGTGGTTTATTTACGTGACATGCTTCAAATCATAAAAATAATAACAGCCTATATCTTACCAATCTTGAAACCTCGATGGGTCTTGTCTCCATTCCATGTCAGGTAGTGTGGGTACATTGTTTGAATCCTGATTAGCCTCTGGCTAATACATGTACAGGGTGACCCAAAAAAAAGTTTACACTCAGTTGACTGCTTGTTTAAAAGCCATTGAAACATATCTAAATAGGTTGTCATGCTTAAGTGATTCATTAAGGTCACTCAATGCAGCTGGTAATCTCTTGTCTCTACAATTCCTGTGCTTCTGCTGAAAATGAAGAAAACTTTAGCTGTACCTGAATTGCTACGTGCCGGTCTGACACCTACTGAGATTGCAGCAAATCTGAGAATATCCAGATGTGCAGTCTACAAAGTTAAAAAGAAGCTGAAAGATACTGGAACAGCCTCACGAAAACCTGGGTCTGGAAAACCCGATCTGTGCGGACCAAAAAGTTGATTGACAAGGTGTTATGTGGCCACCCCAGAGTCCAGATCTCAATCCCCTGGATTATAGCATATGGGCAACTGTGGAGGACAGTGCCTGTAAGAAGCCACAAACTTCTGTGGCAGCCTTGGAGAGGTCCATTGTTAGATCTTGGGAAAAGATGACAGCATCCTACATAAAGAAGACCTGTCAAGCGTTCCGCAGGTGCCTGGAGGCTGTTGTGACACTTAAGGGAGGACACATTGAAAAATAGAGTGTACTGTACATGTTCTTTACAATAATGTATAATTTGTGATTAAATTCTAATTCTAAACTGAATAAACATGGCATTTAAGTTGTATTATGGCAGTGCAAACTTTTTTTTGGGTCACCCTGTACGGTCCAACATAAAATTCCAACCTCCTCCTCTTCCTCCAGCTCTTCAAAAACTTGGATCTCCTCACTTGCGCTCGATCTGTCGCTTATATCGCTGTTTGAATCATTGTTTGAAGGGCTTTGTATGGCGGCCGTATGGAGCACTGTCATCGCTGTTCTCGGTGTGACGTGTCACTTCCGGGTTCGTCCCCTTTCAGGCTCGAACTTCGAAAACACGATTATTTTGTCAAATATACAACATATAAATTATTTTTTTCATGCTTTATTTGTTGGTCAATGTTTAATTACTTTAATTGTGACCCTATTTAGCATTTTATTAAATTACTTCACATTCGGTCTATTGAAGCATCCTGGGCCTCCATAACACCTCAGCAGTGCCACAGGCTGATTGCCTCCATGCCACGCCGCATTGAAGCAGTCATTTCTGCAAAAGGATTCCCGACCAAGTATTGAGTGCATAGCTGATATAATTAATTGAAGGTTGACTTTTTTTGTATTAAAAAACAGTTTTTTTTGTATTGGTCGGAATGAAATATGCTAATTTTTTTAGATAGGGAATTTTTGGTTTTTCTAGACTTTTTTTTCCAAAATCCTCAATATTAAAACAATAAAAGGCTTGAACTACTTCGGTTGTGTGTAATGAATCTAAAATACATGAAAGTCTAATGTTTATCAGTACATTACAGAAAATAATGAACTTTATGACAATATGCTAATTTTTTATATATATATATATATATATTTTAGGGCTGTCAAAATTATCGTGTTAACGGGCGGTAATTCTTTTTAAAAATGAATCACGTTAAAATATTTGACGCAATTAACGCACATGCCCCGCTCAAACAGATTAAAATGACAGTACAGTGTAATCTCCACCTGTTACTTGTGTTTTTTGGAGTTTTGTCGCCCTCTGCTGTTGCTTGGGTGCGACCCATGAGCATTGTGTAATTATTGACATCAACAATGGTGGGCTACTAGTTTATTTTTTGATTGAAAATTTTACAAATTTTATTAAAACGAATACATTAAGAGGGGTTTTGATATAAAATTTATATAACTTGTACTAACATTTATCTTTTAAGAGCTACAAGTCTTTCTATCCATGGATCACTTTAACAGCATGTTAATAATGTTAATGCCATCTTGTTGATTTATTGTTATAATAAACAAATACAGTACTTATGGACCATATGTTGAATGTATAAATCAGTCTTGTGTCTTATCTTTCCATTCCAACAATAATTTACAGAAAAATATGGCATATTTTATAGATGGTTTGAATTGCGATTAATTACGATTAATTAATTTTTAAGCTGTAATTAACTCGATTAAAATTTTTAATCGTTTGACACCCCTACTACAGTGCCTTGCAAAAGTATTCGGCCCCCTTGAATCTTGCAACCTTTCGCCACATTTCAGGCTTCAAACATAAAGATAGGAAATTTAATTTTTTTGTCAAGAATCAACAACAAGTGGGACACAATCGTGAAGTGGAACAACATTTATTGGATAATTTAAACGTTTTTAACAAATAAAAAAATGAAAAGTGGGGCGTGCAATATTATTTGGCCCCTCTACTTTCAGTGCAGCAAACTCACTCCAGAAGTTCAGTGAGGATCTCTGAATGATCCAATGTTGTCCTAAATGACCGATGATGATAAATAGAATCCACCTGTGTGTAATCAAGTCTCCGTATAAATGCACCTGCTCTGTGATAGTCTCAGGGTTCTGTTTAAAGTGCAGAGAGCATTATGAAAACCAAGGAACACACCAGGCAGGTCCGAGATACTGTTGTGGAGAAGTTTAAAGCCGGATTTGGATACAAAAAGATTTCCCAAGCTTTAAACATCTCAAGGAGCACTGTGCAAGCCATCATATTGAAATGGAAGGAGCATCAGTCCACTGCAAATCTACCAAGACCCGGCCGTCCTTCCAAACTTTCTTCTCAAACAAGGAGAAAACTGATCAGAGATGCAGCCAAGAGGCCCATGATCACTCTGGATGAACTGCAGAGATCTACAGCTGAGGTGGGAGAGTCTGTCCATAGGACAACAATCAGTCGTACACTGCACAAATCTGGCCTTTATGGACGAGTGGCAAAAAGAAAGCCATTTCTCAAAGATATCCATAAAAAGTCTCGTTTAAAGTTTGCCACAAGCCACCTGGGAGACACACCAAACATGTGGAAGAAGGTGCTCTGGTCAGATGAAACCAAAATTGAACTTTTTGGCCACAATGCAAAACGATATGTTTGGCGTAAAAGCAACACAGCTCATCACCCTGAACACACCATCCCCACTGTCAAACATGGTGGTGGCAGCATCATGGTTTGGGCCTGCTTTTCTTCAGCAGGGACAGGGAAGATGGTTAAAATTGACGGGAAGATGGATGCAGCCAAATACAGGAACATTCTGGAAGAAAACCTGTTGGTATCTGCACAAGACCTGAGACTGGGACAGAGATTTATCTTCCAACAGGACAATGATCCAAAACATAAAGCCAAATCTACAATGGAATGGTTCAAAAATAAACGTATCCAGGTGTTAGAATGGCCAAGTCAAAGTCCAGACCTAAATCCAATCGAGAATCTGTGGAAAGAGCTGAAGACTGCTGTTCACAAACACTCTCCATCCAACCTCACTGAGCTCGAGCTGTTTTGCAAGGAAGAATGGGCAAGAATGTCAGTCTCTCGATGTGCAAAACTGATAGAAACATACCCCAAGCGACTTGCAGCTGTAATTGGAGCAAAAGGTGGCGCTACAAAGTATTAACGCAAGGGGGCCGAATAATATTGCACGCCCCACTTTTCAATTTTTTATTTGTTAAAAAAGTTTAAATTATCCAATAAATTTTGTTCCACTTCACGATTGTGTCCCACTTGTTGTTGATTCTTGACAAAAAATTAAAATTTTATATCTTTATGTTTGAAGCCTGAAATGTGGCGAAAGGTTGCAAGGTTCAAGGGGGCCGAATACTTTTGCAAGGCACTGTATGTGTGTGTTTAATTAATTTGAATTTTCTATTGCAAAATCTCTTTAATAAGACAAAAACTTTGTCGGCGGAATTGCCTGCAAATGCTTTCGTTCAAGCCGAAGCTCCTCCAACAAATACCCGTTAATCAATCGCAGATCCAGCAGCAGCTAAGTTTTAGCCCCAACAATTTGAGTTCGGAATTTGTCATAGAGTTCACAAATAGTTGTGAAAACCAAATTCCTAAAGGTTTCGAATGCAATGCTTAGCGTATCACAAAATAAATAGAAATGTACAGCGAATTGAGTGATGTGTAAGTTACAAAGACGAAAAGAATAAGACGTGCCCCCACCCCACACAAGCACACTAATATAAACCAGACAACATCATAAACCATAGAATCTAAGGATGTCGCAAATGATGAATCAAGACTGTAAATACTGATACCAGAACAGCTCAACTTCCTCTGTCTACTGGTGAATAAATCAGCTGTGGAATGGTGCCTTTGGAATTGAAGGTCTTATTTCAAGGAGGCTAGCGATTCTTCATTTATCACCCAGCTCCATATCTCGTGAGCTCCCTCTCCCCCCTCATAGCAACGCCAGGTCATTGGACAATCAATAATGAGATCCCATAATAAAGAGCCTCCACTCTTATTCAAGGAAGCTCACTTTCTGGCCTAAAAATAGATATTTTCTGCTCTGTATATTCGGGAGTCTGCACTGCAGACAGTAGTTAAATGTGAAAATATCCAACATACGCAGGTTTCTGTAGCAAAAGAAATAGACCTTTGAGGTTATATAACAAAGCATTCCTAATAAGTCTCTCCTTGAACAGGCAGGTCTTCACTAGTTCTAGGTTTTTGGGAACAATTACCACATTAATTTCCAGTGAATGTGATAAAGTCCATTTGAAATAGAAGGGATGGCAGCCAATGATCACATTCCAGTGGGAGATAAAATACTAAACAGTGTGATTTCTCATAATATGGTCAAAGAAACAGCTCATTTTTAGTTTGATTTACATATGTAAATCCTAAAAAAGACAACAGGGAGCACAATCACCGCTGCTATTGTTGTAAAGAAAAAAGTGTTTTATTTGCTCACTTAATATTATTTTTATTTATAATAACCATATGGCGGAAAACACAGACAAGACTGAAATAGCAGTTTCTGCTCTTGCACTCCTCTTTAAAAGAAACTGCTGTATTTTAAGCCAAAACAACTGTTGTGTTTGATAGAACAATATGTCTATATGCTGTCATGGTGCATTGCCACCCAAACTATTTTTAATTTGTCCGTTTTACCCTGAAAACCTCTGTTTACAGACGTGGCGCAACCGCTTTTGTTTCAACCCAGCCATAAAACGAAGGTAATTAATTATATTTATTAAAGATATAAGATGTCCCGATCGATCGGGTCCGATCAAAGTATCGGAATCGGCAAAAAAATATCGGACATGCCTTTTTTAAATATATGTATTTTTTAATTAAATTGTTTTCTAATTGTATTAACGTTACAGACAAAATGTCTTACACTCAGTTTTTAGTTTTGGCTTAAAGTAGGGTTATCAAATTTATCGCGTTAACGGCGGTAATTAATTTTTTAAAAATTAATCACGTTAAAGTATTTAACGCAATCAACGCATGCGCTGCACGACCCACTCACACAATGTCGCGTTCAATCTATAATGGCGCCGTTTTACCTATATATAGAGCTAAAAGGCAGCGTAAAATGAGTACAGTGAATTTTGGCAGCCTTTAGAGCCTTTTTTTAATTGGCTAAAGCCTTACAATCCCTCTCTCAACAATTAGAAATATCGTGGGAAGCAATGTGGGGAAGAAAGGTAGTAGTTGATCTTTTTCTTATCACCCTATGTTATTTCCCAACGCAGAGAAGATCATCATCATATCAATTGGTGCCACTTTGCACAGTAATGGTTGCACTTCCCATCATGCATTTGGGCAGAACAGTTAAATGGCTACAGTTTCATTTACTGAAAGCTCAACAAATACACTAGATGGCAATATTTAGTCACAATATACAAAGTCACATTTATCCTTTAAGAATTACAAGTCTTTCTATCCGTGGATCCCTCTCACAGAAAGAATGTTAATAATTTAAATGCCATCTTGAGGATTTATTGTCATAATAAACACATACAGTACTTATGTACTGTATGTTGAATGTATATATTCGTCCGAATTTTATTCTTTTTTTTCTTAAATTGTATATGATCGGGAATAATTTTCGGGAATGATTGGAATTGAATCGGGAGCAAAAAAAAAGCAATCGGATCGGGAAATATCAGGATCGGCAGATACTCAAACTAAAACGATCGGGATCGGATCGGGAGCAAAAAAACATGATCGGAACAACCCTAATATTTCTCATTCAAAATGTCTGTCGTTTTTAGCTTAGAATCATTAATTGATGTCTCATATTTTGTTTAA
Organism: Corythoichthys intestinalis; assembly: GCF_030265065.1. Lineage (NCBI taxonomy): Eukaryota > Metazoa > Chordata > Actinopteri > Syngnathiformes > Syngnathidae > Corythoichthys > Corythoichthys intestinalis. The sequence goes on along the minus strand of NC_080395.1, from coordinate 29,252,667 downwards.
AAAAAAAATAAATAAAAAAAGACTTCAAAAAATTATTCACTCGCATATTTTAAACTTGTAAACAAATGATGTCACAATGAAAAAAATGGCGTCTGTAAAAAAGTCACGGATATCCACCTCATAACTATCGCTTAATTGTCTTTTTTTTGTTACTGTCGCATTTTCTCCGATATGATGATGATAGATAATAGATCCAAGCAAAGAAAAAGAAAAAAAAAAACATTTAAAAGGATAAATCAGACATGTCCAAAGTCCGGCCCGGGGGCCAAATGCGGTCCGTGGTGAAATTACCTCCAGCCCCCAGCCTCTCTCATAAAATCAATAACGTCTGGCCCACACACAGACTGAACAAATTGGTCAGCAGTACTGCTACCAGCATATGAAATAGCTTACACACTAAATGCTGCTCATCATTTACCCACTAAAAGGCAAGGCAGCAGCACTCTAAGCAACATTACCCCGTGTGACCTTTTACTCCCAATTTTCTAAAATGGCGACAATCAACAAAAAAAAAGAAAGTTGATTGCGTCGGCCGACGCTTCAAGAATAGGTGGAAATTGGACTACTTTTTCACTAAAATACGCAACAACTGTGTCTCCCTCATTTGTAAAGAGACAGTCGCTGTTTTTAAAGACTTTAATGTGAGGCGATATGACCAAACAAGACACATTGACATGTACGACAGGATTACAGGGAAGAGACGTAGCGAGAAATTGAAGCAACTTGAAGCTAGTTTAATTTTGCAGCAGCAGTATTTCGCAAGAGCCCGAGAGTCGAAAGAGAACGCCACAAAGGCTAGTTGCGATATTGTTGAAATTATTAATTAAAAAAATAATAAAGCAAATGTGACACACATAATTGCTTGCTAAAATTTGCCTAAATATATTTTTCTATGTAAAGGACGTCAGCCAAGATCGCCCCCCCCCCCACATTTTTACCACACTAAATCTGGCCCCCTTTGCAAAAAGTTTGGACGCCCCTGGGGTAAATATATGAAAAAGAAAACCTCGACCACTCCTTGATGTCTGCAATTTCTGCATCCTGACCCTTGTTATATTAACATGTTTCACTCGTGAAATCCCCCCAAAAATCACAGCTGTGTCTTGACACTCAGTGATACATGCTACATGGAGTTTTTGGATCGAAACAAGGTAAGTAGGCGATAATATCTCGTTAAAGTCAAGGCGTCTGTAATTCTGCTCTCACCTCCAGATGGGTTTTGCTGTTTAAAAAACATTTTTTTTTTTTTTTTAAAATAATGCCCTCCTGTTCAAAATTTTTCTTCGTCCAGAAAATTGAGATTTTAAGCTTTCCAATGATGTATCACACATGCATATCGGACAATTTTGAAAGTTGCCCAAATTGGGGGTCTCAGAGCGGAACTTCAAGTCACCTGAGTGTTTTCCGCCATATATAGGATGGATTCACTGTACATACTGTATATTAAGAGTGTGACAATATCTCGATACAGCGATATATCGCGATATTTTGCAACCCGATCGGTTATCGATATGCTCCCGCCAAGCATCGATACTTTTATTTGACATATTGGCCATACAATGGAGTATGGGTGCTGTAAACTGCTCACTGTTTGTTGAGCAATTCCTTGACGGTCCACTAGGGGCGCCCAACAGTGGAGGTGAAGGTAAAGTGTGCACAAGACGCCAAGAGAAGAAGAGCGGTCCCAAGTGGGTTGAAAAAAATAAAAAAGCTTCGTGAGAACGGTGGAGGAAAAAGTGAGAAAAATATTGCTGAAAATCACACATGTGGACACACTTTGGATTTTACACCAACAATAAAGGAAGTAAGGTGAACAAGGACTTTGCTGTATGCAAGAATTGTCTAATAAAATAAGGTTCACTGGCAGCTGGTGACTAATTGGAGCCCGGATTTCTATGGAGCATCACTTGAGGTAAGAAACTTTTGCAATGTACTAGAAATTGATTTTTTCATTTAAATGTATTATTTTGATGACATATTTGAGAACCACTTTCCATCTAGTTTACTACACAAACTGTTATGACTGCCATTTTGATACAATAAGCTATAAAAACGGTTTGAATAGCTTCCAAGATATATAAGGTGACGTGCATGATAATTAATGTGTCCTACATATTAAAAACAGGTAATTATTGCATTTTTAATTTCTATTCATTCAATTCATATTTTTTTTAATTCACTCAATACTTCCAACACACACAAAAAATCAGAATTTCAACTCAAAAGCTATTGAGTAGCTAATATTTTTTTATATATTTTGTTGTTTTTAAGGTGAGGAAGAATGTAACTGACTGAGTCTGACATCACAAATGCTGAAGCAGATGGTGGAAGTGCTCAAACCAATGCTTTTGACAACAAAGGTCATATACAAAGAAAAGACCCACCAATTTTATCATTGCCCCACTCCAAGCTCAACTGCTGATTGACACTTACAGCACTGTTAAAAATTTTCAAAAGATTTAAAACTTAAGAAATTAAGGGTGCCATTCATCATGATTTCGCCAAGAAATATCAGTGGTTGTGGTTTGTTTCCTGTATATGTGCAGGTACACAATTATCAGTAGATTTATATTTTACAGCAATGTTGCACTGAAAAGGTGTCACTGTTTAATAAATGACTGAAACAGTATTTTTTCTATTTTGAAATATATGTTTTTTTCGTTTCAACAGTTGTATCGTAGAATATCATGTATCAAATTTCCGACCAATATATCGATATTTGCTGTATCGTGATATCGTGAGATAATCGTTATCGTGAGCCTTGTATCGCATCGTGAGGTGCCTTGAGGTTCCCACTCCTACTGTATATTTTAAAACAATATGACGGATCTAGTCACGTTTCAATTTACTCTTGCATAAAGCTGAACACAACAGTCTCATCATGATAAAAAATGTTAGCAACAAAACCAGCACAACCCCAGACAGGAATAGATATACGTCCACTGAATAGTAGGCGTACCAGGGCAGCTTGTAGGACTCGGTCCTCAAGTGAGTTGCACCCTGGTGCCGCATAACAAACTCAATCCAGAAGAGAGCATTGTCTAGCGGTGGGATGGGCTGGTCTTTGTGGAGCTTGGACAGCCTCTGCATGTTGTTCCTGTAGGAAGGATTGGTCATAACTTCCTGTAGGGCCTTCAGGAAGTTATCGTCTTTGTCAATTGATGCCAATGTGACCATCACACCTGCTCCTCTCTCTGACAGACGCACCAGGTTGTCATACTGGTCGAAAAACAATGGTATTCCCACCACTGGGACGCTGTGGTAAATAGCTTCCAGGACGCCGCTTGTCCCACCATGAGCCACGAAGAGTTTAGTCTTGGGATGCCCAAGCAGGTCATTTTGTGGCATCCAGTTGACAAGGAGGGTGTTGTTACCCAAAGTGGAAGGCTTGGAACCTCTATAGCTCCAGATGACCTTTTGCGGGAGCTTGGCAAAAGTAGCTGCGATCTCATCGGCGACATCTTCAGGGAGTTGGCTCACTATAGTCCCCAAAGACATAACGATAATGCCATGTTCTCCAGAACTCTGTACAAACTCCTCCAGGTGGTCAGGTAGAGGTTCTGCTGACTTACACTGGAAGCCTCCCATGTAAATTACGTTGGGCATGGTGGGGCGAGGGAACTCAAAGACAAAGTCTGCTCTCATGAGCCACAGGTCGGCACTCTGGATAAGTTCATCAAATCTCACCTCTGGCCCAAAGAACTGATCGCAGACAGCTTGATAATGAGGTATGACTAAAAATATATACTGAAATTCCCATGTGGCGAAGTATACAAGATTCTTAATCCTCTGAAAGAAAGTCATCTTATCAGACAGTCCAGAGCCAGTCATAGGAACATAAGATAAAGGAGAAGGCGCCAGGACCAGATGCCCCTCTTTGCTCATCACCCAGCGCACATTATAGACTAAAGGTAGCTGTAGAGCATGAGCCAACATGATCCCCGTTCCCAACTCGGGGTCTGTGAGAACCAGGTCATAATGACTCTCCCTCAGACGAGCCATTAAATTGTCATCTTTTAACACCTCAATGGCCAATTTGCACATGATCCTGCTAGTACCAGACATTGCCTCGAACATTTGCAGATTCAGACCCAGAAAGCTCATTAAGGAGCTTTGCTGCCTCTCCAAAGCAAAAGTCTTCTCCAGAAGAGGATTGACAAAGTCCGGGTCGAACACTTCGTTGACAGATACCGTGATGGTGTTGTAGTGTGGCATGCCGTCCTTAATGTACCAGCTCTTATCAGTCCGTATTACATCCATAGAGTGACCGTGAGAGTGGAGTGCTTTAACCAGGACCTCCATATTCAACCAGTGGCTCCCCTCGAAGGGTACTACAAGAATCTTACCACAAAAACAAACTTTCCATGATGACAACAACACAAGGAGTGCTAGAAAGAAAAGTGAGTATCCATGCATGGGCATCTTTAATCTGAAGAAACAAACAACAACAAATTCAGTCAAGTGTACGAAACACAGTGTACTTTATTTTTAAGAATGAGATCGTAAACATACCTCATTGGAGCAGCTGACTTCACACACAAACTATTGTGTTCCTCAAGTTTGAATTACTGAGCGGATTGAGAACACATAATCCCTTACATAAGGGAACATTAGCCTTTTTTTCTCCCCTTCTGGAATTCTGATCTTGTTGATGTGTTTGAGCCAGATTCACATCTGTTTCCGCTCATGTTTTTTTCATTCCACTTGGAGCCTTAGTGGTATTTCCTGTTTTATTTTGAAGTAATTGCATTGTGTGCCAAAGAATAGTGACATACAAGTTAGCAATTTCTCCCATTTAAGGGGTTAGAGGTTGAATGGGTTCTCTCTGAATATTTAGGGCTCACATGTATTGTAGGTTAATTGAAGATTATAAATCAGAGATTTAAATTGGTACAACATAATAGTGTAGCCCAGACAATGATTTACTTTGGTTGGGAGAAATCAGATCGTTTTGTATGGATGGCAGGGTTAAGCCCTTGTATGAATTACAAGTACATGTATTTGTATTGAACCGTTTCGGTTCGGGCTCCTCAGTTCGGAAAGGAGGCGTACCGAACGAGTATCTGACGTAATGTAAAGTGCTGTCAAATTTAGCGCATTAACAGGCGGTAATTAATTTTTCGAATTAATCACGTTAAAATATTTGACGCATTTAACGCAAGCGCGGAATGCCCGCTCATGCATCCCATAATCCCACAGTTAATTACGCCCCACGGACGGCTCGCTAAGTGCGTAACATAAAACGAGCCACACACACAAGTTGCAAGTGGACACAAATGTATTCACATAAGTCGAACTCGCAATGAACAAAATATACAAAATGCGGAAGGAGCTGGCTTCAGCGTAAGCCCAGGCCAAAACAACAAACAAAATTAAAATTGCTCTACTGCTGCGGTGCTCTTATTTACAGTAGTGAACAAAAACGATCCAATAACGAATGAACAAAATATCTCACTGAAAAAGCGGGAGTGTAACAAAATAGCGATCAAATGCACAGGTGAATGAATGGCGAGCAAACAGCTGGCGAGGAGGTACGCGGCACGTATGCTGCCAAATGCGAACTCTGAGTGTTGACTGTAAAATGACGAGCGGTAGGATGACTTTTGTTAACGCTGCCTTTATTTGGTTAACAAGACTCAGGCACAATACAACACACACGCGAGGATGCGAGCTCAAAAAACGGCCTAATAGTACTACCTTGTATCGGTTTAGCTGCCGTAAAGCAAGTGTCATTATTGCCGCAAATGTAAACAAAGGGCTGCACAATGGATACATGACAGACACCGGCTAGTTTCTGACGTTGGCACCCTTCCTCGGGTGGCCCATCAGCGGCGGCTGCGTCGTCTGCCCGTCCGGTGTCACTTTGGGAGGGGAAGCAGCCAGCTGGCGGACACGACGATCAGCTGACCGACAGTCTCAAAAAAGATAGCAATTAAACGGCCAGGGCCGTCGCACCACTCAGAAGTGCAGTGAGCAGCGTAAGTAACATTAAATGTAGACATGGAAGTAATAGTCATAAAGTTAATATGAGAAATTTGAAACTGATCATTGTTGCAACTGTTCAATTTTGCACATCAGATATTTTTTTTTAAAGAAAAGGTCTTAGGTAGTGTTATTTTTACTTTGTTTTTCAAAATATCTACATTTCAGAATATTGTATTTTCAATTTGTGAGAAGAATTCTAGCTTTTTATAGGCTAATGTTCCTATTGTTGAAAGCAAAAAAGTGTGTAATAAACAACTAGCACATTTATATTTTGCATTTTGTTTTCTTACTGTACCGAAAATGTACCGAACCGTGACCTCAAAACCGAAGTACGTACCGAACCGAGATTTTTGTGTACCGTTACACCCCTAGTTATTACACAAGCAGCTAATAGAGTGGGAAACAATTCTTGCGTTTTTTTCCCACTCGATTTGTACTACTTGTTACACTTGGATCAAAATACTCTTACAATGACCGTCTGTTGTGTGTTCATTAACAGTGTCTTCACACAGCGTCCAGAACATGTTCGTACAGATCTGCCACATCTCTTAGCAACAGGTCTGTGCATGCATACACAATTTGAGACAAGGCTTGTTGTATGTCTGAACTGAAAGGTCCCAGTGATGTCTGAAAAAGTGCTAAACCCATCAAATCATGCTTTAAGTTACTCTTTAAACCAAATGATTTATTTGCTATCATGTAATCCTTCTAACTCCCACTTTTTTATTTTTTTTATTTTTTTTTGTGCAAAACAAATAGTAAAACAATTTAAATCTACTAAGTAAAATCAAGCAATAACAGACAGAAGATGTGACTTACCAACTGGCAATCATTTGCTGTGCACTTGCGAGCAAACTTTTCTGACATTAAAGCTTAATGTCTCCTTTAATGAGGGGCTCAACAGAAATTTTATATTGACCTGTATCACCGTTTATTATGTTAGATGAATGGGAATGACATTCTTTTTATACATTTTTATAGTTGTTTTCCAATTTTAAAATCATACAGTTCATCTGTAGATGTGATGCAGACTACAAACCGTCATCAAATCTGGATCTTAACCACTGATGTGCCTCACCTCCATGTCAGCGAATGTTCAGAGGATACCGCCAATATGTTTGGGTACAATAATGCTGGCCCATTTGTAGATCACAGGAATGAAGAGGAGAGCTGAGCCCAGGACGGACACTAGCAGGAATGCCCACAGAAACATTCGATCCAGAACTTGGGCAACAAACTTCCAGTCCTGTACCACCTTGGGCCCAAAAGAAGACAAATAACAGTTTGGTTTGGGTGCTACCTGCTTGTGTAGGTTTGCATTTGCACTTATAGTCTGAAAGCATGCATTAGCTTTGCATTTTAAAGTTTAACTGCTTAACCCTTTATATGGCAAGTGACTATTTTGTTATTTAAAAACAAAACAAAACAAACTTTAAGTCTCATAAAGACATGTTGTCCATATACAAACAGTGTATCAAAAAAGTGAGTACACTCCTTGCATTTCTGCAGATATTTAAGTATATCTTTTCATGGGACAACACTGACAAAATGACACTTTGACACAATTAAAAGTCGTCTGTGTGCAGCTTATATAATAGAGTTCAGTTATTTTCCCCTCAAAATAACTCAAAATATAGCCATTAATATCTAAAGCCCTTGCAACAAAAGTGAGTACAACTCATGTGAACTACGTACATCCCTAAACGTCCAAATTGAGTACTGCTTGTCATTTTCCCTCTAAAATTTCATGTGACTCGTTACAAGAGTGCTGTCAGCATTGCTGCAGAGACTGAAGAGGTGTGGGGGGGGATCATTCCCACCACCATGCTTGACTGTAGGCATGACACACTTATCTTCGTACTCCTCACCTGGTCGCCGCCACACATGCTTGAGACCATCGGAACCAAACAAATTAATCTTTGTCTCATCAGACCATAGGACAAGGTTCCAGTAATCCTTGTGCTTTGTTGACATGTCTTCAGCAAACTGTTTGCAGGCTTTCTTGTGTCCCGTCTTCAGAAGAAGCTTCCTCCAGGGGTGACAGCCATGCACACCAATTTGATATAGAGTACGGCGTATGGTCTGAGCACTAACAGGCTGACTCCCCAACTCTTCAATCTCTGCAGCAATGCTGACAGCACTCCTGTAACGAGTCACATGACATTTTGAAAGGGAAAATGACAAGCAGTACTCAGTTTGGACATTTAGGGATGTGCCTTTTTTCATAGGGGTGTACTCACTTTTGTTGCCAGGGGTTTAGATATTAATGGCTATATTTTGAGTTATTTTGAGGGGAAAATAAATAAACTCTAAACTGGAACAGCCACAATGCGGGCAACAACCATCAGCCATCCCTAGCCCTTTTCACACACATATCCAGGGAAATTCCCATGTAAGATGACACGGGATTTACTCGCGTCATTGCTTTCACACATGTAGAGATGTTCCGAGAATGACGCAGGATGGACACTTTCACACACTTGTCCTGTGCTGCCCACTGGCGCTCTCTGTGCAGGGAGGGCTGCTGGCGCAATTTTATAACCCAGACATTGCATCCTTTTTGGTCAGCATCGGCTGTCACAATGTTGGTCAAATCGTGTTTTGTTCCGAAGGGAGCATTTCTGACGTAGTAACTGCAGCCAACTGAAGCTCATCAAGACTGTATTTAAGCCCAGGCAATCCAAGAGAAGGGTGGAAGATAGGATCCCGCTGGCTTGGGAGGGAAGAATCCCGCTGGCTTTGTTTTGTTGTCTTATCGACTCTCTGCTACCGCTTTTTAATTTTTTTTTTTATTTTACTGATCCCCGTCGACCTACTGTCATGGACCACTGTATTCTTTACAGCCAGCGATTGCGTGTATTCCTGTATTTAATAAACCATTGAAGGAATCCCTCCATTGTTTTCTGATTTGAAGTACAACCTTGTTTCCGCAGTAGCGGACCCTAACATCAGGAAAAAAAAAAACCCCACACATTTCCTAAGATGGACGATGGACTCTCTTCCTCGATTCTACTGTCACGGACACATTGTGTAATTCCCTCTTTTCAGCTAGCAATCGCGTGTATTTTTGTTTGCGGGGCAGCGGCAGGCTCGCTCTCTCCCCTCTTCTCAGGCCCTGCCGAGTAGGAAGCCTGCCATGGTGCGTACAGATGCCTTGGACGCGGGCCTGGGTGGAGCCGCCACGGAGGCATATCTTGATGGTAGTAGCAAATATGTATTTAATAAACCCTTGAACGCGTCCCTCCATTGTTTTCTGATTTGAAGTACAACCTTGTTTCCCCAGTAGCGAAAGTAGAGTAGTAGAGGAAGTGACAATCGGCTCGCCATGATATTCACGTCATCAGCCATTGAGCTGTGGCCCGGGAATTTAACGCCTGCTTTCACACACACCGCTTCCCAGGAAAGTCCCGGACATGATACAAAGACGCGACCCGTGAAACGTCCGCGTAAAAAAATTGTTTATACATATAACTGTTGCACGGTTAAATCCAGCGATATTCCCGGTGTTTCGGAGTGTGTGAAAGGGGCTCCTAAAAGCCAGTGGACGCTGCCAACTCGTCACCCGATCAACTCGTCTATATAACTCGTCAGTTGTATCTCGTGTTCCTTCATGATATCTCTGATAACCCGGTCACGACTAATTTTCTCTCGCCTCAGGTCCTGTTATGTGCGCTCATGTTGGATTCCACGCCTGCCTCGTTCCGAGCTTCCATGTCTCACGCTGGCCCAGCTACCCCGAGCAGAGCGATCCACACGTACCACGTTCTCTCTTGTGCTCGCTAATAAAAAATTAATTAATTTATATAAAATACTTGCCAAAACCAGTTTGTCTGCCCCTAACAGATGTCAAATTTGGGTTTATGTAGGCCAAAATATTTGACATCTGGTACAGTACAAGTGTGGCCTTGATGTCCCAAAATATGATGTCCACATATATGGACGCCAGGTCTCAGTTATAATTATATTAGTATTTATTTATTTGCTTATTTATTTATTTATAAATCTTTCATGAATAAATAAAATACTAAAGTAACAAAATGGTAATAAAAATGAAATCAACATGAATTAAAACCATAAGCGGATTTTACGGAGGGCCAAGGGGGCCAGCCCCCCCGGTGGCAGAAAAGTGTCATGACATGTAATTGACTTTCCTATATATGATTTTAGAATTAAAATTTTCCGGTAACATTTTGTCAAAATAAGTATATAAAAATATCTACAAAAATGAATGAAATGAACAAAAAAAAATAATGGGTCAAAATTATTTTTCGAACAGATCATGTGACTATTGTAATGATATGAGCAAATCGTAGCTGCATGTTTGATTAGTAATGTCTGTTCGTCACAGCACACGGAAGTCAGAGATACACAGCGAGCTCGAGACAGCCGCCCGCAAGTGAACAGTTAATGTTGACGATGCCTCTCTTCTGTTGTGCAACTAAAGATCTGTGAGTCAACCCTTTCAGTAAGTTGTCTTATTCAAGAAACCCACAAAGTAACACAACTAGAACCTTAGAGGGTCATTTGCTTTGCTTAGCCAAAACCACCAGAGGAATGAAGAGGGCAAGATGGATATACGTAATTTTTTCAAATCTAAGCTTTAAAAAGCTACAAACAACTACTGAGCAAGAACCAAGGATTGAAAATGACCATTAAAAGCCAGAGAGCACCGCCAAAATGGTGAGCAGAGTTTCAATTTGCTCCACTAAAGACGCTAATTGTACAACAAATTTTGCACCCTCACAATATTTTGCTCCCAAAGCTGTTGTGGCCGTGAATAAGCCCTCTTTTACATTCAATTGGATTGTAAACTGGATAACATCGTAAACATACATGTTCCACACGGATATGGCGTAAATTAATGCTTAACTACACGGCGAAGACGTAAACAGGGATAGAGCGGCGTGCAGTTGTTGTGTGCAGCTAACATGGCAGAATGTGTCTAAGGAGAACTTTTATACATGTCCGTCCATGATCGAACATTAGTAAATATTCCTTTATTTAAAGAAGTTCTCAGTGTTTACTTTGCAAACGCCATTTTTAAAACAAATTTGCAATTTCCAATGGGGTGAAAAATTTGACAAAACACCTGTTAACACCGGCAGGCGTACCAAATTCAATGGATGACGATCTTGCCGATAAGTATAGCTCTCCTAGGCAGCCTGTTATAAAATTCCCCTCAAAAATGATGGGAAACAAAAAAATGCTTATTTTCAACATACTATTATAATTATTCTTGGGAGTTAATTTTATTGCTTAAACTGCGTTTTGGGTTCATCAACAAGTTGTGCCCCCCCTGCCCCAAAAGTCAAACTCCGCCTATGATTAAAACCAGAAATATATTCTATTTATGGTCTCTAATAACACACTAAATAAGCAATAAATAAATTACACATTACACAAAAACAAACAAATAAAATTCCCTTTTTGATTTTTAAGTTAAAATAAAATACCGTAATTTTCAGACTATAAGCCGTGACTTTTTTCCTTCATTTTGAATCCTGCGGCTATAGTCCAGTGTGGCTTATTTGTTGATTTATTTTGGTTAATAGGTAACACTTATTTGACAGCGGCATCATAACACTGTGATAAAACCGTCATAATTATGACATGGTGTTATACTTATATAGCGCTTTTCCACCTTTCAAGGCGCTCAAAGCGCTTTACACTATTTCGCCATCCACCTACTGGTGACACAGCACCAGGAGCAACGTGGGGTTCAGTGTCTTGCTCAAGGACACTTAGACGAGTTCATCAGGGCGGAGAATTGAACCCACATCCTCTGGGTTGGGGGACAACTACTCTACCACTGAGTCACGCCACCCCACAATGACATGACACTATTATGGGAATAACTGAATGCTTATGTCATTAAGTGTCATCCAGGTAATTATGTCACTACTCCTTTTATGTCCAGGTTGGATTCTTTACATCCATTCAAAAATGAGATAATTTGCCGGATAACTCTGAATGACATCTGTTATAAGCATTCATAAATGTTCATGACAGTGTGATATCATAATTATGATTGTCTAATGACAGTCTTATGGCGCCACTGTCAAATAAAGTGTTACCAAATACCATAACTAGTATTTAATTAAACAACTAGAACAGTACCTAAAGAAACAATTAGCCCAGAACATGAATTTTGATTGAATTTACATCTTTAGCGCTGCAATGCATGCTAGGAGGCATGTTGGATGACAACAGTATTGATTGCAGGTGGCAGCAGAGGTTGTCTGTCTCCCCCGAGGGAGCAGTGATGGCCAAATGAAGCTTCTTGAAGCAATGGAGCTTTGCAGGCAATTGGTTCAAAGCCTCATGGTGGTTCATTTGGTCTAATGACAGTCATATGATGCTGCTGTCAAATGAAGTGTTACCGGTTTACATCTTTTGGTCTAAATAGTCCACAATACAGTCAGGACAGCTGCAGCTTATAGTCCAGTGCAGCTTATCTATGAACAAATGCCGTTTTCTAGCCAAATTTGGTGGGTAGCGGCTTATAGTCAGGTGCGCCTTATAGTGCGAAAATTACGGTAATGTTATTTGAAGCTATTTAAAAAATAAAATGTAACCAAAAAATAAACTTAAGTTTAAAATAATAAATAAATAAGTACACACACACATACAAGATGATTTACTATAAAATCATTGCCTGCCATTGACAACGATAGACATCCAATTAATTTAGCAGGGATGACTAGCTGAATGCTCATATTTTGACTGCGAGATGCTGGCTGTCAATGGCAGCCAATGAGTTCAACGAGTGCCTTATAAAGAGTTAACTAGCAATACAATTGTATTTTTTCTATTGGGTTCATCATGTTTTCAAATTGCCCTGCTTCATTAGCTATGTAAAATGGATGTAGATCAAATAAAATACTCACCTCTCTGACTTCATTTTCTTTCACCACATGCATGGTTATGTAGCGGATAGAATCCAGGGCAGCTTGGATGTTGTGTCTGGTATGGGAGAGGCCCAGCTCAGTTGGAGTATCCTTCATCATTCCCAATCCCAGTACCCGCCCCGTTTGCGGCGCTCCCGCCGTGCCATAGCGGTCTACGTGGCCGCGCATGCACAGCAGCTTGGGCAGTCGATGCAGGAAGATCCTGCGCACCCACGGCGCCATGCCGTGATGTGTCGAGGACGAGCGGTGGTGGACGTTAATGGCAAAGACGGTGATGACGATGGAGAGCGTGACAAAGATCATGGTGAAGACCAGGTACTCGCCGATGAGCGGAATGGCCTTGGACGAGGAAGGAATGATCTCCTCTATGACCAGCAGGAAGACGGTTAGCGACACCAGCACTGAAGTGCAGAGAGAGATCTTCTCGCCGCAATTGGAGGGGAGGTAGAAGACGAGGATGGTAAGGAAGGACAGGCCGATGCAGGGGATGATGAGGAAGAGTGTGTAGAAGAGAGGCAGCCGGCGAATGATGAAGAAGTAGGTGATGGTGGGATATGAAGCGCCACCGTCTAGCCTCAGACCACGACTACCTGTGGCCTTTACAATCTCCCACTCGCCATTGTCAAAATAATCCTGTCTGTCCACATGGAAGTCCTCCAGAAGGACATCAACCTGCCGAATAAAGAACACATGGACATAATGCCACAAGAGTAGTTTTTGGTACTCGGATAGTACGATTAGTTGATACATTTCAACTGAAAGACGAAGCTTATCGCTCGGTACACCAATTTGGTTTAGGATGATTTGTTAGCGTTTACAGGACTACTGTGTCTTTCCTGAAAGCGTATGTTGGAAAAAGAACATTTTGGACGTTGTTAATGCAAATTGTTTTCCTGATAAAATAACATCAAAGTTTATGAAAAATAATGTTTTTTGGGGGGTTTCCTTTTGTAAATTGGAGTATTCACTGTATTTTCCGGACTATAAATCACCTATTTTTCATAAATTGGCTGAGCCTGTGATTTAATCTCAGGTGCGGACTGTTTTTTTATTTCAAATCGACAGCCACGAGAAGGAGAGTTGGCAGAGTTCTTCAGAAGTCAAACTGAAGATGATGACTTTAAATGATTGGTAGTAGAGATGTCCCGATCACGTCATTTTCAAAGTATCGGAATCGGCAAAAAAATATTGGACATGCCTTTTTTTTAATAAATATATATATTTTTTAATTAAATAATTTTCTAATTGTATTTAACGTCACAGACATAATGTGTTACACTCTTCCAGAGTCTTTAGTTTAAGCTTAAGGTAGGGTTATCAGATTTTGCGCGTTAACGGCGAGAATGAATATTTTTTACATTTATCACGTTACAATATTTAACACAATTAACGCATGCGCTGCACGACCCACTCACGCATTGTCGCGTTCAATCTATAATGGCGCCGTTTTACCTATACAGTATATAGAGCTAAAAGGCAGCGTAAGATGAGTAGAGTGAATTTTGGCAGCCTTTGGAGCCTTTTTTTAAATGGCTAAAGCCTTACAATCCCTCTCCCAACGATTAGAATAATCGTGGGAATCAATTTGGGGAAGAAAGGTAGTAGTAGTTGATCTTTTTTTTAACACCCTATTTTATTCCCAACGCAGAGAAGATATATCAGTTGGTACCACGACGCACAGTCATGGTTGCACTTCCCATCATGCATTTGGGCAGAAGTTAAATGGCTACAGTATCATTTACTGAAAGCTCAACAAATACACTAGATGGCAATATTTGGTCACAATATACAAAGTCACATTTATCCTTTAAGAATTACAAATCTTTCTATCCGTGGATACCTCTCACTGAAAGAATGTTAATAATGTAAATGCCATCTTGAGGATTTATTGTCATAATAAACAAATACAGTACTTATGTACTGTATGTTGAATGTATATATTCGTCCGAGTTTTATTCATTTTTTTCTTAATGCATTGCCAAAATGTATATGATGGGGAAAAATCATCGGGAATGATTGGAATTGAATCGAGAGCAAAAAAAAAAAAAAAAAGCAATCGGATCGGGAAATATCGGGATCGGCAGATCCTCAAACTAAAACGATCGGGATCGGATCGGGAGCAAAAAAACATGATCGGAACAACCCTAATTGGTAGTGATTCAGAGTGAGTTCAAGAGTTTGGTAAGCAAGTTATGTTGTATTATTGTGGCTTTAGCATAGACTTCATAATGGTATTGACGGGTCAGATCGGTCAGGCACTGTGCCTCGCATTCAAGTAGGGGGCCGCCCATATCAAGAGGAGCTATTCACAAATACACGCACGCAGCAATCTAACAGCGGATTTCTGTTGAAAAAGTACGAAAGCTGTACCACATAAAAACAGGAAGGATTGTTTCAGGAGTGATTTGTTCGAGGATTCATGGAAATTATTATATTTTTCGTACCATGCATGCATTTTGAAACGTGAAAAAAAAATCAATGGGAGAAATTAGCCGCTACTGCATTGACATCATAGTTCGCAATATTTACGTAAAATAAATGCTAACTGCACTTTTTTTTTTTTTTGCTTTTAACCAAGAATTGAGGCTGTTTTATATCCATATCTATAAAGAATTCGGGGATTTAAGCATTTATTCACAAGAATTTTCACTGGAAAAGCTGTTTACATGATGCGGCCGCTAGCTGCATTCACTAACAGACTAGCATTGTACTTTGACATATTTACGGAAAATAAATGCTAACTGCACTTTTTTTTTTTTTTTTAAACCAAGAATCGAGACTGTTTTACGTCCATATCAATAAAGAATTCAGGGATTTAAGCATTTATTCACAAGAATTTTCACTGGAAAAGCTCTGTTTACATAAGGCAGCTGTTAGCTTCATTCACTAACAGACTAGCGTTGTACTTCGACATATTTATGTAAAATAAATGCTAACTGCACGGTTTATTTTTTGCTTTTAACCAAGAATCAAGACTGTTTTACGTCCTTATCTATATAGAATTGGGGAATTTAAGCATTTATTCACAAGAATTTTCACCGGAAAAGCTCTGTTTACATAAGGCGGCCGCTAGCTATGTTTACTAACAGACTAGCATTGTGCTTCGACATATTTACGTAAAATTAATGATAACTGCACAGTTTACTTTTTGCTTTTAACCAAGAATCGAGACTGTTTCACGTCCATATTGATAAAGAATTCAGGGATTTAGGCATTTATTCACAAGAATTTTCAACGAAAAAAACCCTTTGTCTGTAATTCCCTTGGTCAGCTTTGACGGCCTCGCCAACAATGCAGGCCCTCTATTTATCGGCCCCGCGTCCCATCATCAATACATTATAAAGTCTATAGCTTTAGTTATTTATTGAACGGTTGATATTTGTTAAACTAAAAGTTCCTTACTTAGCCTTTGGTTCTCCATTTTAATGTTATTACTATGATTTATAACATTTGTTCTTGGTCTCCAATAAGAAAAAAAAATACCCTAAAATGATACTTACACTCCAAAGCAACTTACAATGTAGTACATGTTTTTGCCCCATCTTCATTGTGTGATTTGCATCATTATTATTTTAATTTTTATTGATACTAGAAATGCCCTAAAATCAACAGGAAGTGACCCAAAATCAATAGGAAGTGACCTGCAGTTTCTCTAAGAATTTTAGTTTCTAGTAATTTATTCTTTATTCCATTCTCTAAAAGAAAAGAAAAACTATTAATGTTCTCAGGTCTAGAATGAAAGAGCGACTTATAGTCTGAAAAATACGGTATTTGTGTTTTTTTCCCACTACTGAAGGCAGAGCTCAGTCAAATTCAACCACCTGGGAGCCGTCGTAAGTCCAAGAGCCAAATTTCATGGAGCAATTCTGCAAATCAAATGGAAAGAAGGTGACATCGATGGTGCAGGCAGACTTGTAATTAGCAGGTGGTGTCCAAGTTATGGTTCCGTCATATTTGACAACCGCCTTGGTGACTGTGCCCTCAAAACGACCATCTGAACTGTCGATGAAAACGCAAATTATGAATTAGCATCACATTTGCATTCATTAATGTTTCCAAATGCACATATTAGCATATGATTTGTGAGGATTAGGTGAATCCAAGATGTTAGAAATGAAACCCCATTTTCTTGATTTGTGAGGATTAGGTGAATCCAAGATGTTAGAAATGAAACCCCATTTTCTTCCATTTATACAGTGTAAATTGATGTTCTTCTCCTCAAAATTATTGTAATCTCCCCATTGTATGTTGAAGTTTGAGCTATTCCATAACGTTACATACTTATCATAGAGCACTACATCTGGGAGCCAGAGTCTGTCAGAGGGCACTCGTATAGTGGTGATGCCCAGGTAGTCATCAGGGTCCCATCTTAGCTTCATGTCAGTCCATTCCTGTAAAACGGACATTTGTTTAGTTGTCAATCTGATTATATACCCTTGATAAATCTTTACATAAATAGTATGTGCATGAAAAAAGGGGACATTTGGTCATACTTCATGTTGTTCCACTTGCCTGCTTCATCCACACATTTGTGGTCATCAGCTGGTTCTTCTCATCCTTGATGATGAAAACACAACAGAAGCTCAATTAATACATTGATATTGAATTAGACGAATGGAAAAAAAAAAATACATTTTCAACCGCACCACATCAACTAGCTGGGAGATGGCGAGTCCAAACTTGACACATATGGTCTGGTTGAGATATTCAACTGGGCGGACCCATTTCTGATAGTTCCCAAAGAGGTATTTGAACAGCTTGTCTTCGGCTTTTGCATAGGACGAGAGGTTAGGAACACCTGAAAAGAGTTTTAAACAGCATTTAATTTGTCATTAAAATCCATTTTTATCATCATGCTTCTCTTCCTTAATACTTCACTAGTATTGAAATGTATAGTTGCCTAAGAGCAAGCTAGCGTAGTCGATAAATAAGACACACCAAAGCTATCAATCTCACTCTGAATGACGCGCTTTGTCTTTCGGACTCAATTTATGGGCAGCGGATCTCACATTTGCAGTTTCTAATATCGAGAGGGACAAGCAATCCCCAGTTAATGAGTGTGCTATCCTCGCATTTATCATTTTTTTGAAGCTCCATTCCTATTACCGTCGTTCCGCCTGACTGCTACTCTCAAATCGATGCTGGCAAGGGGAAGGTGATCTGTCTGCAGTCCAAATAATGGAGACACACTGCTGCTACCCACCTTATATACAAATATTGATCTGAATTCATGACATCAATAAAATATTGATCAATTGCATGTATTATACTGTAACTCCTTCTCAGCATGTAGCCAAACAAATGCATAATTTGCAATAGGAGCAATATATGAGGCAAAATGCAAAATGGTAGTATAATGATGTACTGGCCTCACATTTCTGAGGTTTAGGGTTTAAAATCTACATTTTTGCCAGTCACTCCAACTCCCTTTCATACTCAGAAAGTACATATGTTACCTCTAATGAAGATGCCAAATTGTCCATACATGCGATGATGAAATGATGATTGTCTGGAGGGATGTAGTGTATGTTGAAGGGATACTTCTCAACTCAGAAAATCAGATCTTTGTACATCTGGGAGGATCAAAGTTTAGCCTTGGTTGTAAATGGAAGTTCAGACACATAGAAAAACTTGACCCCGTGTGGTGTCCACATACAGTACATGGTCATCACATTTTAGGTCATGGGGACACCAGGTTTCAACTATAATATCGGGAAGTCTCAAGCTCTCGATAACTTTGCTTTTGTTTTCCAGGTGAGGACACTAACCAAAATTACTACTTGGCCATGATTATTGAACTAGGGCTGCAGCTATCGAATATTTTAGTAATCGAGTATTCGACTGAAAATTCTATCGAGTAATTGGATAAAACATATTATTTTAGGTAAAGAGCAATTATAAATATATATGAGAAAACAATATTTCATCTAATATTGAACCATTTTCAGTCAATCAATGTCGTTATTTTCGATGTACATTGTTGAAAACAGCCAACAATTGCATCTCAGATTTGACTAGAAGAAAAAAAAAACTAATTCACTGCTTTCACTCAAAAAACGCCTTGATCTTATAAAGAAAAAAAAAAAAAAAAACTTATTTCTTACCTAAAAAATTTCATTACGCTTGATAACACACTAGGGCTGCAGCCATTGATTATTTTAGTCGTCGATTAATCAATGAACCAGTTAGTTCGACTAATCGAGTAATCGGATAAACATGAAAAAATTAAAATACCTGAGCTGGGCCTCAAACGGTATTGAAAAAAAAAAAAAAAAAAAAAATAAGGATCTACGTATGTACAACAAAAGAACAATTGGCTAACTTACATCGCAAAAGTGCGCTAGCTTAAATGCTATGAAATACTAAGGGTTTTTTTTGTTTTTGTTTTGTTCTTTAACATTGCTCTTAGAAAAGGTTCAGATATATACAGTATTCCCACAAAAATTGGCTAAATACTGTATACCTTTAAACTACATTATGAATGCATTCAACATTAGCTCAAACAAAAACCGAGTTTATGTTGGTCTTAACAGGGAGTAGCTGGATTTGGCGATGTAAAATGAGGCACACTAGAGGGCAGTGTATCCACCCAAATCAATAAAATTAAATGCAAACTTTCAAAAAAACAAACCATAACAACGCCACTTTAATTAAACAAATACTCGAAGCAGGCAAATTTAATTCAAATCTTTTTTTCTAATCGAATACTTGAGTTAATCGATTAATCGTTGCAGCACTATATTGAACAGATCAAAGGGAAATTTGGTGGCTATTTTCCCGGGATGTACACGAATCAATCCTTGGAGCTCGTTTTGTAATTTTTTTTGTCTGGACTAATTCAATACATTAATTAACTGCTGACTTACTGTAGCCTTAAAGCGGAAGTTCAGGATTTAAGACATTAGGCTTAATCTTTGAGTTAGCAGGGGTTTAGTTAGTTGGTGGACTTGATTTCAACAAATTCCTTTTCGTTTGCAAGTTATTTGTTAATTTCAGGGCTCCGGAGTTGCTAAGCTAGCACGAGTCAATGGCACCATTATAACATGCCTATAAAAAACAACATGTGTACACATGAAAATCATCGATGACTCATGCAATCAATAGTGTTGGCTCTGTTTTCAGGATAAAGTTATTAAACTTACCATTGCATGTCAATAACTGCAGTATGAACAGTAACATTTGTAATCTAGAAGTTATGCAGGGGAGCACAGTGGAGTGATATCACATCAGGTTTTTTTCACCGCTGATTTTTGTATGTCGTAGCCAGCAGCAATTGACCAGTGTATATTTTTCCTCATTCTTCATAGGGAATTTGTGGAAACTTTGCTTTGCCCGTTTCTTCTGTATGTTTCCAACTGCCTCTAAATGCACATTTCGCCATGTTGCCGGCCGTCAGTTAACTCAGCAGACTGATGCTGCATTCTAGGAAGGTGGGAAGAGTTTCCAACCTCTGATCTGGAAGAATATCATTAGTACGCCTCCACTATTTGATCGCTTATGAGAAGTCAAGTTTGCTGGAGGTCAAAATGTCTTTTGAAGGCCAAAATAAAAAACAACTTGTGGCGATCGGCCACATTTGCTGTTGACATTCGTTTGGAATGCTTTAAGGTAGCAACTGGTACCCTCCGAGCGTGATAAGTCCGACTTGTCACCTTCCGCAAATGCAGCATGAGAACGAGTGACCGATCACTCCTTTTTATTGGGGTCGAATTACGTATCTAAAAAAAAATAGTCCTGCAGAATGCAATGAATTACGGCGGTTTGGTGTGACATTGTTTTGGCCGCATGGGTGTTTTGAAACAATGATCTGTGTTTTGAATTTATTTGACTATGTTGGATCTGTTCGTATATCTGTATCTTTTTTTATTGGCATGCTATAATGGTGCCATTGACTCGCGCTATCTTGACAGCTAGCTAGACCTGAAACTAACAAATAACTTAATAACGGTGCCATTGACTCGCGCTATCTTGACAGCTAGCTAGACCTGAAACTAACAAATAACCTAATAACGAAACAGAATTTGTTGAAATCAACTCCACCAACTAACTAAACCACTGTTAACTCGAACATTAAGCCTAATGTCAAAAGGTTCTGAATTAGCCAATAGAGGCCATGTGCGCTTTTTGTACTTTTCATGTATATGGGCTGATGAGAAGTTTAGGGAGCGAGCCATGCTGTCGTAGTTCATTTGTACATTTAAAAAAAATATTATTTATTTGTGTATTGTGTATTTAATCTTCTCTGATTAAAAAGAATATGAATTAATAAAATGTTAAGGATTTACCAGTAAGGATTCATATTATTACCCTTTAATAATAATAATAATCAAATCATCTAAAAGCCATATTTTTTTTTTTACAGATTATAACATTATAATTGATATTTACTAAAGTGATTTAGGGTCACAGTGGTATGTTTACAATCAACATAGCAATTATGAACATTTAACAAGAGGGTACCAATTACTTGCCATTTTTTGAGAACAGCAGCACGGTTTGGTCTCTCTCCCCGCAAAGATTTACTATAGCGACATAAGTGGCAGCTTTTTGTGTCCGGTTGCTGTTCAGCTATGTATGTCACGTGGGACTCAATTTTTGTGGCATTAGCATCGGCGGGCAACTTACGCAGCGAGTGGCACAGGTGGCAACAGCGCAGCAGCGGCAACAGCAGCAGCAAGGCGAGAGAGGAGGCAGCCGCCCCCCCTGCTCTCGGCATCATCTCAGAGGCTGCGCTCAACCATCGTTTTCCTGGAAGACGGAGCCTGCATTAAGAGGTGACATTTGCGTCATTAAAAAAAAAAACTTCATTATGTCAAAATGAAAACAGTATTGATGCATACCTGTCTCTGAGTAGCGTCAGGGAACAGAGAAGCGATGCTCACTACCTCTCTCCTCTTTCTCCCTCCCTCCCTTGCATCTGGGAAGCACCACCCCTTTACTCTCCCCTCACACCCAGCCCCCTCATCTTTGGTTCCTTGCAGTTCTTGAGGTCACTTAATCTTCTGTTGTAACACAATCCGACTCCTCCCTGCAGTAACACAAAAGAACATTCGCCCCAGTTTAGAACACACCTGGGCCATAGCTATATTTCAACAGATAATTCTACAGTTAAATAACTTGTGATGCAGGAAGTATACTGAAAAATAGGTCCTGATAAGATTAAATATATTGACAGTGATTAAAACACTGTCCAACTTGTTCTTTTTTTTTTAGTTTTATGTTGCATGAGTTTGTTTTAGTTGTTGTTGTTTTTCTTTTACTCTATACAAGTTTTGGGCATTGATTTTAATCTGCCATAAAAAATAAAAAAAAAAATCTATAAGCTTTAGTTTTTCTGAAATCAGCAATTTTGATATTCTTATTGTTATTTTTATTTTGACACAACATTTCAGTCCTTTGAATGGTTTTATACATTTTTCTGAATAATTGTCAAAATTAAAACTTGTCGTAGTTGATTAAATTTCAGCACTTTGGCAGCAGTACAGTACATGGCACGACAAGTAGTATTTTTGCGACACATTGTTATTTTTAGGCTATTTTCTTAAAGTGTCACCAATACACCTACTTTGTTTGAAATATCACTTTGCAATAATTTTGACTTGCACAAAAGTACATTTATGACATCCTTACATACAGTGGTATGAAAAAGTATCTGAACCTTTTGGAATTTCTCACATTTCTGCATAAAATCATCATATGTTATCTGATCTTTGTCAAAATCACACAGATGAAAATACAGTGTGTGCTTTAACTAAAACTGCAGAAACACTTATGGGTTCTCATATTTTAATGACGATAGCCTGCAAACGATGACAGAAAGTGGAAAAATAAGTAACCGAAACCTCTGACAAAGGAGACTTAAAGAGCAATTGAAACCAATTTTTACCAAACATTTTAAGTCAGGTGTGTGCCTAATCACTGATGAGTGGCTTAAAGCTGCCCTGCCCACTATAAAACACACACCTGGTAAGAATTGTTGTGATGAGAAGCGTCTGATGTGCATCATGGCTCGGTCAAAACAGCTGTCTAAAGACCTGCGATCAAGGATTGTTGATTTGTATAAAGCCGAGAAAAGATACAAAACCATCTCTAAAAGTCTGGATGTTCATCGATCGACAGTCAGAAACGTCTCCAAACGGAGAGAGTTTGACACTGTTGCATCTCTCCCAAGGTGCGGCCGTCCACCAAGCATGACGCCAAGAGTTCAGCGCATAATACTCTGAGACGTAAAAAAAGAACCCTAGAGTGTCTGTTAAGGACTTACTGATATCACTGGCACAGTCCAATATCTCTGTGCACACATCAACTATATGCAAAACAATGTCCAAGAATGGTGTTCGTGGGAGAACTCCACGGAAGAAGCCACTGCTGTCTAAAAGAAACATTGTTGCTCGTTTAATGTTCGCAAAAGGAACTTGGACACTCCACAGACGTTTTGGCAAAAAATATTTTGTGGACTGATGAAACCAACGTTGACTTGTTAGGGAGTAACAGACAACGTCATGTGTGGAGGTAAAATGAAACAGGTCACCAACATCAACACCTCATCCCCACTGTGAAGCATGGTGGAGGGAGCATCATGATTTGGGGCTGTTTCGCTACCTCAGGGCCTGGACAACTTGGAATCATTAATGGAAGAAAGAATTCAAAGGTTTGTCAGGATGTTTTGCAGGAAAACCTGAGGCTGTCTGTCAGACAGTTGAAGCTAAAAAGAGGATGGATGCTGCAACAAGAAAATCCAAAACACAGAAGTAAATCAACTTCAGAATGGTGTCAGAAGAACAAAATACACGTTCTGGAATAGCCATGTCAAAGACCAGACATGAACCTCATTGAGATGCTCAGGCATGACCTAAAAACAGCGATTCATGACAGACATCCCAGGAATCTGACTGAACTACAGGAGTTTTGTAGAGAGGAATGGGCTAAGATTAGTCTTCATTGATGTGCTGGACTGATCTGCAGGTACAGGAAGCGTCTGGTTGAAGTTATTGCTTTCAAAGGGGGGGGGGGGGGGGCACAAAATATTAAACATGATGGTTCACTTACTTATTTTCCCCCCTTCTGTCATGTTTTGCATACCATCCCCATTAAAATATAAAAAACTATAAATGTTTGAGTGGTCACATTTGATGGTGATTTTATGCAGAAATGTGAGAAATTCCAAAAGGTTCAGATACTTTTTCATATCACTGTATATACAGTGTATCACCAAGGTGAGTACACCCCTTGCATTTTGTGCAGATATTTAAGTGTATCTTTTCATGGGACAACACTGACAAAATGACACTTTGACACAATGAAAAGTAGTCTTTGTGCTTATATAATAGTTAATTTATTTTCCCCTCAAAAATGTGAGGGGTGTACTCTCTGTGGTCTTGTGATACACTGTGTATTTATACACATATACATTCATTCATGTTCTGAACCGCTTATCCTTACGATGGTCGCGGGGTGGGGTGCTGGAGCCTATCCCAGCTAACAACGGGCAGGAGCCCTGAACTAGTCACAGAGCACATACAGACAAACAACCGTTCATGCACACTCTCAAACCTACGGACAGTTTGAAGTGCTCGATCAGCCTACCATGCAAGTTTTTGGGATGTGGGAGGAAACCGGAGTACCTGAACAAAACCCTATATATGTGTGTGTGTGTGTATATATATATATATATATATATATATATATACATATATATATACATATATATATATATATATATATATATATATATATATGGCGGAAAACACTCAGGTGACTTGAAGGTCCGCTCTGAGACCCCCAATTTGGTCAAATTTCAAAATTGTCCTATATGCATTTGTGATGCACCATTGGAAAGATTAAAATCTCAATTTTCTGGGGAAACATTTTTTGAACAGGAGGGCATTGAAAAAAAAATTAAACAGCAAACCCCTAACTGGAGGTGAGAGCATGAGCGAGCATAATTGAAGATACCATGATTTTAACGAGATATTATCGTGTACTTACCTCTTTTCGATCCAAAAACTCTGTAGCATGTACAGTGGGGCAAATAAGTATTTAGTCAACCACTAATTGTGCAAGTTTTCCTACTTGAAAAGATTAGAGAGGCCTGTAATTGTCAACATGGGTAAACCTCAACCATGAGAGACAGACTGTGGAGAAAAAAACAGAAAATCACATTGTTTGATTTTTAAAGAATTTATTTCCAAATTAAAGTGGAAAATAAGTATTTGGCCACCTACAAACAGCCATGATTTCTGGCTGTCAAAGAGGTCTAACTTCTAACGAGGTATAACGAGGTCTAATGAGGTTCCACTCGTTACCTGTATTAATGGCACCTGTTTTAACTCATCATCGGTATAAAAGACACCTGTCCATAATCTCAGTCAGTCACACTCCAAACTCCACTATGGCCAAGACCAAAGAGCTGTCGAAGGACACCAGAGACAAAATTATAGACCTGCACCAGGCTGGGAAGACTGAATCTGCAATAGGTAAAACGCTTGGTGTAAAGAAATCAACTGCAGGAGCAATTATTAGAAAATGGAAGACATACAAGACCACTGATAATCTCCCTCGATCTGGAACTCCATGCAAGATCTCACCCCGTGGCGTCAAAATGATAACAAGAACGGTGTGCAAAAATCCCAGAACCACACGGGGGGACCTAGTGAATGACCTACAGAGAGCTGGGACCACAGTAACAAAGGCTACTATCAGGAACACAATGCGCCGCCAGGGACTCCCCCTGCTGAAGAAAGTACATGTCCAGGCCCGTCTGCGGTTCGCTAGAGAGCATTTGGATGATCCAGAAGAAGACTGGGAGAATGTGTTATGGTCAGATGAAACCAAAATAGAACTTTTTGGTAGTAGCACAGGTTCTCGTGTTTGGAGGAGAAAGAATACTCAGTTGCAGCCGAAGAACACCATACCCACTGTAAAGCATAGGGGTGGAAACATCATGGTTTGGGGCTGTTTTTCTGCAAAGGGACCAGGACGACTGATCTGTGTCAAGGAAAGAATGAATGGGCCCATGTATCGAGAGATTTTGAGTGAAAATCTCCTTCCATCAGCAAGAGCATTGAAGATGAGACGTGGCTGGGTCTTTCAGCATGACAATGATCCCAAACATACAGCCAAGGCAACAAAGGAGTGGCTTCGTAAGAAGCATTTCAAGGTCCTGGAGTGGCCTAGCCAGTCTCCAGATCTCAACCCCATAGAAAATCTGTGGAGGGAGTTGAAAGTCCGTGTTGCCCAACGACAGCCCCAAAACATCACTGCTCTAGAGGAGATCTGCATGGAGGAATGGGCCAAAATACCAGAAACAGTGTGTGAAAAGCTTGTGAACAGATACAGAAAACGTTTGGCCTCCGTTATTGCCAACAATGGGTACATAATAAAGTATTGAGATGAACTTTTGGTATTGCCCAAATACTTATTTTCCACCATGATTTGCAAATAAATTCTTTAAAAATCCAACAATGTGATTTTCTGCCCCCCCCCCCCCCCACATTCTGTCTCTCATGGTTGAGGTTTACCCATGTAGACAATTACAAGCCTCTCTAATGTTTTCAAGTGGGAGACTAAATGCTTATTTGCCCCACTCTATCACAGAGTGTCAAAACACAGCTGTGAATGGCCACAGCCAGATTTAGAGTGGATTTTATGGGTGAAACATGGTAATATAAGAAGGGTCGCGATGCAGAAATCAGAGACATTGTTAAAGTCGTTTAAAAAAAAAAAAAAAAAAAACTAACTAAATATTAAACATCAATTAAGTCAAAGCTAAAAATGACAGACATTACGAATAATAACTATAATTACTACCTTCTTTTTATGGCTAGGTTGAAACAAAAAGTGGGGGGTCTCCAAGGTGAAACGGACAAATTAAAAATAGTTCGGGGGCATAATGCCCCATGAATCTGCTATGGCAGCATGTAGACATATTCTATCAAACAGCAGTTCTTTTGGCATAAAGTACAGCAGTTTATTTTTAAGAGGGTTGCAAGAGCAGAAAATGAATTTTAAGCCTTGTCTGTGTTTTCCGCCATATATATACTGGACTGTCTCAGAAAATTAGAATACACAATATTCTAATTTTTTGAGACAGTCCTGTGTATATATACAGGACTGTCTCAGGAAATTAGAATACACAATATTCTAATTTCCTGAGACAGTCAGGAAATTAGAATATTGTGTATTCTAATTTCCTGAGACAGTCCTGTATATATACACAGGACTGTCTCAAAAAATTAGAATATTGTGTATTCTAATTTTCTGAGACAGTCCAGTATATATAATTTTGATAACAGTAATTCATTATTAATCAAAGACAGTCTGACACTTTGTAAAAAACATTTTTATTGTGGGGTTGCTTGTCACTTTTTAATTTAAATGGGATTTTCTTTAACACTTATGACTCCTAAATTTGAGCAGGTGTACAAAAAAGGAACAGGGTTACAATGTTGCTTGAACATACAGTAACATCTTAAAAATATTCGTTTAACTGTAGGTTTTTTTTTCCACAAAAAACAACCCCAACTCGTTTTTTGTTGCTCAAAGCAGTGTTGTCATCGACAATGACAATAAGGAAAACATTTCGTCGACGATGATGAGACGATCTCAAGCTGAAAACGTGTCTTGGGAGACTAAAATATAATGACACGAATGCCAGTTTTTGCCTAACCAGACGAGAACGAGATGAAAATGCGCCATAGTTTCTGTCACATGTTCACAATGTATGGCATTTTTTGTGTAGTTAGCCTGCATGTAGCAGTGTCTGGTTGTGTCACTCATGTGACGTGCTGCACCCACCAACTCACCCATCACCCACTTGTGTCCTCGCCAGCCTCCCTATTGCTTATTTTAAGACACACACGGTAAGATTTGTCTTCTTAGCTTAGCAAGAGAGAATAGCTCATAGCGTTAGCATAGCATTCACATTAGCATTAGGCTAATTATCATTGTGGTAATATCACCAGTTTTGTCAGGATTCTAATCTTTTATTCCATCAACTTGTGCAACACAACACACCTAGTGTCCTCCACAGCCAATAAACAAAAGTGAAAGTGAAAAGGCTCACTCTATCAAGTCAGCCACCCGATGCGTTCAGCTACACCACGCAAACACATTCGTCACATTAGAACCTGGACTGTTACATTATTACAGGTATCATTATTATTATTATTATTACTATTATTATATTATTACTATTTTTATTCATAATTTATTTGTTTTGCACTTTGTAATTTAAATTTGCAATAGTAACATCAGTATTTATTAAGAATTTAGTGAAGGTTTTCGGGTTGTGGAATTAATTAATGGAATGATAATGTATTCTTATGGGAAAATCCTGCTCGACGTGCGACCATTTCGACTTACAAACAAGGTCCTGGGACGAATTAATTTCGTATGTAGAGGTACCACTGTACATCATTTCAGTACGGAAATTGCACAACACTGCCTTCTGGTGGACAAGTGATAGCAAGTGAGACAAGCAACCCATGAGACAACAAACCCTGTTCTCCCCTAATTTGTAGTCATGAACTGGGGGGACTATATCATTCTTGGCAACAATGAACGAAGACTATTCTTTTTCTACATTCCTAAGGGGGGACATCTGAGCATTGTGTCACCTTCCAGTGGATGACGAACTGTGGAACAGTAGATTCCTATACTCAGCAAGTAGGTACACGCCTATGTGATGTTTACTGTAAAATTTGAGCAGTGCAGCCACAAACTCAAACAAGACTAGGTTAAATTAAAAATAAAAATAAAATATAATAATATATATATATATATGTATGAAGTAGAGTCGTTTCTTATGTACATAATTTGCTTGGGAAATTTAGAGAAACAGTGAAAAGAAAACGCGTTTTAAAAAGACAACGAAAACGCTTAAGAAAGGGAAACTTAGTGATATTAAGCGCATTTAGGGCGTGTAAATAATTAACTGCTTATAGACGAGTTTCATTGACCTCTCTCCCGATGTCCTCCCACGCAGATTAGCGAAAAGCATTTTCTCCCACCCTGCCGCATCGTCACAAACGTCACACGGGAACCACGGAAAGACCCAAAACAATCTGAGGAGCTGCTTGCATGTGAAAGAGAAAAACAACACGACTTCACTGTAAGTATACAACATTAACAAACACATGTAGCGTGCACGCTTTGTAACGTGCTCATGAAGATCGCGCATGCCCATGTGGGTTAGTTTTAGTTTATAATGCGGTATGTAACTTTCAAATTAGCAATTTTATCACGTCCGCTTTCTTCCAAAGAGGTTCAGATGCTACAACGCCTCATTAAAACAACAAGAAACACGCATGAACTGCTTGACAGAACAAACCCCCTCGGTATCATATATCAAGTTCAAATTGAAGGATTCTTCACGAAACAAAACCTCTTAATATGTATCATTGTACTGCGGATTTGTATAAGTGGGCATTTAGACACAATTTTTTGCTTTAATTCTTCAACGCTCACAGGCACAATAATGCCACGTTTTATTTTTATTCGAAAATTCCGAATAGAAAGTTGTAGGGGGAAAAGTGCACTAACAATTGGCCCATTGCCACAATCATAAAGCCAATTACTTTTTGTCATCCAATAAGGATGAATGGATGAATGATAGTGAATGTTTAAAGCAATATCTCTGTCATTCAACCCCCACATCAAAAGTTTTATGTGTTGAATTTTAATCACTGAAATGAAAGTTGAAATAAGTTCAAACATCAAGGCAATGGCTGCTTGATTTGTGTAGAAGAGAAAATAACTCCCTTTTTAACATTTTTTCCCCTTCATAGGTTATAATATATAGTAAAATAATATGTAAACAACAATATGGAAGGTAAAAATCACATCTACCGTAATTTTCGCACTATAAGGCCCACCTGACTATAAGCCGCCACCCACCAAATTTGGCACGAAAACGGCATTTGTTCATAGATAAACCGCACTGGACTATAAGCCGCAGCTGTCCTCACTGTATTATAGGATATATATATCCTAGATGTATAGATATTATAGGATGTCATCAAACCGAATGAACCACCATGAAGCTTTGAACCAATCAGATGCAAAGCTTCATTGCTTCAAGAAGCTTCATTTGGCCATCACTACTCCCTTGGGAGAGACACTCAACCTCTGCTGCCACCTGCTGTTAACTGTTGTTGTCCAACATGCCTCCTAGCATGCATTGCAGAGCTACAGATTTAAATAATCAAAATTCATGTTCTGTGCTAGTTATGTCTTCAGTTGCTGTTCCAATTGTTTCATTAATTGCTATTCATGGTATATGGCAACACTTTATTTGACAGTGGCGCAATAAGACTGTCATTAGGCAATCATAATTATTACGTGACATTGTCATGAGCATTAATGAATGCTTACAGGG
Source organism: Corythoichthys intestinalis (assembly GCF_030265065.1). Lineage (NCBI taxonomy): Eukaryota > Metazoa > Chordata > Actinopteri > Syngnathiformes > Syngnathidae > Corythoichthys > Corythoichthys intestinalis. The sequence continues at coordinate 29,222,397 of NC_080395.1, read as the reverse complement.
TGACCCCAAAAAAAGTTTACACTGCCATAATACAACTTAAATGCCATGTTTATTCAGTTTAGAATTAGAATTTAACTACAAATTATACATTATTGTAAAGAACATGTACAGTACACTCTATTTTTCAATGTCTCCTCCCTTAAGTGTCACAACAGCCTCCAGGCGCCTGCGGAACGCTTGACAGGTCTTCTTTATGTAGGATGCTGTCATCTTTTCCCAAGATCTAACAATGGACCTCTCCAAGGCTGCCACAGAAGTTCGTGGCTTCTTACAGGCACTGTCCTCCACAGTTGCCCATATGCTATAATCCAGGGGATTGAGATCTGGACTCTGGGGTGGCCACATATCACCTTGTCAATCAACTTTTTGGTCCGCACAGATCTTCACTTCCAGACCCAGGTTTTCGTGAGGCTGTTCCAATATCTTTCAGCTTCTTTTTAACTTTGTAGACTGCACATCTGAATATTCTCAGATTTGCTGGAATCTCAGTAGGTGTCAGACCGGCACGTAGCAATTCAGGTACAGCTAAAGTTTTCTTCATTTTCAGCATTTTTTTTGGGTCACCCTGTATAACAGCTGTCATTTAGTGTAACCTGGCAAATTATCTCACTTTTGAATGGATGTAAAACATCCAAGCTGGACATAAATAGAGTTAGCGACATAATTTTCCGGATGACACTTAATAACATATGTCATAAGCATTCAGTAATGGCCATGACATGCGCAACCTATTAACCCAAATAAATCAACAAATAGGCCGTACTGGACTATAAGCCTCAGGATTCAAAATGAAGGAAAAAAGTAGCCGTTTACTGTCCGAAAATTACTGTATATGTAATTTTTCATCATCCGTTATGACCTTTAAAAGTCCCCATTATTCAAATCGTCAATAAGTGACCTTAATTAACATCAGTTTCTTTGGAATCAGCATTGGTGGCTCCGCCATGTCAGTTTCAAAACAAGATTCTGACCTTTAACTTGGATTATACAATACTTTCTGTGACGACAGTTACAAGACTTGCCCACAAGAGGGTATACGGGGTTGAATTCACATAAAGGTGATGCATCTGGGGCCGCCGCGTTGCGGCTAGGGGGCGGATTTTCGCAAGTGTCTGCAGTAGGTATAGACCCTACTCACCAACGTCACAGAATGACGTGTCGCTGTATCCGGCCGCCATATTGTCCGTCAGTGTTTATCTATATTCTCAATGGTTTCAATTTGTCGTGCAATTTATGGAGCAATTCATGGAAGCCCCGGTGCTTTCAGATGCTGTAAACTCATTGGATGCGTTGCATAAAAGGCGTTATGTGGAAAAGCTTCAGTCTATCCATTCGCCAGATCCATATTTGATGCCTAAATCGATATTTTTCGACCCGCTGTCATCGCCCTCTTTGCCTGACATCTGCTACCCTGATATCTACAACTATCTTGTCCACACAAAATCAGCCTATTCTCACGAAAGTTTGATAACTTTAAGAGCAGCACTCTAAGCAACATTACCCCATGTGACCCGTGTGATTCTTAAGGTTGCTATGCTGTTTGATTCCAGATGAGGCTGATGTGGTACTGCGGGGCCTTTCTGCTCTCACTCTTCCTTTCCCGATCCTGTCACGGAGGTAACATCCTGGTCTTTCCGATTGAAGGCAGTCACTGGGTGAACATGGACATCCTTATGCGAGAGTTGCACTCGCAAGGACACAACTTGACCATTGTACGACCCAGCAAGACGTGGTACATGAAGGACAACGCCTCCTACTTCAACACGATTAGCGTTCCTGTGGAAAGGAGCTTGGACAAAGACTTCATCACCGGCTTGCTTTATGAGGTAATTGAATACGAAAGGGGCTCTCTGCCCCTGGTGACATTTCTTCACATGAGTGTGGGAATGTTTGGGATGTTCATGGAAGCTCACCAGATGGTGGGTGAGTTCGCCACAGCGATTCTCGACGACAAAGACTTAACGAAGAGATTGAAGGACAGCAACTTTGACCTGATTCTCAGCGACCCCGCCTGGGCCGGAGGTGTTATTGTGGCCAAATATTTGAACCTTCCTTTGGTCTACAATGTCCGCTGGCTTATCGCCACTGAGGGCCACATCACCATTGCGCCATCACCACTTTCTTACATTCCCATTACGGGAACTGGTAATACCAACAAGATGAGCTTTCTTCAAAGAGTCAAAAACGTGATTGTGTTTCTGGTCGGCTATACACAACATATTCTGGTCATTAAGAACGTGTACCAGAAGATTTGTGACAAGTATCTTGGACCTGATATCGACATGCACCATTTGCTTGCTTCTGCTGACCTGTGGCTCATGAGAGTAGACTTTGTTTTTGAGTTTCCACGCCCTACCATGCCCAATGTTGTCTACATTGGAGGCTTCCAGTGTAAACCAGCCAAGCCTCTACCTGACCACTTGGAAGAGTTTGTTCAGAGTTCTGGAGAACATGGAGTCATCCTTATGTCTCTGGGAACATTTGTGACCGAACTCCCGGTTGACTTGGCTGAAAAGATTGCAGCGGATTTCGCCAAACTCCCTCAGAAAGTCATCTGGCGGTATAAAGGTGCTAAACCTTCTACTCTGGGCAACAACACTCTAATCGTGGACTGGATGCCACAGAACGACTTGCTTGGACATCCCAAAATTAAACTCTTCGTGGCTCATGGCGGGACAAATGGCATCCAGGAAGCGATCTACCATGGAGTTCCAGTCGTGGGAATACCCTTATTTTTCGACCAACATGACAACCTGCTGCGTCTCTCTGAAAGAGGGGCGGCCATTGTGGTTATGTTAGCCTTAGTGGACAAAGATGACAACTTTCTGAAGGCCATACAGGAAGTTATTGCCAATCCGACCTACAAAAACAACATGGAGAGGCTGTCCAGGCTGCACAAAGATAAGCCCATCCCACCACTTAAAAATGCTATCTTCTGGATTGAGTTTGTCATGAGGCACAAAGGCGCAGCTCACTTGAAAACCGACTCCTACAAACTGCCCTGGTACATCTACTATTCTTTAGATGTGTATCTGTTCCTTACTGCAGCTTTGCTGGCTCTGTTTTTAGCACTTTTTATCACAATCAGGTGCATGTGCTCTGCTTTATGTAGGAGGAAAGTCAAACGTGAGTAGATGTATCTCTTTATATTTTAATACATGTAGCGTAAGGCCCTGCTTACTTATGATTCAGTGACTATGTTCACATGGACACATTTATTCGAATTAAAAGCCCAAGTATCGTAATTTCCCGAATATAAGGCGCACCCGTGTATAATGCGCACCCCAAATTTATTTGTAAAATCTAGGGAAAATTATTGTACCCGTTTGTAACGCGCACCCTAATTTTAGCACCAATAAATAGAAGAATACAAGAAAACAGAGCTCGTGTACAGATACAGAAATGCCATTTTAATGACTGGTGAAACACAGCACAAGCATAGCACATTGGTAGTTCAAAACATTGCCATAAACAGACAATATTTATGGTAATAATATGATTTGACAACTTCTCCAACTTACCAGAATCTAGGAGAAAACAAAACAGATGTGACTTTTCTTTTAACCCTTAGATGCACAAGTGACTGGACCCTACACTCTTCCATAAGTGGGTCAAAAATGACCCATATTGGAACCAATGTATTTTTATGCCATTTTGGTGAAGAATAATCACTTGTATATTACTTAGTATGATATTTAGGGCCACACAAGAATGATTTCATGCTTGAAATATCTTTAAGATTCAATTAACATAAAAAAAAACTTCATCCTTCCTTGTATTTTATTATCATTGATGAAGAGCTCCCATACATCTTTTTGGTGAGACAGCGGTGCTAAGCCCTTGTGGAGGCACTGACCAATTTCTAAGGATATTGTGGCTCTGTGTTTTGCCCTGGGTGGGAGGTAATTCTCTCTAGTAAGAGCCTTACCAACTCGTTCTGTTGGCAATGATTTGGACACTTTCTTCTTCAGAGGGCACATAATTGGAATCTTATGAGCCAGATTGATCCTGTTCAGTTGGATTTCCAGGTCAAGTCCCCCAAATTGGGATTCATACAGCAATTAACATCAGCAAAGAGCGAGAGAGACAGGGTGCTAAGTAAGCGGTGCAGCTGTGCATTAGCGTTAGCGCCTAGCTTGAACGCGGCTTTTGGGGAAGGAGCGGGCTTGACAACAGTCATAAAAGAATAAAATGGGTTGAAAATAAGCCTGACAATGCTCGGTTTTCTCTCTGCTCCAGTGCTCCTGCGCATGCGGGCCAGTTTGCTCAGCGCATCTCAGACTGCGAATTAGAGCGCTGTGTGATACTTGAACAGGCTCAATGGACAAAGGCAGTCTGAAAGGGTACGCTAAAAAAACAAATATGACAAAAATATCGGAATTGTGCATTAGGACCTGCGGTATCAACCTAGCCTTAGTTAGCTAGCTAGTTATGAAGTAGGTTATTTTGTTGATAAATAATAATAAAGAGTCATGAAAGACACGCACACAAAATACTATATGGACATAATGCTTACAGTACACGTATCAGCTTGTGCTGTGTAAAATAATCTTCTTAAGGGATGTCACTTTTTACATACCTAGTCTGTGTGGTCCACGGTAAATTTATTCATGACAGCCAAAGTTGATAAGAATGAAAGATTCCCATTGGATTCCATAGAAAATGCATGTGGGTCATTTTTGACCCGCTTGTGGAAGCTTAGGGTAGTAATACATAAATGACAATTTCTTAAAATGTATAAAAAGTTCATCAAAAATTTGAATGGCATTATATCAAAAACATTTTTGAGGAATACCTGGAATATGAATTGATAACAATTTTTCATTCCGAAGAAATTTCAAGATAACAACCTCAGCGGGTCATTTTTGACCCACTTATGCATCTAAGGGTTAAAGGCTGCTGTATAACTTGCTCGTTTCATCATGATGAATAAATGTTTCTTCCATGGATTGATACGGTAAAATGAAAGTGAGAACGTAAGTCGGAAATCCGAGAGCGCTCATCGCTGTCGACATGACAGTAACAATAGGAACTATTGTTATTTGGGTTTGAGTTTCACAAGGGACACATAGGCTATAGTTGACGGACACACGAACTCTGTGTTGTATTACGTTTGTTATGGTTCGAGTTGCCGAGTTGCAACAAACGTTGACTCAAATGAGTTCAAGAAACTAAATTCTGTGCTTTATGAAAAGTGAAAAAAGCAGAATTTAACACAGACGAAATCATTCGACCAATCAGTGTGGTATTACCGAAACAAAATGGTGACGTCATGTACCGTAATGGTCGGCAACGGATCGCCGCATATGTTTTCTTCAACACAACATGGCCGTGTCAATAAAAAAAATCTGTCTTTAAATATACAGTATATATATATTTCGTTCTCCATCCATGTACCCGTGTATTAATGCGCACTCATGATTTTTCAAGTTGATCTTGGGAAAAAAGTGCGCGTTATATTCGGGAAATTACGGTAATACAAATGCTTCATGTACACACCCCATTCGGGAATATTATGACCCGACCAAGCCCTTTCTGATCAAGATTTTATTCCGAACGAGAGGGGTAGTTTATTTTGATCTATAGTCCGATTAGCGTGCAAGAAAACACTTACTCCAAAAATCCATAGAGTATCGCGCATGTCTGTGAATTTAGTGTCTGTTATTCCTTGAAGCTAGAAGAATTTGAGTGAATGAAAGACAAGGCGGGCGCTAAACAGATCTGGTCTGTATCTGAGACGAACACGTTGCTGAAGATACTAAACAGACTTGCTGGTAAAAAACAGGAAAAATGTGCAAATTAACGCGAATGTTTAAAGTGCAAATGCGATGCTTTGTTGACAGGGAAGTCGCCATGCTTTCTTTTACTACTATTTCCGGTACATTAGATCAATTTGTGCATTTCAAAATAATTTGTCCTGATTAAAAGTGTGATGCATGACCACACAAGTACTAATCAGATCAATATTTTTAGTGTGGATGAAAACAGTGCATCTGATCATAATTATAATCTGAACTCTGGTTGGATTAAAAAAAAAATGTTGTCCATGTAAGCATAGCCACTGTTCACAAATGCACCTACAGCACTCGTAATTTCTTTCCCCAACAACTTAAATGCCCCAGGCCACCATACGTATGTTGTTGGCACTTGGCAGTCAAGAAAACAAGTTGGCAATATTTTCAAGATTATGCAAAAAAGCATTTGATTTACCTTATTTAAATTACCACGTAATCTCCTGGTTACAGCTAGTTGTCAACAGTGCTGTAAAGGCCAAAGACATAATATATATAGTCTGTTTATGCACTATGCATTCTATGCTCATTAAAAAAAAAAAAAAAAAAAAAAAAAAAAAAAATTGATGCATGCTTTGATGCCTCAGCGAGGCAAAAAGTGTAAAACGGCTAATAGGAAGGTAGTTTTTTTCATTTCAAAACTGGTGCATATACACAGAGCTATCACTTTGATATAATTCTATCAATAACCAATTTACTATAATTTTAGTTTTGAACAATTTTATAGCATTTTTTTGAATGATATTTTGTGTGGTTTTTTTGTACATTTATCTTAAAAAATGGGAGTCTAAAAATGGCAGTCACTGTCAGTGTTGTTAATAACTGAGTTAAATTATAATGGCGTTACTAACGGCGTTATTTTTTTCAGTAGTGAGTAATCTAATTAATTACTTTTTTCATCTTGGCATCGCTGTTACCGTTACTGAGGATGGAAAGGCGTACGTTACTATATTGGTTGAATGACACGCGAAAAGTCTGAGGGAGACGGACTCACCGAGACGACAGAGCAGAGCAGGAGTGGGGTGGAGGCAAAAAAGTTGTGACGCGGAGCAAATGCGTTGCTAGGTGGCTCCAGTAATACCTGTAGCCGATAGCCTACAAAGTACGCCCACATGATAGGGTAGACATGGTAGATATCACATACAGTATATTTAGAAGTAGATCCGAAATGACAGACACGGCGGCGTTAGCAACATTTACAGTATAGGAACTAGATGCGTTAGTAAACAACCGCCATCTTAAAGCAGTAGACTTCTTGGGAAGGCTCTGTTGTAGAGAACCTTCCTAGCGAACCTAAGTAACTTTTTATCTAAAATACTCCTAAATTGGCAAAATCTTGACTTGAATCTATCTTTAAATGATGAAACAGTTTAAAACACATGTCAAAAGTAGACAGAAGGGAACTAATGCAATAATGGAAGCAATTTTAACAACTTTGAACGGTTGATTCGGGGTAAAGGGTAAATTAGGGTAAAGAATTGGGCTTTTTTGAGGGGAAAAAAACAAAACATGAAAATTATCACCAGTAACTTTGCCAAGTCACTAATTACTTTTACATTCAGGTAACTGAGTTACTAACGCAATTACCGTAATTTCCCGAATATAAGGCGCACCCGTGTATACCGCGCACCCCAAATTTACTTGTAAAATCTAGGGAAAATTATTGTACCGGTGTATAACGCGCACCCTAATTTTAGCACCAATAAATAGAAGAATACAAGAAAACAGAGCTCGTGTACAGATACAGCAATGTCATTGTACTGACTGGTAAACACAGCACAAGCATAGCACATTGGTAGTTCAAAACATTACCGTAAACTGACAATATGTACGGTAATAATATGATCTGATAACTTCTTCAACTTACCAGAATCCATGAGAAAACAAAACAGATGTGACTTTTCTTTTAAAGGCTGCTGTATAACTTCCTCGTTTCATCATGATGAATAAATGTTTCCTGCATGGATTGATACGGTTAAAATGAAAGTGAGAACGTAAGTCGGAAATCCGAGAGCGCTCATCGCTGTAGACACGTCAGTAACAATAGGAACTATTGTTATTTGGGTTTGAGTTTCTCGAGGGACAGATATAGTTGACGAACACGGGAAGTCTGTGATGCATTACGTTTGTTATGGTCCGAGTTGCGGAGCTGCAATAAACGTTGACTCAAATGAGTTCAAGAAACTAAATTCTGTGCTTTATTAAGAGTGAAAAAAGCTGAATTTAACACAGACGAAATCCTTTGACTGATCAGAGTGAAGTATTACCGAAATAAAATGATGACATCACGTACTGTAATGGTCGGCAACGGATCTCCGCATACATTTCTTCAACACAACATGGCCGTGGCAATAAAAAAAAAAAAAATCGGTTATATATATATATATATATATATATATATATATATATATATATATATATATATATATATATATATGTATATGTATATATATATATATTTCTGTCTCCGTCCCTGTACCCGTGTATAATGCGCACCATGATTTTACAAATTGGTTTTGGGGAAAAGAAGTGCGCGTTATATTCGGGAAATTACGGTACTTTTTGGGAAAAGTAATTTGTAACTGTAATTAATTACTTTTTTAAAGTAAGATTAACAACACTGGTCACTGTACAGTGAAAAAAATACGGATCTGGTTTTGATCCAAGTCTTTCACTGAACATTTAAACACCAATGACTTTGTGGTGTAAAGGGTTGCCTGTCTGGAAGTGATAGAAGTGGTGCACTTGTTTGCTATATCTTCCAGCTGCTCCCTTTCCAATCACTGCCACTATTCTGTTTTCTCCCTTTCTTTATAGAACTACGGTGTAAAAAAAAAAAACTGCCAGCACTTTTAAACTCCACTTTCACTAGACGTTGAATGTAATTTACCAGTTTTGTTGTTGAATATTTTTCCAACAATTCTGAAACCTTGCCTCCTCACAAATGGTTCACCCCCATCTGCATTAATGAACTACCAATGGTGATTATTTTTTGGGGAAAATTTTACTTTGACTTTTGATTTTAAGGTGATTCTGACCACTAATCTGTTTGTAGCAGGACACTGTACAAATCAAAACAATAAATGGATGTACGACGATTAAAACATAATTGATTGAACTTTTGTGTGATTTGTACGTTTTTGTTTATTAACTGGATGGTTAATTGATTACTTCAACAGACAACATCTGATTTCAAGTGGAGAATCCCAAAGGAATCATGTAAATAAAGTAATACGAGTCAAAGTCTAGCTGCATACTGAGAAAATGTGGTTGATATTCATTTTTAGAACTCACTGTACAATACTTTAAGGCACATTTTTAAAATGCCATAAAAGTATCTTATTGTAAATAAAAAAGATATGTACAAATACGATTTTTTTCCCACTTTAATGCAGTGTGCACATTCACCTCACAGCTCTGAATTTGCCTTTTCACGTCTGGGCTCCGTCATGTGAAGATTGCATGGTCTTTATTTCATTCTCCAGTTTCTGCCCACATTCCAAAACATTTATGTTAGTTCTGTTGAAGACTCTAAAACAGGGGACTCCAAACCTTTTCCTCTGCGGGCCGCATGCAGAAAAATAAGAAAGACGCAAGGGCCGCCTTGACATTCTTCAACTCAAATTTTTCAAACAAACTCAAAGCACTCGAAATACACCTTCCCACTATACGCACTGAATTACAACTTTTAGTTACAACTTTAACATTTCTACAAATACATGTGTGTGTTACCATTTTTGGACATTTCCTGAATTTATAGTTGACAAAGCCCACCTCCCAAAATTTTTGTAATCCATAAATAACGCAGTCCCGCTCTCGGTGAGGTGGCAGTCGAGAGTTTAAAGTGACAAACTCTTTTAATCTAAATTTTGATCATCAACTGCACTTTTTAAAACTCATTTTTAAGATTCGCACCTGTCATATACAGTGGAGCAAATAAGTATTTAGTCAACCACTAATTATGCAAGTTCTCCCACTTGAAAATATTAGAGAGGCCTGTAATTGTCAACATGGGTAAACCTCAACCATGAGAAACAGAATGTGGAAAAAAACAGAAAATCATATTGTTTGATATTTAAAGAATTATTTGCAAATCATGGGGGAAAATAAGTATTTGGTCAATACCAAAAGTTCATCTCAATACTTTGTTATGTACAGTTTGTTGGCAATAACAGAGGCCAACCATTTTCTGTAACTCTTCACAAGCTTTTCACACACTGTTGCTGGTATTTTAGCCCATTCCTCCTTGCAGATCTCTAGAGCAGTGATGTTTTGGGGCTGTCGTTGGGCAACACGGACTTTAAACTCCCGCCACAGATTTTCTATGGGGTTGAGATCTGGACTCTGGCAAGGCCACTCCAAGACCTTGAAATGCTTCTTACGAAGCCACTTTTCTGTTGCCCTGGCTGTGTGTTTGGGAGCCAGGTCATTCTGTAGGTCATTCACTAGGTCCCCCCGTGTGGTTCTGGGATTTTTGCTCACCGTTCTTGTTATCATTTTGACACCACGGGGTGAGATCTTGCATGGATCCCCAGATCGAGGGAGATTATCAGTGGTCTTGTATGTCTTCCATTTTCTAATAATTGCTCCCACAGTTGATTTCTTTACACCAAGCGTTTTACCTATTGCAGATTCAGTCTTCCCAGCCTGATGCAGGTCTACAATTTTGTCTCTGGTGTCCTTCGACAGCTCTTTGGTCTTGGCCATAGTGGAGTTTGGAGTGTGACTGACTGAGATTGTGGACAGGTGTCTTTTATATCGATAATGAGTTAAAACAGGTGCCATTAATACAGGTAACGAGTGGAGCCTCGTTAGACCTCGTTAGAATAAGTTAGACCTCTTTGACAGCCAGAAATCTTGCTTGTTTGTAGGTGACCAAATACTTATCTTCCACTCTAATTTGGAAATAAATTCTTTCAAAATCAAACAATGTGAATTTCTGCCCCCCCCCCCCCCCCCCCCCCCCCATTCTGTCTCTCATGGTTGAGGTTTACCCATGTTGACAATTACAGGCCTCTCTAATCTTTTCAAGTAGGAGAACTTGCACAATTGGTGGTTGACTAAATACTTATTTGCCCCACTGTACGTAAGTGCAGCTTATCAATAATAAAAACATATATCCAAATCAAGTGTGCATTCACTTTACTTCGGAATGCGTGGTTTTTGGTATGGGAGAATTTCACTTGCCAAAGGTTTCTAGGTGGGTTGATTAATCTTCTATCACAAAGGATATTAAAGCGTGAAATGGACAAAGATTGTACATCATGGAGTGAAGTGTGTGTGTGCGACCATTACTGGTTGTGAACAGGAATTTTTTCTGCATCGAGTGAGTTCAAGTGAGAAGGTTTTGATCACATACACTGTACTGTGTTGGCTCTAAAAATTGATCTAATGCCTGAGGTCCCATGATTATAAATTTCCATTATGTTCAATTACAGTGGTATGAAAAAGTATCTCAACCTTTTGGAATTTCTCACATTTTTGCATAAAATCACCATCAAATGTGATCTGATCTTTGTCAAAATCACACAGATGAAAAAGCACTGCTTTAACTGAAACCACCTAAACATTAATAGGTTTTTATATTTTAATGAGGATGACAGAAGGGGGACAAATAAGTAAGAGAACCATCGCATTTAATATTTTGTAGCCCCCACTTTGGCAGCAACAACTTTAACCAGACGCTTCCTATAGCTGCAGATCAGTCCGGCACATCCATCAGGACTAATCTTGGCTGATTCTTCTCTACAAAACTGCTGTAGTTCAGTCAGATTCCAGTGACGTCAGGCATGAATCGCTGTAGTTAGGTCATGCCACAACATCTCAATGGAGTCTGGACTTTGACTTGGCCACTCCAGAATGTGTATTTTGTTCTTCTGAAACAATTCTGAAGTTGATTAACTTCTGTGTTTTGGATCATTGTCTTGTTGCAGCATCCATCCTCTTTTTAGCTTTAACTGTATGACAGACTGCCTCAGGTTTTCCTGCAAAATATCCTGATAAACTTTTGAATTTATTCTTCCATTAATGATTGCAAGTTGTCCAGGCCCTGAGGAAGCAAAACAGCCCCAAATTATGATGCTCCCTCCACCATGCTTCATGGTGGGGATGAGGTGTTGATGTTGGTGAGCTGTTCCATTTTTCCTCCACACATGATTTTGTGTGTGACTCCCAAACAATTCAACTTTGGTTTCATCAGTCCACAAAATATTTTGCCAAAGCTTCTGTGGAGTGTCCAAGTGCCTTTTTGCGAACTTTAAATGAGCAAAAATTTTTTTTTAGACAGCAAAGGCATCCTCCGTGGAGTCCTCCCATGAACACAATTCTTGGCCATAGTTTTATAGATAGTTGATGTATGCACGGGGATATTGGTCTGTGCCAGTGATTTCTGTTAAGCCTGAGTTATGCTCCTGCGTTGCGGTGACGGCGAAGTGACTGTGGCGTCAATGGGCATTCGATAGTTCTGCGGTGAGAGAACGCGTTGCTCTGTAATTCAAAACCATGCCACCAGATTGGTGTGGTGTTATGTTTGTACAGTTTTGGAGCATGCTTGTTGACTTTCTCTAGTCTAGTTTAACGGAGAAAAAAAAAATAAACAATGCAAGATGGAACACTTGAAGGTGGATCCTCAGCTCATCAACATTGAATAAATGTTGATCATACAAATGTTGAGGCACAGGCGACGCAGAAGACGGTTTCGAGGCGGTCTGTCCGACTTTTGATGTCGCACAGAGTTCTAGCCTCGGGTGGAAACCAGCAAGCTGTGGCGGCTAGCTTCAAACTGGCATCAAGCACTGCATCCAGCTTTTTGTCCGAGTTCTGCAAAGCCATCCAACCCGATTTGTTTGCCGTGTCCTACAACCAGCCAGAGGGAAGCCATAGCAGATTTCTGGCGGCTATGGAACTTCCCAAACTGCGTTGGAAGCCTTGATGTTAACGTTATCATAAAAGAACAGAAGCACTCTCAATCAGTGATGATGTATCGAGTGTGAACTGTCTGTTGTTGAAGATTAAACATCAAAACAACTCTTTTGACACCAAACCTGTGCTTTATTCTTCATATACTTGAAGTGTGACACGTAAATAAGACACAGACTCACAGCAAACATATGTACACAATAAATTATGAAGAGCACCAACCAAAAATACGACATAAAGTGATTAAAAGCTGGCAGTTTTTGGCCGACTGGGTCACCACTTTGTGTGGCCATTCGATTCCGAACACACACATACTTGTCTCAGTGGTTCTTCCATTTTTTTATTCAATCGCTGGCTGACCTCCAGCCCTGTATTTTCAGCAATCTCCTCCCACGAATTGCTTGCCATTTGGCAATCTTCATAATGTCTTAACGAGACATTGTAGAAGTTGTAGTACTTGCTCTTCGTTGATACTCTCGTCGGCATGGTCCATTTTTGCGTGGAGAAAAATCATGTTTGACAATGCCGGTGATTTCGCGCTGAACCGGAAACAACAGTCTAAGCGGACCAATCATAGTCTATTTCCACCACGTCACACACGTTGACGTGACGCGAAGTCAGAAAAATGAGAAGGAGCCAGAGAGGCTACGGCGGAGGGTCGTAAATCGGGTCTTCCTTGACGGCGCAGGTCTCAAACGGAAGCCTAACTCAGCCTTAAGTCTTTAAATCACTTTAGGGTTATTTTTTACCTCTCTGAGTATTCTGCGCTGAACTCTTGGCGTAATCTTTGGCATTTTTAGACAACTTATCTGACTGTCGATTGATGAACATCCAGACTTTTAGAGATGGTTTTGTATCCTTTCCCAGCTTTATACAAATCAACAATCCTTGATCGCAGGTATTTAGACAGCTCTTTTGACCGAGCCATGATGCACATTAGACAATGCTTCTCATCAAAGATATTTCTTACCAGGTGTGTGTTTTATAGTGGGCAGGGCAGATTTAAACCACTCATCAGTGATTGGGAACATACCTAACTTAAATTGTTTGGGAAATATTGGTTTCAGTTGCTCTTTAAGTCTCCTTAGGCAGAGAGTTCACTTAATTATTTGTCCCCCTTCTGTCATTGTTTGCATGCTATCCTAATTCAAATATGAAAACCTATAAAGTGTTTGGGTGGTTTTAGTTAAAGCAGACACTGTTTTTACATCTCTGTGATTTTGACAAAATTCAGCTCACATTTGATGGTGATTTTATGCAGAAATGTGAGAAATTCCAAAAGTTTCAGATACTTTTTCATACAACTGTAGTTTCTCAAATCAATAAAACTTTGCAAAAGCTCTCGTAATTTTCTTTAACTAAAAGGGAGGATGTTTCAGGTTTAGTCCTACAAGCCACATACTACAAGTTAGATATTTAATACTGCCAGGTAACTCATTTACAACATTCAGTTGGGCTGCACATAATTAATTTGAGTGACTGTACGCATGCTTTAACAAGTGCTTCTCTTTTGACCAGAGTTCAAAAAGGTGAAAGTAGTTTAACAGAGATAATTACAACATTGAGGTAGATGTCTTTTTGATAATTGCATTTATGTTCAGTTTACAGTGATCTATTACAGCAGACAGAAGAAGGAAAAAATACGTTGGTATAATCCACGATTTCTTAGAATGTTTAAAACCTTGACATACTAGGGTGTGAGCATTGTTGATAAATGCAGTTGAATCATCTCAAATCTTTTATATCTGCAGTCCAACATAAAATGCTCAGTCACCAATACAGTATTTACTTTAAGATAAGCATCCCCTTTGCACTACTATCGGTATCATGATCACCTTAGCATAAAAGAGTGTAAAACTACAACGTCAAAGTCCTGTTTGGGCTGCAACTGTAAGGATAAGCACTTGTGCTCTTTCCTGGAAGGCGAATCTATTAACAGACTACACAGGAATTGGTAATAATGACTTTTTTCTTATTTTCAAAATCCATGAACTGATGAAGGTTGAATGTATACTTGGTCGTTTTTGCGTATTGCTGATTGATACATTGACTTATGCAGCCTTTGCTAAAATAACCGAGACCTGCTTAGGTTTACTGATTTGATATGATTTGCTCCCTTCTTAATTGTAGCATGAAGATGTTTTGGTCCTGGGTCTGCCTCTTGTTTTCCACTCTATGCGTGACTTCAGCGTATGGTGGCAAGGTGCTTGTTTTTCCAGTGGACGGAAGCCACTGGGTGAACATGAAAATCATTATTGAGGGACTTCACTCGAGAGGCCACCAGGTTGACGTCGTGCGAGCAAATGACAGCTGGTACATCAAGGAAAAGTCCGCAATCTACACCTGCATCCCGCTTGACATGGAGTCAGGCTTCAGCAAAGATTTTATTGTTACGTTTGTGGAGCAGTTGCTGAAAATCCAGCGGGAGGGAAATTCTGTCTGGACTCGTTATAAATTAGAAATGGAGCAAATGGAAAAATCTTCATTGATGTATGAAAAAATTGGGGTGTTATTAGAGTGGATATTTGAGAATAGAACCCTAGTTGAGACTCTGCAAAGCGCCAAGTATGATCTAGTTCTGACAGACCCTGTAACGCCAGCTGGTGTGTTTCTCTCACATTACCTAAAGGTACCACTTGTTTTGAATGTGAGATGGACTAGTCACGGTGAAGGCCATTTTGCAATCGCGCCATCACCTCTCTCATATGTTCCCTTGACGGGAACAGAATTTTCGGATAAGATGGGCTTTTTTCAAAGAGTACTGAACGTTTTGGGATACGTTTATCTTGAATATCAAGTTGCGACGCACATAAAACCGCAATACGAAGGCATCATCAAAAAGTACTTAAACCCTGAAGAAGACTACAGTAAACTATTCCAAGCTGCAGACTTATGGCTCATGAGAGTTGACTTTGTCTTTGAGTTTCCTCGCCCAACCATGCCCAATGTCATCTACATGGGAGGCTTCCAGTGTAAACCAGCCAAGCCTCTACCACACCACCTGGAGGAGTTTGTGCAGAGTTCTGGAGAGCATGGAGTCATTATCATGTCTCTGGGGACTTTGATTGGGGAAATTCCAAATGATTTAGCTGATGAGATAGCAGCTACTTTTGCCAAACTCCCCCAGAAGGTCATATGGCGGTATAAAGGTGCTAAACCTTCTACTCTGGGCAACAACACTCTACTGGTGGACTGGATGCCACAGAATGACCTGCTGGGACACCCCAAAATAAAACTCTTTGTGGCTCATGGTGGGACAAATGGCGTTCAGGAAGCCATTTACCACGGGGTTCCCATTCTTGGGCTACCGCTCATTTTTGATCAACGAGATAATCTTTTTAGGATTGAAGTGAGAGGAGCAGGGAAAAACCTGGATATCTTCACCTTGGATCAGAATATATTCTTCCAAGGTGTACAAGAAGTCTTGACTAATCCCTCCTATAAGAGCAACATGGAGAGGCTTTCCAGGCTACACAGGGATCAGCTCATCTCGCCACTTGACAACGCTCTCTTCTGGATCGAGTTTGTCATGCGGCACAAAGGTGCAGCGCATCTGCGGACTGAGTCATACAAGCTGCCCTGGTATGCCTATTACTCTTTGGATGTGTATCTGTTCCTGTCTGGAGCTGTGCTGGTTTTGTTTTTAACATTTTTTATCATCATCAGATTGATATGTTCTGTTTTATGTAAGAAGAAAGCCAAACGTGATTAGATGCCCTTGTGGGCCTACCGGCCTGCTGTCCACATACGTGTACATCAACTAATAATCATTTTTGTATTTCATGAAGACACTTTATATTTTAAATGAATAAATGAAAACAAAAGTTAATATAAAATAAAATAAAAAATTCATAAAAATAGAAGTACACCCTGGTTTTTGCCCACAATAAAACTAAAACAGATTTTTTTGTTTTTGTTTTTGTTAGTAGTCTCCAATCTATAGTGTTTCCAGATAAAGGGATTTAAAGTGCTAATTAAATAGTGAAAATCTTTATTATATACAGATTTATCCAAATCCTCCAAAAAAGGTATGGGGTCAATTTGGCACGTTTTCTGCAAGTTTAGTGTGCATAATCCACAGTATATCTCCCAAAGACCAATGATGGCAACCAATAAACAGTGCGCATGACTTTAATCACATACAAAATCGTTAAGTGTACTTCAAAAACATGGAAATCTCTTGCACCACCACTTAAATTTTTTTTTTTTTTTACTTTGAAATAATTCGTGTGTCAATTGAAAGTAGTAAATCGATATCAGTACAGAATAGTTAGATACGTCAATTGTTTTCTGACATCTGTGCTCTACAATGTTCAGAATAATAAAAATAAATACACCATGACTGTCTGCTTTTCCTTTGCTTCATTGCATTTTAATATAACTTTCCTATAACAATGTAATGAAGATATGATATCTTATTATGTCCTGAGGGAATCAATAGAAAATTTCAAATATCCAATTTCATGCAAATTGCATTTTATGAATGAATCAGTAAATACTCTACTTCAAATACTGTAACATTCAATCATTTCAGCGTTAATATTATAACCATTCGAAAATCAAGTGTGCATTCACTTTACTTCAGGATGCTGTTTTTTTTTTGTTTTTTTGTTTTTTTTGTTTTTTGTTTTTTTGTTTATGTGGGAGAATTTCTAGGCGGGATAGGTTAATATTAGGGGTGTAACAGTACACAAAAATCTCGGGTCGGTACGTACCTCGTTTTTGAGGTCACGGTTCGGTTCATTTTCGGTACAGTAAAAAAAAAACAAAATGCAAAATATAAATGTGCTAGTTGTTTATTACACACTTTTGTGCTTTCAACAATAGGAACATTAGCCTATACAAAGCTAGAATTCTGCTCAAAAAGTAGCGGGTATTTACAGATAATCCAACAACAATTTGGCTTTCAGACCCCGCGTATTGGTCAGCTTTCTTTCTGGAAGAAAGACGAAAAAATAAGTCCTATGCTAAAGAGAAAAGCAATCCCAATGACAAAGATTTAAGTATTTTACAAATGAAATGCCTCAATGAATGATTTTTTTTTTCTCATGAACGGTTTTCAAAAGCTTTATTGGTGGATTTTCTCAAGTTAAAGCGCCACACAGAAATTAATAAATTTAATTGTGTAAGCAGGATCTGTGTATTATTCTTATTATTTAATTACAGGTGTTTTAGCTCATTTCAATTTATTTAATTTAAATGGGCTATTATTTATTTTATTATGTGTTTATATTTTACAAATGTGATGTAGGATTCATTTATATTGTATATTTTATGTTGTATAACGTTAGTTCCTATGTGAATACTAGTTCCTACTTGTTTTGTGTGGTAGGAGTGTTTTGCATTGAACACGGGGCCGTGTTGGTTATTATTATAGCTGAGAAGACAGCAGTAAATCAACAAAAACAAGTCAACTGTGCCCCGATCTACCACTCAAGAGATCTGATGGACTCAAAAAGTAGGTTACGATTGCATATTAGTTTGAAAATCGACCGGATCCACCGTATTTTTACACGAGTGACTTCCGGTCTGCCAGATCCTAGCTACCGGTAGTAGTATTGACGCAGGAGGGTCGCGTCTCGCGTCAAATAATAAACTCTGCCATTCTTTTCGCGTGCGTCGCGTTGAGCCACTTCTCGGACACATCTAACACGCGGCCGCACTGCGACTGGTGTGCATTGGCTGATTGACTCTAACGCCGCGAGAACGCAGTGAAACGCGGCGGCCACGTTGTTGCGTCGTTGACGTTTCTGGACTGTCCTACCGTGTTGGTCCTCATTACAGTAGAGAAGACGGAGTAAATATAATCTACACAAAGAAACTGTAACCCGATCGACTCACAGCCTCGAAAAGTAAGGGTTATATTACGCCAGAAACTCGTTTGATACGCGTCCATTCCGAACCGACTACCACGAACCGAAACAGTTCAATACTATTACATGTACCATTACACCCTTAGTTAATATGCTATCACAAAGGATATTAAAGCCTTAAATGGACAAAGATTGTACTTCATGGAGTGAAGTGTGACCATTACTGGGTGTAAACTCGAATTTTTTCTGCAGCGAGTGAGTTTAAGTGAGAGGGTTTTGATTACATAAACTGCACAGTGTAGACTTGAAAAATTGATCTGATGCCTGAGGTCCAGTTATTAGTAATTTCCATGATGTTCAATCACATTGGTTTCTGAAATCAATAATGTGTTGAAAAAGCTCTAGTATCTATCTTTAAAAGTGCAGATGTTTCAATTTCAGTCCCACAAACCACATACTATAAGTTAGATATTTAATACTGCCAGGTAACTCATTAACAGCATTCAGTTGGGCTGCACAACATAATTAACTGTACAAATGCTTTTACAAGTGCTTCTGTTTTGACCAGAGTTCAAACGATGACAGTAGTTTAACCGAAATAATTACAGCATTGAGGTACAGTGGTATGAAAAAGTATCTGAACCTTTTGGAATTTCTCACATTTCTGCATAAAACTGCCATCAAATGTGGTCTGATCTTTGTCAAAACCACACAGATGAAAAAAGTGTCTGCTTTAACTAAAACCACCCAACCATTTATAGGTTTTCATATGTGAATCAGGATAGCATGCAAACAACGACAGAAGGGGGAAAAAAACAAATAAGTGAACCCTCTGCCTAAATAGACTTAAAGAACAACTGAAACCATTTTTTACCAACAATTTAAGTCAGGTGTGTTCCCAATCACTGATGAGTGGTTTAAAGCTGCCCTGACCACTATAAAACATACAACTGGTAAGAATAGTTTTGATGAGAAGCATTGTCTAATGTGCATTATGGCTCGTTCAAAAGAGCTGTCTCAAGACCTGCGATCAAGGATTGTTGATTTGTATAAAGCTGGGAAAGGAGACAAAATCATCTCTAAAAGTCTGGATGTTCATTAACCAACAGTCAGAAAAGTTGTCTACAAATGGAGAGAGTTTGGCACTGTTGCTTCTCTCCCAATGAGTTGCCGTCCACCATAGATGACGCCAAGAGTTCAGCGCAGAATACTCAGAGAGGTAAAAAACAACCCTAGAGTGTTTGCTAAAGACCTACAGAAATCACTGGCACAGTCCAATAGCTATGTGCACGCATCAACTACATGTGAAACTATGGCCAAGAATGGTGTTCATGGGAGGACTCAACAGAGGAAGCCACTTGATGGGGGAAAATATTACATTATGCCTTTGTAATGTATGATTGCTTCTGTGACATAGATTGTAACAACATCTATTGTCTTTCACCTTGTTCCCATAGTTAGGAGACGCGCTTGAGTAGGGAATCTCACGAGATAACTTGTTTTGCACCATAGTACGCGCCTGAGTTCCATAGCTAGGACGGAATATCACGAAATAACTTGTTTTGCACCCATAATATTTACCATTCGTTGCATCTGTTGCAGCATAGCTCATTTGTCCCATATGAAAAGTCCTTTTTCAAGGGGGCTGAACCAAAAGTAGCTTTAATGTTTGTCATTGGATGGGGCCGCGCCACTCGGAGGCGGAAGTTGGCCTCTCCGCCTCCGAGGGGTACAAAAGCGGACGTTTCCGGGCGACCCGTGAAGTCCGCTGGTGGATTAAGCATACGGATCGCCCAGCTTTGTCCTTCTGGCGCTTTACTGGAGTGTTGCTGGCTTCCCACTCATTTGTCACGGTAAGCGATTTTCATTGCTAAGGGGACAACTAGTTGTGCTGTAACGATAACGCGGGGATTCTGGAATTGACAAACTCAAATCTAGCGTCGCGTTACCATTGTTTTTGCTTGTTTTTGATACTTGTTGCTTGCTCAATAAATCTCATTTATTTAGCATTTTCTAATCAATAAACCGTCTATTGAGCAAAAGTGTGACTGTTATTGATTCACCGCGAACCTGGAAATTTTGGAAAACACCACTGCTGTCTAAAAAAAAACAGTGTTGTTCATTTAATGTTCACAAAAAGGCACTTGGACACTCCACAGATGTTTTGGCAAAATATTTTGTGGAGTGATGAGACCAAAGTTGAATTGTTTGGGAATAACACACAACATCATGTGTGGAGGTAAAATGAAACAGGTCGGCAACATCAACACCTCATCCCCACCGTGAAGCATGGTGGAGGGAGCATCATGATTTGGGGCTGTTTTCCTGCCTCAGGGCCTGGACAACTTGCAATCATTAATGGAAGACTGAATTCCAAAAGTTTATCAGGAAAACCTGAGGCCGTCTGTCAGACAGTTGAAGCTAAAAAGAGGATGGATGCTGCAACAAGATGATGATCCAAAACAATATGATGAATCAACTTCAGAATGGTTTCAGAAGAACAATTTACACGCTCTGGAGTGGCCAAGTCAAAGTCCAGACTTGAACCCCACTGAGATGTGGCATGATCTAAAGACAGCGATTTGTGCCAGACATCCCAGGAATCTGACTGAACTACAGCAGTTTTGTAGAGAAGAATGGGCCAAGATTAGTTCTGATTGATGTGCCAGACTGATCTGCAGCTACAGGAAGCGTCTGGTTGAAGTTATTGATGCCAAAGGCTGGGGCACAAATTATTAAATGTGATGGTTCACTTTCGTATTTTCCCCCTTCTGTCATTGTTTGCATACTATCCTCATTAAAATATGAAAACCTTTAAATAGTTGGGTGGTTTTAGTTAAAGCAGACACTGTTTTTTTCTGTTTGATTTTGACAAGAATCAGATCACATTTGATGGTGATTCCATGCAGAAATGTGAGAAATTCCAAAAGGAGGGCATTTATGTTCAGTTTAATGGTGGTTACAGTGATCTATTACAGCAGAAAGAAGTAGGAAGACATAAATTGGTATGATTTCTGAGAACATTTAAAACCTTAGCATTCTAGGATGTGAACATTGTTGATTAATGCAGTTGAATCATCTCAACGCTTTCATATCTGCAGTCCAACATAACATGTCCAGTCACCAAATTGAAATGGTAAATGGAGAGTACATCCCCTTTGCACTATCCTTATCATGAGCACATCAGCATAAAAGAGTGTAAAACTCCAACGTCAAAGTCCTGTTTGGGCTAGAACTGTAAGGATTAGCGTGTGTCCTCTTTCGTGGAAGGGAAATCTATAAACAGACTACACTGGAAGAGGTAATATTGACTTTGTTCTTATTTTTAAAATCCATAAATTGATGCCATTGATGCAGGTTGAATGTATACTTTTCTTTTTGCATATAGCTGAGTGATACATTGACTTATGCAGCCTTTGCTAAAATAACCGAGACCTTCCTTAGGTTTATTGGTTTGATATGATTTGCTCCCTTCTTAGTTATAGTGTGAAGATGTTTCGGTCCTGGGTCTGCCTCTTGTTTTCCACTCTATGCGTGACTTCAGCGTATGGCGGCAAGATACTTGTTTTTCCATTGGACGGAAGCCACTGGGTGAACATGAACATCATTATTGAGGGACTTCACTCGAGAGGCCACCAGGTTGACGTCGTGCGAGCAAATGACAGCTGGTACATCAAGGAAAAGTCCGCAATCTACACCTCCATCTCGCTTGACGTGGAGTCAGGCTTCACCCAAGAATTTTTTGTTAGGTTTGTGGAGCAGTTGCTGAAAATCCAGCGGGAGGGTAATTCTGTCTGGAGTCGTTATAAATTAGAAATGGAGAAAGTGAAAAAATCTTCAGTAATGTACGAGAAAATTGGGGTTTTATTAGAGTGGATTTTTGAGAATAGAACCCTAGTTGAGTCTCTGCAAAATGCCAAGTATGACCTAGTTCTGACAGACCCTGTAACACCAGCTGGTGTGTTTCTCTCACATTACCTAAAGCTACCACTTGTTTATAATGTGAGATGGACTAGTCACGGTGAAGGCCATTTTGTAATCGCGCCATCACCTCTGTCATACGTTCCCTTGACGGGAACTGAATTTTTAGATAAGATGGGGTTTTTTCAAAGAGTACTGAACATTTTGGGATACGTTTTTCTGGAATATCGAGTTGCAACACACATAAAACCGCATTATGAAGGCATCATCAAAAAGTATTTAGGCCCTAATGAAGACTACAACAGACTATTCCAAGCAGCAGACTTGTGGCTCATGAGAGTTGACTTTGTCTTTGAGTTTCCTCGCCCAACCATGCCCAATGTCATCTACATGGGGGGCTTCCAGTGTAAACCAGCCAAGCCTCTACCACACCACCTGGAGGAGTTTGTGCAGAGTTCTGGAGAACATGGAGTTATTATCATGTCTCTGGGGACTTTGATTGGAGAAATTCCAAACGATTTAGCTGATGAGATAGCAGCTGCTTTTGCCAAACTCCCCCAGAAGGTCATCTGGCGGTATAAAGGTGCTAAACCTTCTACTCTGGGCAACAACACTATACTGGTGGACTGGATGCCACAGAATGACCTGCTGGGACACCCCAAAATAAAACTCTTTGTGGCTCACGGAGGGACAAATGGCGTTCAGGAAGCCATTTACCACGGAGTTCCAATCCTTGGGCTACCACTCATTTTTGATCAACGAGATAATCTTCTTAGGATTGAAGTGAGGGGAGCAGGGAAAAACCTGGATATCTTCACCTTGGATCAGAATATATTCTTCCAAGGTGTACAGGAAGTCTTGACTAATCCCTCCTATAAGAGCAACATGGAGAGACTTTCCAAGCTCCATAGGGATCAGCCCATCCCGCCACTTGACAACGCTCTCTTCTGGATCGAGTTTGTCATGCGGCATAAAGGAGCAGCGCATCTGCGGACTGAGTCATACAAGCTGCCCTGGTATGCCTATTACTCTTTGGACGTGTATCTGTTCTTGTCTGGAGCTGTGCTGGTTCTGTTTTTAACATTTTTTATCATCATGAGATTGATGTGTTCTGCTTTATGTAAGAAGAAAGTCAAACGTGATTAGATGCCCTTGTGGGCCTACCAGCCTGCTGTCCATATACGGTACATCAACTAATAATCATTTTGGTATTTTTTAAAGACATTTTATATTTTAAATGAATAAATAAAATCTGTTAAAAATTAATATTAAACAAAATTCATTAAAACAGAAATACACCCTGGTTTTTGCCCACAATAAAACTAAAGTTGATTTTTTTTTTTTAGTCACTAATCTATAGAGTTTCCAGATAAAGGGATTTAAAGTGCTAATTAAATTGTGAAAATCTATATTAGTTCCCGAATATAAAGCGCACCCGTGTATAACGCGTACCCTAACTTTACCTGTAAAATCTAGGGAAAATTCTTGTACCCCTGTATAAAGCGCACCCTAATTTTAGCACCAATAAATATGAGTCTCGTGTCTCGAACTATTATAAAGTACGCGGTTGCAGCATTTTTTTAATCCTTTTGTCAAATATATATATTTTTTAATTTTCTGTGGTAAAATTGCTCACAGTATACGATAATAATTTTCACAAAGTAAGGAGTTGTAGCGAGTTTTAACAGAATTCACCAGCAGAACTAATGTTGGCAAGTTGTGTAGTTCCCGGGGGGAAGAGTTTAGTTAAGGGAACAGTCGGAAGTAAACAAATGTCCCGCGATTTGCGTGCAAGACGTACGTTGATAATTTGTGAGTTTCAATGTAAATAAAACAACGTGGCTTGGCTCAGTGGTTCAACACTCTTCTTCAGACTCCTCAACATTTATACGAAACGGATCGCCGTATACATTCTCTTCAAGACAACATCGCCGTGTGCTGGCATGTTACAACGCAAAGGTAAGAAAAATGTACCGGTAAATAATGAACGAATAGTACAAAAAAACATTTTAATTTTATTAGATGTGAAAAATATCATGAAAACAATTATTTACCACGTAAAACCTGATTATTATATCACTGTAGTTCGCCCAACCAGTCTACATGTGTTTTGTGGATTTGGAGAAAGCGTTCGACCGTGTGCCTAGGGGAGTCCTGTGGAGGGTGCTCCGGGAGTACGGGGTACCGAGCCCCTTGGTAAGGGCTGTTCGGTCCCTGTACGACCGGTGTCAGAGTCTGGTCCGCATTGCCGGCAGTAAGTCAAATTCGTTTCCAGTGAGGATTGGACTCCGCCAAGGCTGCCCTTTGTCACCGATTCTGTTCATAATTTTTATGGACAGAATTTCTAGGCGCAGCCGAAGCGTTGAGGGTGTCCGGTTTGGTGGCCTCAGCATTGCATCTCTGCTTTTTGCAGACGATGTGGTGCTGTTGGCTTCATCAAGCCGTGACCTCCAACTCTCACTGGGGCGGTTTGCAGCTGAGTGTGAAGCGGTTGGGATGAAGATCAGCACCTCCAAATCCGAGACCATGGTCCTCAGCCGGAAAAGGGTGGCATGCCCTCTCCGGGTCGGGGATGAGATCCTGCCCCAAGTGGAGGAGTTCAAGTATCTTGGGGTCTTGTTCACGAGTGAGGGTAGGAGGGAGCGGGAGATTGATAGGCAGATCGGTGCAGCGTCCGCAGTGATGCGGACTCTGCACCGGTCCGTTGTGGTGAAGAAGGAGCTGAGCCAAAAGGCGAAGCTCTCGATTTACCGGTCGATCTACGTTCCTACCCTCACCTATGGTCACGAGCTGTGGGTCGTGACCGAAAGAACAAGATCACGGATACAAGCGGCCGAAATGAGTTTCCTCCGCAGGGTGTCCGTGCTTACAATGGAACATGAATCATGATGATTTTTTTCTGCCTCCGTCCCTGTACCCGTGAATAACGTGCACCCATGATTTTACGAGTAAATTTTGGGAAAAGAAGTGCACGTTATATTCTGGAAATTACGGTACATACAGATTTATTTGGCACCTTTCTACAAGTTAGTGTGCATAATCCACAGTATATCTCCTAAAGACCAATAACGGTAGAAAATCAACAGTGCACATTACTTTCATCACATACAAAGTCGTTTAGTACAAAAACATGGGAATCTCTTGCGCCACCTTTTAAATTGTATTTTTACTTTGACCATGCATGTAATCAGTGTGTCAATTGAAAGTAGTAAATCAATATCATTACAGAATAGTTAGATAAGTAAATCAATTGCTTTCTGACATCTGTGCTCTACA
Organism: Corythoichthys intestinalis; assembly: GCF_030265065.1. NCBI lineage: Eukaryota > Metazoa > Chordata > Actinopteri > Syngnathiformes > Syngnathidae > Corythoichthys > Corythoichthys intestinalis. Next base: position 29,196,677 of record NC_080395.1, on the reverse strand, counting down.
ATGTTCAGAATAATAAATCCACTCATGACTGTCTGCTTTTCCTTTGCTTCATTGCATTTTAATATAACTTTCTGATAACAATATAATGAAGATATGCAATCTTATTATGTCCTGAGGGAATCAATAGAACATTTCAAATATCCAATTTCATGCAAAGACTAAATCTCCTTGCGGCACTACATTTCATGAATTAATCAGTACACCGGGTCATCCCCGGGGCCTCCCGCCGGTGGGACATGCCCGGAACACTTCTCTAGGGAGGCGTCCAGGTGGCATCTGAACCAGATGCCTGAGCCACCTCAACTGGCTCCTCTCAACGCGGAGGAGTAGCAGCTCGACACAGAGTCCCTCCTGGATGATCAAGCTTCTCACCCTTTCTCTAAGGAAGAGCCCGAACCCCTGCGGAGGAAACTCATTTTGGCCGCTTGTATCCGCGATCGTGTTCTTTCGGTCACGGGGTAGGAACGTAGATTGACTGGTCAGCTCCTTCTTCGCCACTACGGACTAGAGGTTAGATTTTGTGCCCGAACCCGAACCCGACCCGACCCGAATGTCGGGTCGGGTCGGGCCCACAATTTGAGCATTCACGTTCGGGTCAGGTCGGGTCGGGCCGCCATGCCGGACTAATAAATTATTTTAAAAAAAACAAACAAAAACAAAAATGGAGAGCATGCTCTCTGTATTGCGCTTTTGCTTGTGCGTGTGCACGAACGCCGTGGCGCCGGCCGCTTTTTCTTCTTGTCCTCCCGCTGCACGGCCGAGGCGCCGCCCTCTCCTGTTCCCTCTCCTTGTCAGAGAGGCGCGTCCATGTGAGAACAATATCCCACACACTCAGAAATATGTTTAACAAACTTTCCCAGCGTTATTTCGTTGTGTGAATGCTTTGATAATTCTAAAAAAAATATGTAGATTATTTAAACATTAAGAAAACTTGCGTTTTTTTCTGCCAACTCGAAGAAATGAAAATAAATTGCTGCTGCTGCGTTTTTTCCGCGTCACTCAAAAAAAAAAAAAAAAAAAAAAAATCGGGTTTTTCGGGCTCGGGCCTGCAAATCTAGTTAAGTGATTGAGCTCGGGCCGGGTCGGGCCTCAATACCAGCGGGCCGTGTCGGGTCGGGCTGGATTTTTTAGGCCCGAACTAGGCTCTACTACGGACCGGTTCAGAGTCCGCAGTATAAAGCCCAGAGACTGTAAAATGTGTGTGTCTGCTTTAAAGACTTTGTTTTACAACACCTGACTCGTGACTGACAAGCATTTCTAATAGCAGTCCAACCAATACTGACTATTTGTTATTCAACTTCATAAGCCATTTTTCTCCCTTTGAACTACTCTTATCTCAACTGGAGAGTTTAAGAGCGTGAAACAACCATGTCAAAGTCCAGCCTGAGCAGGAACTGTAAGGACAAACGGTTCACTTTTGTAGGGAGGGAATCTCTTGACTTACAAACTACGCTGGATGTCAATTGAGGTAATATTGACTTTTTACATCAATTTGTTTGTGCGCGCGTGTGTTTGCCTATTCAATGTACTCTCATTTTTACTCTGTTTGTGAGGATGCATTGAAGTGAAAATAGTTTTCCAAATCTTTCAAGATTTAAGTTAAATAAACATTTGTGGGTGAGCTTATGAGGAAGTTTTTGCATGTAGTTTTTCCTGTTTATAATCACTGGTTACCAAACACTATTATGTTGTTTACGCACTACTTAATGCAATGTATCTGCATTAATCTGTGTGGCGACATATAATGAAAAAAGAAAAGATTAAAAGCTCTTCCACTCGATCGCAGAAGTTATAATAAATCCGTTTATCTACGTGTTCAGTCATACATATTGGTGATAGTTTGTGCAAGAAAATTTGTGAGGAAACTGATTCAAAGCCATTACAGATATTGTTTCATATTCTTAAAGTTGTATATTTTTTCTCATTATAAATACAACAGATCTAGGAGTGATCATTTGTAATTGTGTGATTCGAACATCAAATATGTTCATTTAGGTGAAGGTTTTAACCCTTTATAGGCTAAGTGACTATTTTTGGAACAGTGGGGCAAATAAGTATTTAGTCAACCACTAATTGTGCAAGTTCTCCCACTTGAAAATATTAGAGAGGCCTGTAATTGTCAACATGGGTAAACCTCAACCATGAGAGACAGAATGTGGAAAAAAAAACAGAAAATCACATTGTTTGATTTTTAAATAATTTATTTGCAAATCATGGTGGAAAATAAGTATTTGGTCAATACCAAAAGTTCATCTCAGTACTTTATTATGTACCCTTTGTTGGCAATAACGGAGGCCAAACGTTTTCTGTAACTCTTCACAAGCTTTTCACACACTGTTGCTGGTATTTTGGCCCATTCCTCCATGCAGATCTCCTCTAGAGCAGTGGCGTTTTGGGGCTGTTGTTGGCCAACACGGACATTCAACTCCCTCCACAGATTTTCTATGGGGTTGAGATCTGGAGACTGGCTAGGCCACTCCAGGACCTTGAAATGCTTCTTACGAAGCCACTCTTTTGTTGCCCTGGCTGTGTGTTTGGGATCACTGTCATGCTGTAAGACCCAGCCGCGTCTCATCTTCAATGCCCTTGCTGATGGAAGGAGATTTTCACTCGAAATCTCTCGATACGTGGCCCCATTCATTCTTTCTTTTACACAGATCAATCGTCCTGGTCCCTTTGCAGAAAAACAGTCCCAAAGCATGATGTTTCCACCCCCATGCTTCATAGTGGGTATGGATGGTGTTCTTCGGATGCAATCAAGTATTCTTTCTCCTCCAAACACGAGAACCTGTGTTTCTACCAAAAAGTTCTATTTTGGTTTCATTTGACCATAACACATTCTCCCAGTCCTCTTCTGGATCATCCAAATGCTCTCTAGCGAACCGCAGACGGGCCTGGACGTGTACTTTCTTCAGCAGGGGGACACGTCTGGCAGTGCAGGATTTGAGTCCCTGGCGGCGCAATGTGTTACTGATAGAAGCCTATGTTACTGTGATCCCAGCTCTCTGTAGGCCATTCACTAGGTTCCCCCGTGTGGTTCTGGGATTTTTGCTCACTGTTCTTGTTATCATTTTGACGCCATGGGGTGAGATCTTGCATGGAGCCCCAGCTCGAGGGAGATTATCAGTGGTCTTGTATGTCTTCCATTTTCTAATAATTGCTCCCACAGTTGATTTCTTTACACCAAGCGTTTTACCTATTGCAGATTCAGTCTTCCCAGCCTGGTGCAGGTCTACAATTTTTTTCTCTGGTGTCCTTCGACAGCTCTTTGGTCTTGGCCATAGTGGAGTTTGGAGTGTGACTGACTGAGATTGGTGTCTTTTATACCGATAGTGAGTTAAAACAGGTGCCATTAATACAGGTAACAAGCGGAGCCTCGTTAGACCTCGTTAGAAGAAGTTAGACCTCTTTGACAGCCAGAAATCTTGCTTGTTTGTTGGTGACCACATACTTATTTTCCACTCTAATTTGGAAATAAATTCTTTAAAAAATCAAACAATGTGATTTTCTGTATTACAAGAGGTGCTTGGAGTGCTGCTGGGTGTACAAAGTATACTTCTGGTGCTCTTCGGTGTGTGGATCAAAAAAGCTAATAATTCAAAAAACCGAGGCACTGTTACTACAATGATTGCAGTTACCGCACTTGTGGTTACCTAATCTAATACTCAACCAGGTTTTCTGTTGTACAGGGGGGAGATGGCTCTTTACAAGCTTATCGTTAAGTGTTGGAGCTCTCCTGAAACTAATAGTTGGAAGATCTGCTCATCTCTTGAGCATTTCTTTCAAAATCATCTTCTGAGTCACAAATACGTTTAAGTCAAAGATTTAAGAAAAGAGAATATAAACACAAGACTATTAACACAGCATATAATAAAGTAAAAAGTATCACGAGAGAACAGCTACAGGTTAAAAAACAGAGGCAACAAGAAAGTTCCAATCATGTGTATTTTGTGACACAATATAGCAACAAAGCAAATGAAATTTAAAAAATTATTGAAAAAAACTGGGACATATTGAAATGTGATAGTTTACTCAGAGAGGCACTTCCAGATCTTCCAACTATTAGTTTCAGGAGAGCTCCAACACTTAAAGTGCCTGTGACACGAAAAAGCATGTTTATTTCATAATACACGCGGTATTTTATGCTCCTGAATGATATGGACCGCTTGGATGTGTGTGGAGGCGATCGCTATATTTATTTAGCTTTTTTAATCCCGCGCCAGGAAAATGAGTGACTTCCGGCTTCGGTCTTGCATTGAGGAGGAGGGCGCTGTGACGTGTACGGTAGAAGACGTCCTCTTCACTATACAGCGTACTGTTGTGTATGGGGACGAATGATTCAGCTGATTTTGCGGATTAATACGTTTATTTTTCGCATCACGCCAGCCAAACGGCTGCAGAAAAATCATTCTGTATGAGGGAGAGGTGTATGCGCCTTTTTGGAGTTTCAAAAGGTTCCCATTCACCGTGGATATTTACTGTGGGACCATTGGACTTACGAGGAAGTGAGTAAACATCTTGTTTTGTATTATGTCAAATACGAATACAGCGATTACAAAGTAAACACTACAAACTTCCTTTAAATGAAGGACTACTTACGTTTGATCATTGATAGGCATGTAAAAAGCTGTCCTAATGGTCATTAGCAGCAGCCCGTTAGCTGCACAACAACTCCAGCCACCCTCCTCCGGGGAACGAACTGTAAATTGCTCTCCGCCGGGCGGTTTGCCGATCCGCGACGACAATAGACAACCGGGTCGTCATGTCAAATAATCCAGGATAGTTATGTGTGATTTTCCGCTTTGAAGACTTTGAAACATCACTCGGTTCGGGTTAGCATGTCGGCTAGCTGTCAGGCCTTCTGGTTTGTTTACATTCTCCGAAGCCGGGGAAGGGAAATGACATATGTCCGATTTAGGTGTCATAAAATATAGTTCGGGAGGTGCGACAATAAAGGTGAAGTCGACAGTTTTGACCATTATGGAGTAATTTTGCCTTGTCGTCCTGAATAAATGCATTTTTATTATTTCATATTCCATTCAGCACAAGACTGTTATTTGTCATGACCATGCCATTTATTTAGCAATTGGGGAAAATACTTGGATAAAAAGAATATCCTGTAAAAATATTGAAGTAAAGAGACAGAAACAATGACATTTTGCCGCTCTCTTCGTCGCGTTTTCCTCATTGTTAATAGTTCCCCCTCGACGGGCTGACTGGTCCTTCTCAAGCCATTTATATAGCTATTGGGGAAAAATACTTGGATAAAAAGAATATCCTGTAAAAATATTGAAGTAAAGAGACAGAAACAATGACATTTTGCCGCTCTCTTCGTCGCGTTTTCCTCATTGTGAATAGTTCCCCCTCGACGTGCTGACTGGTCCTTCTCAAGCCATTTATATAGCTATTGGGGAAAAATACTTGGATAAAAAGAATATCCTGTAAAAATATTGAAGTAAAGAGACAGAAACAATGACATTTTGCTGCTCTCTTCGTCGCGTTTTCCTCGTTCTGAATAGTTCTCCCTCGACGGGCTGACTGGTCCTTCTCAAGCCATTTATATTGCTATTGGGGAAAAATACTTGGATAAAAAGAATATCCTGTAAAAATATTGGAGTAGAGAGACTGAAACAATGACATTTGGCGGCTTTCTTCGTCGCGTTTTCCTCGTTCTGAATAATTCCCCCTCAATGGGCTGAATAGTAAAATCGATGAGACCAGTCTACCGCTGACGTCATCCACCTGTTGGGGACGCTAAAGCCCTATAATGGTAGGCGTGGCTAACCGGCAGATTAAAAGGCTAATTTCTCGTCATTTGTGCTTTGCTAAATTGTTGTATATAGTCAAATCGTCTCAAAATATGATTCTAATTCACATAATAATGCCATTTAAGACTTTTTTTCTCGTGTCGTATGCTCTTTAAAGATCCTCCCTGTACAACAGAAAACCTGGTTGAGTATTAGATCAGGTAACCACTAGTGCGGTAACTGCAATCATTGTAGTAACATGACAAAAACAATTTTTTTCACAGATGTTTCATCAGGGCGTAAATATAGTATTAAGTAATTCATTAATTGCAATACTCTTTTTGTTTTTTACAGACTCGAGTGTCCATGTGGTCGTTTTTATGTTGGAAGAACTAAACGCAATTTGAAGGCCAGATTGGCTGAACACAAACACGCCATAAGAACTGTTAATCCATTATATCCTATGGCTCTACATTATAAAGAAGCTAACCATGGCAGTTGCAATTCTTTAAAGATTTTTGGCACTGACCACATCGAAAACTCCATAAGAGGTGGTGATAGATTGAAAAAGCTCCTACAGAGAGAATCTTTTTGGATATATACATTAAAAGCGACCCAATATCCTGGTTTAAATGCAGAATTGGACTATTCTCCTTTTTTGTAAAGTGTTGGGGCTCATTGTATTATGCTTATTGCCTTTTGTTTTTTTCCCCCTCAATGCACTATAAATTTTCAGTGTGTCTTGCTTATCTTTTCTTGCTATTAAAATTAATATACGTACGTTAAAGTCATTTAAAAGTTTGAAAGAAGTCTTTGAGAACATCAGGCATGAAAATGGGTCAGGGGTTAAAAAGGTGAGAAGGGTGTGGAGGAAATATGTTCCGGCGTTCTGCCAAAATGTCCTCCGTCGGCGAAACATGAGGCGAATTTGACAATTTTAATTTTTCACATAAGGCTTAATATTCAAATTAGCAGGGGTTTAATTAGTTGAAGGAGTTGATTTCAACCACCATTGACTCGCGCTCTCACTCCGAAGCCCTGAAACTATCAAATAACTGGCAAACTGCACAGAATTTGTTCAAATCAACTCCAGCGACTAATTGAACCCAGGCTAACTCAAAGATTAAGCCTAATGTAAAAAATTCTGAACTTCCCCTTTAAAGTATAGACCATTGAATATGACCATTAAAATGTTGTCTATAAAAGTTTTAGAGCAATAAAACAACAAAAATGAATGAAATGAATAAGAATCCTTCAAAGTATTTCATAATGGGTCCAAATTATTTTTCGAACAGATCCTGCGACTATAGCACCTGAGAGACAGCCGTTTGCTTTGCATAGCCAAAACTACAGCTGAGGAGGCAAGATGGATATTTAGAATTTCTTTAAACCTAAGCTTTCAAAACCCTCAACAACAACTGAGCTTGAACAGAGGATTGAGCACGAGCAGTATCAAAAAGTCCTGGCTGTCTTGTTACCTGTTGTGCTGTAATTCCAGGTGGTGCTTGAATTGGATGCTTTAGCGGTCAACAGTCTTTTAGAGCCAGCGCAAGGAGATATTTTTGTCATCTTTACTGGACAAAAATGTGAAGTAATGGCTGTGTTTCCAGTGTGCAAATGCAGCCGTTTGTAGTATATCTCCTGCCTATTTAATTGCATCCTGGCGAGATAGCAAGGCTATGTTGTTTTGACCGCAAATTCCCAGCGCTCACGGCTCACGCATCATGGTAAAACACGTCACCTGTTTTTTTTCCATACCCGATTAGAAAATGTGACACGTGCTGTCACTCCCATGACTACAGTATTCTTCATTATACATACATTATGGGGCAATAACAAAATAGTAACGCACAGGCATCAACGAAAGTAACTTTAATCAGATTACGGATTTAGAAAAATGAACGCGTTAGATTGCTCTTTACTGAAAGAAAGTAATCAGATTACTGTTACGCATTACTCACATAACGCGTTACTGACAACACTGCTTTTATATTACCATTAAATACACAAGCTTGACGCTAACTTAACAGGAGCTATTTTTTACACCATAGATTTGGCTAGCTCTGGCAGTATTCAATGCAAGCTGGAACGAACGGCAGTAACTTGTCATAACGCAAAATATGAAAACGATTGAAACCATTACTCACCAAATTCAATATGCTGGCAAATGCATTCATCTAAAAAAAATTGGGAGTGAGACCTCTCCTCTTCCAGCGAACGTGATTTTGTACTTAAAACAAGATCATCTGTCGCAATTAACGATCTTTGACGCTCTTTTCTCAACCCTGCATTCAAACTTGTTTCTCTCTCAGCGGCTGTGATTAACCTCAATGAAGTTGCTCTCCTTGCTAAGCCTTGCCTATCATTCTGCTTTGTAAGTTTTTAGTAACTTTGTGTATTGAATTTGAAAGGAAAATGTGTGGGGGTTTTTTTTGGCGAACTTTTTCATGAAGCTAAACTGTTGAAGCTACTCACACTTGGAAAAATACGATTGTACAACGTTTTAAATGTATTCATTTCGTATATTTCAGTTGCCACGATGTGAGAGATCAATAAATTGCAGAGAAGTACGCCTTGCGTTTAGAGTGCTTGTTTTTGGGTTTGCTGGAATAGCGTCACTGGCACACGCAGCATCAAACAGGGGAAAGGGTAAGCGCTGCCGCGCCAAGCCACTTCTGGCTGCATTTTTGACACATGAAAAATAACGATTACGTACTACTGTATGACGAAAAATTTTAGTGGTTTTGTAACCGCGACGTTTTAATAGCATGACAAACCGTGAAGGTAACCGGCACATGCCTACACCCGACCCCCCCCCCCCCCCCCTTAAAAAATTTCTCCTCTGATCTACACGATTCACGTAGGTCATCCTTTTTTACTTCAAAACGGCGAATTTCGCCAAAAGGTGAGAGATTTTCATGCCTGGAACATAGTCAGTCTTGATAGATATACAGTATGTTAGATCTTGAAAAGTTAGTTTAAAGTTAACGATGAATTATTATTGTTGTCTTTCTGCCTTATAGCCTTTGATGATATTTCAAGTAGGACCACCTAAAACATTTTTTTTGAGAAGTCATCTTTAAAGGTCCTTGGTTGTATGCAAAAATTTGCTTTTTTTTTCTTCCCTCCTTTTCCTATTTGTGATGGTCTGCTATTGGGATGTTTTTTCTCTGCTGCTCCTAATTGATCTGCCCTTTGACCCCAATCAGGTGAAGAGAGTTCACCTGGATATGCTGAACTTACAATTGTTCACTAGTTTTAAGAGGTGGTCTGAGCAGAGTCACTGTTTTGTCTTGATGAAGGCCTACACGGCCGAAACATGCCGGCATTTTTTAATTTATACAAAGCCATGACTGAATAAAGGCTTTTTATTTTTGTACAATGTGATTTTCTGTTGTTTTTTTCCACATTCTGTCTCTCATGGTTGAGGTTTACTCATGTTGACAATTACAGGCCTCTCTAATCTTTTCAAGTAGGAGAACTTGCACAATTGGTGGTTGACTAAATACTTATTTGCCCCACTGTATCTTAAAAGAACCCTCATAAAGACCTGGAGTCCACATATTTGAACGCTCAAAATGTGATATCCACATATTTGGATGCCAGGTCTCAATTATTTATATATTATATGTATATATTCAATTATTAATCAAGTCTTCCTCATTTTAGAGTGATGATGTTTACGTCCTGGGTCTGCTTCTTTTTTTTCACCCTGTGTGTGACTTCGGCGAATGGCGGCAAGGTGCTTGTTTTTCCACTGGACGGAAGCCACTGGGTGAACATGAAAGTCATTATTGAGGGACTGCACTCTAGAGGCCACCAGGTTGATGTTGTGCGGACAGACGACAGCTGGTACATAAAGGAAAAGTCCCCAATCTACACCTCCATCACGCTTGACATAGAGTCAGGCTTCAGCAAAGATTTTATTGTGACATTCGTGGAGCAGCTGCTGCAAATCCAGCAAGAAGGGAAGTCTGCCTGGAATCGTTTTATACTGGAAATGGAGCAAAGAGAAAAATTCTCACAGATACACGAAAAAACGAGCAAATTGCTAGAGTGGCTTTTTGAGAATAAAACCCTGGTGGAGTCTCTACAGAGTGCGAAGTACGATCTCATTCTGACAGACCCTGGAGTGCCGGTTGGTGCCATTCTCGCCCGTTTCTTGAAGCTGCCTCTCGTTTTCAACGTGAGATGGACTAGCCAGGGTGAAGGCCATTTTGCAATTGCACCATCCCCTTTATCATACGTGCCCATGACAGGAACAGAACTTTCGGATGATATGACCTTCTTTCAAAGAGTGCTGAACGTTTTGGTGTTTATCTTTGGCAAACATCATATGTCAATGTATATACAACCACATTATGAAAGCATTATCAAAAAGTATTTAGGTCCTGAAGAAGACTACAATGTACTGTTTCAAGCAGCAGATCTGTGGCTCATGAGAGTGGACTTTGTCTTTGAGTTTCCTCGACCAACAATGCCCAACATCATCTATATGGGAGGCTTCCAGTGTAAACCAGCCAAGCCGCTGCCGGATCACCTGGAACAATTCGTCCAGAGTTCTGGAGAGCACGGAGTCATCATCATGTCTCTGGGGACTATAATCGGGGAACTTCCTATCGACTTAGCAGACCAGATAGCAGCTGCTTTTGCTAAGCTCCCCCAGAAGGTCATCTGGAGGTATAAAGGTGCTAAACCCTCAACTCTGTGCAACAACACTCTCTTGTTGGACTGGATGCCACAGAATGACTTGCTGGGACATCCCAAGGTAAAGCTCTTTGTGGCTCACGGCGGAACAAATGGTGTTCAGGAAGCGATTTACCATGGCGTTCCAATCCTCGGGCTACCGCTCATTTTCGATCAACGGGATAACCTGCTCAGGATTGGAGTGAGGGGAGCAGGAAAAGTCATCGATATATTTTCCATGGATCAAGATAAATTCTTCCAGGCCGTTCAGGAAGTTCTAACTAATCCTTCCTATAAGGACAAGATGCAGCAGTTGTCCTGGCTCCACAGAGATCAGCCAATCCCGCCACTCGACAATGCTCTCTTCTGGATCGAGTTTGTCATGAGGCACAAGGGTGCCGCTCACTTGAGGACTGAGTCGTATAAAATGCCGTGGTATATCTACTATTCTGTGGATGTCCTCCTTTGCTTAGCTTCTGTGATGCTGCTTATCCTCAGCGTTTTTGTCACCTGTATTGGCCATCTGTGCTCCAAAATGTGTGTTACAAGAAAACGTAAAAATGAATAAAGTCATCTAAAAGTTTGTTGAAACGTGACACAGAAGTTACTTGTTAAAGGAGACCAAAACCTTCTCTGTTACAAATCTACAAAGTCTTGCTTAAATTGTTTTTGTACTTTTGGCATATTCCAACTAACTGTATCTGAAATCTTAAGTCTTAACCTTCAAGTAACAACTACAATTCCAAAGCTACTGAAGTAAAAACACAGCAAGTTGAGTCCCCGGTAAATTTCAAGTAAGGTTAAGTCAAGTCAGCACTTTCAGTAAGACTGACTTGAGAATAGTATAGACCCTACTCACCAATGTCACAGAATGACATGTCGCTGTATCCGGCCGCCATATTGTCCGTCTCTGTTTAGCCCTATTCTCAATGGTTTCAATTAGTTGTTCAGTTTATAGAGCAATTCATGGAAGCCCCGGTGCTTTCAGACGCTGTAAACTCATTGGATGCGTTGCATAAAAGGCGTTATGTGGAAAAGCTTCAGTCTATCCATTCGCCAGATCCATATTTGATGCCTAAATCGATATTTTTCGACCCGCTGTCTTCGCCCTCTCTGCCTGACATCTGCTACCCTGATATCGACAACTATCTTGTTCACACAAAATCAGCCTATTCTCACGAAAGTTAGAAAAACTAAGAGCAGCACTCTAAGCAACATTACCACGTGTGACCCTTTACTTCCAATTTTCTAAAATGGCGACAATCAATAAAAAAAAAGTTGACTGCGATGGCCGACGCTTCAAGGATAGGTGGATATTGGACTATTTCTTCAATAAAACACGCAACAACTGTGTCTGCCTCATTTGCAAAGAGACAGTCGCTGTTTTTAAAGAGTTCGATGTGACGCGATAATATTACCGAACAAGACACGCTGACATGTACAACATTACAGGGAAGACACGCAGCGAGAAATTATAGCAACTAGAAGCTAGTTTTATTTCACAGCAGCAGTATTCCGCAAGAGCCCGAGTGTCGAAAGAGAACGCCACAAAGGCGAGATTGTTGAAATTAGGAATTAATGAAAAAATAAATAAATAAATGTGACACACAGAAGGGCTTGCTAAAATTTGTTTAAATATATTGTTCTATGTGAATCAGCCAAGGTAGCCCCCCGCATTTTTACCACACCAAATCTGGCTCCCTTTGCAAAAGGTTTGGACACACCTGTTTAACTGATGATCCGTAGACGAGGCCAGCTTCTTTCACTTGGTACCAGCTAAATATTATTCAAAATGTAATGATGATGGAAGAAATAAGCATCTTGAATTTGAAACTGTATGTTGTCGAAGATTAGCCTCGCAATGATCTTAATTGCGGTTGTCAGCCCAAAACCCTCTAAATATATATTAAATGCATCTTACCAGATATAAAATGACTACTACATAATCTGTGGTAATCGTTTGGAGCCCAGTTTTCTCGTGGAATTGCAGCAGTCCATCTCGCTCTCCTCTCCGGGTCTCTCGGAATACGGTACAACTTCAAGTCTCTCCGTCTATCTTCTCTGTTACTGCAACCAACCGCCACACACGCCTTCACCATTATGATTATTAATGTTAACGTGCAGAAAAACACGCCATAATAGGAGGAATTTACGAAGCGGTAATGCGTTAACATGACGAGTAGATGGACAACATGGCGCGGAGGCGTGGTTGTGACGTCATGTGAGTAGGGTCTATAGGGTGTAGTCCACCTTTCGCCCGAAGTCATATTGGAGAGAATCTAGCACCCCATGGCCCAGACAAGGATAGAGCAAGAGAGGTATACTGAAACTAACATGCGATAGAGCAGTAGTTCTGAACCTAAACGAACCCCAGGGGTTTGATAAGTAAATTTAAGGGGTTCGGCAAAGGTTAAGACATGTACAGACCTTTTTTTTGTACGCTTACTAAATCTAGGCAAAGTGGTGTTTTAAACAAGGTTTTGGGCTCGCTTGCCCCCAATTTAAAGGCTTTAATGAATTTCTTTCAAATGTTAGTCCTCTATCTGATAGGAGGAGAAACTGGTTTGCTCAGTAGAAGGTTGACTCGCACTGGGTATGTGTAAGTACAACAGACCTACGGTCCGCATAGATTTTCACCTGTTTAAATACTTTCTTTCAGAATGTGAAGAAATTTGACCAGGAATTCGCTTAGATGTCAGCTCACTATCTTAGATGTACGATGTTTGAAAAGAAATTGCTTTATTATCTTATTCCTAAGTGAATGCACATGTTAACTCGTGGGGTTCTGTACCTTCAGTTAGGTTAAGAACCACTCCTATAAAACTATGAAATCTTTGCTGGTTTTACATAAATAACTTGCTTTATTACAAAATCAATAAAAAAAACATTTAAATACAGTAACAGAAGATACTGGCACTTACAGTTACAAATCATCACGTACAGTATTACTACTACTTCTTTTTAAAACAATCCGAAAAGGGTAATGTGGACAAATTTCCTAATATTTTGTGCTAAATATTTTTCTTTATCCCTGTCATTTTAACACAGATCTTTTGCCAGCGTTTTTTTTGCAAGGGAATGAAGATTTACCTCTTCAAGGCACAGTGGTACCTCGACATACAATCGCATCGACATACAATCCTTTTGACATCTGATGTAAAATTTGACTCATCGTTTGTCTCGCGATATGACGAATGCTTGAAATACGACGATTATGACAGCCTTGCAATTTCATAGTTTTCCCGCAAGACGGACGCACGGCAGATTTTCTTGTGAGAGAAATCAACATGGGTCCCAAGCAGGTTAGTGCAGGTGGTGAAAAAAAAAGAAAAATGTGACGCTTACCATTGAAATTAAGATGGAAATGATAGAAAAATATGAGCGTGGTGTGCACGTCAGTGAATTGGCTCGAAAATACGGCAAAAACATGTCTACAATCTCGACAGTCCTCCTCCGACCTCCGTTCGCCAGTCTTTATAAGTTAAGGTGACAATTGTTATTATTGTTACATCGGCAAGGAAGTCACCAGCTTCGTCAGGTTTTTAATCATTTATTTTAGAACAGTACCCGACAGCGACAACAATATGAAATAGAAAGAAAAAATGTCTCATCTTCTGCATCCTTCTCATTGTCGTCAGTTACTCTGGGCGTTCAGGAACAGCATGCAAAACACAACCGCTGATTTATTACATTATTATTATTATTACCATTCTGATTTGTATTTATAATTAATTCATTTTGCTATGTGTAATTGCTATTTGTAATTGTCCCAGCAGTATTTATTAAGAATTTAGTGCAGGTTTTTGGGCTGCGGAACGAATTAATCGAATTATAATGTATTCTTATGGGAAAATCCCACTCCACATACGACCATTTTGCTTTACAAACCAGGTTCTGGAACGAATTAAATTCATATGCAGGGGTACCACCGTGTTAGGTATAGTTGGCTTCCTGGGCTGGAGACTATTTATAAATTGGGTCCTCAACTGAAAAAGCCTGTGAATCCTTGCTAAGGAAAAACCGTAAACTGACATTCGAAATACGTTTAGTTTTTAAGAAACAGTCAGTTTGCTCAGTTATAAAGCATCTCAAGATGCTCGGGTCCGCAGAGAGCTCATCCTGAGGACTGTGAGCTCAGCGACATCGGCGTCCTGCAGTTCCTCCACTTCCTGTTGGCAACTTTGTCTGATCACGTATACGACGAGGCACATGCAGATGACAATGAGTAGGACTATGCCGAGAACCTGTAACACAAGAAAAAATAGTGGCAACTGAATCTCTATACAGTCGCAATATTCACTCCATGACTTTATTAATAAGCACTAAGAGTCACCAAAAGTTTATTCCTTGCAAGGTAAAGGAGAAATTTTACAGCGAAAACACATATGTAATACTGCCATGTTATCACAAATGTGCAATTCTTGACTGTTACTTAGCACAAAGTTTCTAAAATAACGACTTTTCTGTCCAGGTAAATTTCACCTGAATTACACCAAACTATGGTAATCTAAACAAAATGGGTAAAGGATGTCCACTCACCTGAGAGAAAACAAAGAGCTGCTGTGAGCGCAGCATGAGCTCCTGCTGGGGGACACCTCTATCGCTTATTGGCTCGCACCACTTCTGTGGCGGCGCCCTATCCACCAATACAAATCTGCCCTCCCAGTCTGTCATAGCGCAGGCAAAGTACTGGCCATCTAGGAAGAGCAAAATGAGCCAAACCACAGCGGGCACCACGCTAGAGAGCGACACGCTGCGGCGGCACCACGCGTCGCAGCGGCACCCCTGGATGATGAGCATCAAAGTGAAAGCCATGACGGCCGGGATGATGAAGAAGGCAGATGAAAACACGCCATTCCAGGTCGGGTTGCAAGGACACTCAAACTCCAACTCTACTAGCTTTTCTAGTCCCATGAGGATAAACCCGAAGGCCACATTGGAGACAAGCGGACTGTTGCTAAGTTCATCTTTGAGCCTGGTAAGCCATTGTTGTCGACTTTCCATACTAGACGGGCCCAAGAAATGAAGAGAGTTGCTGTGTAAAGTCCAAAAGTGGGTCTTTCGTTGTGAACACATTGGCAACGGCTAAGTGATGCGTGATTAAAACAGGCAGCCCTAAGTTCTCCCCCTCGGGCAACTTCCAGTCTGATTGGCTTCGAACAAAGGAGGCGCTGACATCTCCGCAGTCCATTGGCCGGGGCCAGGTTTCAGGTGGGGTTACTTTTTGAACAAAATGGAGGGAGGGCTGCAGAGCCAAGCACAAAGACATGCGAGGATCGCATGTCAGAGTCTATTGCTGCATTTCTTCAAGTAATGGAGATTGTGGTGGACTCACTACTCGCGTGAGTGTTTTTGATTCAAAGGGTTTCCTTAAACTTTTAAACTTGGAGGACTGGCTGTAAATGGTCATCACTGTATGCCATTGATAGCCCTAGACGCCCAATCCATTTCCAAAAACCAAGATGGATTGGGCGTATAGCGCTGTCAGTGGCAGCCAATGAGTTAAATGAGCCCCCTTTAAAGGTTAAGACATGAATTTGTTCAGTGACTAAGCAATAAGGGTGTAACGGTACACCAAAATCTCGGTTCGGTACGTACCTCGGTTTTGAGGTCACGGTTTGGTTCATTTTCGGTACAGTAAGAAAACAAAATGCAAAATATAAATGTGCTAGTTGTTTATTACACACTTTTGTGCTTTCAACAATAGGAACATTAGCCTATACAAAGCTAGAATTCTGCTCAAAAAGTAGCCGGTGATTAAAGATTAGCCAACAACAATTTGCCTTTCAGACCCCGCGTACTGGTCAGCTTTCTTTCTGAAAGAAAGAAGAAAAAAGAAGTCCTGTGCTAAAAAGAAAAGCAATCCCAGTGACAAAGATTTTAACATGTATTTTACAAATGAAATGCTTCAATGAACCATTTTATTCTTATGAACGGTTTTCAAAAGCTTTATTGGTGGATTTTCTCAAGTTAAAGCGCCACACAGAAATTAATACATTTAATTGTGTAAGCAGGATCTGTGTATTATTCTTATTATTTAATTACAGGTGTTTTAGCTCATTTCAATTTATTTTATTTCAATGGGCTATTATTTATTTTATTATGTGTTTATATTTTACAAATGTGATGTAGTAGGGTTTTGTATTGAACACAGAGCCGTGTTGGTTATTATTATAGCAGAGAAGACAGCAGTAAATCAACAAAGACAAGTCAACTGTGCCCCGATCTACCATTCAAGAGATCTGATGGACTCAAAAAGTAGGTTACGATTGCATATTAGTTTGAAAATCGACCGGATCCACCGTATTTTTACACGAGTGACTTCCGGTCTGCCAGATCCTAGCTACCGGTAGTAGTATTGACGCAGGAGGGTCGCGTCTCGCTTCAAATAATAAACTGCCGTTCTTTTCGCGTGCGTCATGTTGAGCCGCTTCTGGGACACATTTAATTCGCGGCCGCACTGCGACTGGTGTGCATTGGCTGATTGACTCCCGCGTTTCACCGAGTCTCGCGGCAGCAAGGTTGTCGCGCCGTTTACATTTCTGGGTTATACTGTCCTACTGTGTTGGTCCTCATTATGGTAGAGGAGATGGAGTAAACATAATCTACACAAGGAAACTGTAACCCGATCAACTCACAACCACGAAAAGTAAAGGTTATATTACGTCAGAAACTCGTTTAGTACGCGTCCGTTCCGAACCGAGCACCACGTACCGAAAGGGTTCAATACTATTACATGTACCATTACACCCTTACTAAGCAAATAACTGAATTTCCACACAATGCAAATTAACGTTCACCAATGAAATGAATTAAAATACCATAAATCCATTCCAGTCCCAGGGGCTTGGCCAAGTAAGTGAAGTCAGGTTCTAGAGTCAATTAGTGCTGGGAAGTTTTCACATTTGACTGTTTGTCTTATTGAACAAACGGCTAAGAGGTAATCAGTGGCTCAACTTCTATTAGTCTGGGAAGGATAACAGAGCCATTTCTAAAGGTTTATGACTCCAGCAAACCGAAGTGAGAGCCATTATTCACAAATGGAGAAAATATGGAGCAGTGGTGAGTGGCCAGCCTATGAATTGATCCCAAGGACAAAGTAATGACTTATCCAGGAGGTCACAAGAGAACTCAGGACAACAGCTAAAGAACTGCAGCCCTGCATTGCCACAATTAGGCCATTCAGTGTTCATGACTCAACAACACGCAAGAGCCAGTAGGATAGTGATTTACACAACACCTATACTTCTACATAAAATATGTATATACTTTTTAATGAATAATATGATAATTTAAGAAAATATGAATTAAAAACAGGAATACACTCTGGTTATAATCCCCATAACATTCTAAAGTGGTTGCTGTTTTTTAAATTTCATAGTATTTAACTCATTGCCTGCCACTGAAATTATGGACGTCCAATTCATTTAAAGGAAAAGACAACACATTTATAATGTGTGGAAAGAATCTTGCTACTGAAATGGGGGGGGGGAGGGGCAACACCAAAAAAACAAACAACAAAACAAAAAAAAACACAGAATTTAATTTTTCCTATGTATAGTAGAAGAAAACTTCAGTAAAAGCCAACATTTCCAAGGAAGTGGCTGCCCACCATTTGGGCAGATTGTTATGAATGATTGTGTCTTTCAGCCAATTCAAATATGAGTATCACTGGTTGTCCGTCCTTCCTTGTTATGTCATTAATCCACATTATCACATGCACTGGTCTTGCAGACTATTAGTGTGTATGTATAACTGACATCACAAAATGGCTGCATCCATAAGATATCTAAATTTTTGTGTTTAAACATTTTCTCCATTAGAAGAGGGCCAATTAACTCGCAGTTGACATACTGGTACCCTACGCGAGCCTACCCTACTACTAGGGCTGCAGCTATCAATTATTTTAGTAGTCGATTAATCGATAAACTAGTTAGTTCGAATAATCGAGTAATCGGATAAGGAACATGAAAAAATAAAATACCTGAGCTGAGCCTCAAACGGTAATTAAAAAAAAAAAAATTAAATGAGGCTCTACGTACAACAAAAGAACAATTGGCTAACTTATATAGCAAAAGTCAGCTAGCTTAAATGCTATACATTGCCAATGTTTTTTTCTTTTTTTTTTAAACAATGCTCTTAACAAATGGTTCAGACACATTTTCCCACAAAAATAGATTAAATATACCTATAAACTAAATTACAAATGCATTTAAAAAAAAAAAAAAACATTGGCTCAAACAAAAACTTAGCTTACGTTGGTCTTAACAGGGAGCAGTTGGATTCAGCCATGTGAAATGAGGCAGACCAGAGGGCAGTGTATCCACCCTAATCAATAAAATTAAATGCAAACACTTTCAAAACAAACCATTACAACACCACTTTAATTAAGCGAATGCTCGAAGCAATAAAATTTAATTAGAATTTTTTTTTCTGATCGAATACTCGAGTTAATCGATTAATCGTTGCAGCACTACCTACTACTATGTCACACTTATACTATGTCACAATGTCACCTTGTGATTCTCACGAAGCTAAGCTAAACTATGTCTTTGTCACTTCATGACTCTCACGGATCTAACCCAACCTATGTCTTTGACGAGTTCAGGAATACTGACATGAAAACTTGAAATAATTTTTACTTTGAAAGATGGTTATGTCTATTATGTGGCACAGTCCATGATTTGTTACCAATGTAGTATTTTGTATGTCTTTTTTTTTTTAACTGATTTTAGAGTCGTGAATTCCATTACTATAATGCGTTCATGAAAAGCTTTGATCTTTTCACCTCAACACAGCATCATAAATAATACATTTCATAAAAAATAAAAATATTCATTTTTTAGTAGCATATTATTTAGCAGATTGTGACAAACTATAATGCTTTCTTAATTTGTAAAATTTTTTTTAAGGAAACACTAGTGTCCAAGCATGCACCTTTGATTACTGTTGCGGTGTGTTCATGATCCCGTCATAATCAGCGTATTTATTTAAATAAAATTATCCTGATCCATAACGCACCACAAAGAAAGCAAGACAAAAATTAAGGTATTTGGTATAAGGCATTTGGCCTTTTTTTTATATTGTTAATAATTAATAATTAAGTTTATGTTTACATATTGTAACGCGTGGTAGGTAAGATGCATGCACAAAAGGAACAAAAAGGGGACACGCTCCCACTTATGCACTATTATTAACAAAAAAAAATAAATCCATCTTGACCACTCGTCACTCAGGAGCTCAGTGGTTCGCACACACGCGTTCGCAGATGATTTCCAACAAAAACTGAGCAGTAACAGAAGAAGAAAACATTCAACATAAATAAAGCAGCGCCACTGCGTGGTGGAAGTCGTAAGGAACCCATTTACAGAGGTGACGGTTAAAATATGTCTGCCTATACTTCCACACCTTTGGTGATCATTACCATAAAGTGCATATGGCACCAAACAGTATGTTTATTTCATATTTCACGCAGTGTTTTACGCTCCTGAATGAAATGCACCGCTTGGATGTGTGTGGAAACGATTGTTTTATATATTCAATTTTTGAATACCGCGCCATGAAAATGAGTGACTTCAGTCTCGGGTTTAGGACGAATGCGAATGTGACGTCACTTGGGTCAACATCTCACAATACAGCATTGCTTTATAGCATACATATGGACTGCGGATTCAGGTGATTTTGTGGATTAATTTGTTTATTTTTTGCATAACGCCAGCCAAACGGCTGCAGAAAATTGTTGCTGCACCAAGGAGAGGCGTGTGAGCCTTTTTGGGTTTCATAAGGTTCCCATTCAGCACGGATATTGGCCAAAACAAGCCCTACTACTGTGGGACCATTGGACTTACGAGGAAGTGAGGAAACATCGTATTTTGTATTATGTCAAATACTGGGATCATGCCACACGTTTTAATACAGACGCGGCTTGCATTTTGTGGCTGATTGTCCTCCTCAGACACATCCTGCGATGTTAGGTGCACAGCAACTGCACGCCGCTCTATAACTGTTTACGTCTTCGCCGTGTAGTATAGCATTATTTTATGCCATAATCGTGCTGATCATGTGGCAGCTATGGGCTCCTCTGACATCGGCTATTTGTCCGGCGGTACTCTCCAGCTGCTTTCCCAGCGAGCTGTCCTGTCCACAGCAGGCGAACGAGCTGTAACTTGCTCGTCGCCGGGCGGGTTGCCGATCGGTGAAGACAATCCACAACCCCGCCGCCATGTTATATGAGCCGGGCTTGTTTTGTGTGATTTTTCGCTTGAAAAGCTAAAATAAGACTTTGAGACGTCACTCGGTTCGAGTTAGCATGTCGGCTAGCTGTCACATCTCTTGTTTTGTTTACATTCTCCGAAGCCGGGGCAGGGAACTGACAAAAGCCGGACTAACTATACAGTGGTATAAAATATCGTCCGGGAGGTGCAACAGTAAAGGTGAAGTTGACAGTTTTGACCATTATGGAGTAATTTTGCCATGTCGTACTTGCATTTTTATCATTTCATATTCCATTTAGCACAAGACTATTATTTGTCATGATCATACCATTTATTTAGCAATTGGGGAAAAATACTTCGATAAAAATAATATCCTGTAAAAATGTTGGAGTAGAGAGACTGAAACAATGACATTTTGCGGCTCTCTTCGTCGCATTTTCCTCGTTCTGAATAATTCCCCCTCAATGGGCTGAATTCTAAATCAGATGAAACAATGACCCTGCCGACGTCATCCTCCTGTTGGGGACGCTAGAGCCCTATAATGGTAGGCGTGGCTAAACGGCAAATTAAAAGACTAATTTCTCGTCATCTGCACTTTGCCAAATTGTTGTATATAGTCGAATAGTCTCAAAATATGATTCTAATTCACATAATAATACTATTTAAGCCTCTTTTTTCACCATACCATACCATACCATTACATGTTTATAATATATGGAGGGCTCAATCTTTTTTGATGAAAAAAAATTTGAAAAAAAATTACTGTGTCATCATAGCATTCTGCTTTGGTAAGATCGCTTTGGTCCTTCATTATCATAATGCATAGATTTCATGAGAATCCGCCACTAGGTGTTATCTTGCGTTTAAAACTATGAGGTCGGGCTGTGAACATGTGGAGGTAAATTTGTGTCTTTATTATTTAATAAAAAATTTTTTTTTTAAGTTGCTTCAATCAAAATATATATTTTCAATCAACTAAAAAAGTCCATTGGCGTAGTCACCTGTCACTCAAACATGTCGGATGTAGCGGTTAAGTTGGATCTTTGCGTCAAAATGATTCATTAGAAAAAAAGTGCCTTCAAAACTTTTTCAACTTCAAAAAAAAAAGTGCGCTCAAAACTTTTTCCACTTTAAAAGAAAAAAAAAAAGATTTTAAAACGTATTGCTTTTCAAAAAAAGTGACTTTTCCACTTTATAAGAAAAAAAAAGTTTAAAACGTTTTGCTTTTCAAAAAAGTGACACTTCAATAAAAAAAAATATCTATTTCACATAAAAAAATATTTTCAAAATATATATTTTTGCAAATGATTTTTTTCTTTGATTAAAAAGTTTTTTTGATTGAAGGAACTTTTATTGGGATTGAATGATTTAGACACAAATGTCCTACCCATAATATGGCCCAAACACAAAAAGGATTACTTCAATCAAAGAAAACAGTTTCAATGAAAAATTAAGTGTTCAAATGCGAATTTCTGAGCCTCAAATATTTTTTCACATTCAAAAACTTTTTTCTACAATAGAATTTTTTAAAATTTTGACTGAAGTGATTTTTATTTTGAAAATATATATTTTTTGTTGAAAGCAACTTATTTTTTGATTAAATAATAAGGACACACATGTCCTAGCCAAAATGTGGTCCAAATGCAAAACTACATTACTTCAATCAAAAAAGGTGTTTAAAAAAAAACGACTGTAATAAAAAAAAATTAATGAAAGAAAAATAGTTTTCAAATACATTTTTTGCGTTTCAAATTTATTTTTGCATTCAAGCACATTTTTTTTTTTGATTGAAGTGACTTTTTCTTCGACTGAAAATATATATTTTGATTGAAGCAACTTTTTTTTTGACTGAATAATAAAGACACAAATCTACCTCTATATGAACACACGTCTCTCAGTGCCATTGACGGTGCTAGACGTCCAATCCATTTTTAATGGCAGCCTCTCCCAGTTAAACTGGATTGGATGTCTCGCGTTGTCAGTGGCAGGCAATGAGTTAAATTCGTGCTCTATAAAGGGTTAAAATGGGAAAATAAAGTAAGTGGAAGTGGGACAATAACTTATCTAAGCAATCTATCCATCCATCAATCAGACGCTGCCTTCAGGGACAATCTAAAATTATACATTTCATATCAGAAGCGGGGAGAAGAGTTGGCGACTAAACGGCACTTCGCCAAGTTAACCGCATGAGGTCGCACTTGCAGCAGCAAAGATTTAACAAGGGCAGAGAGGGGATTAAACAGGAGGCCATGTTGAACTTTTCAAGGAGATATGCTTGCACACAGGACACCTTTAGCGATGACATTAAACGAACAGTCACGTCAAAATGTTATTGCGTTTCCGTCTATTAGAATTATTAAAGCAGCCGACTGAAATGGACGTGAGTGCCTTGGAGAAAGGCATCATCATCTCTGTCGACCGGATTGCAGCATTAATATTGCACGAGAGAGAGTAGAGCCATAAGTAGAGGAAGTCACGTGGTGGCGAGCGCGCACTCCCTTCAAAATACAACAAGACGAAGATGATGAAGGAGGAAGAGATGCACCAGTCACGTCGTGTGAAATAAACAACAAGCTCGAGGGTGGTAGAAATGTAATCGTCACTATCCGTGCGTAATTACGCACCATTTTAAAGCCCTTCGAGAGAGCGCGAGCCAATGCGCATCGGCGTGCGCATCTTTGAATCTTCCCAACTACGCTGTGGACAATCGCTCTGACACCCCTCCCTCCCTCTATCCAACCTCCTCTGCAATCCGACGAGGCTTCTCCGCCGCCGATGGCCGCACATCGGCATCCCTGAGAGCCGCCGGCCGCTTCCACACCATTCATCGCCTCCCTTTTCCACAGAAGGGAACCACCCATCGGCTGCCCCCCCATTCCTGCAACCATAAATCAAGGAATCTGCTGCCATGCTGCGCGCGTCTCTTTACCTCCACCATCACCATCATTATTATTATCATTAGTCAAGCTTGTGATTGACACAAGATTATCCATTTCCCTCACCCTCCCTTTGCATTTTTGGGGGCCGAGCGAGACCACGACGGGATGCGTCCTGGTGCAGTGATGTTGCTCCTGGTGCTTCTGGGCAACTTGATGTCGCCCTTCGTCACGGCTCAAAACGGTAAGAATTAAAAGAGAGAGAGAAAAAAATCAGATGAACAAGGAAAAAAAAAAAAAACAGATGTGACCCATGGCGTGACTGAATGCAAACACACTATAATTAATAGAGGGGGCAAAGTGACTTTAAGAGGATTTGGACTCTACTGCACTGCATTACACCCTAAGATGCAGGTTAGGCTTTAACGCCTCTAACATTGAGAAATGACTATTATGACTTGTGTGCAGGCTGTTCTTCAATGTTTTTTCTTAGTACCTCTACCTAACCAGTCTTCTACATTAAATCACTGGACCTTGTCAGTTTTCCCCCGCAATGTTTGCTGGGCTTTGACTGTACAGTTCTTGACGAGGTATGCTCTGTTTTCACCCCGAAGGTGGAAAGACTCGCCCCATGTGTTTTTGAAGCCTACTTTTAAATACTGATGTTGCGGTTCAACTGGTTCCCAGATTAACGGGCTCCCGATTCCAGATGTGGCTTTTGGGGCAATGTTAATCCGGTAATTGTGTTCCTCCTTTTTTGCAAATATGTCACATTTTCACAACACTATATCAAAATTGTTGAACTGAATCACAGTTTTTAATAAATACGTAAAGTATGTTGGATTGTTTGCTGGTGGGCCGACTTGCAACCATGATGTAAGGAAACAAAGACCCAGTAGTCCACGAAGTTGCCACACTTTTACAACCATACAGTGTTGATGAGTTTATTCAATTTATACTGGTGACCTGGCAGCACACAGATTAATCTGGTGTTAAATTTGAACTCCCATGTCAACGAGCTGCTGTAAAGCATATTGATATGGTTGTGATTGTGTTGTTTCCAACCAATATACATTTGACATCCCATGGCCCACTGGGACCAATAATGAAATGTACAAGTACCGCCATCTTCGATTAATTTTTTTATTTCCCTATTTGTGTACTGTTATTGGCTGGCAACTGGTTCAGTGTGTACCCCACCTACTGCCCTTAGTCATCTGGGATTTGCTCCAGCACCCCGGCGACCGTCGTGAGAATAAGCAGCAATGATGAATGATTTTAAAAAACAATGTTCACAATTTCTTGCAACTCATTGAAAGTAGCAAATTAGCATTTGTGCCTCAGGGTTTGTTTTTTAATTGTAGTAGTGTAAGACCAAGATTGTCCCTTTGGCCACCAATGGAATTTGGAAACCAGTTGCATCTAAACACTTGGCCCTAGTGTCACACCGCTAGAGCGGATCTAAAAATGTCTTCTACTGTACATGTCCAACTGCTTTTGTGTTGAACTCAAGTTATTAATATATCCTGACTAATTGTTTCAATCAGTCCGTGACCAAGCTTGCAACTTAATTAATTCGGATATCAAATCATTTCCCCAAATATACAGTAAATGCCTTTACTTGTATTAATTAAAAAAAAAAAAAAAATGTTATGTTATGTTAATGTATATGTTAATGGGTGGGCATTTGCAGATTTGTTTTTTGTTTTTTTTGTTTTTTTACATATCTTGCATTATTTCCAGAAAAAACATACCTATTTGCTGTTTTTGTACTAATGCCAAAGCAATTCAAGAATTACTTTAGCACCATTCTGTTGACCAGTGGCGTTGTGGCAAGGTTTAATTAATTGATGGCGTTTTATAATCTAATTTTGAGATGTGAAAAGCATGTTTTTTTTTTTTTTTTTTTGCTTCCATGGGGATCAGTTTAGTCTAAATAAACATTTATTGTTGTACTTCAATACCGAAAGGCGAGTTTAATTATTTGAAGTATAGAGTGTGTTTTCTATTGTACTTTTTTTGTATGCCTATATGGGATATCATGTTGGCTTGTGCTAGGCTGTTATTTAGGCTGGTATGGTAGCTAAAACTTTTGATGAGCCTCATTGGAAGGCGGATACTAATATACAGTATATTTACAGTTTGTAACATGCAACAAGATGCATTGTGGAGAATCCGGCAATGCTTTACTGAGTATTCCTTCTCTATGTTGTTCTAGACTACTGTGAATACAGTAAATCAATCCAAACAAAATTCCAGTCACCGCTTTAATTGATTTGCTTCAATCTTTTAGCATCTATTGGAAATTACATTCATCTTTCTGGGCAGCGACAATAATTTGAGGATTTTTTCCTATTTGCGGCAGGGGGGCGTATACTTAAGATGAAAATCACACATGCACAGATTATGTGGTACATTTGTATGATGGTGTGTGACACCACGAGCTGCAGCAACCTAGTTCAGTGTAGTGTCTGTGCCATGACCCAAGGTGAGAGTTATCATTTTGTACATGTGGAAGTCTAAACTAAACAACTCCGGAATGATGGTTTTCACTTGAATTTATTTCCCAATCACACGTTTTGGCATATAAAACACGGACATTTTGCTAACATTTGTTGATGAGCAGCCTGAATCTCCACGTCAATCATCAGGGAATTAACCAAATGCCTTCCTTTGAAAATACAGACAATATTTTATAGAATCTGCCTAAATGATGGAACTAAGGTGTGCAGTGTTTTTTAATAACCTCTTTAACTGTAAAAATGAACCCAAAAACAACCATTTCTTTCATCCATAAACTGTTATCCCATAGATCCACACTCACAATCATCTTCCTCCCCCCCTTCCACTAGCCCCACCCCCTGACATATTCATTCATTAAAAATTACGGACACATTGATGGTCTCACATTCAGATCTTATAAAACTCTTAAAGAGAATTGCATCTCCAATGTTTTGCTATGCAATCACCAAATAGAGGCATGTTTAAATGTTTTCTTTTTTTAGGCTCTGAAGATTTGTTGTTGACATGAATCTAATATAAATAGCCCCTCATCACTTGCGTAAATGCATATTTTTGCCCTATAAATAAGTTATATTAAGTCTGAGTGATGTGAAAAACAACAACAAAAACGCAGGGGAGGGAATTAATGTGCGAACTTAAATTTAAAGCCTAATACCCCATCTCAGTTTTTTGTGTGGGATAATCAGACACCCACCATGCAATTGTTAATAAAATGATTAAAAACATTTTGAGGGTGGGATGACAAGGGCTGACACACACCTAAACTGTCCTAGTTAAAAGAGGATTTATTTTGACCTATTTGAACAAATACGGCACTAAAGAAAATAACATGTTAATGTTAGGTGTATCTGAGTAGATTAAGAAGAAAATCAGCTCGAAACCACAGCAGTTTCATAACAAATTCTTATCCCAGGAATACCGTTCTTTTCTCTTTTTTCTGTCCCTGGAGTGCTTTTAGTGTTACGTGAGGCATTTAACCAATCTTGGCTACATGAAAAATCTTCTATCCCATAATCCATCTATTTTGGACAGAACTGAAAAAGAGATCTGCGGGGAGGACTTATTTTAAGTCAATGCACTGAATGATACAGTACAGGTCTGGTCAGCTATTTTCAAGTTTGCATCTGAACCCCATTGAATTATTTGACACCGTTCAGTTTCTAGGCTGATTGATGCATCAATTTCTATCTACGGTAATGTTAGATTTCCTTCAATATTACAGCCTGAAGGTTGTGACGCGCGTAGACTGATAATTATTAGTGCATCAGATGTAATCATCGTTTTTCAGAGAGGAGGATGGGGGTAGAGCACAGGGAGACTCCGTGGCTCCTTTCCTCCTCATGCTCATCGGGGAAAAAGTGGGCGGTCGAGTTCCCGCAGAAGATATGAGTGTGAAAAGTGTTCCCTCTGTTCCCCCCCTCTTGGCCATTCTGCCCCATTTCTATTTTTACCGCCACGACACGGCGGCGTGGGTTTAAGGTCCTTTTGTGAAAGTGAATCCATTAACGCTTAATGGATGGCCTCCTTGTGCACAGCTGCAGCGGCCTCGCCAAGATCTGTGATGATGCTGCCAGCTATGAAGGCTATAAGACAACACTATGATGAAAAAGAAAAAAAAAAAAAAAAAAGACTAAAAGAGACTAGAGGAGCATATTGGTATGACGTAAAATTAAACATGCAATGAAATAAAAGAGTAAAACAGACCATCAAAATTGCATTAATTAACATTAAGCCTAAAAATATTCATACCAGTACATGTGATTACCCATTTTAATAGTCTAAAAGAGTAAATATACCATACAATAAAAATGTACAGTACAGCACCATTTGCTGGGGCTAAAGTTACTGTGGTGGTGACATATGCCCCAAAGGTTCTAACAATACGCCCTACTGAGAATGATGAATCTCACCTACGTATAATGATAGCTTCATTTCTTATTCCACAAACACAAATACATCAGAGTAGTGATGGCACACACATCACTTTCTTGCAG
The DNA here is from genome assembly GCF_030265065.1 of Corythoichthys intestinalis. Lineage (NCBI taxonomy): Eukaryota > Metazoa > Chordata > Actinopteri > Syngnathiformes > Syngnathidae > Corythoichthys > Corythoichthys intestinalis. The sequence continues at coordinate 29,168,637 of NC_080395.1, read as the reverse complement.
TAGAAAAAAAAGTTAGTACTCCTTTAAATGATCTACCATCAAGCAATAAAGTTAGGAAGACTTCAATTTTAATCATGTCCAAATGAGAAAACAGTATATACAGTGGGGCAAATAAGTATTTAGTCAACCACTAATTGTGCAAGGTCTCCCACTTGAAAATATTAGAGAGGCCTGTAATTATCAACATGGGTAAACCTCAACCATGACAGACAGAATGTGGAAAAAAAAAAAAACAGAAAATCACATTGATTTTTAAAGAATTTATTTGCAAATCATGGGGGAAAATAAGTATTTGGTCAATACCAAAAGTTCACCTCAATACCTTGTTATGTACCCTTTGTTGGCAATAACGGAGGCCAAACATTTTCTGTAACTCTTCACAAGCTTTTCACACACTGTTGCTGGTATTTTGGCCCATTCCTCCATGCAGATCTCCTGATGTTTTGGGGCTGTTGTTGGGCACCACAGACTTTCAACTCCCTCCATAGATTTTCTATGGGGTTAAGATCTGGAAACTGGCTAGGCCACTACAGGACCTTGAAATGCTTCTTACGAAGCAACTCCTTTGTTGCCCTGGCAGTGTGTTTGGGATTATTGTCATGCTGAAAGACCCAGCCACGTCTCATCTTCAATGCCCTTGCTGATGGAAGGAGATTTTCACTCAAAATCTCTCGATACATGGCCCCATTCATTCTTTCCTTTACACAGATCAGTCGTCCTGGTCCCTTTGCAGAAAAACAGCCCTAAAGCATGATGTTTCCACCCCCATGCTTCACAGTGGGTATGGTGTTCTTCGAATGCAATTCAGTATTCTTTCTCCTACAAACACGAGAACCTGTGTTTCTACCAAAAAGTTTTATTTTGGTTTCATCTGAACATAACACATTCTCCCAGTCCTTTTCTGGATCATCCAAATGGTCTCTAGCAAACCGCAGACGGACCTGGACGTGTACTTTCTTCAGCATGGGGACACGTCTAGCAGTGCAGGATTTGGGTCCCTGGCGGCGCATTGTGTTACTGATAGTAGCCTTTGTTACTGTTGTCCCAGCTCTCTGTAGGTCATTCACTAGGTTCCCCCGTATGGTACTGGGATTTTTTGCTTACCGTTCTTGTTATCATTTTAACGCCACGGGGTGAGATCTTGCATGGAGCCCCAGATCGAGGGAGATTATCAGTGGTCTTGTATGTCTTCCATTTTCTAATAATTGTTCCCACAGTTGATTTCTTTACACCAAGCGTTTTACCTATTGCAGATTCAGTCTTCCCAGCCTGGTGCAGGTCTACAATTTTGTCTCTGGTGTCCTTCAACAGCTCTTTGGTCTTGGCCATAGTGGAGGTTGGAGTGTGACTGACTGAGTTTGTTGACAGGTGTCTTTTATACCGATAATGAGTTAAAACAGGTGCCATTAATACAGGAAGCCTCGTTAGACCTCGTTAGAAGAAGTTAGACCTCTTTGACAGCCAGAAATCTTGCTTGTTTGTAGGTGACCAAATACTTATTTTCCACTCTAATTTGGAAATAAATTCATTAAAAATCAAACATTGTGAATTTCTTTTTTTTTTTTTTTTTCCCACATTCTGTCCCTCATGGTTGAGGTTTACCCATGTTGACAATTACAGGCCTCTCTTATCTTTTCAAGTAGGAGAACTTGCACAATTGGTGGTTGACTAAATACTTATTTGCCCCCCTGTATATGAATAGTTTGTTCTCATCCTTGCAGTCTGCAATGTATCTTGAATCTTTGAAGTAGCTATCCTGCCAACCTTAGTTTAATATTGTACAAAGAAACATACAAAAAAGTTGCACCCACGAGTACTGCACTAAGCATAGGAGTATGATAAGCTCCATTTTGCCAATAAGTGGCCCTTTTTGTCTTTATTTCTGCCAAGCTTTGCAATCAAGTAAGGTGGAGTTGGCCATTTTAAGACTAGCATGATAAAGCTGCATCCGACCCAATCAATAGAGCTATGAGATGAAGAAGCAACTTGTCCATTATCGTGTTTCTTGTCCACGCTCTGGACAAAAGGTCCATTTGTGAATCTGGAAAATATGCTGCGGGCCTTGAGCCAATGCTTCGACCGAGTCTTTCTTGCTCAATGTGAAATCTGATATGTACTCGCACTGAACGCAAAAACATAACATGCAGACACGAACACACAACTGTGTAAAATGAGCTCTGATGAAATGTTATACTTTATACTGTATGTAGTTTGTTTATTTATGTAGATTGATATCTTAATATAGATAGAGATATGCAAAATGTAAATTCAAACACTACATTTTAAAGGAAACGGAAAGGTGTAGGATAAACTCAAAGCATTAAAATATGCAAAAATCAATCATTTCTGTAAATTATGATAGCGGAGAAAATATTGTTTAAACAAAAAATGACACCGCTTGCACGCACTGCCATTGTGTGACAAACGTAACGTCAGTCACGCCATGCGCATACAACACAAATGCTGAAATTCTCAAAACGGATAAAAGTAGCTAAGAAAATGGACACAATCTTGATAATTTCTGTAACTTTGTAATACTCTTATTACCCCTTTCCCACTGGCCAAAAAAAACCCATGTCAACCCACTAACAATCGGCTTTTGGTGGCAGTGGGAAGGGTGCAGCGACCCGCCTCGACCCGTGTCAAGCAACCCGCCAAGCGACCTGCGTTAAAATCACCTCGGCTCTGATCGTTATGCAGTGTGAAAGCAAAACCCCGGGTCAACAGTCAACACCCTAATCTACGTGGTGACGTAGGCTCTTACGTGATTCGTCATAACTCCTTTGAATTTCAAACCAAAATTCACGTCGCGAATTGTTCGCCCATTATTTGTTAGTCGTTTTTCTGTAAATAAAGTTAAAAAATAAATAAATAAATAAATAAATATTCACGTCGCCTACGTTGCTCTTAGCACAAGCAGAGTGTTGATCCTTTGCTGCATTTCGAACATTTTGAGGGCAGTAAAAAGCATGAAAACAGAGAACACAAACGGAAAGGAGGCTCACATGTTGCTCTGCATTGTTTACTTCCTTGAACTGAATGAATTCGGTCGCAGTTGTCGACGCGCATCTTAGCGTGGTGACATCACGTAACCTTACGCACGGCGGAGGAGGGGTGGGGGGTTGGACGGGTGAGAAAAAAAAAAAGACGGCTTTTTTTTGTCAATGGGAAAGGTGCCAAATGCCAATTGCTAGTGGGTTGCATCGGCTTGGAAAAAACGTGCGTTGACCCACTAGTTTCAGTGGGAAAGGGGCATATGTCTCTGTCTTTCTCCAGTCTCTGTGGGACTCAGGCAAAGCCCACTTCACTTCAGATGCCTCTTAATAAAAATCTTAGTTAAAACACTCTCTCCAAATTCACTCACAGACAGATGAACTATAATCCTACAAACATGCCTCGGATAATACTAACCAAAACAATGAGGAGAAAGGTCTAGTTTAGTATTAACAGTGATGGAAATTAGTTGCTGACCAGTTGTTAAATGATGGCTGTTCATTCTACAGTTCAGTAAGTACCTACTAAAGATACTATCAAGTCATTTGTGATACACTGTACTGTATGTATTTAAGTCAAATACTATAATATGGGTGGTAGGAAACAAGTGGTACTTTTACATGAAGCTTGGTCACTTTTCCGGGTCATTGTGCTCAGTATAATAAAGCAAACTGTAATAGAAACAAAAGCAGGAAGTATAAACTTACTGTAATGAATAGAAATAACACATTTGCTCAATAACCCGCATTGGCTACATAGCTACTGTCCCTAACTACCATGACAAAGACACATCTGCTAACGTTAACTCATAAAGTAAGGCGTTTGACATTTAACGCTACACTGCATAGAAGTTTGCCTTGCAGATTTGTTCAGTGGTGTAATGGCCAGGCCTCATTTTGTGCTAATACAGTGCTTGTTAGACATAATGCACAGTGTAAGGTCAGAGATGAAATGCTACATAATGTGATAACGATATCAGGTTTAGTAACTGAATCAAGGTTTGTACCATGCTATTGGCAAGGGATAACAACTTGGTGGGGGGTGGGGTGGGGGGGGCACTTAAGATCCTTCAGTCTTGCTCCAAACTTGACACCATCTCCTTTGACCTCCAAAAGACAATAAAAAGACACGTTTAACTGTTGTGATTACAGGGCCAGATTAGAGCATGTCAAGCACACAGCAAGAGTTACTGGGATTTAAATCTCATTAAACTGTTGCTGTGGCGCTGTGCGATTCAAATGACAGCATACGGGCGCAGTATTATTTGAATTTGCAAAATAACAGTGACACTATGTCACATGGCTCCCCCACCGTGCCATTACATAAGGTGTACTGTAATGTCACAAGTGTAGAAAGCAAATAACCACCACTCTGGTGATTTTAGGACGACCAAGCCAAGCCAGTTCTGCCTTAGCATCGATAAAAATGCTTGGTTTTGAAGAATTTGTTAATTTATCTATGTTTATTATTATGGTTGTAATTAGCAGAGGCGTACAAGTACTTTGTCTGATATGTACTGTAATACCATCCACCAAACTGTGGGACCAAGGAAAGATACTATAGTAGATTATAGCACATATAAAAATACAATAACATATATAAGTGTAGTGCACACATCTGTCCTGGCTACGCAATACAATTAAAAATAAAATATGAGAGGAAGAAAGGACGTCATCTTATCTGACATCACATCAGTTCAGTGTACATCAAAAAGGATTAACTCTATAAACGTGTCTTGCATTCTTCTGTGGCTTTTTTTGCAAAGCCCCCACACAAGAGTTTCTGGTGTTGTTGCTTAAAATGTGATGACGACCATGAAACTGTACTAGGGATGTCCCGATCACATATTTTTGTCACCTGATTTTGAGGAATTGCCGATACCGATATATTAGGACGGAAAAATATATATATACCCAAATGATTCTTATTTTTAGTTGAATAAAACTATCCCATTGTGATAAATATATTTAGTTTGTGCAGTAGTGGTTTAGAGTTAAAAATATAAAAAAAGAAAAATCGTGATTTTGCATTGTATGAAACATATATTTTGTGTCTTGTTGCAATATCCTTGTACATTTGGATTATTTTGTTGCCCTTAAAAAAATAAAAATACATGTTTAAAACCCGATCTTTTTTTTACTTGATTTCGATCCTCTGAAAACAGTGTGATTTGGCCAGATTTCTGATCATGTGATCATCCCTAAAGTGTACTAGTTACTGAAAAGCAGTTGCTTTTTGAGACATAGCGGTTCTGTAGCAACTAAAGCGGACCGCTCAGCACAACACATTATGGCAGAAGGATTTGTGACAACGGCAAAAGTGTGATAACGACCAGATACCACGAAATAGTTACTGCTGCACAATACAATAGCATTTCAACAGAAGACACCTACAAGTCTGTGTCCAAGATGCTAAATACAATACGGCTAAAGTGTATCACAAAAGTGAGTACACCCCTCGCATTTCTGCAGATATTTAAGTATATCTTTTCATGGGACAACACGTACAAAATGACACTTTGACACAATGAAAAGTAGTCTGTTTGCAGCTTATATAATAGAGTTAATTTATTTTCCCCTCAAAATATAGCCATTAATATCTAAACCCCTGGCAACAAAAGTGAGTACACCCCCTTAGTGAAAATTGTCAATATTAACATACAACATGTCAACTGTCAATATTTTGTGTGGCCACGACTATTATCCAGAATTGCCTTTACTCTCCTGGGCATGGAGTCGACCAGTGCTTCACAGGTTGCCACTGGAATGCTCTTCCACTCCTCCATGACGACGTTGCGGAGCTGCTGGATATTTGAAACTTTGCGCACCCCCACCTTCTGCTTGAGAATCCCCCAAAGATGTTCTACTGGGTTCAAGTCTGGAGACATGCTTGGCCAGTCCATTACCTTTACCCTCAGGTTCTTCAGTAAAGCAGTGGTCATCTTGGAGGTGTGTTTGCGGTCATTGTCATGCTGGAACACTGCCCTGCGAGGGAGGGGATCATGCTCTGCTGCAGTATTTCACAGTAAATGTTGGAGTTCATATTTCCCTCAGTGGAATGTAACTCTCCAACACCTGCAGCACTCATGCAGCCCCAGACCATGACATTCCCACCACTATGCTTGACTGTAGGCATGACACACTTATCTTTGTACTCCTCACCTGGTCACCACCATACATGCTTGGGACCATCGGAACCAAACAAATTAATCTTCGTCTCATCAGACCATACAACATGGTTCCAGTAATCCATGTGCTTTGTTGACATGTCTTCAGCAAACTGTTTGCGGGCTTTCTTGTGTACCGTCTTCAGAAGAGGCTTACTCTTGAGGTGATAGCCATGCACACCAATTTGAGGTTGAGTGCGGCATATGGTCTGAGCACTAACAGGCTGACCTCCACCTCTTCAATCTCTGCAGCAATGCTGATAGCACTTCTGCGACGATCTTTCAAAGAAAACATTTGGATGTGACGCTCAGCACGTGCGCTCAGCTTCTTTGGACGACCAACCCAAGGCCTGTTCTGAGTGGACCCTGCTCTTTTAAAATGCTGGATGATCTTAGCCACTGTGCTGCAGCTTAGTTTCAGGGTGTTGGCAATCTTCTTGTAGCCTTGACCATCTTCGTGTAGCGCAACAATACGTCTTTTAAGATCCTCAGAAAGTTCTTTGCCATGTGGTGCCATGTTGGAACTTTCAGTGACCAGTATGAGAGAGTGTTAGAGCTGCAGTACAAATTTGAACACACCTGCTCCCTATGCACATCTGGACCAAGTAACACTAATGAGTCACATGACATTTTGGAGGGAAAATGACAAGCAGTACTCAATCTGGACATTTACGGATGGAGTTTCTAAGGGGTGTACTCACTTTTGTTGCCAGGGGTTTAGATATTAATGGCTATATTTTGAGTTATTTTGAGGGCAAAATAAATTAACTCTATTATATAAGCTGCACACAGACTACTTTTCATTGTGTCAAAGTGTCATTTTTTTCAGTGTTGTCCCATGAAAAGATATATTTAAATGTCTGCAGAAATGCGAGGGGTGTAATCACTTTTGTGATACACTGTATGATGACTATCACAGTAAGATTAAAAGAATACACGCATAAAACAGTAGACCAGTTTTGACATAGAAAAATAATCCCTCACATTTTGAAGGAGCTTAAAACTGGTCACAGTATGACACTGATGTGTGATGTCCCTTTAGTAAGCCTCTAATGTTTTGGGCAGCACCATTATAAAAGGATGGCAAAACCCTGTATGATAACTGCAAGTACAAATAGTTACTCATTCTGACATCTTGGTATCTTAGTGACACAGATGAAAAAAAAAAAAAAAAACTAACTATAAAAAAATAAAAAATATATAACAATCAATACATGAGAAAGAGTTGTGTTGTGATAAAAGCGATACAATGTCCGATACAATGTCCTAGCTGAACAATGCATAATATACAATATGGGACGGGGCTCCTCAATAGACCTGTCTTTGACTAAAACAGTTAGAAATATCGATATTTAATGTTTAAAACATTTTCCTTTTGTTGAGACATGGTGTTGTTTCATCTTAATTGAAACAAACATGTACAGTCAGTCCTCGGGTTATGACGTACACAACTTACGTGATTTTGACTGTACGACGCTGGAGTCTCGTCTGCCATTTTGTCTACAGTCGGTTTTTAGTCAAACATTTTCTATTGTTTTGTTTTTTTCTCTCATTTAAACAAAACAACACACAACACCATACAAACAAACAAACAGAACATGAACAATATCCACAAATTGACATGGAAGCAGCAGTCAGTTAAAAAAAAAAATAAATAAATAAATATAATGTTGATTAGTGCTACAAAGATTAATCGATTAACTTGAGTATTCGTTTAGAAAAAAATATTCAAATTAAATTTTGTTGCTTCGAGTATTCGTTTAATTAAAGTGGTGTTGTCATGGTTTATTTTGAAAGTGTTTGCATTTAGTTTTATCGATTAGGATGGATACACCGCCCTCTGGTCTGCCTCTTTTCACATGGCCGAATCCAACTGCTCTCTGTTAAGACCAATGTAGGTTTTTGTTTGAGCTAATGTTTTTTAATGCATTCATAATTTAGTTTATAGGTACAGTGGGGAGATCAAGTATTTGATACACTGCCAATGGGAAAACCCATTGGCAGTGTATCAAATACACAATACAATACAATGGGAAAACCCATTGGCAGTGTATCAAATACTTGTTCTCCCCACTGTATATTTAGCCCTTTTTTTTGGGAATATGTGTCTGAACCATTTGTTCAGAGGATTGTTAAAAACTTTTTATAGCATTTAAGCTAGCGGACCTTTTCTATGTAAATTAGCCAATTGTTCTTTTGTACATACATGCTCATTAATAAAATAATAATAATACTGTTTGAGGGTCAGCTCAGGTATTTTAATTTTTCATGTTCCTTATCTGATTACTCGATTATTCGAACTTACTAGTCTATCGATTAATCAACTACTAAAATATTCGATAGCTGTAGCCCTAATGTCGACTTCATTTTGTGATGCATGCTTTTCTTTTGGCACAGCAAGCGCAGTGCAGGTAGTCTGCATGCGAGTAAGAGGGCATGTACACACGAAGAAGAACACATGCACACACACGAGGACGAGCGCATTTACACCCACGAAGAAGTGGGCGAGAGACGAGTGAGAGATGAGATAGTTTACAGCTGCAAGCCTGCGTGCACATTTGTTGCTTGTGAAGCATCCACGGATGCAACGCCTGTATATACAGTGGGGAGAACAAGTATTTGATACACTGCCAATGGCTTTTCCCATTGGCAGTGTATAACCTTTTATACTGTTTATTGTGCGTTTTCAATTGTGGTCGAATACTCGAGGCGAGTTTATGCGATTGTTATATAGGGCTTTGCATTGCAAAGGCCCAGATAGTAAAATTTCACTTTTTTATATTTTTTTTGATGAAATGCGGACACTAACTGATACATGATAATCGTTCAGCAGCAAGTTATAAATGCAAATTTGAATCGCTTTTATTGAAGATGAAATTGATTTAATTTCATTTTTTATTTTAGTTTCATTCTGCAAGTGTTGATGTGATGAGCAGCTGAATAAAGTCAGCAAACATGGACGTCTGACATCATCATTTCGGAGCTTAGCTCGCTTTCTAGCTAGAACTTAGCGCTAACGTCTTGGAGAGGACAGTACAATGACGTATAATACATGTTTTTGAATAGTTATTTTGAGATTTAGGTATACTTAAAAGGGTTAATTCCGATTAATGTGGAAATTCGAGTTCTGTTGCCAGCGTAGGAACGGAACTCGTTCGTAACCCGGGGACTACCTGTACTCATTTGGGCTGATTCTGCTGAATATATAAGTCAACAACTGACTGCCATGTAATGGGCAAATCCATTAGAAACTTTGAACTGAATTGTTTGCAATGGCATACTCATGGGAGACATGCAGTATGACACTGGAAAAAGGTTAGCTACGAACAATCTATGTTACTAGTATAGTACATATGCGATGATGAAAGTCAAGCATGGCGGTTTTAAAACGAGAGTCTGTTTAAGTAACCAACTCATGTTGTTTGATAGCAGCTCTCAGTGTGAGGCCATTTTTAATTATTTCAACATACTGTCATATCTTTTCAGATAATCTGTCCTTTTTATGCATGGGAAACAATAGCAGTCCTAACTGTCATTTTTTCATGCATGGGAAACAATAGCAGTCTTAACTGTCATTTCAAGTGTTAAAATAAGGGTAAATGCTGCATAACAAAACCATATAAAACGTATTCAAACTAAGATGACAGAGGAGTGTTTTCAGGTAGGCAGTCTGGCATTCGCCATCCCTCCCTGACATGCAATTTTTTTTTTTTTTTTTTAAATCTCTGTCTATCCAATGATTACAGAGAAATACCTTCAAATTTGTATTAATGCTAAATGCCTTGTTAAGAATTAAAAAAAAAAAAAAAAAAATCCATTTCCACTTAAAAGTTGTCTGTTCACTAATTTGTCAGTATGAATTGGCATATTTTTTTCCATTTAAAACATTGGAAACCAGTGGGATAGTAATATTCATATAATGGAAAGAGAAATCTATTCAAAATAATGAACAATGGGAAATAGTAAACCTGACCTGAATATGAAAAGTTCTCTCGTACAAAAATTGCACCCTCAAGAGATTTTGAATTTTGAAGATAATTCGTCATGGTACTAAAGCAGGGTACACAGGTACTGATAATCCATCTTAAATTTTTCTCGATTCACAGATGTCAAATTCACATGGTTAACAGAATCCAAAGAAAAATTACAAAATAACAAAAAAGTACCGTGCAAGTTATATATTGTTATCAGTTGTTAAAGCTTTGCAAGGCTCAAACTGCTAATAGAATAATAAGCAAGGCATTTTAATCAATGGCGCAAATATTTTTATACCCATACAAGGCACCTATAATTTTGCTATATCCCAATATTAAAAAAATACATAACAGTTCAAACATCATGCCATTCACAATAGCTACAGATCTCGTGTCTGATTAAAAGTGCTAAATCTGTCACGCTACCATGCAGGTACAACACAGACGCACCCACCACAATTTACCACACACGCACGCGTGTGCACCCAAACACGCACGCGCACACACGCAGACACACGCTGCCTCCTTGCATGTGACCAGTTCAGCGGTCCTTAGGGGGTTTTCCTACTCGCTGCTCTCTCTGTCTGCCTTGTGGGAGTGCAGATGGGGATCCAGGTTGTAGGCAGGCAGCTGACTCACTCTCAGGCTGCACGGTGCTAGTGTGCTGCTTGATGTTGCCTCTCAGGGGAGTTCTCTTTTATATCGACATCAGTGGAGTAACGCTTTAACGCTTAACAACTCAGATTTTTTTTTTTTTTTGCGCCATTACCTCTGCTGAAAAATAATCTTCACCTCTCACTGCGCTCCCCTGCTTAGATTCCTTGTAAGATGATCGTTCAACTCAGATACAATATTAGTTCTAGTGTTGTCCTAAATATGAATTGTTGCATGAGTTGATGAAGCCTGCTCAGATGAGAGGTGAATCGTCTTCCAAGACAACCAGAACGAGTGCAGTTGCAATTGGTTCAATACCCTGAGAATTGCTAAACTGAGATGCTGAAAAATTGTTAGTTCATGACCCTGTCAATGTTTAAAAAAAAAAAGAAAAAGAAAAATATTGATAGATGCCAGAGTTTGTGGCTAATGCTAAAGCCACTGGCAGTGATATTACTCCACACCATTGGTCTGAAAACTGGGACCCTGCTGAGACTCACAATTTCACTAAGTATAAGCTTTACTTCTTATTACACAAACTAAATATTAATCAGAGTGCCATGTTTTGACGAGTAATGCCACACACTACGAATTCTTGCAAAGTTAAGTTCCTTTTTAAAGATATTGCATACAAAATTTATGTTACTGTTCAAAAATTTTGATATCAATGCGGCCGTTGCGCAGTTGGTAGCTTGAGTTGTCCTTGGATTGACGGGTCAGTGGTTTGATTCCCGGCTATGACTGCCCACTGTCAAAGTTCCTTTGGGCAAGGCACTGAACCCTAACTTGCCCCCAATGGGTTGGCAGCGCCTTGCATGGCAGCAGCACCACTGGTGTGTGAATGTGTGCGTGAAAGGGTAAATGTGTGCTAATGCTTTGGGCATTGTAACAATGTAGATAAAGCGCTATATAAGTATTCTTCAATGCAGGTTTACAATAAATAGAACATGCACCATATCTTTAAGATATAATCAAGATACAGGGGTAACTAATTAAGATTTTTCATCCGAGGTAGAAGAGAAAGTTTACAGTAGCTGTATTCCTCATTCAGTAATGCTTTGAAATAAATGAGCACCACCTGGTCTTTGTCAGAACCTTGAACAGAGCATCCATTAAGCTTGTTCATTTGTTGATCATTGTCTGTAGTTAGTTCTGTGTTAATTCTCCTCTGCTGAATATAAATTATGGCCAGCTATCTTTTTCCTCAGGCCGTCACCTTGAACCACATTTAATTCGCATTTTATGCATTCATTTCATGTTGTTATTATTATGCCTTTTAAGCATTGATGGCTACCATTACAATGACCACAGTTCCTCAGCGCCTGACATACATGCTATTGTAGTTAAGAATGTCACAATAAATGTGTCAAATTGAAATTCCGCTTTTACAAACGTAGGCGTACTAGACTCGGTTTCACCCTCTGGAATTATGTTGTGAGCCTGATGGAAGCAGATGTTTGCAGAGAAAAGAAACAAATGCTAATTACTATGCATAACTGGAGGCATCGCGTATAGAAACTCGGATTGTAAGCAGCGAATATTCTCCGACAGCTTTTTTTTTTTTTTATTCCCGCTAAATTATCTTCACAATTTCTGCCTCCCTTCTATCCAATTCATTTCCATCTGGCAGTGAGTCATGAGCCTGGTTTAGGCAACAGAACTGTTGCTATGGTTACCAAGTAAAATTCATGTATTGTTAACTATGTTAAAATTTTGGCTGGATTGTTGACATTCTGTTCTAATCAACTATCCAGATGACAGAGATCACAAGTTTGAGGTGCGACTGCATTTCCAAATCAACTGGAGCCAAATGACAGATAAGAGAAAATATAACAAATAAAATCATAGCTGGACAGCAAAAGTTGTTAGTGCATGTAGCTCACAGTTAGGACCACTGTCTATGTGAAGTTTGCATGTGCTTGGATGGGTTTTTCTTTGGCAACTGCGACTTGTTTTGAATCTGAGGGAAAGTTGGCTATCAATTGGAAACTTGTCAAGGTTGTACCATGGCTTTACAAGTTGGGATAGGCTCTAGCACACCTTAGACAAGAGCAAGACAAAAATGGATGGGTGGAAATCGAAGCTGCTAGTAACATAAAGTAATGTACCTCCATTCTCTTAGGACAAGCAAAATTTGGGAGGTGCGCAAAGCTGAAGTAAATGAGAGCATCAGGAGGAGTTATAGCATCTTTTCCTTCATGTCGGTAGGAGGGGCACTGATGAGCCTCTGAGAGGCAAGAAATTAATGACACACAAGACGTTTGGTCAAGGTCTGCCCTCGTGGAGTTTAGTTATCAAAGTTCTTTAGTATGTGTCAAGTCATCAAATTTAGCCACAATGGTCCACTTTTACCAGAGTGCTATTCATAAACTGATTTTGGCATTGTTGATCCGTCAATTTTTTTGTCATGTAGTTTAAGAATCCACCGCAGGGGTTCTCTTTACAAGTACCACTTATACTATAGCTGTAGCATTATGCACAGTTGGAACATGTACCACTAGTAATGTTATTACAATAGTTAGACAATCACTGATCAACACTGCAGCAAAGTTTTGTTGGAATCGCCCCTCTTCTAAAATGTCCCTGAAATAGCTTACCTTATCTTCTTGTTTATTTGTTTTGGGGTTTTTTTGCATGTGATTGCTAGATTTATGGTAGAGGTAGATGTCTAAATAACTTGAAGTTCCTAAGTATAACAATTCATAAGGGTGAATACATCTGCAAAAACCTTTGGAGTCTTTGATGATGGGAAAAATAGCAATATTGCCGGACTAAGAATCATAACAAAAAATCAGTCATTTATTATATTCAGTTGACTACTCCAGTTTCCTTGCTCAGAAAAATCTACAGGTTTTTATTTTAATTATTACAAGAAAAAGAGCAGTTTGGAGTGGTTGCTCCAATTTCCTCTACCGATCAAGGACATAGTTAAGGTTGTTTCCTTTGTTTTTTGTTTCTTTTATTTACAGCTGTTAGGCTTCGGGGGAGGTTGAGAAGAGTATCTGTGGGCCATGTGATTTGTCATTAGATTAGGTTCATTAGGGCTGTCACTGTGTTGTTGGGCTGACTGCCGTTGTGGAACTAAAGCGTAAAGAAAACCTTAGCACATTGGCACATTTGTAGTTCTGGCAATATCACTGGTAGGAGACCACTGTATTAACAATACTGAAGTGTTTTCTATAGATCCGGTAAGAAAGTGGCTGAAAGTGATTGAATTCCAAAGTGCCAGTCATTCAGTGTTACTATATATGAAGAGGGCCACGGCTAGACTTTTCTTCAAAAGGGTTTTTGAAAAGAAAAACCATAAAAAAAAATTTTTTTTTTAATCTTTAACGTCCAGCTATTCCAAATTGAAGGTTGATTGACCTAATTTCAGATGTCACAGCAATATCTCTTTGGGATTAAAGGAGATTAACTTCATACAGTTTCCCCATAATCAATGTATGGCATTTTCTGTGCTGTTAGTATGTGCTTGATTTGTACTCGAATTGTGCAGGTGACTTAATATATTTGAATACCTTTAGTATTCCTCTGAAATACTGTACAGAAAAATACTGAAGAAAAACATATTAAACAGGAGCGACACTGTCATTACTATATCAATTTATCTGCTGTTAAAAGAAAAAATATGACTTTGGGCAAGATGTGGCGTACACTCTGAAGGGGTCGTCAGGGTAACTACCGTCAAAGTCATCCACTGTCTGGACGTCTTCAGAAAACAAAATATGGGGGTGTGGGAGGGTGCTGGACTACTGTTAGGCTGGTGTGCAAACCTCTGGGTCACTGTGCTGCGCTGAGAATTTACCATTGCACTAAAATAATGCAGAAGAACTGTCATCGACGAATACTACACAATACAACAACAATAAAGATTTCTCAATCAACAAATTGAGGTCAAATTTTCTTCACCACACTACAATTTGCTAAATACTTGCTGATATAACTCTATCCTATATATACATATTGTTGACTCGTAGGACCAACAAAGTTAAGTTTGAGAAGTTGTCCTGTTATTGAGGTCAAGTGAATGTGGTGCCACTGATTGCCACAGCATCGTGCCAAAGATTCAGGATGATTGTTGACAAGTGTACTCAACAAGGGCCTCTGATGAACAGACTTCAGGGAACCTGACAAGGCTGATTAAATTCAGTTATGCTTTCTTTTTTTCCCCTCTGGTATATATTTAGAGTAAACACTTAAAAGGCAACATGCTCTTTTACATGCATTACAGTCGGTGTATTGGAAGTGTATAGACCACAGGTTCTAAACAGTTCTTACAACGGGACAGACATTTTCCAATGCTGTACCATTGACTTCATAACCTAGGTAATGAAGTCTATGGCTGTACTCTAATCACTTTGAATTTATTTCTCCATCCCTTGGCTTCACCTTTCCTACTGCTCTAACTCTTCTCAACCATTTCTCTTCAGCTGGGTTCAAGAAGTCGCCGATGTCTGAGACCAAGCTTACGGGGGACACCTTCGAGCTCTACTGCGACGTGCTTGGTAACCCCACCCCAGAAATCCAATGGTGGTATTCCGAAATCAACAGAGCAGACTCCTTCAAGCAGCTGTGGGACGGAGCCCGCAAGCGTCGAGTTTCAATTAACACGGCCTATGGTACCAATGGTGTTAGTGTGTTAGGTATCACACGCCTCACACTAGAAGACTCTGGAACTTACGAGTGCCGGGCAAGCAATGACCCCAAGCGAAATGACCTGCGACAAAACCCTGCTATCACCTGGATTAGAGCCCAGGCCACCATTTCTGTGCTACAGAGTGAGTATTGGGTGTTTTGAAAAATGACAATGTGATTGGTGATTTCATTTATTCATTTATTTATTGGGAGGGTGGGGGTTGAATTAGCAACTGTACATTTACAGAATGGAGTTGTGTTGTTGGTGGTGGCAACTGTAAAAGCAAATGGGCATACAATTGTGCAAGTTTTCCAACTTTAAAGGCACTTAAAGCGCATTGACACTTCTCTTTATTCTTTTGATGATGTCGCAGCAACAGAAGTAACGGGAAATTCAGTATCTTGCTCAAGTATAAGGGAAGGAAGTTGAGACGGCCTTTACAACAACCTACTGTGCATTATTGGTGACGGTCCTGAAACATGCTATGCAACAAGTTCAAAATTAAAATCCTACCTGAGGAAAAGTTTTACTTTTAAAAGTTAAGTTAAAATGTGTAATTCAAATAAGTCACTTTAAAATGTGTTTTTCCTGTTAATATATGAGAACTATCCCCTCTGAACTCCATATCTAGGTACGAGCATTTTTCATGCTATCCACATTTTTACCCTTACCATCCACATCTGACAAGTTATTTTGCATAACCGCCGGTTCTCCTATTAATGCTAATTTCAACCTTCTACTCTTTGTGATTGCAAAACGACCTGGTATTTTAGTTGCTGGCCCTTGCATTGTTTATTTGTTGTCATTACTTTTTCATAAGTCGAACCTTGAAAGTCATTTTCCCTACAGCGTTTTCACTGGAGTGTAAATGTGAACATTAGAAAGCACGAAGGACTTTGGTTTTCAGTCATTCTTGAAAAATGATACATTTCTGCTCCCTAATTTGGTGGCGATCCAATAAAAGGATCAGAGCCCATTGGGTGTCTCATTTTGCCTTCGGATGAGATGTATTTTATTTCCCTGAAAGTCTCCCTGGATTTGTCTGAGCATAGAGTAACCTTCTCCGCCAGTAAGTGTGTGACTTTGAATCAGTAATGACATTATAGGCCCTTAAACCCTCTGCTCTGTGCACACAAACAGTCAAACAAACTGAATGGCGGGTGGACCTTTCTAATCTGTGCATGCTTGGCTGCTGAGCCCACTGAATCACAGAGAGGCGTGGAATGCTGTAGTCATCATGAGCTTCTACCAGAGAGGCTATAAAGGTGTTAGAGCCTTGCCTGCCCTTCGGACAAATGTGGATAATTGTAGTAGCACCAGTTGATATGGGACAAGTTTATTATTTTTAGCATACAACCATCTGGTAATATACATATTTGTTTTTTGCTGAATAAGAAATGTTTATTTAGTTTGGAGAAAACAAAGCTTGTGGGATCACAGCTTGGCATTAAATTAGTTTTCCATTGCTCATATAAACTAGTTCTAGAATAAAATTGGTTGTAGTATTAACGGTGATAAAACAAGCAAACAGAGACTGATAAAATAAGCAAACAGAGACTGGCAATGTAAATTCTACAAAGATACAGGATGATCAGTAAGTACCTTCTTTTTTTTTTCTCTCCGCTAAAGTGGGTGAATGTTACATATGAGAACAAAGTCAGACATTTTTGAGTGAAGGGCCTCTTCAATTAACTTTAGTAAGGCACACTCTGTGCTTCAAATCACTGTAGTTTCAGATAAATAGCATCATTTTATATGGCTTGAAAATCTTGTAATGTGCCCGATTTTTTTCAACTAACACTAAAAATCCCAGACCATTTGTTAAAATCAAAGGCGTAGGAAGCCCACTATCCCGTTCATGGCAATCTTTTCATGGCCGTGTGGAATAGCGCCCTCAGTAATTTTTGTTCAACTGATTTGGTTTTAACCACCACGGTGAGGTCGTATTGTCTGCATGTGCCCTACAATTGGTGACTAGTAGTACAGGGTGAACCCTGCCTCTAGCCAATTAACTCGGAATGGTTCAAACTCACCAAGTGAAGACAAGCACGATGTATAATAGATTTGTGTTTTATATTAAGTTTCACGCCGATATAAAATCATCAACATGCTAGCTTGTGAGATTGACAGAGCGTCCTTATGACAACCTTCTGTGTGAATTGCCTGTGGACCATTCTGCCGAGTTAGCCAAATGTTAATTTATGTACCTCATGTTGTGTCTTTACGCATGTCTTGAACATGCTATTAATAGAACAAGCTTGGTGGGGGGAGAGGCGTGGGAGGAAGAGGAGTGAGTTCCCTGTAGCTGTGTGCAGGAAGATAGTGCCATAAATGCTAATAGAAGTCTCTAGCTAGTCATCTTTTGCCTACTGGCTCATGGCCTTGCAGGAATCAGTAGCGTCACGACGCTTGGGTCCCTCTGCTCCTCCCTCATGGGGGTTCTGTGTCTTCTGAGGTTGGTCCTCCCAGGAAACAAGCATCCCACTCAAGTCTTAGCAGAGGACACACTGCCAATAACGTCCTTGAGAAATGAATCGTCTCGTGACCACCGATCTGTCATTTAGAGGGCAGCACAGCAGTAATGTAGAATGTCAGTGATGTGCTTGATGATATATCTAGTCCCAAACTCATTTTCTACTGATAGATTGGCAAAAACACTTTCAAATTACAGCACTACACTGTATATTACTAGAATTGCATGAGTAAAGCAAAATCCAGAGCTGGCAATAAAACATATTTCTTTGACTCTATTTATAGTATTTACATGATTATAATAAATCCAATTAAAGGTGATACTTGTTTCATCATGCCTGTTCTAACAGCTGGTTGGTAAGCAGAATTTGTCCATAATTCAGAGCATACCATAGTCTATCACTGACTTACACCTAAGTCATAATTACAGTAAATATTAGTACTAGAATTACCATCTTCTTCCGCTTCATCTGAGGTCCAATTACAGGGGCAGTATCAGTCTATTCTGAAACATAATATCTGCTTGCTATATTGTATAGCATCTGTTTCTCAAAATAGTTTGATAAGTGGCCTTTGAACCAGAGCTAACACACCACAAATCTCACTTCAACAGTGTACACTTGCTTTAATAGAGCAAATGACAAGCCTAGACCATCTCTGTCTTTCAGAACCGAAGATCAATGCATCTGATCAGATCATCTTGCCGGTGGACTCCCCTGGTGTACCTGTTAGTCTACATTGCAACCTCACTACTGCCCACACCCCACACACAGAGAGTTTTTGGGTGAAGAATGGACGAGAAATTGCTAATACACGGACTGAGCAGCGGAGCACAGCATACAGGTGAGAATTATTGGGCAGTCCAGAAAATACTGATAGAAAGAGGATAAAAGGTCCAAAAAATATGACATTGTAAAAACTTGGCTTTCGGGCAGTAGATCTTTTTGGATTTAGATTTTTTTTTAAATGGCTGTGTGAATTCTTCCCACTGAAAATTGCATTAATTGGCTTGTTCGTTAAAGTAAAATCTAAAGTCTGATATTGAACTTTATTCAAAAAGTGAAAAACTCTAGTCTTCAGTTGGACTAATTTGTTGTAACTTTGGATTGTCACAAAGGATCACTAGTGGAGCACAAAACCACCATCGCCCCTCTAGACATACCACAGACTCTCCCTCGCCACAAGATAAGACCAATTGGTCACTTCCTTGTCACATTACATCAGTGATACAAAGAAGATCACGGCTAATATGCCCATGGTTTCCTTCCGCGTAGAATCCTGTTGCTGCTCTGAAATATCTCAGCGTCATGCCAACACTTTGTTCGCTACCGGCTTTTTGCTCCTCGAGGCCTAACTGCTGAAGTCCAGACTAATTAGTAGTAGTTTACTTCCTTGGTTTGAGTGACTGGTAGAATGAAAATATGGGATTGTATTCTCTCTTGTTGCAGAATTGTTAAACCACGGGCTGATGACTCTGGGGAATACATGTGTGTATACACATTTGAAATGGCTCCAAATGCAAATGCTACGATTGAAGTAAAAGGTAAGATTCTTGTTTTCGATTACTTAAACTTTGTGAACTAAATGAGAAAACGTCTGTCAGGCCACTCAACTGCAAAACTGTGTCAATGTTAAGTATAAATGTCACTTACATAGAATAGGGAAAAAAGTTAAGCTGTTAATTTTCTATCATATGAGTCATCATTAACAGTGCATTAATACAGTATATGCAAATCGACATTGAATACTGACAATACAAAAAGTTTTCTGACAGTGGTAACATAACCTTAATTTGTAAATAAGTCACAACACTAATGACTAATGCAGTAGTCATACTTAAAGTTAGAACTTGTGCCAATCAGAAGGAGAAAAAAAATTAGTTCGGTAAAAACTGAGCATTCATGCGGTATTCCTATGCTGCTGTGCAAACTAGGTTATTGTGTGCTCTATGGAATTTCAAAATCTCAGGTCAAGACTTGTGATGTATCACTCCTGCACTGCAAGAGAAACGATATGATGCATTTTTCTTTGACCCCTACCATTCACTCTCTGGGACCTATTGAACAACAGTCAAACATCTTGCCTTTGATTGGAGCATTTGACATGTTGCCATGCAATTAAATTGCAATCAATCGAGGGTATGCCCAGCCTTAAGTCAAACTTTACCCTAATGAGGACATGTGGTATAACAAATTGATGTTTGGATGGACAGGTCATCAATGGTTTCTTACTGAGCTTTGGTGGGATAAAGATGTCCTAGAAAAGTTAACAACCCAAGGCTGTGTGAAGTGACTCCTTGTTGAGAAAGATGTTTGAACTCATCCTGTGCAACGGTTATGACATAAAGCCCTCCCAAGGCTGTTGTCACTCTTGGCTTTCGCTCAGATGACGGTTTTAACAAAATGGACAGGCGACCGCAAATGTTCGACATGCAAACACAGAGCTTCCCTACAGGACATTTTTAGGGCCACTTGTCACAACAGAACCTCTTGTGATTTTGTAATTGAAAACTGGATTATCAAAAGACTAATTAATAGGGTATATAATCGTGTCAATAATGTCTAGAAAAGCAAACCAACCAGGCTAACCCGTGTGTTGTTTCACACAAACTGACTGCCAAGCCATCACCTTGAATAAGGAATCTTACTTGAGAAATGGCAAGTGAAGACCCTGTTCAAGAGAAGCTTGCCTGCGTGCGGTACATAAGCTAATTTGCTGTGGCATGGCTGGGCTGCATACTGAGCATGCCCTGCCTCTTTTTTCTGCGGTTGTCTTAGAGCGCTGCCTGATTGTGTAATGCGGGTGATGAGCATGTGTGTGTATGTGTTCCGCTTTTTACTGGCTTGAGAGCTGACGGGACTCGTGTCCGTTCAAGTGAAGTGTCCTGGCCGTCGCTGGGGCTGCAGGCTTGTGACTGTTGAAGCTTGCTATGTTTCATTCTCTATCCCCCAGAAAGAAAGTCAGCCTTTTAACTGGATACAGAGTGCACAAGTTTGTCCTTTATAAATAGCAACATTAGATGAGGCTAAAGCCAGATTGTTAATATTTTCTTTATTTTTCAACAAATTATCTTTTTTTAATTTCTCAAGGTGTTTGCAATCACTTGTGACCTAGGTAGTCAGCCTGCTGTTATGCTAGCCAGCTTTGCACTATGCTTCTTGGCAGCCAATTGCTGAGATCCCTCGCCTACAGTGTCCTTGGCACACTCATCCTTGCAGGATTCAGCTCTAGAGGCAACAGATGGAGGCTTCTGTGATGTTGTAGGATTAAGGCTGTGAATCCTGTCCCAGCCATCTCTGTTGCAGCACAGAAGTATATTGTCTGCGATACTAAGCTCACCCTCACTACATATTTGGTACCTCAAAAAACCTAACGCTTCTGAATGATAATGACTTTTCCTCGTGGAAAAGGCCAGTGTTTATCAAGACTACATATGGAATTGAAATACAATATAGTTGTTTTATTAAAAATATTATATGGAAATTTACACAATTTATAAAAACAACAACAACCGTGGCATGCCAAATTTGTGTTTGTGGGATTATTTCAATAAAGTACTGGGCCTCAATGAATTGCTTGCATGTTAAAAACCGGTAAGCTAAAACTAGCATCTATAACTGACTTTTATATGTTCGTCACTCTGGTTCCTTAGTAAAGCTACACAAATCCTGGGTCACGTAAAAATATGAACTAACCGATAATGAATGTTAGAGAAATGGCGTGCGTCAATTGAGAGATGGTAAGGTCAACCAAGATGGGTATTATTCTAAGGCTACGTTTACACGACAACGATGTTGCGCAATAACGCAAAAGTGGCACTTTGCTACTTGAAGACATGTTTCATACACTGTCGAACAGTCCACGTGCACTGACGTCATCAGCATCTTCACCCTCTTCATTGACAAATACAGTATATTGGAGCGTCAACAACTGTTCTGGAGTATGGAAGTCTGTTGTCACCCAAAACTCACTTTCGCATTGTAAAATATTTTGATGGCAATGACAGAGGGAAGTGTTATCAAGATTTCGTCTCTGGAAGGAGCTTTCAAATTTTTGCGTTTTCAGCCCCCAAAACACTGTTGCCGTGTAAATGATAGGGCTCTCTGGAAAAGTTTTTGTGTTGTCATCCCCGTTGCCATTGTCGTATAAACAGCCCCTAAGGTGCCAAGATTTCTAATGCCAACATATACGGTAGCAAACTGTAAACATAAGTACAATAACATGATATTGCTGATTTTATCATTCCCTGAAGTCAGCTATTATTTCAGTAGGCTAATGAGTCTTGATTAAATTTTGAAATTGAAAAGGAATCTTAAACATGCGCAGATAGCAAATTACCATATACCATCTGCTCTGTTAGTTTGGCGGCAGCTTCCAAGTTTATAAATTAATAGAGGCTACACTTCCAACTCATTATTGCCGCTGAAAAAGAAATAAAAGAAGTCATTTCATACCAACTGTATATGTCTGTATATTTACTATAGTATGTTTGCAATGAACAAGGTAATTGAAATAAGTGCTAGCCAAAGAATTTTGGATATTTCTGCATATCATCACAAGCAGAACAGATTGCATGGTGCCAGCAGTGGATTTAACAGTCTCTCAGTCATCCAATAATGTCCTAATTCGCACCTCCTTGTCTCACAGCTATGACCTCGACCCTCCTCGAACGTCCCTTTTTTTTCTTCTAAATCTTAAAAACACTATTAATTGGAGGAGTGTGAAACAGAGTTCTGCTGCTTTGGTAAAATTTCAGTTGTCTGCGTGCTGTCACTCGTTGACATAATACAGGACAGGGATAAGTCGCAAATGAGCTTGGCCACTCCCCTGCTAGAGCAGCACGTGGGCTCCATAATTAGAGTGGGGGTGATGTCACCAAAGAACTCAAGACCCTCCCTCCATTATCTGTGTGCAGCTGAAAAAAATGATCACTCTGGGCCTTATCCCGCTTAATTGCATGGAAGCAATTATTGTAATTTTGGAGGATTAGGAGCACAGCCTTAACCACGCGGAGTCAAATGAAGTGTCTCACCTGTTCTATTGGCAGATAGTTGTGACTTGGCGCGTGGCATTTGTGCTTTCTCTAACCCTGGTCTTGACTAGACATTATCCTTGCGTTCATGAATTAGAACCAATTTTTTTTTTTTTTCCTTTCGCTTTCCAAACTCTTTTGTGGAATTTACTATAGTTTTTGAATTGGAACATCTGGAGCTCTAATATCTCACTGATCTCTCCCTCTCATAACTGCAGTACTACTTACCCCCCCCCCCACACACACACACACACCTTGTGATGCTACTCATTTTAGGTATTGGGTTAAATGGATGATCGAACGTCCATAAGTACAAAATCAGACAGCAGGTTGCCTATTGATAGCAGATTAACATCAAGGGATGGCTTGAAGACTTTTAATATTCTTTGACACAAACATTTTAATGTCATATACAATGTCTTTAAAATTTGTGGAAACATGGACAGATAATCACACAATGGATTATTGGTTCCTCTCATCTTGTTTCCTTCAAGTCATACTATTCCTAGTTTAGTTAACCATCTACTCTTCCCTCTTTTCACAGCAAAACCCGTTATCACCGGCCACAAACGAAGTGAAAATAAAAATGAAGGGGAAAATGCAACGATGTACTGCAAGTCGGTTGGGTATCCACATCCCACCTGGACATGGCGTAAATTGGAAGGGACTTCATCTATAGTATGACATTTGGATTAATATTTTCAAATACGTAATGTTGAATCAAATGTACTAACTAAGCAATTTAACCCTTTCAGGACATCGACAACTCTACTGGACGCTTCTTCATCACAAATCGAGACAACTACACCGAGTTGAATGTCATAAACCTGGATTTAAACACAGATCCTGGGAAGTATGAGTGTAATGCGACCAATGCTATTGGGACAACTGCTGAAATTACCATCCTCCGGGTACGAAGCCATCTCGCGCCACTTTGGCCATTCCTGGGCGTGCTTGCGGAAATTATCATCCTCGTAGTCATCATTGTTGTGTACGAGAAACGCAAGAGGCCAGATGACATCATTGATGGTAAGACAACTGAAAGATGTATTTCTTACTGTACCTTTTGTGGTTTTTGGACATATTCAATAAGAAAGACTCATGTTAAAGCAATGTCTTGTTCAAAATTAGGGTTGGGATCAAGATCCTACTTCATCCCAAATATTATCAAAAAAATCAAAGGAGCTATCAGATGAAGATCTACAAGACATCACAATGTATATAAAGAGCTAATTTGCGAAATGAAGTGAAAGCAAATGAGAAATAAAAAATTACCAATTGCGCAATGCAGTTAAGGTTAAATGTTAATGCAAACATGCAATTCAGAAAGCATGTTTTTGTCACCTTTAAACGACAGAGCTTAGAACAAGCTTGTGCAATTAATAATGCTTTACCATTTTATTTTTCATATTGAATTCAACGCATTCAATGAAACAAAGTTAACAAAGCGGTTAGTAACGTAAGTTAAAAAATGTAGAAACATGAAATGTTTTCATTTGTCCCACTGAATGTGAACATGACCCAAAGCAGGGTAAACACATACGTACCACCTTTTACAGTTCTTTAAATGATTTGTCATTGTAAATATTGAATGCAATTAATATTTGGATTGTTGGGCCAAACAAATTGAAGAGTAGAAACCACTCTCAACACACCTTAATCCACAGATAATTTCTCAGAACAATCTTGCAGAGAAACTTTGAATTGGGCCTAGAGCCAGGCGGTCTACCGAAAATTTACCTTTACCGAAATGTTTCACGATGACCGACGTAATTTTGACCATGTCTTTAAATTCAGTGTTTAATGAAACGAAAAAAATTAAGTCTTTTCAGGCCGGTTTTAACTATGTGTTGTTCGGCTATGCTCATTCCCCTTTAAGTACATCAAGCGTCCTGACGTGTGACTTCACGTGACTGTCAGGAAATCAAACAAACAAGCCTTTGCTATCAACCGGTACGCTAACGATAACACTATAAGTGAACGTGATAAAGTTGGATAATAGTGAAACGGCTACTGGTAGCCAGGCCACAGGTATTTCGAGTATAGCATTAGTCGATGCTCATAGTGTGGTGTTGGTGTTAAACAATTGTGTTGAGTAATCATGTCACAGCAGCCATTAAAGTCAACCATTCAAGTCATCCAAGCTGTTATAAATGTTCATACTTGAATGCTTATTCTTTCCAAGATATTTTTAGATGCTTAATGTTTACACTGCATGTACAATTGTTAAATATGTTAAATTTAAAGCTGGTAACTAAATCAACGAGAAACGGTTCATTTGTATTTCATATATTGATTAAGATTTTCAAAATATATAACAGTCCGCTTGGGCAAATTTATCATCATTTATCGTTATCGAGGTAAATCCGCTCAATTCACCTTGATAAGAACTTAACGCAATATCGCCCAGCCCTAATTGGGCATTTGATGAGTTAGATCCTAAAGAAAAAGAAAATGCTCTATTTTCTTTACCAATTGTAGGTATGTGTCTACTCTGCTTCAGTAAACTTGAATTTGGGCAGCTGATTTGCCTCAAGACGGGAACAGCAAGTATTGCCTCACGTAATCCCTGTGCTAGAAAAATGCAAATATGACATTTATAGATTCACAATAGCTAAACAATAGAAGAACAAACCTTTTGAGGAGTTGCTCCTTTGACTGACAGCAATAGTAACAATGGTGCTATAATATAATGTGCATAATGCAGATGTGTAACTGAATTGGTTACTATTCTTCCCTCCCCACTTCTTTCCAAACGGCGCCATAATCTAAATGGGTGGTAAGTGAGAGATTCTGCATGGTCCTAGAGATGTCTTTTATCAGTTGTTTTAAGAAGCCTACTGTCCATTGCCCCAACAAATCAAGTGTGAATTTGGCTCTATCCCAGTGTTAAATATTTGACGTACTGCCAGAGATTCAATATTCTTCTCGAAATATAATATTAGGTTATGCGAGTGCTATAGTGAATAAACAAAAAATGCTTTGGATGGCTCCCTTTTGAAGCCTTCTGTGTTGCTGCATCGCACAAAATGGGCTTCAAGTGTGGGCAGACATACTGTAAACAGGCAGGTAAACAACGCCTGCGAACACAACTTTGTATTAACACGCTCATCCCTGCAGCAACAACGCTTCAGGCAAGCTGAGACTGAACATCGTCTTATTCATCTACCACTTAGTAAAATGCGATTTAAAAATAAAAGCTGATGAAAAAAAACCTAATTTAAAATTCGGAAAGCGTTTCTGAATGTATTCAACAACAATGCGTCTTTAATATTGTCCTATGCTTCTGATGGAGCAGAAATCACAAGCAGGATGTGACCGCTTGCAAATGTCTCTATACCCCAACGGCATCCCCGAGTCAACAAAGGTTAAATCTAACCTTTCCTAATGCGACTTCATCGCCTTCAAAATTCAACATACGACTACAGCCCCATTATACTGAAACAAGCGTGACAGGCCCTGCTGTCATTATGTATCACAGCGGGGCAACCAAACACTCTAATACAGCCTAAACAGAGCTCCGGGGTACATCTTGCTTTTGTTGTTTTAAAGCAAACAAAGACTTACTCAGGAAAACGTGTAGGGAATATTAAACAGCTATGTTTTGGTTCGACTTGAGACGTTCCTCTTTTCCCCCATCACACTCAATCCCAGTTAGTGAAAGAATATGCATGTGGTATTGTAGCAATGTTACAATGCACATTTACAGTAACTCAAGATTTTATCTACAATTTTGTCATATGTGTATTTAAAATATGTGCTTGGTAGCCAATTTTGCCGAAGTCAAACAGTATTAGAAATAAACACACTGGCAACGCCGGGTCCATAAAGAAGCACAAAATATATATTACTATATATATATATATACGGTTATATAACGTCATACTAAAGTAGGTTGATCTTTTTCTTACCTTATACAACTTGAAGCAGACATTATCATCGGATCTAGTAAATCTTTGGATTCACACATAACCTTCATATACCGTTCTGGGATCACTTTCGTCAACGGGTTTGTTCCCCCCTTTTGATTTAATCTGTTCAAGTGCTAGGAAGGCAAGTTCTCTTAGAGCAATACACGTAATGACAAGTGAGTTAAACGTCGCGAGGATATCAGTAGCTTCATAAAATGCTGTTAAAATTCTGTGACAAAGTGCACATCAGAACACACTAATGTTCCCAATATTGTTTGTGTTGCTCTTGAAGGGGGAACAAATTTGATCTTTTAACTCAAGATTATGAACACATGGTTTAGGGAGTCCGTGAAACTACATAAACTTGAGTCGCAATCTGTGGTGGACGCGAGATCAAGGCACTATGTGGTAGCAGCCCATTTTAAAGAATTTTAAAATATTTTTTAATTGCGACACATTTTTGGCATTCAAAATTCTTCCAAATCTATGAGGCAAAGGACTTTACAAGTTTGAAAAAAATGTTAAAGTTCCTCTTTGCAATTGATAACATCTAAATATACCCACCCAGTATCAATATCTGAAAAATAAGTTATCCATCTATGATCTACAGTATGTTTAAGTACTGGTAGTTTGTTCTCTGAAAATATCACAACAATATAGCAGTTAACAACATCTGCTATCATGGGACAAACAACAAAATAAGAATAAAATGCTTTAGTTAAATAAAATATTTGCACGCATCCATCCATACACAGCTGAAATTCAACATGTGGATGGCCTCCAGTTGGTTTTATCCAAAAATGAAACGATTAAGGTGGATTATATGTATTTGCTATGTTTACGCCAGTCAAATCAGCAGTGAGGACTCTCAGTTCACGAGGCACAACCTCTCTAAAATCTCCTTTTTGCGTCCCGGATTCCCGCCGGTTTTGGCCCCCTGTCTGCGTGCTTTATGACTTGCTGTATATGAACACTTCTCATGATCCATGGTCAAGGGCTCTGAGGCAGAGGCTCGCATTTATACCTTGTGTTTCAAATCTAGTTGCTTGAGATTTTTTACTGTGTGATCATTTTTTAATTAAAAAAAAAATCCTTTTTGACATATGATTTCAAACTAAAATTATGTGGTTACGACTGTCACACAGTAAAAATCTGTTGTCATGTGCTTGCAGAGGCAGTATAGTAAACACAGCTTGTGTGGTGTATGCATAGGAGGTGAGAAAATGGTGGCATATGCAGAAAGATCTACTGCCTCAATTGATTGCAGTACCGTGTTTGATGACTAACAACATGACTGCTGTATTACTGTGCTTCATATTAACGCCATGGAATGCTGCTGTAACACTGCCAATCTGCGATTTTGTAACTGCATGTGGCTGCTTATTTACCAGGTGATACATTTGCATCTGTATGCCAAACACCAATCACCTTTTCAAGGTCATCAAATGGACTGATACCCACTTTTAAGGACTCGTTTCCACCAAGTTATGGTTCAATTCAGTACTAGGGATTTGGTTCATTTTTTTCAGTTGTCTATGTCGAAAGAAATGAATTCAGCCATAGAAATCAAGACTAACTCGGCATCTGAAGCAACAACCTCACAATAAGCAGAGTAAATTTTGTTTAGTTACACTCCACAGTAATATGTCTCATTTTGTCTTAGCTAAATTATTGTCTCACAACCAAGCTATCATTTCATAATATTTGCATAGTCAACACAGCTTTTACCATTCAGTGCTCGAAACGCACGTGTAATTTGGTTTTACCAATTCAAATTGTACCCTTGGTGGAAAAGTGCCTTTGCAGACCAGTTGTTTCTTTGATGTTTCTCAAAATGATGTGGAAAATACAGCCTTTTGAAAACAATTAAACTAATGTTCCACTAATTGGGGGAAAAAATATGACTATTCTCATTCAGAGTTGATATACTAGTATTATCAATCAGTAGTAAATACGCAGATTTTAACTGTGTTGGGCTGTAGGGAAATCATAAAACCCCTATTATACTGCGGGAAACTAAAAAGAAAAATCTGTGTTAATGTGCCAAATTGGTCACAATAGCTCATCTGTGTATTTTGGGAGGGGGCTTTTCAAAAATACTCTGTGATATTGCTGGGTGTAATTAAAAGGCCGTTTCAAATGAGCCATCTGTAAGCCTCCTTCAAATAGGCTCAGTCTGAAATTGAATAGCAAACCCCAAGGGTTAAAATTAGATTTGTGGTAGCGTTAACGGTCCATCACGGTGTTGTCAAATTTCACTACTTAAACGATATGTCACTGCTGACCGTTTTACCACGCTAATGTAGACATGCAGCTTTACCGCTTTCCAAGAAACTTCACTCTCAAATGTTTCCTTTTAATTTGACACAGTTTGTGCATAGAACGCCGCTGACTTGTGTGATTTCGAAGCTTATCACGAGTGCACGGCTGTGTCACACCACCATTTAAAGCAATCTGTTCTCTCAGCAAACGTTCACACTTGACTGATTCGGTGGCCTATATTGAGTAACTTCTCCAAGTCGATTTTTCTCATCTTTTTATATGCCACAGTGAAATAGCTACCTGTGCAAAGTTGATGTGCTAGATTTGGAATACTGTACATTATTTTATCAACCTTATCTCACATTTGTCTCCTGTTTTTGTTCTTTTTTCCATCCCTCATTCTTCACGTCAAAGATGATGAGCCAGTTGCACCAATGTAAGTCAACACACACAAAACATTTCCTCAAATAGTGGCCATCCTCAAATACAAGTATTCCAGTTCTTCATAAGTGTCCATTGTATTTTGTTTTAAAATCCAATGGCAAAGTCTCTTTACCCATAAAGAAGAAAAGTATTGGTGACTAATTAATGCTGTTATCGTTAACTCCCAAACATGTATTAACTCTGTTGCAAACCAAAAACAATAGAACACATCTCTCAAATTAAGAGTCAGAGTCTTAATGCACGTTCTTAAAAAGTTCCATGACTAGTATGAAATGTTATTTTAAATTGCAGTAAGTGAAGACCTTTCGCTAACAAGGCCACCCACCAATCTTACTTGTGTCTATTTTCATGTTCTGGGGCCAGCCCAGTCTGCTATATTTTAGATATTTTTATTGACCCTTTTTTAGGACATTTTTTTTTTTGTAATTTAAAAAAGTTCTCCTTATAGAGACCTATAAAGATCCTATTTTGGGTCATTCTACATGACCCAATATGTGATGACCACACATGTGGATGCCAGCTCTCAATTATAACAAATTATTATTATTCATTAATACTCCTTTATACATATATATGTGTAAAACTCTAAAGTGATATGATAATAAAATCAAATACACGAAAAACAGAAATACACTGTAGTTTATTATTATTTTTCAAGTTTGATAGTATTTAACTTATAGCCTGCAGGGTTTCCCACAGTGCTTTACAAGCCTGGCGGGCCCTGTCGATATTTGACAAAACGAGCAGCAAAAGCAAAATGAACATCAAAAATGGACTAGGAGTAGCGTACAAGTGTCAAGTTCACTAGAGACAGCTACCACTCCTGCTGTACATCAAAAATGGGATGAGAGGAGTAGCTTACATGTGTCAAGTTGGCTAGTGACAGCTAGCACTCCCCTGCTCTAGTGACGGAGAAGGAGAGTATTTAATGTCAAAAAATGTTTGCAGATCTTCACGGTAAACTATTGTGTGATCCAACTTATTCCAACATTATTATGGAGATAGTTAGCATCCACACAGCGGTTCGATTATTTTTTTTGCATCACCTTACCTTATATTTGTACGTAAAGGCGCTGTCCACATCGTCGGTGATCATCCTGTATAAGATGTTGGTCACAAGAGTCCGGAAGCTTGCTCCCCGGTTAATAAGCGACTTTGCGTGGGTTTTTTCATATTCTTGCTGCCCTGGTTATTTGAATCCTCTACCATGTGCAGTTATTTGAGTTCACTACTTTTTTCGCCTCACTTTTACGGCTTCTCACCGCGGTTTCCCACTGTTTTTTTCTAATGTGTCCCGTTTCGTGATCGCGTGTTTTTTGTGTGTGTTCAATAAACTGTTGTACGCAACCCCTCTGCATTTGTTGTCCAATTTGTGGTCAAGCCTCGCTTCCGCATTCGTGAACCATTTGTTGCTTTTTATCTGAGGACTTGAGTTATTGATTGCAGCTAATAGATAGATAAACAATACACATACTATCGATGACGAAAAAAATAACATGGTCATTGTGGTGTTTTCTGATTGTTGCCAAAAGTGGGTGGTCTTGAACGCTCCCTATTGCAGCACCAGCGCAGAGTGGAAAAGAGAATCACGTTTGCTTACAATGTGTCTCACCGTGCTTCGAGTACAAATAGTACACGACAGTCCTCTTAGATCTCAAAGTGCAAAATAAGGCGTCATTATAACTAGGGTTGGGAATCTCTGGCATGAAGCCGATTCATATGTATCTAGATACACAGGTTATGATTCGATTAAAAAAACGATACATTTTTAAGGCCGAGCAATTCGATGCGATTCGATACAGTGTAAGAACGATACGGTTCGATAGAGTGAAAACGATACGATAGTAAATATTTGTTGTGGGTGTTTGTACAGTATTTTAAACATAAAAAAGACCACATTTCTAATACAGCAAAAATAAAACAACAAAAGTTCATACCAATGTTTTTTTATTTTTTTTACGAAAAAAAAAAATAAGGCTTACTATATGACCGTCATTTTGTTGGATGGGATTGATAATAAAACTCCAGTGACAGACAACAATAAAGTGCAGCAATTCAATTACTGTATTTCCTGGTGTTTTTAACACAAGAGGTAAGTAATTTAAGTGCAAACTTTCAACGTAAACATCTTGCAAACAAAAAATATTAATTATATGCAGCAGCTCTAGGAAAAAAAAAAGAATTAAACCTGCTAGTGTTATCATAAATAATAAATTATGCTTTACGACTGGTATAATTGGGGGAATAAAAACATGGCATTTTAGACAGACAGGTCAATAATCATTACTTTAACCTAAAACACAGCAAATTCATTCACTTATGCCTGTGCTTCCTCATTTTTTATTCCTCATCACTGTCCATATCTTTCTTGAAGGGCAGATTTTTCTTGAGGAAGATCAATTAATCCACATGTTCATGTTTAAGTAGACTGCGTTTCGTGGAAACAATATGCCGCCCTTTCCACCATTGTAGTGGGTTATTTTTCAGGGTTAAAAACTCACGATCTCCGTACCGCTCCACACTTCACACAAGCTCGGTCCCATGCGAACAGATCTGGCTGCCTTAATCACTTCAAAGTCCGACTTTTGTTTTCCTGGGTGCGTTGAAAATCATTCGCTGCACGTCGCTGCCGTCGGTGATCACACTGTCCATTGTTTTAGCATGTTGCTTCGTTGCCACTACTAGTTTCGTTTTGGGCTGTGAAAAAAATGCTACGGAGCGTGGTTTCGTTAGCTCTCGCGTTGTTATGACACGCCTGTGACGATCGGGTAATGTCGGCGACTAGTAGATGTTCTGCCGAAATGCATGGGGAGTTAAGGCAACCACGACTGTGAGTAGTGCTTGTCCATATTATATCATGCGTGCGGTCTCGATCTAAGTGCGCCGTGTGGTGAATGACACAAGCGCAGCATGTGAAGTAAAAGCTAAATTATTATCATATTACGCAATGCATTGAACTAGGCATTAGAAGCCGACTCTTGTGCTCGCGAGAGCCGAATTCTATTTCTACTACCGGTTCATTGAATATTTAATGGGTAATTACTGTCGAATGGTAATTTTACTATCGATACATCTGTATCTCTCACCTGTAAAACCGGATATCCGGTCGTATCGGTTTATCGTTCTCAAGCTTAATTATAACCTGTCGGGCAGAAAATGATGCCAATAGCCAGCAATCAAACTATGTTTAAGACTCAAGATTCATTCGTTTTTAAGCAAGCTTCCGGACTCTCGGAGCAACATTTGATAAACTGAGACACAGGCAGGATGATCACAGACGACGTGGACAGCGCATTTACAGTACGTGACAAAAATAAGGTAAGGTGATGCAAAAAAGTTATCAAACCGCTGTGTGTGTGTGTGTGTGTTTGTGCTAATACCATCCACACGACAGCTCCGGATGCTAACTATCTCCATAATAATGTAACAAATCAGGTTATACTATAGTGGAGGTATTTGCTTGCGTTCCTGAATGTAATGCATGACTTACGGAGGTGTGGCTGACAACAGCCGTGTGTTGTATAACTTTCCAAAATAAAGAATTGCAACGTTACTAAGCGGGTGACACTTTGTAGTCGTTACAAATTATAATATTGGAATAAGTTGGATCACAGTAGTTTAGCGTGAAGATCTGCAAACATTTTTTCACATCACTCTCCGGCTCCGCCACTAGAGCAGGAGTGGTAGCTGTCTCTAGTGAACTTGACACATGTACGCTACTCCTAGTTTCATCCCATTTTTGATGTTCATTTTGCTTTTGCTGCTGGTTTTGTGAAATATCAACAGGGCTATCCTTGCCATTAATATTATGTTCGGGTTCAAATTGGAAGGGCAGAATGGACGACATGTTTATGTAGTTCACAAGTGACACTGTGGAAGACCGGCAGCGAGCCCATTTGACGTCACCAAGCTGCGACGTCAACAACAATAATGGCGACCTACTAGTTAAAATAATTTTACAATTTTTTTTAAAAACGAAAACATTAAGAGGGGTTTTAATATCAAATTAGTATAACTCGTACTAGCATTAATGTTCTAAGAACTACATGTCTTTCTATCCTTGGATCCCCTTAATGGTTAAGAGTAGGAATGTCTCGATCACATATTTTTGCGAGTCAACTGATTTTGAGAATCTGACAATATTGAGTCCTGATCAGTTACTGAAAAAAAAAGTCTTTTTAATTTTTTTTATTTGAACAAAATTTCATGTTACAGTACTGGACTGTTTACAGTAAGTCTTCTTCCGCTTTTTCTGGGAGTGTTGCAGAGTATAGAAAGTATTTATATATTTGTTTCTTTTGGCAATTCCACTGTATTTCTGGATTATTTTGTTACTTTTTAGCCTTTTATGTACCGTATTTTCCACACTAAGGCGCATTGGAATATAAGGCGTACCTTCAATGAATGGCATATTTTAAAACTATTTTCATATATAGGGTGCACCGCATTGTAAGGCACAGTAATAGTAGTAGTGCTTGGGGTTGCGTTATGCATCCAATAGATGGAGCTGGGCTAAAGGGAATACAGTATCACGCCATGATTAACAAGTAATGAGCCATATATAAGGTGCATTGGATTATAAAGCCCACTATCGACTTTTGAGAAAATCGAAGGCTATAGGTGCGCCTTATAGTGCGGAAAATACAGTTGTGTGTGTGTGTGTGTGTATATATATATATATATATATATATATATATATATATATGAATATATATATATATATATATATATTTACAGTATATCTATATAACGCTTTTTTTTTTTTTTTTTTTTTATTAAAAACGCAATCTTTTCACCTGATTCCGATCCTCAGAAAAAATGGCCCAATTTCCGATCATGTGATCGGATCGGGGACATCCCTAGTTAAGACCTACAATACTTTCTCTTGACAGTCATTTAAAAGAAGCCAGTAACACTGACCATTAACTTTCTTAATGCTAATGCCCTTTGAAATAAGGCCTCCCAAATGTGTAGTTGAATAGAAAATATTGGGCCATTATTTGTGGAAATACAGTAACTCTTGACTGCAATTTCACCTGTTTTTACTTTCATGTTTTCAAAACCATACCCACTTCCTTCATAGGAAAACCAATTCTACAAACAACCACAAAGACAAAAACGTTCGCCAAAGGAACACAAAATAAGCAACCGACTCAAGTAAGACTCTGTGGACACTGATGGCGGGAGCTAAATATAGAACGCGCTGCCGAGGATTATCCGTGGTCATGGCTTCTCTTTATTTTCTCTTCACAGATGAGATGGGAAAACGCTACGTGGCGGCATCTGAGTTGCGGCCAGTCTTAAGGGAGGAAAAATTAAATAAAATATCTTGTCTCTTTTTACAAGAAACAATATCAGCATAACACTGGCAACAAAGAGAAAGTGGAGTGGAAAGTCTTAAAGCATGCCTTGTCGCGTGGAGATGTCAAGATGACAAACAGTGACTATAAATCACCACAGAGGTGTACACATTTTTTTCCTGATGTGATGTTGATGTCTTCATATTTGATTTGAATCCTGGCCCTCAGATGAGGCAACCTTCCCTTTTGTATGACATATCATGTAAATGCATGCAAAGTTACGCAATAGGATACTCAGAATAGACATCTTCTGTTGTTATACCTCATGTGGCTTTTGTTTTGCATCCCAAAAGGTTTTTTTATTGTCATGCTAAAATATATATATTTATATATATATATATACACACATATATATATATCTATATATATAGTCTTCTTCCTCTTGAACATTTGTACAGCATATCATGGTCATTTAATGTTTGATTTTGTGACGATGAGTCCACTTTTAATAGGTCTTTTATCGTGAAGCAAGGGCTTCAGTGACTGGCAGTATTTAAATTTAATGGAGAGTGAATACAGAAATTTGTGTGTTAAACTTAACTAAATATCAATGGTATGTGTATTATTTTAATTTCCTTTTGAGAGTAATTTAGAGCGTCTTGTATACGTTGCAGTATGAGTGTTAAAATGATAGGAAATCTGTAAAAAAAAATATTTTTTTTAACATTTCCTAATTTAATGAATATTTTTATTTTGTATTTTTCTTTGACTATATAGCATGGCTATAATCCTATGCAAAATGTATTCTTGAATAGATTAAATGGAGGGCAGTTTGTTTTAATCTGTCAAGCTTTAATATCGTGGGATCCCTTGGAAGCTGGCATAGTGACATTAACTGCTGTAGCTGCATGACTCCTCCTTTCAATACAATGTACTGATGATGTGTGTTGCGATGGGAAACGGACCTGCTTTGTTGTGTGAACAGAGGGACCAGAGTATATAGCCACGATCAAACATAAGACCAATATTTTTTTTCTAAATAAAAAATTTAAAAAATGAACTTTTGGGAAAGTTTTTGTTGAAGTTGTGGTAATCAAATCAACCATTTAAATGTCCTAAGTGCTAATGCACAACTACAAAGCGAGTGACATTGGCAGTGCAAAGCGAGTAAACTCCTACATAGGGAACAGCGTGGGAAAAACAGCAAACAAACACAGAAGTGCAACTCTGACTTGACCTCTTCTCTGCCTTCACTTGTCAATGATGATTCACTCTTCGAGTATTTTCCTCAGCTCACCCTCTACCTGCTCCACAAAAGCCGGGAAGCTGGGATCCAGCAGACAAACACGCACGAAGGCGTCCAGGTCTCTGGGTTGTGAAGGCGCGTGACGGTACAGCCCAGGCAACGTCAGAGGCGTAATTCCCAAAAGGTTCTGATGAAATTTAATACCTTATATCAGTACAACAGGTTCTCAATGCCCCGAGAAAAAAATTTGCGAAACATAGTTTTGTTTTATACTATGTCCCTAGTTCCCAACTTAATTGGAATTGGGGTTTGTATTTTATCGTTTCATGTTGTCTTTCATTTCCACTTATTCTTTAGTGTCCTCCAGCCGTTGTGTCTTATGCAGATGAGGCTTTGTGTCCCGTTAGTTTGCATGGTCAGTTTTATGCTTTTTAACATTATAAGCATTTTATAATGTTAATTTATTAAGCCTTTATTGAGCAAGTGACTTTGACCTGGCGTCCACACACTGTATGTGGACACATTTTGGGTCATTTAGGCCATTAGGTCATTTAGGCCACAATATCATTTGCCAAGTGGCCAAAATATATGTGCACATGCAGTATGTGGATACCAGATCTCAATACTGATATTATTTTAAAATGATTAATGATCATTGTCATATATTTTTTTGTTGAATGAAATACAAAGTTAATATCATTTCTATAAAAATAAAATCTAAAAAATAAAAAAGATTAAAATAAAATTGATTTTTATTTTAATTAAAATGTTTTTTAAAAAATATACACATGTAGTTATTTTCTTAATTAATTGGCCTGTTGATTAAGAATTGTTTTTATTAACTCAAAGAAAAATGATGAATTCGACCATTGGCTGCGCTACACTTCCATTCCGTTGGCAGCGATATAAAATTTTGATTTTCTTCTTTAAATTCTTAAAATAGTACATATTTAAGTAAGCTTAAGTAATTATTTTTCAAAATGAGTCTTTGACTGCTAATGAGTTAACTAAGTGCCCCATTAAGGGCAAGGATTGTGTTTACATACGTTTTTGTTTTTTTTGTGGACTTTTTTACACTTTCTATAAAATATTTTGATTATTTCTGTTGAAGATAATGATGGATTGTTTGATGTCAACAGAAATAAAGTAAATCACACAAGGAAAAAAAACATCAAAACCAAAATCCATTAAATTGGAATTCAGATTTTTATACAGGGGGCAGAATTGTTTTTTTAGGCTCAAACGCCCAGCCCAATTTGTAGTTGGCTAGTAATTGGCTAAAGATAACTTGAATCAAATACATACCTCAGCAAGGCGCTTGATGGACAGCGATCCTTGCACAACCTCTGGTTCAGCTCTGGCTGCCTCACCCTGCTGTGGACACTGCTTCACACACAAAATGAAATGAGAAAGCTGTGACCAGAAACAGCACGACATCGTAGAGTAGAGAGTCCAATCAATTGGCTTCATTACTAATTGAAAAATATCTAGCTCTCCCCTCCCTTCTTTATAGCTCTTTTATCTTTATTGGGAACCCCTTCAGTGTGTCTGTTTGCTAAAAGGTCACATTCCACCCTACTGGCACGGTGACCACCCATGTCTCATCCACTGCATGTCACACATGGGCAACCTAACATAGATATACAGGATATAAAATATTCAAAGAATTACAGTGGACACGTTCCAAAGTAGAACCACCACCTCCCAATAGCATTAGTGTCTAATTGTGATTTACGGTAACAGTATTACAATATTTATTTTTAGCATCGTGTTATTATGGATATTTTCATCAGTTTGGGGTAGTCGCTACTAGTAATCAAATCAGAATATATTCGAATAGAAGGTAATGGTTATATTTTCATTTATACATATGAATACAAAGATATCAGACTGACTAGATAGTTCAGAACATACTGCATCAGTGCATCATAGTCCCTCAAGCTGCTGCGGCACCAATGTGACCTCTAAAGATGACAAAATTGTAAACAGCACCATCTAGTGCCCAAATATATGAAGCTGACCTAGTTGAGACAATCCTCATAAATCAGTTGCCATGAACAGTCTGTCATTATCACTGCGGCGACACGTGGCGTTCGCTCTCAGTATTTTACGTATACAGTAATATATATTAAATTATACGGTTGCCAACTCATTACTCACACTCTCATATTGCAATAGAATGAACATTTGAAGGCGGTCCTTGCCTTATTACTGATTTCCCATTCCCACTAGGTAGATTAGGCTATAAATAACAAAAGCTATAGCAGTAATTTAAATTTTAGTTAACATTTATATATATAAAAAATAAATAAAAAAAACATGATGGACACATGTCATATTGCCGAGTTTGGTTGCCCCTTCTGCCTGAATAGAACACACATATGATTTTCGAAACTCAAATGATGGCTTCTGGAAAAACTGATGTTTTGGACAACATTTTTGGGTGGTGTAATCTGTTTTTAAAAAAACTACTTCAACACAATGCCTCCACCCTCCCTCCCGCCTCCTCCTTTCGTCCCTACTCTTACTGGCAATGAATAATGTTACCTAAAACATTTTTGGGTGGCGATTTTAACTACGTATACATACTTGTTCTCAAAGTCAATAAAATCACATTGGGCTGATTGTGTCCAACCATCAAGGTAGAACTGTACAATTATATTATAAAAAAAAAAAAAAAATCTTACATAATTTTAAATTAAATGAATTGACAAAATGGGTCACCTGTGTCACAGTGACAGGGACGTCAGCTAGGGGCTGATTATTTGGCGGCAGGGCGTCTTCTAGAGTGTTGACGGGCAGAAACTCCCGGAGTCTTTCTGCGGCACTCAAGCACTCTTTGATGGCTTGCGACTTGTTACTGCCGTCAAACTGCATCCTGATCATGCAGCCTGATCCCTGAGGAAACACGTTCAATTTCGCTGCTGTCACTCCCAGCTAACAATTGAATAATCACTGTTATTTGTTTGTTGCCTTTTTGAAATCAGCATCTCATTAGAACCGAAAGAAGGTTGTTGTTGTTTTTTTTATGGAACAAAAAGCCCAAAAAATATAATGGGCAACAACTGACAGGCACAATATATATATATATATATATATATACACATACACACACACACATATATAGGAGTCATGGTCAAAAACCTCACTTTGACAGTTTTGCGAAGCATCAGGTTGTCTGATTTCTGGTGGGCTTTGAGCACATTTCCAGCACCAATCAAAGGAAGTGTCTCCTGTAACAGCAAAAATTGAAAATGAGTAGCCTATGTATCATATTGTATCGTGTAATATTCATTCTAAAGTGAGAGACGTCACTACACAATGTCATTTGATGTTTGCGCCATTACTAGTACTCAAATCTGTCAGCAGGGGTCTCTATTTTCTCAGTTACTTTTGAGGACGTTTTGGGCTCTGGACTGTCGTTCATTTGACGGTAGGATTAATACAGGGAAAAAAAGACGATAGGAGTCACCCTGGTCAGTGGATTAGGACCCCTGCCTCAAAGATATGAGGTTCTGTATTCTCATCTCTATTTGAGCCTGTTTGAACCGCATGTTCTTATGAGTTTTCTTCAGGTACTCTGCCTTCCTCCCACATTCCATAACACACGAAGTTCAATGAAGACCCCATAGTGTCCTAATATGTGAACGGTTGTTTATCTATGTCTATGTGGCCTTTGATTTGTCAATGATTAGCAAGTAAAGATTCATAGTTGAAGGGCTTTAGGGCACTCTATATTGCATTTTATTAAAGATTTCAATGTAATATGCTGGTTTATTTTTTAGCTTATTCCAAAAACATGTAATTATAACTAAGCCTGTCGCAATATGCAATAATTCCATTTATTGCACGCTAAATGAAAATGAAGGTGGTAATTTTTCCGCTGCGATTTATAGCCTCGCGTGCATGTGCGTGCGCGCGTGCGGCAAACGTGCTGTTAAAAGTTCGGATTCCTCGTTACCAACTGCGCAAAATGCATCTTCGTTCCAGGTCCGGTGTAGGTTCACTATCCCCTTCCCCTCACTATCCACTCGCTCTCGCTATATGATTGGCCGAAGAGTCGAAATGCTCTCCTGTGAAATGCCTGTTTAAAAATGTTCCCGTTATTACTTCTTGCGTTCGCTTAAAAGTGCCCATTTAAAAAGGAAAAGCGATGGATGATACTACACACAGAGCGTATTATTAACAAATGCTAAAGTTGTATAATCATATAGCGAGAATAAGGAACGTCACGGACAAGCGCAGGCCCCCGCGAGTGGATAGTGAGGGGAATAGGATAGTGCGCCTACACCGGCAATCAATAGCGCCGGAGCCAATCGTTCCCATTATATCCTACTGTTCAACGTAAACCGGCCGCGTCAGTGCTTGACTGTGGACCATCACCGGCGCGTCGGTGTTGTTGACGTGTGGCCGCTCCCGTCAAGGATGACATTTCCCGCAGGACGGCTATTTTTCGGCACAACGCCAGATATTTACAACGAAGTCTGCCAAAACATTGTTACCGACTTGGCTGCTACAATCAACCTAGCTTTGACAACGGACAGCTGAATGGACATGATGAACATTGAGTGGCAAATTAAGAGCGCTGTGCTTCAAACTCGTCCTGTTTATGAAAGTCGATTGTCATATGCTGGTGCTGTGCAGTAATGAGCAGACGTGACTTCAGCGGTGTTTGCTATCTTTTTTAATGCGCGCACACACTAGATATCATGAAATAGCAAACTAGATGTGTATACGTCCCGTGCCATTGGCTACGTGAGCCCAGAGTGATTATGGGACACGTAGTCCATATACTACATCGATGAATTCTAAACTGTCATGACTGAATGTCAAAGTGAAAAGTTAAAAAGGTCAAATATATCCATAACAGTGACTATAGATAATGTTGCAAATATTGTTAATTCAGTACGTGACACAGATGGATTCGGACCACAAATAGGAT
Organism: Corythoichthys intestinalis; assembly: GCF_030265065.1. Classification (NCBI taxonomy): domain Eukaryota; kingdom Metazoa; phylum Chordata; class Actinopteri; order Syngnathiformes; family Syngnathidae; genus Corythoichthys; species Corythoichthys intestinalis. The sequence continues at coordinate 29,127,604 of NC_080395.1, read as the reverse complement.
GTCTTGCTCATGTAGTAAACCTAGCTGCTAAGAGAGCTGTAGCAATCAACAGTGTGCCCCGCCTCACTTTACAAACAGTAAAGATTTTTCTCAGCACTTTTATACAATTTTTTTTTCAGATCAGTAAGAAGTAAGCACATAAATATTATGCACTAAAATGCATGTTTATATGATGGCAATTTAATTTTTGCTCGTTAGCCAAAAAAAAAAAAAAAAAAAACCCGAAACAAAAAATACAATTGTTTTTTTTTTTTTTCAGAGCATTAAATGAATTGAATTGGATCGAAAATTGTGTTCCCCGTACCAAAAATCATACCGAACCGTGACTTAACTGTATCGTTGCATCCCTATGGAACACCATTGCAGAAGCTATGAGGGGGAAAAATTTTCATTTGCCTAAATGCTTAAGTTATTAAGTGCAATTTTTTTTTTTTTTTCTTGAAAAACACATTTCATTCATTCTGCGTTTCTGTGCGGTATTAATGTTGTTGTCTTTTACTTAAGAGGCATGGTCTATTGTTTTTAGTTGTGATTTCTTAAAAAGTATTTTTTAATTTAATTAAAAATAAATATTTATCGCGTTTAAATGGGTGTACTTGATCTATTCATATTTACTGTATTCTCACTGTGTTATTGTTAATTGGTTTAAAAAAAAAATTGGTGGGGCGCAATAATATCGCATATCACAATAATTTATGAGATAAATTATCGCACACTAAAATTTGTTATCGCGACAGGCCTAATCATAACTCAAACCTTTACTTAATTTGACACAACATATAGGATTTGTATATTACAAATACGACACATACAGTACATGTGATCGAAATAACCCAGAATTGTACTTAGCAATACATAAAGGTAGCATGGTGGGTAAACGATAATCTATGTCTTTGTAAGATGCCTTTTTTTTTTTTCTATTTTTGATCTGACATAGGTGAGGATAAGCGGTTCAGAAGATGTATGTATATATGCATTAATGTAATTCAATGAAAATCATTAAAAAACAGATGACTGGTTAGCTAGTCGGTTCACACACCTTTATCTAGTGCAGTCTTTTTCAACCGGTGAGAAATTATCTAATGTCGCATATATATACACTTATTGTAATGTCCGTAACTGTGCCTTTGAAGGAGCCATCAGACTGCAGAGTGGTGACGTAGCAGGAAGCAAGCAAGGAGGGAGGAAGAACGGCGTGAGAGCAAGTTAGCGGTCGCATGTTGCGTATGCCGCTGTTATTTTGTTTATTATTTTCCATTGTTGCCACTATAAAGTGGGAAAGTCATCACCGACTCCTCTCCTTTCTATTTCCCCATTTGGGAATATTACAATGTTTTTTTTTACGTCGTCGGGCGGAGTTGCAGTAGGTAGAAAGTTCTTAGTCGTGTGCAAATGAGCAAAGTTTGCTCGTGTCGTGTTCAAAAACTGCTTGGATTTCTAGCCATCAACAACCTTGCCGTCCGCGACAATGTGGACCCCAACACGTCTACTGCACATAATTTCGTTAGACTCGTCATGTGTTAATATACTCGAACTTTTTATTTTATCCATATGTGACGACCGTCAATCCCAGTTCTTGAACGCGACACGAGCAGCACAGTGCCATGGTGTCAAACAAGTTTAAACGTCATCTCCAAACGAAACACCCGTCGCTTCAGAACAAGTTGATGGACTATTTTGTTCACCTTCGTGAAAACACAGAAACAACCAACTTTTTTTGTAATATAAAAACTATGAAGGAAAATGAGAAAGCCCTCAAAGCCAGTTACCCTGTTGCTAAATCCAAAAAGTCAGACACCGTGACAGAGACATTAACTACTGTACATTCACCTGCAAAGCCATTGTCTGCGAGATGATAGGCCCTGATGTGGTTAAAGACATTGCTCAAGTCCCCCTGTCTGATAATTCTGAGCTTTTGCAAGCCTAACTGCTATAAAAAAAATAAATTAATAAATAAAAACACTGAAAACTGCTGAAGAACAAGGCTTTGTGTTCATCTAAACAGGCTCAAGTTTCACACTGAGTATGTATACATACTGAGAATTTATTTTACAATTGAATATACTGTACAGAAAATAATTTTGGAACATTTTTGGTTTGTGGTGTGCCGCGAGATTTTTTCCAATGTAAAAACATGCCGTGAGTCAAAAAAGGTTAAAAAAAAAACACTGATCTAGCGCACACTCGTGAAAAGAATTGTTTAATTATTAAAATGAAAAAAAAACAACTGAGAAATATCCTTTTTCTGAAGAGTAATACTGGAGAAAAACTCAAATAAAAGCTAATATTTACCAAAAGTACACAAAATAGCAATTCACTAACATTTTGAAATACTCATAATATTTTAGCCAATAAAATGCAAAGTTTCCCGCGTACTTGTTACATATTGTCTTATGAGCTGCTATAGACAACAAATGCAATAATAGATCCAACAGGGAAAACGGGCTTCGAATGTGTCTGAGACAGAGAAAGGCGAAAGACCGCATTAGACTGAGCAGGTATAGTAGCTACAAAGACTGTGTGCCTTTAATTTTGCTAATATATACCTGTTTCGTTTCTCTGGCGTACACGCGTGCGTATAACTGACGTCACAGTCGGCACACACTGGCTGTGCTGTTAAGCGGTGTAATTTTTTGGGGATTCAAACATTATTTACTCCATTACCAGAGTTCTTACAAATGAGCTGAAAAATGAGACAACAATAATCAACAATAATTTTGTCAATCCCACTAATTCTGACAATTAAGTAATCAATTAATGCCGATCTGTGGTAAAAAGTAAATGTCATTTTTGTAGACTTGCATTCAAACCGTCTTAAAAACTGTACCCTGCTTTATTTTGCTGATGACACGTCTACATCGATGCTATGAAGGTCTTAACTAAAGTCACACTATTCTTCCAAGCAGAAAAAAATTTCCAGTTCCAGGCATCCTTTCCCGTCGAGCCTTATCGTGTGGCCTGTAGGCCTTGCTAAGCTGACACTATTTGAAACTTTCCTGAGCGTTTACATCTTAAACCTTAAATAGAGCGCTATATCATCCTGGTCAAAAGCTAGTCGCAATATCCCAATGGACCTGAAAATCAGTCTGACTCCTCCACACCAGCTATTTGTTACTCAAAATATGGATTTTTTTTTTTGTTTTCTTTTTTTTTTCCATTTAACACAATGGTCAGACGCATACAGTTGAATCTTTGTGGCCAGTTTCAGGTTGCTGGTTAAGAGAATTGTGGAAACTAGAGCCCGATTTGAAATAACAGAAATGATTTGGTCAAGGGTAAAACTTGCCAGCCATTTTATTGCTCCAAAAATACCCACCATGTATGACAACTTTAACACCGAGATTATTATTTACTTTTGCTATCATTTCCGTGCATGTGATAAACGCACCCATCTCCCAACCAGCCTCATCATTTGGAAACCGGCATCACTAATTAATTGCAATGTTATTAAATGTTGCAATCTATAATGCAGGCAATCTACAGTATAATAACAAGTGTGACACACTATAAATTGCCAACATCGCGAGCATGACATTTGCAGATGCAGGAGAGTCGTAATTTATTTTGTGAATTACAAAGCAGCTAGTAGAGGTATGTGGCAAGCAGTTTCATGGATGAGCACGTTGCAGATTCCAATGTGTGCATGTGGAACATCAGAATTAATTGCTGCATTGCGCCAGATCTGCGGCGGCAGTTCTACTATGGCAAAGTCGATGTATTCGGCAGTCTGAGATTATCGTCCAACGAAGTGATGAGCAGCTGGAAACTTTTACGTCTGGGAGTTTCTCCCTCAAGGCACAGGAGGGATTTAAGACCTCTTTTGTCCCTCCTGACACTGCGGCAATCTTAAAACAATTAAACAAACCAAACAAAGCCTGCATGGGATTATAACCTCGTTAGCCTTTCGGAAATGTGTTATCGATGGCGTGACAAACAAGTAATCTGCAAATGCATGTTGGTTTGCGTAAGGTCAACGTGACAACAATGGAAACTTAACAAAGCCAGTGAATGTACCTGTTAGTTACATTTTGACATGACCAATTACTCTACAACTCTAATGTATACGATTTTAATGCTCCCTCATGTGGTTTGATACAAAACCCAGCTACAGTGGTACCTCGACATATGATCGCTTCGACACACGATGTTTTCGACATCCAACGTAAAATTTGACTCACCATTTGTTTCTGAATCCGACGACAATCTCTCAATACAACGACAGGACAGTACCGAAGACGGGTGCACAACGGATTTTCTTGTGAGAGAAATCAACAAAGGTTCCAAGAAGGTAAGTGCAGGTGGTGAAGGGAAAAAAGGTGACGCTTACCCAGAAGGTCCGCCCAGCTACGAAACCCTGAGGCGCAATGAAGGTGAGGGGCCGGCTCTCAGCAGCCGGATGCGGTATGGAGCCAGCCCAAAAGCCGCTGGGGAAGTAGCTGCACGGCTTTTAACCGCTGGAGAGCCAGCCCGAAAGTCTGCCTCGATCGGCGGCCGCGCCAGGGGCAAGGAGGCCCTGTACACGCGAACCGCGGTGCTTTTGCGCGATTTATTTCAGAACTTGTGCAACACAACACGCCAACTGTCTGCTCCAGTTGACGGCAACAATAAAACATTAAAAGAAAGTAAAATAGAACCGCACTCTCTATCTCACCGTCACATCAGCAACGCAGTGCGTTCAGGTAAAGCAAAAAAAGTCTGCCACATTAGAACCCGATTCGTCTCATTATTACAGGAATTATTATTATTCCAGTTTTTATTAATAATTTATGTTTTTTGCTATGTGTAATTGCCATTTGTAATAGTACCAGCAGTATTTATTAAGGATTTACTGTAGGTTTTCGGGCTGTGGAACGAATTAATGGAATTATAACGTATTCCTGTTGGAAAATCCTGCTCGACATTAGTGTTGTATCGGTCGTGAACGATTCGTTCTTTTTGAACGAATTGTTTGGGTGAACGAGACCGAACGAATCATCTTCTGCACTGATTCGTTCTATGAAGTTGGGGCTTGCCTTGTTATCTGCGTGGGAGGGCGTTGAGCAAGCGGCAGCGTCTACTGACATAGCACACGACCAATCAGACGCCAGCCTCATCGCGGGCAGGGGAGGGAGCGGAAACAGAATCAGGGCGTCTGTCACTCACTTCCACGTGTGGCCAATAAGCAGCCAGCATGCAGGCAGGGGGCAAGACTGAATTATGTCACTTCCCGTTCACTGACTCTCCGTCCTACCGAGAATGCTTAGATGATTTGTTCTGCTAGACTGCTACGCTAATTTATAGTCAGCCTACACCGGCAGTCACGCAGCAGCGCTGCAGCAGTGAACAAGCTAAGGACTGAAAGGAAAGGGCTTTATCACATATTCTTTCATGTTGAGCCTATCATATGCTACTCAAATGCACAAAAATCACCACATAAACACAGTGGGCAAAGTTTACTGTGCTTTTCTCAACAGACTCGAGACTACATATGACGACATTGTATCCACTTTACAGTACGTTAAAACTTTCGCCAGTAGCTACAAGGCGATAAGGCTGAGCTATGGATACGTCGCGGGGGCGGGCGAGAAAGCTGTCAAGAGACTAGCTGGACTTCATGGCAGCGAAATTTATCTAATCTATGCCCATGGAAAATGACTATTTAGTATGATCACCATCATACTGATTTGCTATGAAACGGTAGTTTCATGACATATTTTTCCGAGTTTTTTTTTTTTTTTCTCCGTGTCACAGCTTGTCGGGTTGGGGCGCAAATTAATTAACGTTGAGTCCATCAGTCCATCCTGTGCGACTAAAGCGTCCAAAAATTAAACGCGGGGACGTAGGATGTATATATATGTGTATGTCTCCATTTTCTTAACATACCAATGAGAGTGGAATGGTTACATTGTAAAGAGCAAACGATTCTCTTTTCGTCAGCATTTGGCGATCTGAGATCGGGAGGGGATGACTGCGTGGAGTTGATGGGATTATTTATATATTAATACGAGTGCAAAAATGACATTTCAACACGATTTTTAGGTAATATTTTTTCGAGTGTTGTTTTATTTATTTATTTTCGTGTCAGAGAAGCCAAATAATAATAATAATAATAATAATAATACATTTTATTTATAACGCTGATTTAATATTTATTAATATACATAATAAATTGATTATTTATTAATATTTTTTATATTTTCTTATTTGTGTACAATAAATCTCACTCAACCGGAAAAAATAGCCGAAGACAGTTTATTTAAATTCCACATTTATTTGTTCTTCAGCCGAAATGATTTGGTGGTATATCAAATGGCTTTCACGAGCAGCCAGCTCACGTAAACACGCATTTAAACTACGAATACGGAAGGGAGCGTGCACGTAATTTAGCGTGATTGAAAAAGTTTGTGCTTAAAAAAAGGGGGAAATGTTTAACCGTTTCCTATATCAAAGTGAAGCAAGCACAAGCCATGGCTTTGATCCCATAGAAATATGATAGACACGGAAATTCTCATTGCTGCAGCGGCTGGCTGCAGAGACGAGGCAGTGAAAAAAAAAGACAGAAAAACACAGTCTGTCACTCACTTCTGAATCTACGAAGAGAGCGGCCAATGAAAAGCCTGTGTACTGTGCAAGAGGGGGCGGGACCAAGCCTTCCTGTTCAGTTATATATGCTAAGCGGTCTTTTGGTGATTCGTTTGGCAACGTCACTTCCCGTTCACTGACCGAACGATTCATTGGGGCGGTTGTGGGTGGGGGGGATGAGGAGGGCGAACGATTCGTTGAACGATTTGTTTGAACGAATCTTTTTACTGAACGAACCGGAATTGATTCGTTTCCTCAGGTGAACGACTTTTCCCGTCACTACTCGACATATGACCATTTCGACTTACAAACAAGGTCCTGGAACGAATTAACTTCGTATCTAGTGGTACCACTGTATTTGCATTTTTTTTACTCCCCTGAAAGACAACGTTTAGTTTATGAAGGTTCTGAATGTTGATTAGGTTGGATGTATTTTTTCCAAAACACCAACATTTTTGGGCAATTAGTATTTTCTAAATGTATCATAGCAGAAAGGATTGAGAAAGGAATTAATACTGTATTTGCAAAAGCATGAAAGCAGCAGCAAAAATTTAAGAGTAACATTAATCATTCTCTTACCAAGCATTCTTGCCCCTGTAAGACCATCAAGTATCCAGAGTCCGAGATCATGAAGATGATTTCAGGCCCTCCTTTTTTTGCTTCAAAAATCTGTCAAGTTTGAAAAAGATTTTAAAAAGAGTCTTAAAAGGGGACAAAAGAAAAAAATGCATTATGTACAAATAACACAGATGGAATTCAAACTGGCAACCATTTAAGCTCTCTGAAAAATTAATGTATGTGTTAGTGATGAAGTCTGGTGCACAGGTAAGGAATTTAGAGGCACATGTGGTGGTGGACTTTGCAAATCAATAAAGCATATTCAACCACCACAAATGTGCTCTGGAACGAGTCACCTTTAGTTGTCACTGATGTTGATAAACATGGCATTCTCCTTAGTTGAAATAATTATTTTAGTTTAACTCTTATACCACAAATGCAATATTAATCAGATAAGAGTTTTGATTAATGTTCTAAGTAATATCGCAAAACAAAACGAGGTTTGGTCCCCCTTTAAAACATACGGGAATTCTAGAACTGTACTTCTCCAATCAGACAGTATTGGATATTTGGAATCTCTTCATACTAAAATATTATCAGCAGTTAACTTGTTTTCACACTGAGTTTAACCATTTGAATTCTTTCCTGGAGGGGAGAAGAAGATAAAGAGACAGCGGTTAAATGTAATCACAGCTAATTGAGCCCAACATGATCTCGTTGTCAAACAAACACATCATTGAATTTTTTCTTCTCACTGAAGCGAGTTAGCAAATAATTGGGCGAGTAAACAGCGTCTTTTTTAATGTTTTTTTTTTTTTTTTTTTTTTTTTTTTTTTTTTTTTGAGGTCCTGCTATTATGATGCATTTTGGATCACTGTCACTCTGTGATAGCTTGCCAGGTGGTTAAGTAAAAACACAGCCATTGTAATTGCTCCTATTGACAGATAAAAGGAGAGGGAATCTTATGGCATAAACTAGGAAATGAACCATATTATTCTTTTCACCCATTCCGTACATTAACGTACTCGACAACCATAAAGTGAAATGAATTAACTTTCAAATGTGAAATAAACCATAAAGATACATCGTTCCAGTCGACCAGATAATACATTTTAAAGCGTATTATGACACTTAATTACAACTACTACAAACAAACTTGAACGCTGACTAAAAAAAATAATTAACGTGGTAAATGGAAATGTACCTTCCAGGATTCCCTCTTGCCAGTCTCACCGGGATCTTGAATAAGTCTTCCATAACGTTTCAAACGCCACTTCACACAGCTGGCCATATGAAATTATTGGTGTTATTACTCAATTATGCTATATTTCTCGTGTATTCCTTTGGGTAAACTGACAATAATGAGATGCATTTGCGTGTTGCGATTTTTTTGGTTATTTCAGTGTTTTTCGGCGAGTGTTAATCAAGTTTACAACTTTACGATTGGAAAATGTCGCGCAATTGTGTCCGACGAAGCGCCTTACTTCAAGTTTTTATTGTTACATAGTTCATCTACACAAATATTACTATTTACTTTAGTTTATTAACACACTTTTTAGCTAGCTAGCACAGAAACAGGTGGTCGGCTCCGATTCACTTCCGGTCATTGCGTGTTACTTGTTGCCAGGCAGAAATGGCGAAGTGTCCCTCGGCTCAAACGCCTTTTTATTTATTAGGCAACATTAATTTAACCTAATAGCATTTGATTTGCAGCCAAGAGGTCAAAATCTCCTTTGAGGTAACTACCAAGTACTTTTATTTTGATGGTTTGGATCACCCTGAATGATTTATCACAGTTAATGATTTTTTTCAAAATTTCTCAATTTAATTTCGGTAATTTCTATAACTTTTTAAACATTTTGAAAATCAAAGTCAAATTCAATTCTTTAGTTGTGAAATTCTTTTTTTTTTTTTTTATTTATTTAAATGTGCCTGCCTAGCATGACTACTTTCCTTCTTTGCTTTCATGAGTGTATGGCCAACTTTCATTTTATACTTAATTACAACCATGTTGATTTTATTTTAGTTGTTTTTTTTGTTTTTTTGTTTTTGTTTTTTTTAAATAACATTTGTTTAAAAAAAACAAAACAGAAATTGAATAGTCAAAACTCTATGCCCTGCTTTCCCCTGTGGGCATTGTGAATATTCAACTTCCTGTTGCTAAATCACAACATTCCCCAAATAACCAAATGTATGACCTACACGGAATAAGCTTCACACGCAATGGAAAAGCCACAACAAACATAAGAGAAAACTGTAAAATATTATTGAGTGTATGTTTAGGGTTTGAAAAGTATGATAAAGTTAGTAAAATTACATAAATGAGTCGTTGTGGCATTCATTTGGTGGGGTGGGTGGAGGAGGGGGGGGTAATGCCTCAAGTGGAAGTGGTAAATAGATTTAAACAGTTCCAGCAAAATCACATGAGACTTCTCAATTCGGTTAAGCATCTCTAGGCTTGACTTTACAAAATCATGCATGCAAATATTATTATAAACATCGATACCGAACTAGTCCAATTGTGATTAACCGTTTACAGAAGAACCTAGAAAAATGCTACGCATTAGCTATTCAAGAAGCTATCTGGCAGCATGCATTATAATGATTCTGATTTTAAGGATGAAGGGCTTTGGTTGAAGTAACAATACAAAATTTAAGTGTTAAAGTGTTGAAAATTTCTCCGTTTTTGGGTTTTCTGAAACATGATGGTTCAAGGTTTGCGCCTGCTCCAGTGAAATGCTTATAATATACTAGTACAGAAATGCTTCCTGCTTCTTAGTAGGAAACTCATTGTAGAGGTCAGGTGCAAAGTGTCAGTCATGCACTGACGGTCCTGGATCGATTTTACTGGGGCGGCCATGCAGGCTGCATCCAGAGTTTTTCCAGAGGGGCACATATAATTTGTCATCGAGGGTTTCAGATAAAGTTTCCTTGTTGAAAATTCAGCCATAACAGCTATTATTGGTATAGCGTACGTGTGGTGGTGTGGGGTGCCTTTCAGGAGGTGGTTGGGTGCACCTTGGGGACAATCCAAAGAATTGATCACTGCCCCCCCCCCATAGAACCCCCAGTTTTGTCATGCCACCAATCGACTAAGGCAGTGGTCTCCAAACTATTCCACATAGGGCCACAGCGGGTGCAAGATTTCACTCCAACAAAACAAGACCACACCTTTTCATCAATCTGGTTTTTTATAAGTGTAATAAGTTGATTGCAGTCAGGTGCTGCTTGTTTTAGTGGAAACCACATTGGTTAAAAGGTCTGTGCTTGATCGGTATGAACAAAAACATGGACCCACAGCGGCCCTCGAGGAGCGGTTTGGAGACCCCTGAACGAAGGGAAGATTTAGCTAACATCCTGTAATCAATTGTTGCAACATTTGATGCTGGTCCTGGATGTGGCGCTTGTTTGATATGGAATAACTGATGCTGGGGCGGAACCTAGAAGGGGACTGGTTGTGCGGACACACTGGGGCCCGGGCCTTTAAGGGGCTCGGCTTTTGGTGTAAAGGGGGCACCGGTGGGTAAGTGTAGGTTCTCAAAATAACGTCTGATGATGCTTGGAGCTCTGGTAGAGTGTGTAAGTGTTCAAAATTCTCCTGCCAGAAACCCCCACCCTTAGTTGGCCTGGGCAAAATTTCCACTAGCAGGATTTGATGTCCTTTTTGTTTTTCCAATTTTCAATTGATTTATTTCTTTATTGAGAGCGTTTCTATCAAAGACAGCCTGATGGACATGATTGTCACACACTATTATTTGGTTGCCAATTTCAATTTGAATGGGATTTTCTGTATAAATAATGGCAACTTCTGAATGAAATTTAAGTGTTTTTAATTAACTATATTCATAAACATGGGACGTTGAATTAGTCGATATATTAATTTTATCCCAGACAATAGTTATAGGTGGTTTAATTACCTGAAATGTTTCGGCGAACATTTCCGCCTTCATCAGAGAGTCGCTGGTGTTGGTGTGACGCATCTTTATCAGTTGATGGGTGAAGGCTTGACTCACCTGTCAGATTGACAGGCAAGTCACGCCCTCTGCTGACGATTCACCCTTCCAGGATGCTGGTCCAGGTAGTAGAGAGCATGTACGGCGCTTCATCCCTGTTGATGGTCCCTGGGCCCCGCTTGCGGATCTCAATGGCCTCCCTGATCCAGCGCTGTTGTTTGTTTTCTTTGGTGCGGATGCCTTTTCCCAGTCCATGATGTGGTTTTCCCTTTTGCAGTGATCGATAATGGCTGATTTGTGATGTTCTTGTTGTGCTTGTTATTTTATTGCCCTTGTTTGTCTTATCGTTGTCTCCTTTTCACATTCCTTCTTGTGTTCTGTTTTTCTTGTAAAAAAAAAAGCTCCTCCCTGTCTCCCCGATGTATGATTTATTGCATGATTTGCGTGGAATTTTATATATGGAGTTACATTTGTTTTCTGGGTGGATTTTGTCCTTTGGATGGACCAATATATGGCAGAGCGTTGTGTGTGGTTTGACCAGTGTGTTTATATGTGAAAAAAAGTCGACTAATCTAAAAAGTGTAGACAAAATGAACTCAATACAAATATGGCACGTTAAAGCAACACTAGGTAACTTTTCAACCTTTATAAAATATTTTCATATTATTGTTACTAATTATATATAAATATTTGTGATGATATGTCGACTGACAACTAGTTGAATGACACCTCTTTTATATCTTGAGAGGGTCTGTATGGCTTTCACCGACACAAATTAACTTTGAGGAGGGTGGCAGGAACCCTGCCACACAAAATAACTACAAATGTGCTTACTACTTTACGGCAAACGTCACTTGCTCCTTTGATGCAAACAACGCAAATTCTGCAAAGATGGGAAAACAACAAATGATTCAAAACATTTTGTCCAAGGAGGAAAAAACAGGGAGCCATCCAGATAAAAGATAAAAGGATACTCAAGAATAAACATTGGCCTGGCTTTCACTCGCTTGCATGACGCAACTCAGTTTTCATTATACCTAAAGTAATGCTTACCAAAAGTTACATTATTTCAGCAATTTTTCAACTTATATATATTTTCTTACTTGAATTCTAAACCTTATTTTTAACACAGCAAGGGAGTCATAGCTTTTTTGGTTGAGATGATAGCGTATTTATTTATTCATTTTATTTTTTAATAATAATAATAATAAGATATATTACATTTTATTTATAAAGCTTTTACCAATGCTCAAAGACGCTTTACAGTTGAAACAATGAAAAGGCTCACACAACGTGAGCAGTACAAAACAATAGAGAAAATAATTATAAATTAAAAGCCAATTTAAGAAGGTGAGTTTTTAATAATTTTTTGAATGTAGAAAGATCTGAACAGGTGCGGGGATGGGTTTAGGGAGTTAGTTCCAAAGGGAAGGGGCAGCAATGGAAAAGGCTCTTTCCCCCCAAGTATGGTGTGTTATTTGTGGGGGGAGTGCGAGAACGTTTCCATTAGATGAGCGGAGGTGACGGGAGGGGTTGTGGGGACAGACTCAATCAAAATAATTTTGAAAGACGAAGGGGATGATCACTTCATTGATAATGAGAACACTTTGTAATCTAAGGTCAATTTTATTTATAAATGTATATTAGTGCGGCTACTGTGGCTATTTCTGCTGTTAATTCCATTAGGGTTCATAATTACAGTGAAAAGACGATTACTATAAATTGTATATATAAAATCTGTTTTCTAGTATTCATTTGAGATTTGTTAGGTTTGTGTTTGCTTTCTCCTAGTGTCTCTTCCCTGTGATTGCCCATTGATTTCATCTGTTTCGCCTTCTCCTTGTGTGTCGACCAATCTGCTGCCTCTTGTGTCACACATCTGTGCCTCATTGTCTCGTTACCCCAAGCCTCTGTTTAAGCTCCCCATGTGCAGTCAATTCTTGTTGCGTCATCGTCAATGTCACGTCTATGCCAGTGTCCATGCTGCCTGTGTTTCTGTTCCCTGGATCTTATAGTAAGTTTTGATTCACAATTGTGTTTGTAAGATGAAGCCTCGTGAGGCATTGAACCACTTGAGCCAATTGGTTCGAGAAAGGGTTCATTTCTCGAAGCTTAATGTGAGCACGGTACCCCCTACTGGTTAGGTGTATGATCACAGTCAGTTGTTGTTCAACCACATGAGTAATTTGTTGATTTTGTGTGTGTCTGTTAGGAAGGTATTAATTTACAACATATTGTTTGACCAAATCCTCTATGTACATAGGTTATCACATACTGTATGTATATACATTGATCTCTCACTTATCGCTGTTATTGGGGACCGGAACCAACCGCAAACCGCAAAATAGGATAATTCCCCCATTTTTTAACATACTTTTTTTTTTTTTTTTTTAGTGTATCTATAATATCAATAAGTGTATATAAAATCCTATAAATGCATATGTTATCATTAGAACATAAAAATATAATTTGAAACATAAATATTAATATAGATAACATACATAAAATAATATATAAAAATAAATAAAACATACTGCAGCCATTCTTTTATATGATACGTGTGTGGGGGTGAGTGTGAGTGTACGTAAATATGAAAATGAAAATGAAAATGTACATCAAAATCAAGTGTACTAAATGTTTTTAGAACTTTTATTCCTATAACAAGATTAAAAAATCTGTGATGCACTGATTTAGCGAAAGCTGAGCCATGAAGTACTGAGGGATTACTGTAAGAAATAATGTTTAGTACTGTATGTGCGTGTGAAAATGATTCCCCAAATTGTATTATATGACAGGTTGTGCAATATTTTTTCTGAAATTGGCATTAACGTAATCAGGCAGAGGACAGTAACAGTGTAACTTGAACATTGATGTACAGGATGGGGTTGGGTCTTGTTCATTTTCATTCAAAAAAGCTTGTGGGAAGCAGTTGGGAAGTCCTCTTTCTTGCTGGCCTATAAACCCACTACTGAGCTACTCCTTTATCCTCACTCCTAAACCTTTCACTCTCCAAACTACCTCCAAACTATCCAAACTCTCACCTGATCGCAACTCTCCTTCAAACACCCACATTTTGAATGTAACCAAAGGTGTAGTGAGTGAGCTGTCAAACCACGCGGCAAAATGTAAAGCACTCCCTGAAGCAATCACGTGGTAAAGTTGGGCGGCGAGGCTTTGGATGTCATTGTTTTCGAAACCTCCCCTAAATGAAGCAAGCCTCGACACACACTTCGCGGAAACGTACCTTCATTACTCGACACACGCTTCGAAGGCTCGGCGCACCCCGTTCCACCGCTAATTCGCAGTCTTTTGTTTGTACTCTTGTATTTAGTTTGTTTTTGTTCACTTCACTTAAATCATTTATGCATTACCACCACCCTGCCATGCCTCCCCATGTTTTCCCCTGCGTTTGGGTCCACTCCAATGCCAGTGACTGCCTGCCCCGTCCTCGAACCGTGATAGGTTTGACAAATCAATGTCAAGATAAACTCATTTTTCAAGATTTCTTAATCATTTAAACGGTTGAACTGGTCTGGTATTTTTTTATTGAATGTGTGAAGGCTGGATCCTTGTTCTGGAAAAGCAATTTAGGATTATATTTGATGCTTTTTTGTATGTATTTCAATAGGTAAACATTGAATTGTATTGTCTATTATGTTTATCAAGCATCCGAGAGCTTTGTCTATATATTGTATTTTCCTCTCAGCACAGTTAAAGGGATCCTCGATCTAAAGACATGTAATTCTTAAAAGATAAATGTTAGTATGTGTTATAACAATTTGATATTAACCCTTGAGAGTCGAAGGACGCGCCGGCGCGTCCTCAGCGCACGTCGTCTTTGAAGCCCCCCTCACGTTTTAATTACGTCACCCACATGCCGTTGGTTGGTCTCGTTTTAAAGTGCGGAAGTTGCGGTTTACTCTCGTTATTATGTGAAGTCAATCGACCAACTAAAACGTGAGATATTGTCATTTAAGTTTTATAGTTTTATTGTCCTCTCAATAAAACATTAAAACGCTGCATGGATCATTTGTTTATGTCTATATTTCCATCATTTCTAGTCCTTTTTCAAAACGGAAGCTCCATGAAAAAAACGCAAATCAAACGAACCCTTTCGAAGTCACAGTGGAAGCACAAAATGCGTTTTTAAAAAAAAAATAAATATAACTGCCGTGTGAGGTTCTACCGAACGAGAGGGAGGAGTGTTCTGAAGCAGCGAGGTGGCGAGCGACGGCCGTTTGGATCGAGCAGCGACTTTGTGTGACTTTGACAATGAACGGAAAACTAAATTTAGCGCAAGCATTTGTGCTTTTTGATCAACTTGAGGAAGAGGATGGTCCAAATTCGTCATCATCGTCTTCTTCGGAAGAGTCCTCGAGTGAAGATAGTGACTGATTTGAACACGTGGGTGACGCCATCGACGAGCAGAGGTAAGCCAACTCACTCTTTTTTTTTTTTTTTATGCTGAAGAAGTTTCTTTTGATATTGCAAGACAAAGTAAATTTTGATGCAATATAAGTGTGTGTTTGTGTATACAATAATAAAATGTGCATATCAGATCAAAGTCGTACGTGCACTGTGGGTATCCCAGGCAGGAATGTATAATTTGTGGTGTTCTTCTTTCTATATGAAGATTAGGGATGTAGCACATATTCAGCTATGGTATTCTTTCTATTGTCATACATATAGATTTCCATTATTATTTGTTGCTGTATATATTTTTATTTTATACTTTATTATTTTCATAAATACTGACTTTTTTTCATGTACATTTATAGTGACAATGAAAGTAAAGTGAAATGAAAATGGAAGGGTGGAAAGAGGACCGACACCCCATGGAAGTGTGAGCTGTGGGATGTAGCCCTGTGTCTAATTCCAGGACGAAACTGCTTTTCGGAGTGGCAAGCCTGACAAAAATTTAACTTGTTTATTGTAAATATTTTTGAAAATACTTTTTTTCCCAATGTTATATATATATATATATATATATTTTTCCCACAATCAGTCTTCTCAATTTGTGTGTATAAATGTGTGTTCAAGAAGCTTGATTGTGTGTACATAGTTTTCATCAGGTGATGGGCCGCAATACCTAAACTCATAAAGAGATGGCCTCTAAACACTTTTTGTGTTAGATGGTATATATTTTTTCACTGTTCTTCACTGTTTGGTCTGCTGTATATAACCTGTTTTGACTAGAGCATGTATAAAGGCAAAAAACGCCTATGGCTATAACTGTTGTTTATGTTGAATTGTCAAATATAAGACTATTTATTCTAAATTTTTTTGGTTGAATGTTCATCCTAACATGTTGAATAAATATTACAAAGTTTCAAAACGGTTCGTTACGCATGTTTGGTTGTCAATTGGACATCAATATTAAAAATTTGGACAAAACGATTTTGGAATTTTTGGTCTTTTTGGGCCCAAAATGAAGATTTATAATTGGTTAGTGAAGGAAACAACAGTTTGGACATGAAGTTCAAGGTGTCACAAAAAAAGGGACCAGGCCATCGTAAACAATTCTTTCTTTGAAATATAAAGGCAACTTCAAAGGCATGCAAAATCAGACAAAATAGGCCCAGACCTTAAAGGGTTAAAACCCCTCTTAATGTTTGTGTTTTAATAAAATTTGTAAAATTATTTTAAATGATAGGTCGCCATTCCTGTTGACATCGCAGTGCGGTGACATCACCGGGCCCGCTGCCGACTTCCAGCGTGTCACTCGTTAGCTACCCCAACATGTTGTCGGTTCTGCCCTTCCAATTTGAAACAGAGCGAAAAGTGAAGAGAATGACTGCACTGTCGGTCGTTCACAAGACGAGCAACAAAGGCAAGATGCAGAGGGGGAAATGCCTGATAACATAAGAGTTGGGCAAAACTGGTGGGTACTTGCAGCAAGTGCGTCTCAATGACAACGGAGCGAGAGAGCGTATGCTGCTGACAACTCCGGTTTTTGTTAGCAGATCGTCAAGGTGAGCTATTACGTGATCAAACTTATTCCAATATAATTATGTCATCCGCTTCGTACACGATTTCCGTTCATTTCCTATTAGGGACAAACGGTGGCGCGTCGTCCTTTAGCAACAGTAGCTAACGTCATGAATATTAATGAGCGGAAGTGACGTGTTGCTTGCAGTACGCCAGTATTAGCTTCCTCTGTGACTAGCGGTACGCCTGAAGGTTCGCCTACCGCTGTAGCGACAGGAGCGGCTTGCCTGCTTAAAAGAGCGGCCAGCATTTTCTTGTCTTTAGCGTTTTATTGCATGCATTTCACTCGCTATCCGAGCGGGTTGAGGCTTCTTGTGAGGGGAAAATAGTTGGTACAGCATTTGATTTTAGTCTCCGCTTATAACCAGCCCCTCCGATGAACTCTTTCATAAGTTGTTGTCGACTAAAAGCCTCAAACGCGGTAGGAGAAAAACAAAGCATTGGGTCTTTGGGAAATTTTGTCAGTCTACAGGCATTTTCCCAAACCTTTCTCATCTTCTTGTCAAAAGGAAATCTGTGGAGCCTCACATCACTCCCCTTGTTTCCATTTGACTGGAAATCATCCAAAAGCAGCACATCGTGGCATTTTACTTAGCGAGTTTGGGCAGCAATACACAATTGTAGTACACAATTGGAAATGTTCCAATGACTTCATTACTCCGAGCCAGCAGAACATGGCACCAACTATTGGTCAAAATATGTACTAAAAATTACAAAATATTGCCAATGATTTAACATTTTATGTGTTTCTAACAAATTTTAGTACGAGAACAATTGTGGTTTATTAGAGCCTACATGTCTTTAAAATCGAGGATCCCTTTAAGATCATTCCAAACTGATATTCTGAAACACCGCCCTCTGGTGGTCAAGTTATAACAAGCGTGACAACCTACGCATGGGACAGCAAGCCCCACTCTCCCCTGGCTTGAAGTAAAACTTACCAACAACAAGTAGGAGTATAGGGAGAAACATGTTAAACAGTGTTTCCAATATAACCTTGACCTATTTGTAATCAGCTTAACTCGCGAATGATGGTTCCATAATTGCTCGCAATTATAGCAATTACTCTCAATTAGAGAATCAAGTCTCCAGCAGCGCTTTTTTTTTTTTTTTTTTTTTTGCTGCTTTCACCGGCGTGAATCATATTGTTATCCATTTTCATGAGGCCACACAGGGTTTGAACCTCTACCTGTAGCCTCCTCTTCCTACTCGCGATTTAAGAATGGGAAGCACATTTCGCCTTTAAACAAGGTGGGCTGAGCTTCGCCCCTCTCGCTCCTATGGCAACCCAACCCGATCATGCATATTCACACGTTCACCTAAACTCTCCTCGGCCGCGCCGGATGGAATGGGGGGTGATGTCAGCGCATGAGCCCTGTGGAACGTGCGTGTTTCCCATCATGATTGTAGTCTCGACGACGTCTCTGTGAGAAGAGCGAGCCTGCTTCGGACCCATCCAACCCGCCTTCCCACCTCTCCCTCATTCGCCGGCGCGTCCCTCACATGTCAGGCAAAGGTGACTTTCAGGCAGTTTGCGCGCCATGCAGGCGGAGAGGCGCAAAGATGTGCGCGGTGGCTGAGCGGACCGCCCAGGCTGTGCGTGAGGAGGACGCACGCGAGCTGCCAGGTAGTCGAATCGTCATTTAAAAGGAGCCAAAAAAATGTGCGGTTTGTTTTATTAAGAGTCATCACCATCCTCAGAAGCAGGAAGGCGAGTGTGTCATGTGTTGCAGGCTTTCAGAGATCGCTCACAAGCAGATCAGAAGCATCACCCGGGGCTGTTCGTTTTGCCCAACATATCGGGATTTGTTCCATTTTTGCTCCATGACATAATGGACAGGTTGCATTCGTCCATGCGTAAACGCCTCTACAGTTTGCCCCAGCACATTGGACACAAACCGTCCATCATGGGCGAAGGAGAAGACGCGGACAAGGACACGCGAAGGAAGAGCATCCGGATGAAGCCCTTGCCGTCTCCCACCTCCGGGGGAAGCTGCAGAGGCTTGGGGGAGACCAAGAGCGGCGAGTCGCTCATCATGGAGACCGACATCGGGAGACCAATGAAGACCAGCTCCAACGGAGACTGCCGGAGGTTCCGGGGAAGCCTCTCGTCCATCACCAGCCGCCATGTGCACGACTCGGACTCGGCGGAGGAGAGGCGTCTCATCACCGAGGGGGACGTCACCCCGAGCGAGGAGAGCCCCCCCAAAGCGATCGGTGAGAGCGTCACGGAGCAAGGCGCGCAAGGGGCCGGCGGGGGTGACGCTTCCAGCGGTGGCGGCGGTGACGGCGCACCCCAGAGCGAGTCCCAAGCGGACAGCCAGTCCGGGTTCATAAAGTTGGATGGAATTGATCAGATACTGCCTGACGACGAGCGCTTGTACCAGGCCGGGTTCATGCACCGACAGTTCGGGGCCATGCTCCAGCCGGGGGTCAACAAGTTCTCCCTGAGGATGTTTGGAAGCGAGAAGGCAGTGGAGCGAGAACAGGAGCGGGTTAAATCTGCCGGATTTTGGATTATTCACCCTTACAGTGATTTCAGGTAATCAGAATTCACTGTGTCACTTTGCACTTTTCAGGCCTTTAGATCATATCAGCCTCTTTCCACACAAAAGAAAGTGGGCTTTTTAAATTGTATTAATTTTTTAAATTGTATTTAAATAAACATATTATCATGCAGACAACATATAATACATTTTATAGTTATGGCTCTGTGGACATGTGGCATAACGGTTTTAATGCTGGTGGTTGCAGCATGTGTGGAGTTTGCATGTTCTGCTTTGATGATTTGTTTATTCCTCTGGCCTTCTCTATTCCAAAAGAGGATTTTGCTCATCTAAATGAAGTTGTCCGTACGTAAACTTGAATGTCGATGCTTTTATTTATTTTTTTAATTTAATTTTTAATTATTTTTTGGGGCATGCTAAGCAACCGGCTGGCAACGTGTCGATTGTAGACTCCTGGCTTGGCCTCTCACCTAAATTCAGGTGACACATCCAGCCTGGGTGCAGCCATTAAATAGGCGCAGTTAAAGAAAAAATGATGGAAAGTATTTTCACTTACAGCAGTTTTTCTGAGATTTGATATTTGTTGATAAAACGCCATTTCAGATCAAAAGCGCTTTCAGTCCATAAGAGGCCCACTCACCCTAGGTTTTCCACCAGTGCCTATAGTACAGTGAACATTTCTTCTCTCAGTTCATTTTCTCTCCATTTCATGTTTGGGAAAAACATTGAAAATGAGCAAAGGTCTCCCTATCATAAGGAACCTTGGGATGCTTGTTCAAAATCCATGTGGTATTCTGGAACAAACTACAGATAATACGAGCAGGAAATATAACCACAAATGTGCTATTAGAAACAACAATTGAAACCCATTGGTTATTTTTACCCAGAAGTTGTGACGCATCCCACATTCGATATGAGTATGAGGGCTACATGTTATGTTTTATTTTGAAAAATCCATATTAATTACACATGTTCAAACGTAAAAACACATTGTATTACCTACTGTAAGATTAACAGCAGAAGTCTTTTTTTTTTTTTTTTTCTTTTCTACAGATCCCTTAGTGCCCTTAAGTTTGTTATTGGCCATACGCACCTTGATTGATAGCCACATGGCTCTCTGAACAGCTTAGTGAGACACGCTTTGAAAGTCCCTTTTAGGCCTGGTACACTTTTGTAATGCAACCCAATACTTTTGAACATATCTGTACCGTTTATGGGAGATTTGTGCATTGGTTAAAAGAAATATAATGTGAATAAGAAATCAACATATAGCTTGATAGAATGTAATGAAAATGCACCCCCCTCTTCTACAAGCTCATTTCCTGTAGCTCTGTAATTAAGGAGGGAAATATTTAATTACAGCCAGTGTCAGATTTAGTTCACCGGTGCAGCTATTCACTGGAGCTACATTGTGATTCTTGCAAATTTCTTTTTCACGTTAAATCATGTCTTATTAGCACATCATTGGCCATGATGAATCCCATCATACTATCCCTATTGTATACATATCAGTGTTTGTGACAAGCCAGTCCATGAAAGATGTGCATACACGTTACAGAGCACGTTTTCTGGGTGTTAAAAAAAAGGCTAAATCAGACATGTCTGGAATAGGAAGCAAGACTTATTCCTCTTTCATCTCCCCCAGTAAATGAGGCAAATTTTTACCATGATGGGTGACATCATTGGTGGGTTTAATTTCGATTTAAGCGTGATTTGTCTTCTCAGTGAGTGGAAAAATGATGGAATGCAATTGGACTAAATGTGGGACAGGTGAGAGAGTGTGAAGTCTAGTCGTCCGTTATTGCCATCGCTGATCCTTGTGCAGGGTCATAGGGGGGCGATGGGGATTGAGCGTGGCCCAGTTTTTAGGGAAAGAAACGAGATACATCCTGGGTATGTCACTATTCCAGTCTATCCAAAAGACTGACATAAAGATCAACTTCCATTACCTACAGGGTTGGTTGCTTCCAATCAACTAGAACCATTCTTTTGGTTTAATGGGAGAGTGACAGCTGTCGCACGGTCACAAGGGTCACTGAAATGTGAAGTGGGCCAATATTTTCTTACCCTTTACAATAGAAACATAAAAAAATGATAAACTTTTTCGGTTGAAATGAGATTCTGTGAATTTTGAGAATTCTTCATCGAGCCATTATTGGTAATTATATAATTGCATTAATAAAATAATAATAAATAAATTATGTTGCAACAGTTGGGGGAAAACCATGTTCTCTCCATGAACAGTTGTGCCCCAGTGAAGAAAAAGTGTCCATAAAGTAGGTAGTAGTAGGTTGGGTGAATTGGTCCCAAAATATTAATACCGTAATTCCAGCCTTTTCAATACTGGAACCAATATTTACCATTTTTTAAATTAAACTATTTACTTGAAAAAGCATGACAGGAAGATCATGGAAAGGTATGTGAAGGTCATGCTGTAAATTTTCATTTAACTTTGAGACATACTGGGAGCTCCCTGCACTTTTTTTCCCAAAATAAACAAAAGCACCCAACATTTTGTGTGCTGCAAACATGAAAACTGTTTTAAAAAAGTGCTAAAAGCCATTTAAACTAAGTTTAAGGTTGGACTTTGTATAAATAGAATTTTTTCATATTTCCTATTTTACAGAGAACATTGGTAAAGTCCCTGATGAAAACACATTGTTGACCATTCATTGGCAATAGAAATTTCACTGAATTATTGTTCTTTGTACATTTTGAGGTGAGCCTAAATCTATGCCTCGCTTAAACTATCATCACAGACAATTATTTTTTTAGAGAATAATTATTCATGAAAATTTGTGAAGACACTGAATAGCAGCGTTCCACTGTAGTTTGAACCAATCAAAGTTACACAGATGGCCATTTTGGTTGCGCTCCTTCCTCCCTGTTTGACCCTCTTGCTCGGCCCACCTCTTTTGCTCTCTTACTCACCGTGTTAAATGTCACCAGAGAGGCTGATTTGGGGCTCGGGGAGAGCGTCCTCATACTGAAAGGTCAGAGGTTTGGCTCCGGCCCTCGGTTTTGAAATGTCTTTTTGAGCGGGGATGCAGAAATAGGCTGCGGCACTGCTCTCACTGCATGCAGATGATGCATGTGTGACTCTGTGAGCAAAATGTAGATATGAAATTGCACTCGGAGAGTCTTCGCTAACAAAAAATAAGGTTAACTTGATAGGGATCTGGGGGAAATTCATTGACCTTTGATTGGCTGTCGACCAGTCCAGGATGTATTTTGTTTTTCGCTTAAAAAATAAGATGGGATAGGCACTAGCTCACTCGTGACACCAATGAGAAAAAAACTTAGGTATAGAAAATAGTTGGATAGAAAGAAGGGTAACAGTTTTGGTGGAATTTAATATTTAATTTGATTAAACAGACATTACAATAATGTGCACTCACTCACCTCTACAAGGTGCCTCCCATTTGATCATGGAGTACAGTTACCTTGACTTGGAATTTAATTTTTTCCCCCATGATCCAACTTGTAACATCATTTACCTGAAATGCTGATAATCTCTGCAAACTACCCCAAAACCAAATCATTTTTTGATGACTCTTTAATAAGGGAAGGGGATAAAACTGTATTGTAAACACATGTAACAATATAAAGACGGACTGACATCATAACATGTAATTACTATTAGTCTTGATCTGATTTAATTTTTGGGGTACCTACAGTAATACCAATTCCAATACCATGCAGTAAGGGAAAAAAAAACAAATAGTTATTTGGTCTGGTTACTATGTTTTCTCAGAAGTGGTACCTAATTGACACAGTGTTTAATACCCAATGCTACATCACAGCAGAAGTCTTCTTCAGATGTTTTATGACTGTTGAAAACGAAATCTTGAGTAGAAAGGTACTTGTAGCAATGGTCTGTGCCGGCTTCTCCTGGTATCTTTTGAGCTCTAGTCTTGGGCAAGTCTAGAGCATAACCTAACAGTTCTTAGGTTGTGGGTTGGAACTAACCATAAGGGATATTTTGTATAGTATGTATTAGGAATGTTTTTCCCTGAGAATATCAGATGGCAAGGATCCCTAACCACCAGGCTGGGGACCGTTACCAGTCTGTGGCGCATTTGCTACCGCGCCGCAGGGAAATAATTTGTCAACGACCGCAATCTGGCCTGTGCCTCTTGACACATCAATATGATGTGATTTATCAAATATCTAGTGGTTGGCCGCCCTTAATGGGATGCTTGCACTCCTATAGCAGCCCATTGTCAGTCAATGTAAACAGTAACGTTAGCTGCTGTTGGCCTTGTGCTGTGGACGGCACACCTCAGCAATGATGGACTGGGTACTTCCAGTTCTTTTGCTCAGATTAGCTGTCTACAGTGCGGCAAATACGTATTTAGTCAACCACCAATTGTGCAAATTCTCCTACTTGAGAAGATTAGTGAGGCCTGTAATCGTCAACATGGGTAAACCTCAACCATGAGAGAAAGAATGTGGGGAAAAAAACCCAGAAAATCACATTGTTTGATTTTTAGAGAATTTATTTCCCAATTAGAGTAGAAAATAAGTACTTGGTCACCTACAAACAAGCAGGATTTCTGGCTGTCAAAGAGGTCTAACTTCTAACGAGGTTTAACAAGGCTCCACTCGTTACCTGTATTAATGGCACCTGTTTTAACTCATTATCGATATAAAAGACACCTGTCCACAACCTCAGTCAGCACACTCCAAACTCCACAATGGCCAAGACCAAAGAGCTGTCGAAGGAGACTAGAGACAAAATTGTAGACCTGCACCAGGCTGGGAAGACTGAATCTGCAATAGGTAAAACGCTTGGTATAAAGAAATCAACTGTGGGAACAATTATTAGAAAATGGAAGACATACAAGACCACTGATAATCTCCCTCAATCTGGGGCTCCATGCAAGATCTCATTCCGTGGCGTCAAAATGATAACAAGAACGGTGAGCAAAAATCCCAGAACCACACGGGGGGACCTAGTGAATGACCTACAGAGAGCTGGGACCACAGTAACAAAGGCTACTATTAGTAACACAATGCGCCGCCAGGGACTCAAATCCTGCACTGCCAGACGTGTCTCCCTGCTGAAGAAAGTACATCTCCAGGCCCGTCTGCGGTTCGCTAGAGAGCATTTGGATGATCCAGAAGAGGACTGGGAGAAAGTGTTATGGTCAGATGAAATCAAATTAGAACTTTTTGGTAGAAACACACGTTCTCGTGGAGAAAGAATACAGAATTGCAGCCGAAGAACACCATACCCACTGTGAAGCATGGGGGTGGAAACATCATGCTTTTGGGCTGTTTTTCTGCCAAGGGACCAGGACGACTGATCTGTGTAAAGGAAAGAATGAATGGGGCCATTTATCGAGAGATTTTGAGTGAAAATCTCCTTCCATTAGCAAGGGCTTTGAAGATGAGACGTGGCTGGGTCTTTCAGCATGACAATGATCCCAAAAACACAGCCAGGGCAACAAAGGAGTGGCTTCGTAAGAAGCATTTCAAGGTCCTTGAGTGGCCTAGCCAGTCTCCTGATCTCAACCCCATAGAAAATCTGTGGAGGGAGTTGAAAGTCCGTGTTGCCCAACAACAGCCCCCAAACATCACTGCTGTTGAGGAGATCTGCATGGAGGAATGGGCCAAAATACCAGCAACAGTGTGTGAAAAGCTTGTAAAGAGTTACAGAAAACGTTTGGCCTCTGTTATTGCCAACAAAGGGTACATAACAAAGTATTGAGATGAACTTTTGGTATTGACCAAATACTTATTTTCCACCGTGATTTGCAAATAAATTCTTTAAAAATCAAACAATGTGATTTTCTGTTTTGTTTTCTCCACATTCTGTCTCTCATGGTTGAGGTTTACCCATGTAGACAATTACCGCACTCTCTAATATTTTCAAGTGGGAGAACTTGCACAATTAGTGGTTGACTAAATACTTATTTGCCCCACTGTGTGTGTGAAATTATTAACACATTATCATATCATTTCACATGTTGGTGTTTTGGAGTGACACTGATGGCTTGTTCTCTATAATGACATAGGCGCATCAGAAATAATAAGTCCACACACTAGCAAAGATAACTGAAAAACGGATGTCTGGACAGCTTTTTTAAGGGGGAAATGCCACCTGCTGAGCAATAAGAGCCCCCAACCAAGTCCATTCTGCATAATATGTCGCTAATAGCTATCAAACGAGGCAAAAATTGTGAATGCACTGAGAGCATCATACCTTGTGGCGAACCGTATTGCTAAAACGAAGAAACCTTTCATGAATAGAAAACTCAACATGCCCGCAACCAAGGATATTTGCCGTCAAGTTTTTCGGAGAGGCCGTTTAAAACATTAAAATTGTTTGACTCTGCGATTTTGAGTTACATTTTACCTGTACTTAATGTCCGTTTTTAGCCCCGTCATGTTATTTTATATTTACTGTAATTTTTGGCCACCTACACCTGTGTTCTGCTTTTCCTTCCTACCCGGCGAGACATCTACCCAATGCCCAGTGTGCTCGCACACGCATGCGCGCATTGGTTAAAAGTGGCGAGTACTTACTATTTTTGTTTTCAAGTCTTTTCATACCTTTTCATTGCCTCAAATACTTTTTGCACGCGTATCCCTCTAACTTTTAGACTTTGTGCTTTTTATTGGTAGCTTTAAAGCAGAGTGTTGTTCTGTTGAGCACATTAGTCACATAGCGTATTTAAACCACCCTTATTTGATATTACTACGTTTAAGTATTTTCTTAAGGCATTTTTAATATGTTCCTACTGTTTGCATCTAAACAAACCAAGCTGAAAGCGCACGGTAGTACTCTGGGTGTCATTTTCACCTCTGGTGGGACGTTTCGCAGAATTAGGACATTTTGGCAGAAAACTGGTCCATGAAAAAAAATAAATGCCCACATCACACACAAAAGGTTGGGGACCACTGAGATATAGACCCCACTCACCAACGTCACACAATGACGTGTCGCTGTATTGTGCCGCCATATTGTCAGTCATTGTATGTCCGTATTCTCAATGGTCTCAATTTATCGTGCAATTTATAGTGCAATTCATGGAAGCCCCGGTTCTTTCAGACGCTGTAAACTCATTGGAAGTGTTGCATAAAAGGCGTTATGTGGAAAAGCTTCGGTCGATCCATTCGCCAGATCCATATTTGATGCCTAAATCGATATTTTTCAACCCGCTGTCTTCGCCGTCTCTGCCTGACATCTGCTACCCTGATATCTACAACTATCTTGTCCACAGAAACTCGGCCTATTCCCACAAAACTTTGAAAAACTTTAAGAGCAGCACTCTAAGCAACATTACCCCATGTGACCCTTTACTTCCAATTTTCTAAAATGGCGACAATCAATCAATTAAAAAAAAAAGTTACCTGCGATGGCCGACGCTTCAAGGATAGGTGGATATTGGACTATATCTTCAATAAAATACGACTGTGTCTGCCTCATTTGCAAAGAGACAGTCGCTGTTTTCAAAGAGTTCGATGTGACGCGATATTACCAAACAAGGCACGCTGACATGTACGGCAACATTTCAGGGAAAATACGCAGCGAGAAATGAAAGCAACTTGAAGCTAGTTGAATTTCACAGCAGCAGTATTTCGCAAGAGCCCGAGTGTCGAAAGAGAACGCCGCAAAGGCGAGATTGTTAAAATTTTGAATTAAAAAAAAAAAAAAATAAAGCAAATGTGACACACAGAAGGGCTTGCTAAAATTTGTTTAAAAATATTGTTCTACGTAAATCAGCCAAGGTAGCCCCCCACATTTTTACCACACCAAATCTGGCCCCCTTTGCAAAAAGTTTGGACTCCCCTGTTTAACTGATGATTCGTAGATGAGGCCAGCTTCTTTCACTTGTTACCAGCTAAATATTATTCAAAAAATAATGATGGTGGAAGAAATAAGCATCTTGAATTTGAAACTGTATGTTGTCGGCGATTAGCCTCGCAATGATCTTAATTGTGGTTGTCAGCCCAAAACACTCTAAATATATATTAAATGCATCTTACCAGATATAAAATGACTACTACATAATCTGTGGTGATCGTTTGGGGCCCAGTTTTCTCGTCTAATTGCAGCAGTCCATCTCGCTCTCCTCTCTAGGTCTCTCGGAATATGGAAGAACTTCAAGTCTCTCCGTCTCTCTTCTCTGTTACTGCAACCAACGGCCACATACGCCTTCACCATTTTGATTATTAATGTTAACGAGCAGAAAAACACACCATAATAGGAGGAATTTATGTAGCGGTAATGCGTAAACACGACGAGCTGACTGCAATATGGCGCGGAGGTGTGGTTGTGACGTCATGAGAGTGGGGTCTATAGCATTGTTCAACTAAACCCACAGTTGGTATTTCCAATCATGAAAGGGAAAATGCGCCACTGTCCGTTCGAGTGTAGAAAATGTTCGCATGTTTTTCCGCTGAGAAGTCGAGGCAAACCACTTTTAATGCACCATTTCACAAGTAAATGAAACTATAATGGACCATTACTGGGCTACCTCTCGGAGGAAGTCTGTGTCATTACTCGTTCGTCAGCATTAAAGTAAAAGTTTTTTTCAGAAATAATGGCAAAGTTAGACGCGAGGAGCAATAGCGTGCCATGTCAGAGAAATGACACTGCACGTCAAGATGACTTTCAGCTTGTATTTGAGTTTTAATGCGCTGAGGGGGAAATGCTACTTTGGACACCTACATTCTCCAAAATCAGGATGAGCACGGGACAAGATGAGTCTAATTAAACTACACAGGGATCTGAGTGGGACCTTTTTAATGGGGCCGCGGAAGAGAAGGGTCGCCGTGACTAAAAGTTTTATTCCCATGTCTGCATCAAAGCTTTAGCGCTATAAGCTCAAATTAGAGTGTCACAAGGAATCACGTAGTCGTCACCGCGCCAGAATTCGGCAGAAATCTTCCCTTGTCAAGTATTGTGTAACACTAAGAAGCGGGGAGGAGCGGTATCCAGCCACGGAAAAAGACGGATTAAAAATGGCATCATAATCCAATCTACAGCCTCATTTTCCATATCCAAAGCCCAGCGGCCGCCTTCCGTTTTGAATGAACATCTTGCAAGTGAGATGTGGTCAGTGACATGGTGACACTGAGCATCCCAAAAAGATTCTTTTAAATGAGAAAGCCTTTTAAGACCACACGAACCAAAAATATCTGCTGATTAGAGTTGCTATTGCTGTTCCTACACAGTGGCGCATTAGCCCTGCTAAGACCTATCAATGCTACTGTATACGTCCTTGGTCATGAATATTGAAAATTCCCAATACACTTGAACCTATGGTGCTCTAAGATGTAGTTTGGAATTTAATTTCTTAAAATTGTAACAGATTTACAATAACCCTCCCATTAAAAACAAGAAATAAAGGATGTCCAAAAAATTGACATCTTTTTAAAATCAAATATCTCAGAAACTTGAAAACAGTTTAGATATTGTATGTCAAACTTTTTTTTTTTTTTCCATTTAATTCTGAAAAGGGAATTTAAAAAAATATGAAAATTCAGTGACCAATTTCACAAGTGTTCAACAAAAATAAGATATGGTATCAAATCAAATCAAATTTATTCTTAAGCCCCTTACAAAAATCCGAAAGGTCCAGAAAGTGCTTCACAAAAACGATATATCGGTAGTTCATAATAAAAGGCAGAAAAGTATTATTATACAATGACATTGAGAAAAAAAAACGAAAATTAAAAACACTGCATCGCGGTAAAAGCCAAACCAGCAAATAAAACATAAACTCCAAAGCATTAAAACACTTAAACCTTTCTTGTCAAATGTATCACATTTGATACACTTAGAATTTCATGATTTTGAGACTAATTCAGAATTTTGAAATATCTTTTCTCAAAAAAAAAAAAAAAATAAAAAAATAATAATAATAGATGCAAGTCAACTCATACATCTGCAGGTTCCATGAGGAAAAAAAAAAACAGGGTTTAGCAAGGGTTATAGATATTAGAGCGCTTATTACACATATTAATTTTTTTTCTTTTTTTTACAAATTTGGAAAAAAAAAGGTTTCATTAAGACCTTATTTTTCAAATTTTGTGATTCTCTGACAATTGCGTCATATTGCAGGCATTAAAAGGTTAAGCAATAAAACCAGGCTACCCTAGTCTGGATAAAAGGCTAGTCTAAAAAAGTCTGTAAAAGTGATTTAAAAAGGCCTGGATTCTTAATGGTGTGGATTTCAGGGGCGGTAGTCAAGTTCTTGCCAAATTCGCAGCCCTACACTTTGAAATTTTCACACCACTACCCAATTAGTTTGCTATTTGGTCAGTATTTTCCAATTTCAGGACTCAAAATGTCTTTTCTTTGGTTTGACCGACGATTCTCTACTTGGAAAGAGAAACATTTGAAATATTAAACACGTTTTTTTTGTTTAAATTTTGGGAAACAACAACAGAAACTGCTAACACGATTGGTTTGCAAATTATGTCATCTTTTTTGGGACACTCTGTATGTTACTGTGCTGTGTAAAAGGTTCAGGCAGATGAACCCCAGATCCATTGTTATCATCTGTAATCCAACATGAATTTTGTAGAATTTTGGTGAGACTCAAAATAACTGTCAACAATTTGGTGCCTTTGTTGTGTTTTTTGGATTAGTAATCAGCATATGTGTCTGAGTGTTGGGAGGTTTGTCGCACACAGACTTGCATTTGAGCGCATATATCATTGTATTTACATAATGCGTGTACAGTGGACCGTCATGATACGAGCACCTCACCTTACGATTTTTTCATAATACGCGCATCTTCATGAGAGAAAATTAGTCTCGTTATGTGAGTAATTTTCCACTATAATAGCGCCAGCAAAGCTTCTTTCACTTGACGTGTCCAAGTGCCTCAGCACCGCGTCAGGTGGCATGCAAGCTCTTTGTCTCCGCAATTGTGTTGGCGTCCTAGTAGAGAGCATATGAGCATCTCGCATCAACAGAATCCCCCTTCTTCTTCCCTCTTTCTCATCCTTGTTGTCTCCGGTGATAGACTTCTGGATTGAAGTTCATGACAATCATTTGTGCTTACAAGTGAACATTAACCATGTACCCCCCCAGGAAAATGGTGATCAAAGACAGTAGTGAGAAAAGAAAAGAATGGTCAGAATTGAAACAAAGCAAAAAATAATAAAACATGAAAAGAGTTTATTATTGATCTTGATTATTTCTTATGGACAAAATGCATTCATGATCCGAGCACATTCAAGTGACATGCTTGGCTGTGGAACGGATTGTGCTCATATCATGAGTGTCCACTCTAGATCAATACACATTTTGTAAATTATTTAATGTGTTTTTCTGATCATCAAATTTTAAAATAAAACTAGCATCCTAGTATTTAGTATATTTCCTTCATCCGTCGTTGTAATCAAATCCCAATTTGGACTCCCCTGTGTTGCGTTGGCATCAGTAATGTCTATTTGACTTTTAATTACTTGAATAGCACACTACTTATTTTGGAGTAGTCCCTCCAATCTGTCTGTCTATATAAATAAAAGACAGAAACAAAGTGGTTTAAAAGAATCGATTTACCCCTTCCTCAGTAAATTTGCGGGCTGAATAGAATTCTGTTGAGAGAAAGAAGACTTTGCGGAGCTGATGGAAGGATTCACTTGCTGACTTGCAAAGGGATTTTACTGATTGACAGAAAGTGAAGGACAACCAAGCCCCGTCTCTCATAGTAGGAGGGTAGGGGGCTTAATAGAATATTGGATGCGAAAAAAGGGAAAAAAAGTTATGATGTGTAACACTTTCCTTTCTCTTGGGAAAATGTGAAAGACTTTCAACAGATGTGTCCTCAAGGCTCCGAATCACCAGATAATTAAAAGGCACTCGGCGATCAGAGGGCTGCATCCTAATATTACGCCGCGTTGTTTGTCTGGAGCTCGGCACACAGGGCTGTTGCATTGATAGGATTCATCCGGATATTTCTCTCAGCAAAGAGACAAACATCAGCTGGTTTTCATCTGGAGAGCTCATTGTCTGAGCAGGGAAACATTTTGTCATTCAGCATTGTATATTGGAATTACTACTCCTACAGATCATAATAATAACAGTGACAACATTTTTCTGTGGCATTCTTAAGTTTTTCTCTTCAACGCTATCATTGTCCTTGTGGAGCATGATCAGCTATCTGAAACATACACATAAGACAACAGGCAAGTGTTTGTATGTGTGTCTACATCAGACGGAATGACAACCTTGTATATTTCAGCGCGGTTGACCATTGCTGATTTGAGAGTGTGTTTTGCTATTGATTTGTTTGGGTCTCGAGGATGGCAGCGAGCATGGCATTGTTGAGTGTATTGAAAAATGAGATGTGGGTACACGCTCTGTCAAGAAGATGGGTGGTGAGGCTCTTACGATGGTGGTTGTGGTGGGGGCAGCGGTCACCTTACAAAAGGTCAAAGGTAGATTGTAAAAGCCTCTTGATGCAGCTGTATAATTCATAAACCTATCAATATTCAAAAATTTCACTGAGGAACCTCATGACTCTGCTGACCAGAAAAGTACAGGGGGTCCTCTGTTTTTGATGGAATACTTGTCCGACGGTGGTGGCATAATCCAAATGTACGACTAAGTTGAAATGCAATGTAAGACATAATTACAGTAAGTATTTGTATAAACCAAAGCAAAAAAAAAAAAACTGTTCTGTGCTTTAAGAGGATGTAATCCACCTCATACCCAAAGTCAGATGGGATGGGCTGCAGCTAATACGCAACCTTAAAGACCAAATTTCAAGTAATTTCATAAAATGCCAAATAGGGTCACAATTAAAGTAATTAAACATTGTCCAGCAAATAAAGCATGAAAAAATAATTTATATGTTGTATATTTGACAAAATAATCGCGTTTCCAAAGTTCGAGCCTGAAAGGGGAGGAACCCGGAAGTGATACGTCACACCGAGAACAGCGGTAGCAGCGCTCCATACGGCTGCCCTACAAAGCCCTTCAAACAATGATTCAAACAGCGATATAAGCGATAGATCGAGCTCAAGCATGGAGATCCAAGTTTTTCAAGAGTTGGAGGAAGAGGAGGAGGTTGAAATTTTATGTTGGACTGTACATGTATTAGCCAGACGCTAATCAGGATGCAAACAATGTGCCCAGACTACCTGACATGGAATGGAGACAAGAACCATCGATTACAAGATTGGTAAGATACAGACAGTTATTATTTTTATGATTTAAAGAATATCAGGTAAATAAACCACCTACTATTGCCTGGGATAAAAGAAAAGTTTTCACGAATCCCCGATCATGTTGTGGAATGAACAGTAGAAGCTAGCAACGTTAGCATTTATTTACCTGACATCTTTCGGCGAACACCTCCGCCTTCGGACCCTCTGACGAAGGTGATAGTGTTCGCCGAAACATGTCAGGTAAATAAACCACCAACTATTGCCTGTGATGAAAGAAAAGTTTTGACGAATTTATAAGTGTAGGCAAAATGAACTCAATACAACTATGATCTGGGATTGCCACGAGTTAGCGTTTGGCTAACGTCGCTAGCTTCTACTGTTCATTCCACGACACGATCGGGGTTTTGCCTCGAGTTACCTTTCGGCTAACGTTGCTACCTTCTACTGTTCATTCCACAACAGTGGGCAGCTCTGCTTTGACAAAGTCATCTATCCAAAAATCACTCTTACTTTATGCGAATCCTTGATCATAAGCAGACCAGTTGAGGAAGCAGGCATCTTCGAAGTGTTTGTAGCAGAGAACACTACTCGATGATGGCGTGAAATTAATTCGCTTCGTGCGAACGAAAGATGTTCATTTACGTGCCCTGCTATCCTTTGGCCACTCATACAACTTTTCTTTAGATTGAGAACAATACATCACCACACACCGCCGTGGCATCTTACCGAAAAGCAATGCAACAATACTGTTCTATGGCGGACTTCCCTCGCAGTTCTCTGTGTGATGTAATTTCCGAAGATTGTCGATGAAAAGCATTTTCGTTGTCAACGGCGTTGCTAGGGGTTAAACAAAGAATTTGGAAGGGTTGCGTTAAAAAATAATGAAAATATGCTCATAATTGTTTAACCATTGATATAATCTATAACATGGTTGGCCAACCTTAATTCGCATTTGGTTGTAATGAGAACAAACAGTATGGAAAATGGATGGATGTAAAACGGTGTATATAACAGTAACTGAGCATATTTTTTGTACTGATGATGGCATTCTTATACAGTTGCACAAAATAGTTCACCGCGTGCCATTAAAAATCTTTAGTTAAAAACCTAAAGTACATACTGTATACTTTGTACCGTATTTTTCGGACTATAAGTTTTTTTTTTTTTTTTTTTTTAATAGTTTGGCTGGGGGTGTGACTTATACTCAGGAGCAACTTAATGTATGTGTGAAATTATTAACACATTATTATAGTCACATGTTGGTGTTTTGGAGTGACACTGATGGTTTGGTAAATTTGTTAGCATGGTTTTTATGCTATAGTTATCGGAATAACTCTTAATAGCTATGTTACGTTAACATACCGGCCACGTTCGCATTTTGTTGTTCATGCATCATGGAACATTATCATACTGTACACTTATACAGCATGTTGTTCTCTATTGTATTTTTATTATAAATTGCCTTTCAAGATGACATATCTGTTCTATGTGTTGGATTTTATCAAGTTAATTTCCCCCAAAAATGCGACTTATACTCCGGTTTGATTTATATGTTTTTTTCCTCTTCATTGGGCATTTTATGGCTGGTGCGACTTATACTCAGGTGCGACTTCTAGTCCGAAAAATATGGTACATGTAATTTAATGATTAAAATGATATACTGTAGTAGTAGTCTTTTAAGCTAAAATAAGAATCTTATTACACTTGTTCAACCAGGACGGACTCCCATTTTTACCTATCGTACGCATGAAACTGACAAATATTTGGAATTACTTTAGTGCCTTTTTGTAGGACACTAAGTGCTGATTTATGCTTGTGTGTTCCGTTGACGGCGGAGCGACGGCGTAGCCCCTACGTAGTCATTCAGCCAATCATACCAATCATAGTCCTTTAATGTGCATGTCACGACATGTTGGCGTGACGCGTAGTCAGGATTTTTTGGAGGTGCACGTCAGGCTACGGTGTAAGGTCCAAATCGGTGTCTGTGTTAACGGCGTCGGTCTGCTGTCACTGCAACGCAGAAGCGTAAATCAGCCTTAAAAATAAAAGCGACAACGAAAAACCCAGGCTAATGAAAACAAAACTTGTAATGAAGCCCTTTGGATTTAAGACGCATGAATGAACTAAACTACATCATGTCAGCTTTTGCCCTTAATAGAACAATCTCTCATATTGCTAATCTGCACAGAAGTATGACACACTCACATTGTACCGTTCCTGCCCCCCTCCTGTCTTTCCCCCCAGTTTATGTTGAATAACTCCCTCGTTTAATTTAGCAATAGTTAAACGCAGGGATTACAGAGGGTTCTGGCCCAGCCCTGAAAGTGCGCTAGTCAAAATAGGCTGTCCGTTCTCATCCACAAATATTGAGCCAAGAGATTATTACGGCCCAATTTATTTAATGGAGGGAGCCCATACACAGGCAGGAGGCGAGTGTGTTTGGCTGCGGGGTGGAAGAAGGTTGCCTGTCACTGTAGTGGAATGATTGAATGCTACCGTGTGACCTCCCTCACTTAAACAAAGCAGTGTGAAGCCTGACTGACTCTAAAAAATTATAATTTTTTTCTCCCCATTTTGCATGTCAGACATTCAAACCCCCCCCCCCCCCCCCCCCCCCCACATCATGTCTCCCTCCTGATGTCCTTTAATGCTGCTTCCCGTATTAACAGAGTTTAACCTTGTGACGGTAATCTGGAGGTGAGATTATATTGATTGATTGGACATCATATACATTTTGAAAATGGGCAAGCCAGCTGCTATGCTCGATGTATTTGACTTGCCTAACAAATGTAATGTTGTGTGTCCTTCCCGCTCTGCCATCTCCCGCGCTGCCACATCAATTTATAATCTCCCCAGGTGGATACACAGCCACACTCGCCTGCCAAGACCACTTTTAACACCTTCAACACCGCAGTTACTTTATTCCCACAAATCCTGAGTTGGCGCTCTGAGCAGAATCTGCCATCACTTTAATTTCGCTCAACAGTTTAGTTGGGGTCGATTGAGGCAACGTCTGTTATGCTTCCATGACCGGATCTTACAGTCAGATATTATTATAATTAATTTGCAACACTGCTTAACTGAAACGGTTAAAAATCTAAGCATCTTTCATTCCTGCACACTCTTAAAATCTTTTCCTAGCGGGTTTAACCTTCAAAGGAGGCATATTAAAGAAAATTTACTCTTAAATTGCTTGTATTGTATTCTTACAGCTGGATCACTGGTGTACCTGTCCTGTGCCCGACCATCATGTTAGAAATTAAACACCGATGTAAATCTTTTCTTTGCTGCTCATTTCTGACAACTTGTCTTTAACCGAGCTGTCATCGAATGTGAAGATTGTTACAATTAAGACAATAAACCCAATACTGCCCCCACTAACAGTCTCTTAGCCCATGATTTGGAAGGTAGCTGGGTGAAGAATAAGATTCACCAATTTTTTCATGTTAATGCCAAAAGGAAAGCAGGGCTGCGGTGCTGGATGCAAAAGTTTATCTCCCACTTGCCATGATCATATTTTATAAGCCACCCAAAGATGTCAAATTTGATGGAAGTGACCTTGAAAGGTCATCCAAATTTAATTTGCAATACCCAATTGGAAAATGAGTCTGTGTTGGAATATCTTTGACATATTTAACTGTATGAGTGTTACATTTGAAAGCAATCTTAAGTGAGAGGTTGAGAGATGGATTCTGTCTTGCGTGTGTCATTGAAGTGACCAAGACCTCTGCGGACCTTTTATTTTTCCTTCTGAATTTCTGTTGACACGCTCTATTTCTGGCTGTATGCCATGCATTTATTTGAACGCCACGCATCTCATTGATGGTGTAAAGGGAGAGAAGGCTGAGAAAGGGCAAACCAAACAGCAAAAAAAGAGACACTGTTACAGCTGAAATTTTTGAGGCTGCTGACACTTAACAGTGAGCCCCGGCCCATTCTGCTCAATTCATATTTAAGAAGTGACACCTCACACTGAATATGACAGTGAGCTCAGCAGTGCACCAAGGAGTATGACTAATTATTGATAGTTGTAAATCTCACTTCAAATGTGTCACTATAATTTTCATATATAAAAGCTAGGGGGTACACATGTTTGATAAGGGAAGTAAGTTATACAGCGGCACCTCGACGTACGATTGCTTCGACACACGATCTTTTCGACATCTGACGTAAAATTTGACATGCCATTTGTTTCTACATCTGACGAAATTCTCAAAATACGACTGTTCATGACAGCGTCGCAATTTCATTGTTTTCCCGTAAGACTGACGCACAGCGGATTATCTTGTGTGAGAAATCAACATGACAAGGGTTCCAAGAATGTTAAAGCAGGTGATGAAAAAAGAAAAAAAGGTGAGGCTTACCAGTAAAATAAAGATGGAATAATGGAAAAATATGAGCGTAGGGTGCACGTCCATGAATTGCTTGACAATACTCCGACAACTCTGTTCGCCAGTCTTTATACGTTAAGGTGACAATTATTATTCTGGTACCATCGCCAAAGAGATCACCAGCTTCGTCGGTTTTTTAATCATTTCATTCAGAACTTGTGCAACAAAACACGCGTCGCCAACTAATAGCAACAACAAGAAGTGAAAAGAGAAAGTCAACTGCACGCTCTCACTCTGCCGTCAGCCCCGCGGAGCGTTCAGTTACACTACCCAAAATACATCATGTATTTGTGTTGCTCTTGTGATTGCTTTTTGCAATAGTAACAGCAGTATTTATTAAGGATTTTGTAAAAAAAGCACTGAGCTGGTGTAACTAGAACTGCAGATAGTCCTTTTAGAACAATAATGATGCCCGTCCCAAATTAATTAGACCAAAACTTTCTCTTTATCAACGCGTTGCCTTTTTATTTTCTTTCTATGAGAACGTAGGTCTTAGCTTTCTTTAGGTGGCCAAAATATGCCTGATCATATAAACAATAAATTGCAAATCGCCACTAGGGGGATCCAAAACAATGCAACATGCAAACAACCTGGTATTTTAAAAAGGTTTCTTATGGGAAAATCCTGCTCGACATACAAACATTTCGACTTACAAACAATGTCTTGGAACGAATTAACTTCGTATGTAGAGGTACCACTGTATATGCAAGTTTCGAACATACAGTACTTTCTATATTAAATACAACACCTTTGTTTTTGGATCCATTTTAGTGTTGATCTCAAAGATCTAAGACTTTTTTGCCTAATTCTCTGAAATTGTTCACCAGTCAAATCTAAATCTGTGTTACACACAAAAAAAATTCTCCTTTGCTGAGATACTGTAACCCACTCAACTCAGAGAGATGCGCTGTGTCACGATGCTGACAAGATAGCCTGACTTTCACTGAGTAGATATATGGTTAAAGGGGCTGTGTCATGGCTCACTGCCGTAAGGCTCTGCTTAATTCATTATTACACAAAGCCCACATTATATAAAACACAGACACCAGATGTAAGATGTATTTTGATGACAGGGTTTGCAACTCGTTTACCGATACCCTTGGAAGTAACGCTAGAAATTTAGCGGGCCCTTGGCGGAATTGTAGCTGGTTGTAATTCACCTACAGCAGGACAGTTCTGATTAACCCTCTGCTTGCCAGTGGGGCGTCCCGCGGTGCTGTGTATCTCCTCAATGCCGTCGGGCTGACCTTCGTGCATTATAACACAAAGCCCATGTAACATAAATAAGATGAACATGAGAGCAAGAGGTTTTATTTGGGTAGTTGGGGGCTCTAATTTTTATGCCATCTTATTGCGATGTAAATGAGAAAGTTGCAATTGTGCTGAATAGCCATTGACTTTATGTAGCAGGGGTGTTGGGCAAGAAAGCAAAGTTCTAGATGACGTCTACTGGGACCCTGTTTAGTCCCACCTAAAAAATCCTGGTACCTAAGGAGCTGCATGCTTATTTTTACCTCGACATACGATCGCTTCAACACATGATATTTTCGACATCTGATGTAAAATTTGACTCGCCATTTGTTTCTATATGCGACGACATTTTCGAAATACGACGACATGACAGCCCCGCAGACGAATGCACGGTGGATTTTCTTGTGTGAGAAATCAACACCGGTTTCAAAAAGGTTGGTACAGGTGGTGAAACACAGAAAAAGATGACGCTTACCTTCTAAATGAAGATGCAAATTATAGCGTAATGTGAGCGTGGGGTGCGCATCCGTGAACTGGCTCAACAATACATCGCCACGGTCCTCCTCCGACTACTGTTCGCCAGTCTTTATAAGTTAAGGTGACAATTATTATTGTGGTAACATTGCCAAAGAAATCGCTAGCGTTGTCACAGTTTTATCATTTATTTCACAATTTATCCAACATAAAACACCTACCACAGTTGACTGTGTTCTGAAGAAAACATTGAAAACGAAAGTAAACTCAAGCTCACCACTCCCTCTCTCTGTCACGTCAGCCAAGCGTTGCGTTCAGGTACAGCAAAAAATGTCCGCCACATTAGAACTCGATTCGTTACATTATTACAGGAATTATTATTATTATTGTTATTACGATTTTCATTTATAATTTGTTTTTCTATGTGTAATTGCCATTTGTAATAGTACCAGCAGTATTTATTAAGGTTTTAGTGTAGGTTTTTGGGCTGTGGAACGAATTAATGGAATTATAATGTATTCCTATGGGAAAATCCTGCTCGACATACGACCATTTTGACTTGCAAACAACGTCCTGGAACGAATTAACTTGGAATGTAGAGGTACCACTGTATTTAGAAAACAAATCAAAATACTGCACAGTGCACTCAAGTTTGTTATGCGCTAGAGCCGTTTCATTTGGCCCGAAATTGTCAATACTCTATGTATTTTAAAAATATTTGCTCTTTTAATTGGAAATACATTTTTTCCATTTAACATTTTCATCGTTCCATTTGCTTATTGTGTTTATCAAGAATTCCTCATTCCCTCTTGCCAAGGCGTAATTGTGCACAACCCTACTTGAACTGGTGATTTTCTTAGAAGTTAAGAGTTAAGTCCACTCCAATGAAAACCATTGATTTGTTTCTTTTTATGACGGTTTGTATATATTGCGTAGTAGTTTCACTGTATAAATCAAGTATTTCTGTTGTTTGACATTCTGCTAAATATTCTTAACAAATGGTTGCCGGTTTTTGAACTGGGCTACTACTGCGTAATGATCTATTAAACAAACACATTGCGTATTGTCTATCCTCTATGTGTTTAAATTGTAGTTTATCTATCAGTGTATAAAGTGTGTAAATGGCATCTTTCCTTGCTGTTGACCTCTTCATGCACACGTGCACACCTCAGATTCTGCTATACCTTGCATTAACCTTTTCAGCTCAGGTCTGTGTCCCAGGTGCATACTCACACCCACTGTCTCTCTGAAATTGATTTGTTTCTCCCTCCCGCAACCATATACCACCTCCCATCAGACCTGTTGAGAAATGGTCAAGAATTCATATGTCGCTTGAGGAGACTGTGCATACAAGGGACAGTGCATTATAAGACACTTGAAAATAAATAAATAAATAAATAAATAACCGTAACAGTGTGTTAAACCTAAAAAGCAATTAGCATAATTGCAAAAGCTAAATACATTCTACTTGTAGATTCACAATTCAGCGTATATCTCAGCTCTTTACCTCAACACCTATCAAAAAGGTTTTATTCATGATAATATGAATAGCAAGGTTGTGCCCCTGTATTGGAAGTCAAGTTATCCAATAGTTACTTACTACTGCTACTAACATAGATAACTGGTAGTGAGTGTGTGAGTTACCAGACTTCTGTGCAAACTACATTGGGGTTGAATATAGGTTAAGGAAGAACCTACTGAATTTCTGTAGAACAATCTAATGTGCAGTCCTGGGCACCAAATACTAATAGTTTTACACATTTCAATGAATAAAGGTGGAAGTAGCCTACTAATTAACTAACGTACAAACAGAAAATAAAACAAAAATACAACATCTCACTACTGGTATTTTCTTGGCACTTATGTTAAGATAGAACAAGATTTTCCCTACATTTGAGTATAATTGGAATTCAACAAAACCTGACAACCATAATTATTACCTGTAACAATTTCACTGTCATTAAATAATTTTATGTCATTAAAGACTGAACGGAACTGTCATGTAATGTCTTTCACCTTTCCATTTGAACTAGGAAACAGCATGCTCGTTGACAATAAAATAAAAATAAGTAAATGGGAATACTTTGACTATCAATGTAATCATTTTTTTCTGATCAAGAAGGCTAATAGCAAAAATCTGCCATAAATAAAAGGTGATTAATTGTGATCATCTTCCCAGTTTTCTTTGCCACAAATAATAATATGAAAATCCAATCAGTCCTACATTACTCGTATGCCCCAGGATTCTGTCTTGGAGCCCCTTCCCCTCCATCCTCTTGGCAATATTTTCTGTAAATTCAATTTACATTTGACCCCTAGCTCTTCCTCCTTCTTAGCTTACTGACTGGGTTTCTGAACTCAAACAATGATTCTTATTCAACTTCCTTCTATTCAATTGTGATAAAAATGTAATCTACCTCATACTGTTGGAACCAAGTCCACCCTTGCCAAAATTGACAGTTTTCCCATTGAATTTAACAATTCAGTTCTTAACCCCCCCCCTTCAGATTATTAGTCTGGGTGCCATCCTTGACATATACACATACTCATCTTCCAAGTATACACTGCTGGCCAAAAGCATTGGCACCCCTGCAATTCCGTCAGATAATGCTCAATTTCGTCCAGAAAATGATTCCAATTACAAATGCTTTGGTAGTAATATTGTTATTTATTTTGCTTTCAATAAAAAAACAAAAAAGAGAATGAAAAAAAAAAATCATTATCATTTAACACAAAACTCCAAAAATTGGCCAGTCAAAAGTATTTGCACCCTTAGCCTAATACTTGGTAGCACAACCCTTAGACAAAATAACTACAAACAACCGCGTCCGGTATCCATCAATGGGTTTAGTCTAAAATTCCAGCAAAGCATTGTAACATTCTTCTTTGGTCAACTGCTCCAGGTCTCAGATTTGAAGGGTACCTTCTCCAAACTGCCATTTTCAGATCTCTGCACACGTGTTCTATGGGATTCAGGTCTAGACTCATTGCTGGCCACTTTAAAAGTCTCCAGTGCTTTCCCTCAAACCATTTTCTAGCGCTTTTTGAAGTGTGTTTTGGGTCATTGTCCTGCTGGAAGACCCATTACCTCTAAGGGAGATCTAGTTTTCACAAACTAGGCCCTATATTATGCTGCA
This sequence comes from Corythoichthys intestinalis, assembly GCF_030265065.1. Classification (NCBI taxonomy): domain Eukaryota; kingdom Metazoa; phylum Chordata; class Actinopteri; order Syngnathiformes; family Syngnathidae; genus Corythoichthys; species Corythoichthys intestinalis. The sequence continues at coordinate 29,085,647 of NC_080395.1, read as the reverse complement.
AAATTTGTTGGTAGTCTTAAGACTTCATAATGCCATGTACACGGTCACGCAGTCCAGTGCCAGGGACAGCAAAGCAACCCCAAAACATCAGGGAATCTCCTCCGTGTTTGACTGTGTTTGTTTGAAGGCCTCATTTTTTCCCCTGTAAATTCTATGCTGATGCCTTTTCCCAAAAAACTCTACTTTTGTCTCATCTGACCAGAGAATTCTTCCAAAACATTTTTGGCTTTCTCAGGTAAGTTTTTGCAAACTCCAGCCTGGCTTTTTTATGTCTGAGTCAGAAGTGGGGTCTTCCTGGGTATCCTACCATAGAGTCCCTTTTCATTCAGACTCCGACGGATAGTACGCGATGACACTGTTGTACCCTCGGACTGCAGGACAGCTTGAACTTGCTTGGATGTTAGTCATGGTTCTAAATCCACCATCCGTATAATCTTTCGTTGAAATCTCTTGTCAATTTTTCTTTTCCGTCCACATCTAGGGAGGTTAGCCACAGTGCTGTGGGCTTTACACTTATTGATGACACTGCGAACGATAGACACAGGAACATTCAGGTCTTTGGAGATGGGCTTGTAGCCTTGAGATTGCCCATACTTCCTTCTTTGCGCATAGACAAAAAGAAGACCAATGTAGTACACGCAAGGCCACAGGACAGAGGTTCAGTCAACTTTAATCCATTTTAACTGGCTGCACGTGTGATTGAGTTATTGCCACCATCTGTTATGCCACTGGTAAGTAAGAGGTGCTGCTAATTACACAAATTATTGTTGCATCACATGATTTTCCAAAGGGTGCCAATACTTTTGTCTGGTCCATTTTTGGAGTTTTGTGTGAAATGCTAATGATTTATTTTTTTCCCCCATCCTCTTTTGTGTTTATTCTTTGCAAGCAAAATAAGTGACGATATTAGAACCAAAGCATTGTAATTGCAATCATTTTTTTGGGGAGAAATTGAGCATTGTCTGACAGAATTGCAGGGGTGCCAATTCTTTTGGCCAGCAGTGTACATCACCCTATCTGCATGCTTTCACTTTTGCCATTCTTCACCGGATATCATGCTGCTACCCTTATTCATAACATAGTGACTTCCTGCCTGCATTACTATGAAATATATCTATTCTAGAATCCATATTCACCATAAAATTGCCCACATATTTGCAAATTTCCTAGATATTTTATAGTATTGTTGTTTATTTTTTAGTTTCATGTACTGCTTGCCTTCTTTTGTTTGTCCTGTTATCTTGAAAACACTGAGAGGCCGCTATAAATAAAATATTATCATCATTAACAGTTCACCTTGGCAATGGTCTGTACTCTAAACGTAGTAGAGAGCCTTTGCCAAGGTCAACATTTGTACTTGGGTAAGAGAAAGCCTGTATCAAATGGAACCAACAGGGTGTCCACTCATAGACCTCTGGAGTCCAATATGCTGGATAAAGAAGTCGACGTGTGTATTTGTGTGACTCATAGAGATACTTCCCTGGATCAATTGTGTTTGACTCGGGTGCACCACACGCTGGCTGTCTGCAGCACTCAAACATATGGTCGTGTTACCACACACATGCACTTGTGGTAGACGGCGGCTATTTTTCCTTCTCTGTTATGTGGGCGGACTCCTGATTTATCTTCAACATCATCATCATTGTTTGGAACATGTCCTAGTTTTTCTTCCCCATTTCTTTCAAACACAAGCATGCACGCAGACACTCGCACAAACTGGTTTTGGCTGTTACTGAATAATGGTTAGGTAAGAAAAATAATACAGAAGACGTAATTTGATATAGTATAGCAATAAATAAAGATATGTTCAAAAGCAATTGCATAAATTTGGTCTCAATTCCATTTAGGTCCTCGGCTGTTTTACATTTGTATGCATTTATCTTGTGGTCACTACAACGGACAGCTATTCAAAATCCTAATATTGTTGTTAAAAATCACTGTGCACCTATATTTTGATCAGCATAAATGTTTCAATATGAAATAGTTGAAATTCATAGTGTGTGTATTAGATATTGAATTATTAATAAAAACATGCATATTTCTTGACATAAAAATCACATCAGTGAGTGCAAGTGTATCACACTGCTACCTATTGGTCATCCAATGTAAGTGTAAAAATAACACTCAATCTTCCAACAGAAGGGATAACAAAGGATCAACTCAGGTGACCAATTCACATCGTTAACATAAAGACAGGTCCACTTTAATGCCATGCATTAAATGCAAGTGCCTGTGACACGAAAAAGGAGGTTTATTTCATAATATTTAATTCTCCTGAATGAAATGGACCACTTGGATGTGTGAAGAAGCGATCAATATATTTATTCAGTTTTTTGAATCCCGCGCTACGAAAATGAGACTTCCGGCTACGGTCTTGCATTGAGGAAGAGGGCGCTGTGACGTGTACGGAGGAAGGGGTCCTCTTCATTATACACCAGTACTGTTGTATGAGAAGGACTAAGGATTCAGCTGATTTTGCGGATTAATACGTTTATTTTTTGCATCACGCCAGCCAAACTGCTGCAGAAAAATCTTGCTGTACGAGGGAGAGGCGTGTGCGCCTTTTTGGGGTTTCAAAAGGTTCCCATTCACCGGTGGATATTGGGTAAACATTGTTTTGTATTATGTCAAATACTGGGACAATTTTAATATGTAGGTGGCTTGCATTTTGTGGCTGACATGCTCCTTGTCCCCTCGGCCGACGACCGGCGGCTTGTCACACATCCCCTCGCCGGGAGAGCACTATACTCGGCTTATTGCGCTCTTCATGTGCCCAGTGTTCTGTCAAATTTGCCGACCGATCAGAAATAGCAACTTTGTGTTAAAAATAGCCTCGAATACAGCGATTAGTACTACTTACGTTTGATCATGGATGGGTATGTAAAAAGCTCTCCTCATATACATTAGCTGCACGTTAGCTGCACAAGAACTACAGCCGCTCTCGTATGACTCTCGCTGTTTACGTCTTCGCCATGTAGTAAAGCATTTTTTGTCATATTCGTTTTGACCATTTGGCAGCTACATGCTCCTCTGACGTCGGTCGGTTTGTTCGGTGGTCATTGTCCAGCTGCTTCCCCGGCGAGCTCTCCTATCCGTAGTAGCAGGGGAACAAGCAGTAAATTGCTCTCCGCTGGGCGGGGGTGCCAATCGGCGAAGACAATCGACAACCAGTTGTCATATGAAATGATCCGGGCTAGTTATGTGTGATTTTCCGCTTCAAAGACTTTGAAATACAACTCTGTTTGGGTTAGCATGTAGGCCAGCTGTCACGCCTCTTGGTTTGTTTACATTCTCCGAAGCTGGGGAAGGCAAATGACAAAAGCCCGATTTAGGTGGCATAAAATATCGTTTGGGAGGAGCGACAGTAAAGGTGAAGTCGACAGTTTTGACCATTATGGAATAATTTTGCCATGTCGTCCTGAATAAATGCATTTTTTTAATTATTTTATATTCCAATTAGCACAAGACTGTTATTTGTCATGACCATGCCATTTATTTAGCTATTGGGGAAAAATACTTGGATAAAAAGAATATCCTGTAAAAATATTGGAGTAGAGAGACTGAAACAATGACATTTTGCGGCTCTCTTTGTCGCGTTTTCCTCGTCCTGAATAATTCCCCCTCAATGGGCTGCATACTAAATCAGATGAAATCGTTACTCCACTGACGTCATCCACCTGTTGGGGACGCTAGAGCCCTATAATGGTAGGCGCGGCTAACCGTCAGATTAAAAAACTAATTTCTCGTCATCTGCGCTTTGCTAAATTGTTGTATATCGTCGAATTGTCTCAAAATAGGATTCTAATTCACATAATAATGCTATTTAAGACTTTTTTTCTCCTGTGGTACGCACTTTATATGCATTGTGTATTGTTAAAATACAATAGACACTAGTCAAATATTTGTAATCGTGGTTGGCATATTTAATCCATGGGGTGCAAATTTTGTTCATTGAAAATGCTATATTGTCCTTATATGTTAATGTGTGAATGGTTGTGTGTCTATGTGCCATGCTGCAGCTGCTTGGCCTCTTGCCCAAAGTCTGGCTGGAAAGACTCCAGTTACCTGCAGTGCTTAATGAAGACGTGGAAGGGAAAATGAATGGAAAAGGTTCAAATAAGTTACACATTAGTTAAATGAGGCAGCATAGTAGATTAAATACATCTACTGGATGGACTGCATCTAAAATGTACTGCAGGCTTGAACCTCCATTGGAAGAGCTTAACTGGCCTCCTACAATTTATATAACTTGTGACTGGCTTGTGACCAGTTCAGGGTGCATCCTTCTTTCCTCCAAAGTAATCTCGGATAGATTTCAGCTCACTAATTACAGTTAAAATTACAGGGATCAAAACTGCAAGGCGAAACAGAAACACATAGGCGGAGAGGCAAGGACACCCTATCACACTTCAACAAAAGGTTCCCGAGAAAAATGACCACGCTGAGTTAAACATTCAGTCTTTTGAAGGCTCTCGCGGGGCGGGCTGTGGGCAGGAAGAAGGGTGTGTTTACGATTATTGTCTGTTTGTGGATTGGACAGGAGGATTCGGGAGTTACTGTTGTCGGGGCAATGAGGATTGTGGAATCTTGTCAGTCGTGTTATCAGTTGATATCTGGCATTCTTCGGTGTTCCTTGTGTTGGGACAGAGCGTCCTGCCATTTGTTCTGGACTGCCCGGGAGAAGGTATTGCAAAAGTTGGTGCGTCAATTTTGCTCAGATAGTTGTATGATGCACGCGCTGAGCTTCTGTGATAAGAAGGCGTTAATCTCTTATGCCCTATAATCTGCTTGTTTTCGTTAAACTATGGGATAAATGCTTTTTATTTTATGTTGGGTGTATTAGAGTAATACAAACAGTCAAACAGTAAATATGAGAAACGATAGTATTCCCTGATTGATTGTATTAAGTGTTAGAATAATGCAAACCGTTTGACGGTGCCTACAAGATAAGGTACTATCTCCTTCAATTCTTTGATATATCTTGGTAAATATAGATCCTTGAATGAAGTAGGTCTCTAACTGAATGCTGATCCTGCAAGGCTGAAGAGGGCACTTGCTATAGAAAATGAATTGCTGGCTTATCCTCCAAACGGGACAGAAATTATTGACCTGGATTGCTTTTTGGTTACCCTCCTTTTGTCATCACTAGTTGTCAGTTTTAGAAACTCGTTAGCAGGCTAATTTTGTTTTGGGCCACCTGATCTTTCTTGTGCACTTTGGCTTCTGATCACCATTTCCAAGATAGAGAAGAAAGGCTTTTGTCGTGGCCACTCCATTTGCTGATTACGGTCGCTGGAGTGCTGCAGATAATGACAGTCCAGAACAAGGGCAAGAGGTGACATGTACACTACGATCAGTTTCCTGCTGTTCCACAGTCTACATTATCTTTGCACGTCATTAGCGATCGGAGAAAGCCTGTCACTCTATTCAAAGCACTTCGCAGTCAACTCTGCTGCAACGAAGTACATTGGAGCAATACTTACCCTAAAACCGCGTAACAATTCCAGGGGAGTTCACCACCTTCTAACACTGTCTGGCACCCCATGTTTGAGCAACCCCACCCCATTTGGTTTCTTCCTGCAACATGCCATGGGGCAAATTATATTTGAAATTATGTTCAACTGTGACCATAAATATGAGAGTAAATACATAGAAGCAAGTTAGATGATGAAAAATGTGCCCCAATGACAAACCCTCTTGCTTTCCCAGGGAAATTGGTATAAGCCAACCACTGTTTTAGGCCCTGACTTGTGTTTCCGCCTCCGCACTTGTCACCGGCTGAACTTTGTGACTTAACCCTAGGGACCTTCTTGGAGATAACAAGACATGGTGATAAAAGTCAGGCACAATTACTGGCAGCGGGAGAGAAAGAAAAACCAGAGATAGATACTGGTATAAGTGGGATAAGTGCACGGGGGTGTGCAATTATGACAAAAATCTAAATCATGTTTAAATGAACCTTTAATAGACATCTATAACAGTTAAGCGCGATGATGAGTTTATGCTGGAAATCTTGTGTAATATTTAGGTAACACAAATCAGCACACAAGAAAAAGGGTGTCTTGTAACAATGAATTGCAAACCACATCGACTGAGGAGAATTTGTTACGAAAACATTTTTTTTTTTTAAATCGACTTCACCCCTAAAAAGGAAACATGACAAACTTTGTACTTCTGCCAGGTAAATTAACACTGGCGTTAATGTAAAAATAAAATTTCCCCCAAACTTTAATTTCCCATAAACAACATCAAGTAAAATTATAGGGGAGAATATTTAAAGGGGAAAAAATGCCAATACAAATAAATGTTTCGCGTTATTTGTACTTCACTATGTTATGCTTGACGTCGTCTGCGTTCAGAATCTACTGGAAAAAATAATTTTGCATCATGTTTGTTATTGTAAGTTGCTCGTTGAGTACTACAGTGGTACCTCGACATACGATCGCTTCAACACACGATCTTTTCGACATCCTTTGAAAATTTGACTCTATTTGTTTCTACATTTGACAACATTCTCAAAATACGACGACTTATGACAGCGCTGCAGTTTCAAGACTGTCGCACAGCGGATTTTCTTGTGAGAGAAGTCAACATGGGTTGCAAGAATGTTAGTGCAGGTGGTGAAAAAAGAAAAAAGGTGGCTCTTACCACTGAATTTTTTAAAAAACCTGTCCTGTTCAGCTGTTTGACACGGAGAATGGAAGTCTAAGTGCCCGGTTGGTCTGAACAGTTTTAATGTTTCACATTGAGAGTATGACATACTCCCATTGTGATTATACAACATACCTCGTCTAATATGACAAAGCAGTGAACAGGAAGGGGTTATGGGGGAACAGAAGAAGCGCAAGAGAAGAAAGAAAAACACAAACAAAAAGAAATATATTGAACACCAACACGAACTATTAATATGTTGGTGCTATCATCAGATAGATGTATTTCCGGTTGACACCTTGTGGGAGGCCTGTTGACCAGGGAAAGAAGGGGACGGGGGTAGGGGAGTCTAAGCTAAGTGATTGAAAGGTGTAGAGCACAGGTGTCAAACCGATTCCAGAAAGGGCCAAGTGGGTGCAGGTTTGCTTTCCAACCAATGAAGAGGACACCTTTTCACCAATTAGATCTTTTACATGTGTAATCAGTTAAACTTTTTCAGGTGCTGCTTATTTCAGCAGGAAGTTCATTGGTTAAACTCTCTGCGCGTTATCGGTTGGAACAAAATCCAGCACCCACTTGGCCCTTTCTGGAATCAGTTTGAAACCTGTGGTGTGGAGTGTACACAAATGAGCTCTGTGATCTTGAACCCAGTAATTGTGTGAGTCCCTTCTGAGTGTAAGCCCGTTGGCGACTGACCCTACGCCGCCCCATCGCCACTTTCGGCACCGGGACCACCCACCCAAGTGTGCCCAATCACATCCAGCTGCACGCGAGCCCCACCACGCATGCGACAGCCATGCAGGCGAGCGGGCACCATGCAGGCGCCAACCCAGGGCCACGGCCCCTACCCAGCCAGCCCTGGGGGGGGCTGCGGGGGAGCACAGCCCATCCCTCCTCCCGCAGCCTAGCAAAGGACGTGCACGTCCGTGAACTGGCCCGGCCGTAGAATGTCTACAATCTCGACAGTCCTCCTTTGATCTCCGTTCACCAGTCTTTATACTGTAGGTGTTAGGGCCTTTGCCCCTCCCTCCTGAGACCGGGCCCACCTAGGGCAGGCGGGACGTCCGACGTGTGGAGCGGCCACAGGTGCTGGAAATGACAATCAGCAGACTTCAAAAGCCAGTGAACGCTGCCACCTCGTCGCCCAATCAACTAGTCTGTTTACTCCGTCAGTTGCATCTCGTGTACTTGATTGTTTATCTGATCCCCGGGTCACGACGTTTATGTTTTCGCCCCAGGTTCTGAGTTTGCGCGCCTCTCGTTGGATTCCTCGCGTGCCTCCTTCCGAGCTTCTAAGTTTCACGCCGGCCCTGCTACTCCGAGCAGAGCGATCTACACTTGCCATGTTCTCTTGTACTTGCAAATAAAACTTACTCACTACACTCAATTTGTCTGCTCTGGGATCCCCTCCTGCTCACGCACCCCTAACCAAAAACAGATATGACAAAAAATCTGAATTGTGCATTAAGACCTGCGGTGTGAACCTAGCCTAAATGTGCGTTGTTTTGTGTTCATGGTGTTTTTAGCAGTTTGAGCAAATCATTTTTCCTTTATTATTTTACAGGAAACCTTTATGTTGCTAGCTTAATAGTGTACATAGCCTAATACTTGTTTAGGATAATCTTCCCAGAGACATCATACATTCATCTGCATGTGTGAACCTCACTTTACGTGTAAACAGCCAGTTTTCATTTGCATTCACTCTCCAGACTGACTGACTCGGAGAAATAGATTCAGTCAACAGTTAACAAAAAAACCTTGATGTCCTACAAGGGAATGACTTATTGATGGAGTTATTTTAGCAGCTTTGGGGAAGGTTCGTTTTACTTTTCCTAGTCTCCCTGCGGCTTTTTAGCAAATCCCACTCCCCCCATCCTTCCCACTGCAGCCTCAGGTTGGGGTGATTTGCCTCAACTTCTGATGAAATCTTCTTAGCGTAGGCTTGATAAAAACGGCACGCCTTGCCTAAATATAGCCACTTGCAACCGCACAGCCCCAGTGTCAGTGATGTGCTCACAGTGTGTCTGCTGGCGGTGCTTAGCAAAGAGACACCGGCGTTATGACAGTTCATTGGAGCGGGTGATAACAAAAATAGGATTAACCCTTTTAACCTGCATTCTTCTCCTTGCGCAATGTTTAAATCTCACTGTTTGCCAAATAGCGTGTTTTAAAAAGCCAACTGGGCGATCTTTTATAGGCACTGTTTTTGTTGTTGTTACAGATGTTCTCCTTTTTAAGTGTGACAGCCTTTTGATAGATTTATTCTGCCCATGGCTAGAAGTTAGTGTGTGTAAAAATGAAGTAATTTTAATTCCCCTACCCTCACATGCCTCATTGTTATTCATTCCTGCTAATTCATTCTTTCAAACATGGCCGCCGACTTAATGGGGCTGCTGCTCTGTCCCTTTTATTTAACCTTAATGGCAATTAACCATTGTTAAGCTGCTATGTCAGCGATATCGCAAAACTAAAAGTCCAGCAAATAATTAGTGGCCTTACTCCTCATCTGTATTTTATCTCCCAACATTCATTCATTCATTTAGCATTGTGTATAATTCTGACACATTGTTTTAACTGTGTAACTGATGACAATTTTATATTGTTTTAGTTTTTATTATTATTCTGATTATCGCCATCACCAATGCCGACACTGCAACATCGAAAAAGCGTCATGGATTAATTAATCGTAAAAACAAGAGACAAAGTTATACTTACATAGAATTCATAATGATAGTGACGGGTTTCCCCGTCATACACTGCGCCTCCCCTTCAAGTTGGGGGCTTCCCCACTTTAAGAGGAGTTATTCTAAAACACACGCACGCAGCAATCTAACGCCGGATTTAGGTTGAAAAATTTAAAAAGCTGTACCACATAGAAAAAGGAAGGATTTTCTCAGGAGCGATTTGTTTGAGGATTCAGGGTAATTACTATATTTTTCGTCCCATGCATGCATTTTGAAACATTGTGAAAAAAATCAATGGGAGAAATTAGAGGCTACGGCATTGGCATCATAGTTCCTAATATTTACGTAAAATAAATGCTAAATGCGCGTTTTTTTGTTTGTTTTTTTTGTTTTTTTTGTTTTGTTTTTTGCTTTTAACCAAGAATCGAGACTGTTTGATGTCCATATCTATAAAGAATTCAGGGATTTAAGCATTTATTCACAATAATTTTCAACAGAAAAAGCTCTTTGCTTTCATGAGGCGGCTGCAGCACATTCGACATGTTTACGTAAAATAAATGCTAACTGCGCAGTTCTTTGCTCTTTCAACAAAGAATCAAGACTGTTTTACATCCAGATCTATTAAGAATTCAGGGATTTAAACGATTAATCACAAGAATTGTAATGTAAAAAGCTCTTTGTTGTGTTAAGGCGGCTGTGACTTAAAGCAGTAATGTGAAGTAATTTTAGCCTGGTACACCAGACTCAACGCTGTTCCAGCTATTGAGTCTGGCCACCATTCCCACGGAAACAATTTCCAGGGCGGAGCAAGCCACAGCAAACAGACAGCGGAGTGGACCAATCAGCGACGAGCAGACGTGACGTTGGTAAAATGGCGACGGCACGACGAGGGACTTGCGCGCGGAAGTAAACATACGAAGAGAGCGGAGTTTATTCGACATGGCTAGCGCGAGACAGACTGTTGTCAATGACTCGTGTCGATGTGTTTTTGGTCATTTAAAACTGATTTTACCGTGGATTGGAACATATTCTCGGCTCTGCCGTTCACCATCTGTGTTGCTGAAGAGACGACTTTCGACGCGCAAGAGTGACGTTGCTCGTGAAGAATACGTCACGCAAATAAACGAATCTGATTTGTCGATTGATTTTGTATCTGCTCGAAAAGGCCGTTAATGGGATGGTTCCCAGACTATTTCTCTCAGTGTTTGAAAAATACAGGGAGAATAGTCTGGCAGAGCCAGGCTAAAGTAATTTCATAACATGCCGAATAGTGTCACAATTAAAGTAATTAAACGTTGTCCAAAAAATAAAGCATGAAAAAAATAATTTATATGTTGTATATTTGACAAAATAATTGCATTTCCGAAGTTCGAGCCTGAAAGGGGACAAACCCGGAAGTGATACGTCACACCGGGAACAGCGATGGCAGCTCCATACATACGGCCGCCATCCAAAGCCCTCCAAACAATGATTTAAACAGTGATATAAGCAATAGATCGAGCGCAAGGGAGGAGATCCAAGTTTTTGAAGAGTTGGAGGAAGAAGAGGAGGTTGGAATTTTATGTTGGACCTAACATGTATTAGCCAGACGCTAATCAGGATGCAAACAATGTGCCTAGACTACCTGACATGGAATGGATACAAGACCCATCGAGATTACAAGATTGGTAAGAAATAGGCTGTTATTAGTTTCATGATTTGAAGATGCAGGCATTTGCACATAATTGTATGTTTTTGTCTATCTGATGACATTGTTAAAAAAAATAATAATCAGACCTCATGTTCATTTTGGCAGATCCGGCAGCTCTCGTGCATATAAAATAATAATATAAAAACGTTGGGGGGAAAGAAGGAGATGAGTCGTTGATGGCTTTCTCCACTTTATTGTGGCAACAATAAGAAAACAAAATAATAGCGGACTGCCGCCACATTCGACCTCGAAGTTTTGCTTCTCGCTGATCTCCTCCTCGCCTCCTACTACTCCAGCGTCTTTTAAACGGATCGTGCATAGTGTCTTGTTATGAGCTTTTTGTTTACAAACGTATCGAACACACGACGTGCTGACAACTTTGTTTCTTTATTAACACATGGAGCTAACAGTACAACACAGCTCGGGGCTCTCGGGAGGAAGTGGCGTCTAATGGCGTGAGGAAATGTAGTCTTTTCACACAAGCGAACAGATTACAAAGCACCACTTCAGTGTTGTCCCGAGACTACATTTCCCATGATTCACTGTGTGACCTGCGCGCTCGCTGATTTGCTGCCAGACACGTTTGTTGGGGTCACCTGTCAGCAGCTCTGGTACAGTAAAACACAAACTACAAGGCTATCAAGTGATCACCGTGAAAGAAACGACGAACCGTACAAATGCAATACAATGCTTGAAGCATGAAGGTGGAAATACATAATACAAATATAAATAAATGTTCACAAACTCACCGGCGGTGTGTGTCTCTTACGGCAACGTGACCGTGAATTACCTCGACGCCGACCGCTTATACTGTATGCACATCCACACCCCTTTCCCGATTGACAGTGGATTAACCCTTTCGGACAAGATCGTAGCTGACGCACAATTTAAACACGCTTAACCTAGCGAACGCAACAACAACTATGATCGGGGATTGCCACGAGTTAACTTTTGGCTAACGTCGCTAGCTTATACTGTTCATTCCACAACAGTTGGCAGCTCTGCTTTGACAAAGTCATCAGTCATCTATCCAAAAATCACACTTACTTTTTGGCAAATCCTTGATCATAAGCAGACCGTTTAAGGAAGCAGGCATCTTCGAAGTGTTTGCAGCAGAGAACACTACTCGATGATGGCGAGAAATTCATTCGCTTTGTGCGAACGAAAAATGTCCATGTACGTGCCCTGCTATCCTTTGGCCACTCATACAACTTTTCGTTTGAGTGAGAACAAAACATCGCCACACACCGCCGTGTCATCTTACCGAGAAGCAATGCAACAAACAATACTGTTCTATGGCGGACTTCCCTCGCACTTCCCGGTGTGACGTAATTTCCGAAGATTTCCGAAGAAAAGCATTTTCGTTGTCAAGGGCGTTGCTATGGGTTAAACAAAGAATCTGGAAGGGTTGCGTAAATTAAAAAAAAAAAAAAAAAAAAAAAAAAAAAAAAACGAAAATATGCTTATAACTGTTTAGCCATTGATATTATTCAAAAACATGGTTGGCCAACCTTACTTCACATTACTGCTTTAAAGACTAGCAGCACATTCGATATATTTCTGTAAAATAAATGCTAACTGCCCGTTTTTTTGCTTTTAATCAAGAATCGAGACTGTTTTACGTCCATATCTATAAAGAATTGAGGGATTTACGCATTTATTCACAAGAATTTTCAACGTAAAAAGCTTCCACTTGGTCAGCTTTGACTGAGGCCCCCTATTAATTAGGCCCGCTACCCGTGTACCGTCAATATCATTATGAAGTCTATGATACTTATTAAAAATTTTAAATAAATACGAACAACAGCATTGGACAAAGATAAAAGTGGATTGGGACATCTACGGTACAGACACTGAGGCACATAGGTTAATAGATTAACACCTGAAACTCCTTGCATGTACATGTACGTATCTTTTTCCAAAAATTGGAATTTTCAAAAATTTTCAAAGTGGAAAGTTTATTTAGAAAGAGTCTGTATGTGGTGATTGCGTGTGTGCACGGATGAGTTTGGTACAGTGGCCCTGAAGTGCAAAATAATAAAAAAAAAAAATGCAATGCCAAATAATGGCAAATTTGCCATTGTTTTTTTGTGTTGATTTCTGCCATTGTTTATTCATTTCCCATTGTGTCTGCATAGTTCGCAGCATCTGTGTATATTAACATTAATTACCGAATTCTAATATTAACAATGGGTGACCTTGAGGGAAGAAAAAACAAATCAAGAAATGCAAGGTGTGTGTGCTCCATCCTACTCCTATTCTTGCCTGGTGCTTTCTAATTGTTAGATTTTGTTCTAATTACACCTATGCAGTATCCAGAAAAACAAATTTCCCGCACCCAGACAGGTGAAAAATCAAAATCATTTATCATCCTCATTGGGGTATCTGACAAGCTTGAATTTTGAGCTCTCTGAACACCTCCATTCAATTTTATTTCAGTTAAATGTGTTTGTTTTGACTCAATAATGCTCCAAAAACCTCTTACTGGGCTACAGTCTAGTACATGATAAATCTAGGATGAAGACTTTGCTGCTCCATGCTACGTCTGTAAACAAGACAAGGCAAGACAAGGAAAGGCAAATTTAACACAAGGCAATTCAAACTGCTTTAAATCACATAGAGATCATAAAAATCACATTAAAATCAATAGAACGTAAAAACGTAAAGACAATCAAAATAGGAAATAAAATTATACATAAAAATCACAATCACGAATAGAATAAAAAAAAAATAATAATTAAAAACATAATAATAACAAATACAAAATACTACTACTACTAATAATAATTGAAATCAGCAATGGAGATAAGCACAAGAGGAATAGAAGGCAAATAAATTGAAATATATAGACCATTATGGATATGCAGTGCTAAACAAAAGCATTTTTAGCCCTGATTTAAAGGACCTAACCGTTTGAGCATACTTCAGACCTTCAGGTAATTTGTTCCAGAAGTGAGGAGCATAACAACTAAATGCCGCCTTACCCTGCTTGGTTCTTGTTCTTGGAACATACAGGAAACCGGTTCCAGACGACCTTAGGGGTCTAGATGTTTCATAGGAATCTAACAAATCAAGCATGTATTTTGGTCCAAGGTCATTAAGAGTTTTGTAGACGAGCAGTAGCATTTTATAGTCTAAAACCTTTTGACTCACTGGAAGCCAGTGTAACGATTTAAAAACCGGTGCAGTATTATCCAGTTTTCTTGCAATTTTGAGGACTCTGGCTGCAGCATTCTGTACTAGCGGCAGCTTGCTGACTGATTTATTTTATTTTATTATTATTTTTTTTTTTATCAAGACCTGTAAATATACCGTTGCAATAGTCCAATCTGCTGAAAATGAATGCATGCATAAGTTTTTCCATGTCTTGTTGAGTCAGAGGCCCCTTAATTCTGGCTATATTTTTAGGTGATAATAAGCAGATTTAGTGACGGACTTTAGACGGCTAACAAATTTAAGGTCCGAGTCAATTATTACGCCAAGGTTTCTGACTTAAATTGTAGCTGTAAGTGACATTGTGCTTAGGTGCCCGCTTATCTTTGACCTTTTCTTTTTTGGGCCAAAAATGATCCCTTCTGTCTTCTCCACATTTAACTGGAGAAAATTTTGGCACATCCATTAATTGATTTGATGAATGCATTTACTCAGGAAGACTAAGGGACTATAATCATGTGGGGACACAGAAATGTACAGTTGTGTGTCATCTGCATAGGTGTGATAGGAGATGTCATGCTGTTCCATAATCGGAGCTATGGGAAGCATATAGATGTTGAATAAGAGTGGTCCAAGAATTGACCCTTGAGGGACTCCACACGTGAATTTGGTTCGTTCTGACTGATGGTTTCCGATTGACACAAAGAAATCCGTATCATGTAAATAAGCCAAGACAAGCCTAAAATACTGTCAATAATGAGTCATTTTTCGGGGGTACTCTTCACTGCAAGAATAATATTTTAAACTCCAGCACTCTCAAAACATATGCCAATGTTTGTTGCATTATAGAGGCCTTCAAATGCTATTTCTTGAAAACTCTTTTTGAGGGCAAAGAAAAGACTTATTGGTTACGGGCGATCACTTGATCTAAACGTAATGGTGCATCCCTTCAATACAACAGATAATTAAAATCAGTCAAAAAGACACATTATTAAATTGGATAACTTTTTAAATTATTATGTGAATATTAAACTATTTTGATAAATAACTTGCATTGAAAATACTGTATATAACTAGAAACTAAAGATTACTAACAGCTCCAACAACATTAAAACATCTGAAGTTAAAAAAAAATAGTATAATAGTAATATATAATAGTAATACAGTAGTAATACAGTAATAGTACAATGTGTGTGTATATATAAGATGGTGGAAAACACAGACAAGGCTGAAAAAGCAGTTTCTGCTCTTGCTCCCTGCTGTATTTTAAGCCTAAAAAATTGTTGTGTTTTATAGAACAATATGTCTATATGCTCCCATAGCAGTTTCATTCCACATTAAGCCCCAAAACTATTTTTATTTTGTCCGTTTTACCCTGGAGACCCCCATTTACAGACACCGCTAAACCGGTTTTGTTTCAACTCAGCCATAAAAAGAAGGAAAGTATTTTTATTTATTATTCAAAATGTCTACCATTTTAGCTTAGAATCATTAGTTGATGTGTAATATTTAGTTTAAAATAAAAAAAAAAAAAAGTTATAAAATTATTCACTCGCATATTTTAAACTTTTAAACAAATTACGTCACAATGAAAAACAAATGGTGTCTGTAAATAGGTCACAGATATCTACCTCATAACTATCGCTTAAATATATATAAATAAATAAATATATCTTTTTTTTTTTTTTTTTTTAAACTGTCGCATTTTCCTTGATATTCTAGATGACAATCGATCCAAACAATTGAGAAAATTTGGAAAAAAACGTTTAGTAGGGTAAATGTTTGAAAAAGAAAATCTCGAGTACTCCTTGATGTCTGCAATTTCTGCATTGCAACCCTTGTTATATTACCGTGTTTCACCCAAAAAATCTCCAAAAAGACTGGCTGTGGGCATTCACAACTGTGTCTTGACACTCGGTGAGACATGGTACACTGAGTTTTTGGTTCGAAACAAAGTAAGTACACAATAGTATCTCGTTAAAGACACCATGTTTTTAATTATGCTCTCTCATGCTCTCACCTCGAGTTAGGGACTAGAGGTTTTAATAAAATTTTTTTTTTTTTAAATTCTGTTTACAATTTTGTATCACACATGCATATGGGACAATTTTGAAATTTGGCTAAATTGGGGGTCTCTGAGCGGAACTTCAAGTCACCTGATTGTTTTCCGCCATATACCCGTATTGTCCCGAATATAAGTCCGCCCTGATTATAAGATGAACCCCCTCTTTTTCAAGACTCAAGTTTGAAAAAAGACTTTTTCAACATCAAATTAATTTTTTACAGAAAATAATTAAAGTACAACTGAAACAAACGACTATAACAATATATTTGAGAGAAAAAGCATGTTATTTTGCCTCATTCAAATCTTAATATCTGAACATTTAAATATGTAAACTAAAGTGCAATCACATTCGTAAATGAATGGATTCTGGTTTTTGAAATGTAAATAAACCAATCTATTGTGATAAAACAACAAAATTGCAATAACTGCATTAACTATCAAAGTGAAGTCTGTAACTGTAGTCTCGAAACAATTCTGAATAAGGAAAAACATTGCAATAAAATAATGCAAACTGGTTAAACTAAAAAGAGTAGCTGAGATCTGTCATGACAGAACATCGCTTTAATGAAATCTGGCGCCATCTATCGTCGTGAATGACGAGAGTAGCTGAGATCTGTCATAACAACATCGCTTCAATGATATCTGGCGTCATCTAACTTTGTGAATGGGTATAATGTCTAGACCGCGAATATAAGACGACCCCCTCTTTTTAAATCTTATTTCAATGCAAAAAACACTGTCTTATATTCGGGCCAATTTGGTATTTAAATATATATAATGTATAATGCCATTATGTCAACAGTACTATATTGTTGACATATTAATCTAAAAAGTTGGCTAATTTCAGAATACGTTCTGCGGTCTGTTTTTCATAACGTGTAGCAGTAA
The DNA here is from genome assembly GCF_030265065.1 of Corythoichthys intestinalis. Taxonomy (NCBI): domain Eukaryota; kingdom Metazoa; phylum Chordata; class Actinopteri; order Syngnathiformes; family Syngnathidae; genus Corythoichthys; species Corythoichthys intestinalis. The sequence goes on along the minus strand of NC_080395.1, from coordinate 29,068,516 downwards.
AGGGATGTGCTGTTACATGTACGTAGATCAACTCATTGACTTGGTAACAAATAAGTCATTCATTTGTCTTCTAAAAGAGTTTTGAAGATTTAGAATTTGAAGGCTTCTATAACGCAGCGAACAGTGGCATATAATTTGAGTGCTGGAGTTTAAAATATATATATTTATCCAGTAATAAATACCCCCTTTTTCATAACTCATTTGATATATGTGTTTTTCATTATTAACATTCGAAATTGCTTTGACAACCAGGAGCGATTAAATCATGGAATAAAGTAGTACATGAGTCCTAATGCATATGTAATGTCTTTTAAATGAAAACATTAAATATTAAATTAGGTGTAAAGTTACCTCAATTAGACATACAGATACTATGAAAGATTACACTTTTTCTTTTTTCTCGAAGTGTTGACCTGGATTGTCTGCTAATTTCATTTATTTAGAGGGCATTTCTGCAAAGACACAAAAACATAAAATGACACTGGAATGGTGGGCCAAAAACGGATCCTGCCATGAACCAACATTAATTAAGCTCTGCTGACAAGTGACCCCTATTTCTAATGTAATTATTCTTATGTCCAGTAGCAAAGGCGAACCAAACGTAACATTGTTTGGCTGCCATTGAAGGTGATGCAAAAATAATCTGACTTGGAGCCTGGGGCTACATTGCTGATGAGATTTTTGTACGCTCTTGTTAACTGTGCATGATGAACCCCTAAATTATATAGTGTTAACCTACTTGCATGAACGTTTTAATGCATTTTCCAAAATCTATTGAAGGCAAAAACACTAAAAGTTATAGAAGTGTAAGTAGAAGAAAAGAGTTGCTAACATATTGAATACATAATTATTTTGTTTTTGTCTCAAGTCAAATCCTAAGAATTGGTACCCAAGAAAAACAAATAATTGGAGGATTGATTAGATTGTGGCTCATGTGGATATTGCTAAACTCGATTAGCAATGATATTAGCGTAGCAAGCAAAGTATGAATCCAAATCACCCATTGGTAATTGCATTTAAAAGCAGGACTATTTATTGAAGGCACGCCTTCTTTCAAGATCTACCCACAAAAACTAAACTATGATATTTTCAAGTGACAGTTTTCTTCCCTCAAAAGAGAATATAACCCACTTTGCAGTTTTGTTTGTCAGTGTTAAACATAACAAGAAGCCGCATTTGTCCGGATGCAATGCGATGCAACCAGCAAAGCTAAGCGCTTCAGAAGAAAAATGTGGGCAAACAAGCACACATTCTGAGCAAACAAATTAATCATTCATTATGCAAAGTCAGATGAGTTTCAGTCACATTTGCAGAGCACAAAAAGTTTGCGAGAGGAACTTGTGGAGTGCTCCACTTGTGAAGTCAATATCCAGTGAGTAGGCTTTGTAGGGGTTGTTCAGACTAGTCGACTTGTAGACTATAAACAATACTGTTTAGTTGTAGGGCTGAGTATTGACGCTAGAAGTGTATTGTGATATGACATTGAAAAGTTTGAATTAGGGTTGTTCCGATCATGTTTTTTTGCTCCCGATCCGATCCCGATTGTTTTAGTTTGAGTATCTACCGATCCCGATATTTCCTGATCCGATTGGTTTTTTTTTGCTCCCGATTCAATTCCAATCATTCCCGATAATTTTTCCCGATCATATACATTTTGGCAATGCAGTAAGAAAAAAATGAATAAAACTCGGACGGATATATACATTCAACATACAGTACATAAGTACTGTATTTGTTTATTATGACGATAAATCCTCAAGATGGCATTTACATTATTAACATTCTTTCTGTGAGAGGGATCCATGGATAGAAAGACTTGTGACTTTGTATATTGTGACTAAATATTGCCATCTAGTGTATTCGTTGAGCTTTCAGTAAATGATACTATAGCCATGCCCAAACGCATGATGGGAAGTGGAACCATGACTGTGCGTAGTGCTACCAATTGACATACCTTCTCTGCATTGGGAAATAACATAAGGTGTTAAGAAAAAGGTCAATTGTGATATTTCTAATCGTAGGGAGAGGGAGTGTAAGGCTTTAGCCAATTAAAAAAAAGGCTCCAAAGGCTGCCAAAATTCACTCTACTCATTTTATGCTGCCTTTTATCTCTCTATATAGGTAAAACGTCGTCATTAAAGATTGAGCGCGACAATGCGTGAGTGGGTCGTGCAGCGCATGCATTAATTGCATTAAATATTTTAACAATTACCGCCGTTATCTAGAAAAATGTGATAACCCTAGTTAAGCCTAAACTAAAAACTCTGGATGAGTGTAACATATTATGTCTGTAACGTTAAATACAATTAGAAAACAATTTAATAAAAGAATGTATATATTTAAAAAAGGCATGGTCGATATTTTTTGCCAATTCCAATACTTTGAAAATGACATGATCGGGCCCAATCTCTAGTTTGAATGTATGAATGAATATTGCAAACTTTTTTTTAATGTTTACAGATGAATGAAAAACATAAAACAATGGTTAACTAATTCTATTTATGACACGCTACTGCATGCAATTTTCAGGAATTACAGCTAGCTAACTATAGCCATACTGTATATTAGCCTACACACTTCACACCCGTGTGAAAATTGTTTTTTAAAAAATCGTTAGAATGTGATAATTGTAATTCAGTGAAGAGTCTTGTGTCCTATTGGGCTATGTAGTAGGGTTGGGAATCTTTGACGAGATTTGATACATCTCTAGATACATAGGTTGCGATTCGACACAAAAACATAACACTTTAATTATGACTGTTTATATTTTAGATGATATGAATACCAGACAATAAGATCTGTTTTTTTCCACGGACACCAATTATAAACTAGGCCTGAACGGGCCCTCGCAGTTTGGCGCAACTCGGACGTACACTGCAAAAAGCAGGGGAATACAGTGAAAAATGTTTTCGGTATATTCTCTCGTTTTATTTCCCTGCTTTTTGCGGTGTTAGCGTTTTTTTTTTTTTTTTTTTAGGAAAAACGTGAAAACCGCGAAAAACGAGAGAAAACAGCAAAAAAAATGTCACTGTATACCCCCGCTTTTCTGTGAAAACCACAGAAATGTGGGAGAATACAGTGAATTTTTTTGCTATATCCCCTTGTTTTTTGTATTTTTTGCGGAAATGCCGGGGAATACAGTGAAAAAAAATTTCTGTGTGTCACCTCGTTTTTTTGCGGTTTTCACGTTTTTGGGCCAATTCGACCAAGTGTGCCAAATTTTGTAGCTCTATAAGCTGCTTAAGACCATGAAAAAAATCTGATTCCTTTTAATGGCGAACAGAGAGTCATCATGGCAACAGACATGTGGACTTGGGCCTTAAAATGTCACCTTACAAAAGGTCTTGTAACTACAATAACCAAACTGAAAAGAACTGGACATGTATAATTATAAGAGTTACTTCCTGTTGCCACTAGTTGGCGCTGCAGAGTTGATGCAAATGACCCTTCAGGGTACAACTCTCACCAAGCACGGGAAGTTTGGCGCAGATATATTGTATATCTGCCAAGTTATAAGTGTTCACAATTTGTGGCAAGACAAAATGGCGACTGTCATTTTCACTTTCCTGTTTGGACCCCTCAGCTTCAATGAAACCTTTGTTTTTCATCAGGCAGCTGAACACATGTCTTAAGGCTCCCCTGATGCAGATTTGAGGTCAATTGATTTCTGTGGGTCTGGCGTGCCACGAAAGATGTGCATGCTGAAAAGCCCCTTATACCCACTGTGAAGTATGGGGGTGGGTCAGTGATGCTGTGGGGCTGTTTCACTTCCAAAGGCCCTGGGAACCTTATTAGGGTGCATGGCATCATGAAAGCTTTGAAATACCAGGACATTTTAAATCAAAATCTGTTGCCCTCTGCCCGAAAGCTGAATATGGGTCGTCACTGCGTCTTTCAGCAAGACAATGGCCCTAAACGTATGGCCAAATCTACACAGAAATGGTTCACCAGACAAAAAATCAAGCTCCTCCCATGGCCATCTCAGTCCCCAGACCTTGTTTTGTTGGCAAAAGGGGGTTGTACAAAGTATTAACGCCAGGGGTGCTAATAATTGTGACACACATTATTTGATCTCAAATAACTTTTTCGTTATGTGGGATTGAATGCACTTGTATTGAAGGTTGGGTTTATCTCTTTTTTTCCATTAAGGTCCCATATTATTTGAATTAAAAAAATATATATATTAGAAGCTAAAAAACACATCTTTTTCAGGGGTGCCAATAATTATGGAGGGCACTGTATCTTAGTGCAAATAAATATGTTTTCATATCAATAGAAATGGTACTAAAATGTAATAAACCCTTCAAACTACATAATGATTAACATTTATGCCAACAAAGTATGTATTTCACTATAGACTGACCAATACATATTGAGAGAGTTTATTAACCTGATGCTATGTATAATTATCAAAATGTACAAGTAGACTGACCAATCTTGACACTACTTTGTGTAATGACTGACATTTAAATTGCACGATATCAACAGCCATATAATCATCATTAAATCACTGGTACGGCATAGCTTGATCGACATACATGTATACTGACCAATGATGCGTATGTGATGCAAATAAATCAGAACTGTAGTAATTACTAAATGTAAAGACTGACGTGTACACTAGTCAATAAAGGTAATCAACAATTCTTTACCAGTTTGTGGAAAGATGGTGATACTGATAATGGTATGGAGACTATACAGTATGCTCTTTGCTTTCTATCTGTTGGATAAGGCATCCTCGACTGTAGAGTCCGTGCAAGTGTTCCTTTGCCTCCATTTTAAATATAGGCTTACCACAAAGCAAAATTGCGTGTCCATTTTGGGCTATTTGTGCCGGTCCTCTCAGGTAAACGTGGCATGCAGGGTGAGGAGAAGGAGAGAGGCTTATCGTGTAGTCCTCGGCACTCTCACGGTGACAACACGTTTCCACCGAGAGCCTGGCCCGGCCGCTGCCTCATCTCTCCAGAGAAGGGGAAAATGTCAGGGAGCCCTTCATCACAACTTCGACCTCCCTGTACCGTAACAAGCCAGGCGGGAGCAAGTCAGACATTTCATCTGCTCAGCCCTTGCCCTAAGTTAGATTGTCCCATAGTGTCTACCATGTGACTGATGGTTTACTTATAAAGAGAAATGAAAGACTTTCTCAAGTTTGGTGTTTTGACGTCCGGTTTTATTGACTTTAATGATGGACATATCACCATATCAAGTGTTTAAAGGACACTTGGAGTGGGCTAAAGCCTGTGTTCCAGTGATGGTGGAGTGATGCATTCGCATTTGAAGTTCTGCGACAAGGGAACGCGTTGCTCTGTAATTCACCGCCATGCCACTAGAGGGGTGTGGCTTTGTCTTTGCACGGTTTTGGTTGCCTGCTATACCAGACTCACCGCTGTTCCAGCTATTGAGTCTGGCCACCATTCAGGGGATAGAATTTCCAGGGCGGAGCAAGCCACAGCAAACAGACAGCGGAGTGGACCAATCAGCGACGGGCAGACGTGACGTTAGTGAAGTGACGAGGGCAGGACGAGGGACTTGCGCGCGGAAGGAAACATACGAGGAGAGCGGAGTTTATTCAACATGGCTAGCGCGAGACAGACTGTTGTTGATGACTCATGTCGATGTGTTTTCGGTAATTTAAAACTGATTTTATCGTGGATTGGAACATATTCTCGGCTCTCCTGTTCACTATCTGTGTTGTTGTGGAGACGACTTCCGACGCGCAAAAGTGACGTTGCTCGTTAAGAACACGTCACGCAAATAAACTAATCTGATTTGTCGACTGATTTTGTACCTGCTCGAGCAGCCGTTAATGGGCTGGGTCCCAGACTTTTATCTCAGTGTTTGAAAAATACAGGGAGAACAGTCTGGCCGTGCCAGGCAACGGTTTTGGGGGACTCTTGTCGAATCCTCCGGTTATTTACAGCAATGGCAAAAGCGATGGAACGTTTGTATTTGCAGCTGCAGCTTATCAATATTGACCAACAAATTTTGTAATACAAATGTTGAAGTGCAGGCGACATAGTTGACGTTTGCGAATGTTTGAAAACGGGGTTGTTGTGCTGAACCGTAAACAACGTTCTGAGCAGACCAATCACAGTCCTTCGACGTTAACGTGACACGTAGTCAGGATTTTTTTGGGAGGTGAACGTCAGGCTTCGGCATAGGGTCGTAAATCGGGTCGACGCCGTAGGTCCACTGTCACCGCTACGCAATAGCATAAATAGCCTTCAGATTCAAAATCGAAGGGGTAAAAAAATTGTTCTGATTTTACAGCTACAAGTATTATTTTAAACGGGTAAAAAATTCTGTTCTGATTCTACAGCTATAAGTATTAATTTTAGTGATATAATTGTCTGATATTGTCCCCGAATTCTCCCCAAACCAACTTAGGCTGGGGCTAAGATCTGTATCTCCACATGACAAAGACCAGAAGTAATTACTCCCGAAATTGCAGTTTCTAGTTGTTATATATTTTTTGTTTTTTGCTAGTATATGCAGTATGCTAAAACTCACAAAATGTCAAATCTTTCGAATTTTTCAAATAATAAAAAAACATCATATTCCTTAGCCCTTCATTGCCAAATGTATCACATTTGATACACCTAAAATTTCATGATTTCGAGACTAATTCAGAATTTTGACATTTCTTTTTGAAAAAAAATGATAGATGCAAGTCAACACATGCATCTGCAGGTTCCATGAGAAAAAAAAACAGGATTTAGCAAGGGTTATAAATAGAGATGATGCCGATCGATCGGGTCAGATCACATCATTTTCAAAGTATCGGAATCGGCAAAAAATATCGGCCATGCCTTTTTTTAATATATTTTTTAATTAAATCATTTTCTAATTGTATTTAACGTAACAGACATAATATGTTACACTCATCCAGAGTCTTTAGTTTAGGCTTAAGGTAGGGTTATCAAATTTATCCCGATAAAGGCGGCAATTTTTTAAAAAATGTGTCACGTTAAAATATTTAATGCAATTAATGCATGCGTTGCACGACCCACTCACGCATTGTCGCGCTCAACCTGTAATGACGCGTTTTACCTATATTGAGAGATAAAAGGCAGCGTAAAATGAGTAGAGTGAATTTTGGCAGTCTTTTTTAATTTGCTAAAGTCTTACAATCCCTCTCCCTATGATTAGAAATATCAAGGGAAGCATATGGGGAAGCAAGGTGGCAATTGATCTTTTTCTTAACACTTTGTTATTTACCAATGCAGAGAAGATATATCAATTGGTAGCAGTACGCACAGTCATGTTTCCACTTCCCATCATGCATTTGGGCATGGCCACAGTACCATTTACTGAAAGCTCAACAAATACACGAGATGGCAATATTTAGTCACAATACAAAAAGTCACAAGTCTTTCTATCGGTGGATCCCTCTCACAGAAAGAATGTTAATAATGTAAATGCCATCTTGAGGATTTATCGTCATAATAAACAAATACAGTACTTATGTACTGTATGTTGAATGTATATATTCGTCCGAGTTTTATTCATTTTTTTCTTAATGCATTGCCAAAATGTATATGATCGGGAAAAATTATCGGGAATGCTTGGAATTGAATCGGGAGCAAAAAAAAGCAATTGGATCGGGAAATATCGGGATCGGATCGGGAGCAAAAAACATGATCGGAACAACCCTAGTTTTATATATTAGAGCGCTTATTGCACATATTCATTTAGACTTTTCTTTTTACAAATTAAAAAAAAAAAATCATTGGGACCTTATTTTTCAAATTTTGGGATTCTCTGATAATTGCTTCATGTTGCAGGTATTTAAGGGTTGATTTTTATTTTATTTTATTGATTTATTTATTTTTTAAAGAAATCTTTATATTTGCGTTGTTTTTCCCTTCTAATGTATTCTGTATCATATACTGAAAAATTAGCTATTGCGCTTTGAAACTGTCGATAATTTTGTTCGAGGCAATGAATCAGATATTATAACATACACAAAGGTAGACTATTGCTGTTTAATGTATTTGTTTAATTGTCCAATTTTATCGTATGTTTAATTCAGCAATTTTCAATTAATGCAAGCCTGAAACAAATCTCATGTCATCTGGGGTTAATTTACTAGCCAAGCTTTCATAATTTTTTGTTTGATGAAACTTAATATGTCTGTTACGTAATAAAAAGATGCAATCAAAATGTTGTCTTATGAAATTAAGTTTTTTTTTTTTTTTTTTTTTGAGTTTTATGGAAGTATCATGCTACTACAGCTGAAATGATGCATTTTTATGTTGGTAGCATAACACAGCACTCGCAGGAATTTAATGGCTTTTAAATGTCCCATGTTTGTATTTATATAACAATCTTCTATGTCAAGAGTCAACAGTGCATAATAAAACACTGTAAATGGATCCTGGCTAAGTTTAGGTGGCCTGACCTCCATTAAGAGGCAGCAACATGAGGGGAAGAAAATAATAAATAAATAATAGTCATGAGTGTTTACGTTACACAGGGGATTCTTTGTGCACATGTACGCATAGACACTCAAGTAACACCATGGAAGGACACCTTCCTGCGTGTGATCATTGTAGGGGACACAAAGTCTTTCAAAGTGTTGTACGGGTTCTCTAGGGATGAAAAACTCATTATCACGCATGTACTGTATGGATGTACAGGTATACTTTACCTACACTTGCAGTTTCAACATAGAGGACACTCCGTACAGTGTGTGGTGTATAGCAGTGGTCCTCAACCTTTTTTGCGCCACAGACCGGTGTGATTTGGGCCTTTTACCCAAGGACCGGCAATGTGTGGCAGAAAAATACAGTAAATATAAAATGACAGCACTGGGCTAAAAATGAACGTTAAGTTCAGGAAAAATACAACTCACCAGACGCTGATTCAACCTTTTTTAACAGCGGCCTCTCCTAAAACTTGACGGCCAATATCCTAGGTCGCAGGCATAATAGGTTCTTCTCTAATCTTGAAAGGTTTCTTGGATTTATCACTACGGTTTGCCACGAGGTATGATGCTCTCAGTGCATTCACTTTTGTTGATGTGGTGGCCCTCACCAATTGTTTCTGTCTCTTGTGCTCGTGCTTTTTGTTTCAAAAATTCCAAAGGTTTATCCATTATTCCATTATTATTAACTTTTGGCCAAATATTATACAGAGATGACTTGGCATAGACTCCTCTTCTGACTCGTCCGGTAGCTTTTTGCTCGTAAAAAGCTTTCCAAAGAAGTCTGTTTTTATGTCATTTTCACTAGTGTCTGATGTGCCTATGTCACACAGTCCCTGACAAGTCTTGTCACTTTTCCATTTTGTAGAAACAATTGCTAATAACTAGGGTTGTTCCGATCATGTTTTTTTGCTCCCGATTCGATCCCAATCGTTTTAGTTTGAGTATCTGCCGATCCCGATATTTCCCGATCTGATTGCTTTTTTTTTGCTCCCGATTCAATTCCAGTCATTCCCGATAATTATTCCCGATCATTTACATTTTGGCAATGCATTAAGAAAAAAATGAATAAAACTCGGACGAATATATACATTCAACATACAGTACATAAGTACTGTATTTGTTTATTATGACAATAAATCCTCAAGATGGCATTTACATTATTAACATTCTTTCTGTGAGAGGGATCCACGGATAGAAAGACTTGTTACTTTGTGTATTGCGACTAAATATTGCCATCTAGTGTATTTGTTGAGCTTTCAGTAAATGATACTGTGGCCATGCCCAAATGCATGATGGGAGGATGTAACACGCCTTTAGCAACCATGACTGTGCTTAGTGCTACCAATTGATATATCTTCTCTGCGTTGGGAGATAACATAGGGTGTTAAGAAAAAGATCAATTGCTACCTTGCTTCCTCAAATTGCTTCCCACGATATTTTTAATCGAGGGGAGAGGGAGTGTAAGGCTTTAGCCAATTAAAAAAAGGCTCCTAAGGCTGCCAAAATTCACTCTATTCATTATACGCTGCCTTTTAGCTCTCTATATAGGTAAAACTGCGCCATTACAGATTGTGCGCGACAATGCGTGAGTGGGTCGTGCAGCGCATGCATTAATTGCATTAAATATTTTAACGTGATTCATTTTGAAAAAATTAATTACCGCCGTTATCGGGATAAATTTGAAAACCCTATTTTAAGCCTAAACTAAAGACACTGGATTAGTGAAACATATTATGTCTGTAACGTTAAATACAATTAGAAAACGATTTAATAAAAAAAAAAAAAAAAAATGCATGTCCGATATTTTTTTGCCGATTCCGATACTTTGAAAATGACGTGATCGGACCCGATCGATCGGGATGCCAATCGATTGGGACATCTCTACTAATAACCTGACTTTTAATTATTCAATTGGTTTCAGAAATGGCTCATATGAAAGCTAATAACCTCACAAATGATGTTGAATGTACAAAAATATATTTGTTTCCCTGAAAAAAGAATTATCATTTAATGAAGACATAAAGGTCAAATTTTGGCAAGACAAAAGTTTTGTCGCCTACAGAAAGTAGTGTGAAAATTGAACAAAAAATGTACTTCAAATAAAAAAAATATGTTACATAACATGAGATCCAAATTTAATATTTTGTATGACTTCCATGGGCTTGAAGGACTGCATCCATGCGATTAAGCAAGGATTCATACAATTTATTGATGAAGTCATCAGGAACATCAAAGAAAGCAGTCTTGCATGCCTCCCAGAGTTCATCAACATTCTTGGGTTTCGTCTTCCATGCTTCCTCTTTCATCCTACCCCAGACATGCTCAATGATGTTCATGTCTGGTGACTGGGCTGGCCAGTCCGGGAGGATCTTTTTCCACTGCAGCAGAGCTCCACGAGACCTAGTCACCTGAAGTCCCTGTTTCACCCAGAACAGTCTGTCGAATTCTGTCTAGAAATGGCATCCATGGTCGAATCAGTGCCCAGAAACCAGCATTAAACAAAAGACAATTAAAAAACCGTGTGGCATTTGCCAAGGCCCACAGCCTATCAAAAGGATGGACCTGGAAAAGTGGCAAAAGGTGGATTTTTCAGATGAATCTTCCATTGAATTACACCACAGTCGCCGCAAATATTGCAGGAGACCTACTGGAGCCTGCATGGATCCAAGAGTCACTCAGAAAACAGTGAAGTTTGGTGGTGGCAAAATCATGGTCTGGGGTTACATCCAGTATGGGTGTGTGTGGGAGATCTGCATGGTGGAAGGCAACATAAATAGTCTGAAATATCAATAAATTTTAGCTGCCTCTTATATTCCCAACCATAAAAAGGGACACATTCTGCAGCAGGATGGTGCTCCATCTTATACTGCAATCTCTACCTCAAGGTTTCTCAAGGCAAAGAAGATCAGGACTGGCCAGCCCAGTAACTAGACATGAACATAATTGAGCATGTCTGGGGTAGGATGAAAGAGGAAGCATGGAAGACGAAACCCATGAATGCTGATGAACTCTGGGAGGCATGCAAGACTGCTTTCTTTGATGTTTCTGATGACTTCATCAATAAATTGTATGAATCCTTGCCGAACCGCATGGATGCAGTCCTTCAAGCCCATTTAAGCCATACAAAATATTACATTTGGATCTCACAGCACCACTACCTAATTCGCTTATTTTATGTAACATATTTTTGTATTTGAATTACATTTTTTGTTCAATTTTCACACTACTTTCTGTAGGCGACTAAACTTTTGTCTTGCCAAAATTTGACCTTTATGTCTTCATTAAATGATAAATCTTTTTTCAGTGAAACAAATATATTTTTGTACATTCAACATCATTTGGGAGGGTCTTAGCCTTCATATGAGCCATTTCTGAAACCAATTAAATAATTAAAAATCAGGTTATTAGCAATTGTTTCGACAAAATGGATAAGCGACAAGACTTTTGTCAGGGACTGTATATTTTTATCGAGGACAAGTGCACGTCGATATAAAGAAATAATTGCAGAGGTGTGCTGTCCGCAGCACTCAGCCACCAGCAGTCAGCTAACATTACTGTTTACATTGACTGACGCTTGGCTGCTACTGAGGTGTGTAAACACCCCGGTAATGGCGGCCACACCTAGAGGACGAATTCCACATATCTCTATTCAGACTAGTGAATAAGGTAGGCGGGCAGATTGGTATGTCAAGAGGCACAGGCTGGTATTTAGTCGATGATAAATTGTTTATTATTTCTGTGCGGCCTGGTAGCATATGCGCCACGGATCGGTGGTTGGGGACCGCTGGTGTATAGTATACCCCAGCCATGTTAATAATAATAAATATACTACTTTTAAAATGACCACCAACATTTGAACCGTTTTACTTGAATTTAATCAAGATGAATGAGTGAACCCAAATTAGTTGAAAAACTTATAAACACTGCTGATTGTCAAGGGGCTTTGGGGATCATGGCTAAATGTAATGAAACGAGGCGTGAGCGGCTAGAAGAAGCTGTTTCGTTGACCGGTGGAGATGAAATCCTAATGAGTAGACATGACAGGAATAAAGGACACAAAGACAACAATAATTAACATGAAGCAAAACTAAAGTAATGAAAACAAAGTTGTGTGCGTCCAAAACATTGTGATTGTTTGACTAAAAATGAGCAAAGCAACTTGGAAAAAAGCAAAAACCATGAGCTAATCATCAGAGTCATTGTTTTGGACCAAGCTCGATTGTGTAAGTCTAATAAATATTCATGCCTTGTAGTATATGCACTACAAGTACAAATGTCATTACCTGTGTATGCATTTCCTCTTTTGAAGATTTTCTTGTTCTCCGGGGGCTTCCCGTCCCAGCGCGAGAAAATTCAGTGGTGGCAAGGTCTGTCTAAATATAACGCCACTTGACAACAAGCTGAAACACCAGATACCCTTTTACTTTGAAGAATTCCAATTACTGTCACTGCTTTCTCTCTTGTGTGTGTTGTGTATATGTGTGACACAGAGGGGTTTATGTACACGAGGACTTGGATTCTCTTGTAAAATGTAATCTTTGCGCAGTGTAACTCAATTTAGCAGTTTGTGCAGCTTCGTATGCATTTTTGTTTCATAAAGTTTAGACCTGCACGAAGTGTGATTTTCTCAGAATTTGCTTGTTTTTGTTGTCACTGTCTTAAAGCAATGGTCACTCTGTTATACCACTACTGACCAGTAAAAAATGTACACATATGCATATATACGTTTGTATGTGTACAAATGTATGTACACTATATGTGATATAATCAAAGTCAATGATCTTAATATAATTACTCTGCTGCCCAAAATTATTGGCACCCCTGCAATTCTGTCAGATATGGCTCAATTTCTCCCAGAAAATGATTGCAATTACAAATGTGTTGGTAGTAATATCTTAATATCTTCATTTATTTTGCTTGCAATGAAAAAACACAAAAGAGAATGGGAAAAAGAAAAATCAGTTTACACAAAACTCCAAAAATGGGCTGGACAAAAGTATTGTCACCCTTTGAAAAATAATGTGATGCTTCTCTAATTTGTGTAATTAACAACACCTGTTACTTAACAGATGGTGGCAATAACTAAATCACACTTGCAGCCAGTTAAAATGGATTAAAGTTGACTCAACCTCTGTTCTGTGTCCTTGTGTGTACTACATTGAGCACGGAGAAAAGAAAGAAGATCAAAGAACTGTCTGAGGACTTGAGAAGCAAAATTGTGTGGAAGCATGGGCAATCTCAAGGCTACAAGTCCTTCTCCAAAGACCTGAATGTTCCTGTGTCTACCGTGCGCAGTGTCATCAATAAGTGTAAAGCCCATGGCACTGTGGCAAACCTCCCTAGATATGGACGAAAAAGAAAACTTGACAAGAGATTTCAACGAAAGACTGTGCGGATTGTGGATAAAGAACCTCGACTAACATCCAAACGAGTTCAAGCTATCCTGCAGTCTGAGGGTACAACAGTGTCAACCCATACGATCAGTTGGCGTCTGAATGAAAAGGGACTCTATGGTAGGATACCCAGGAAGACATCACTTCTGACCCAGAGACATAAAAAAAAAGCCAGGCTGGAGTTTGTCAAAACTTACCTGAGAAAGCCAAAAACGTTACTCATCGGTTTTGGAAGAATTTTCTCTGGTCAAATAAGATAAAAGTAGAGCTTTAAGGGAAAAGGCATCAACATAGAGTTTACATGGAAAAAAAAAGAGGCCTTCAAAGAAAAGAACACGGTCCCCACAGTCAAACATGGTGGAGGTTCCCTGATGTTTTGGGGTTGCTTCGCTGCTTCTGGCACTTGACTGCTTGACCATGCATTATGAAGTCTGTAGACTACCAACAAATTTTGCAGCATAATATAGGGCCCAGTGTGAGAAAGCTGGATCTTCCTCAGAGGTCATGTGTCTTCCAGCAGGAGCAATGAACCAAAACACACTTCAAAAAGCACTAGGAAATGGTTCGAGAGAAAGCACTGGAGACTTCTAAAGCAGCCAGCAATGAGTCCAGACCTGAATCCCATCGATCACGTCTGGAGAGATCTGAAAATGGCAGTTTGGAGAAGGCACCCTTCAAATCTGAGACCTGGAGCAGTTGGCCAAAGAAAATTGGTCTAAACTTCCAGTAGAGCATTGTAAGAAACTCATTGATGGATACCGGAAGCGGTTGTTCAGTTATTTTGTCTTAAGGCTGTACTACCAAGTATTAGGCTGAGGGTGCCAATACTTTTGTCCGGCACATTTTTGGGAGTTTTGCGTGAAATGATAATGATTTAATTTTTTTTCATTCTCTTTTGTGTTTTTTCATTGCAAGCAAAATACATGCGGCAAATAAGTATTTAGTCAACCACCAATTGTGCAAATTCTCCTACTTGAAAAGATTAGAGAGGCCTGTACTTGTCAACATGGGTAAACCTCAACCATGAGAGACAGAATGTGGGAAAAAAAAACTGAAAATCACATTGTTTGATTTTTAAAGAATTTATTTCCAAATTAGAGTAGGAAATAAGTATTTGGTCACCTACAAACAAGCAAGATTTCTGGCTGTCAAAGAGGTCTAACTTCTTCTAATGAGACTCAACTCATTACCTGTATTAATGGCACCTGTTTTAACTCATTATCGGTATAAAAGACACCTGTCCACACCCTCAGTCAGTCACACTCCAAACTCTACTATGACCAAGACCAAAGAGCTGTCGAAGGACGCTAGAGACAAAATTGTAGACCTGCACCAGGCTGGGAAGACTGTATCTGCAATAGGTAAAACGCTTGGTGTAAAGAAATCAACTGTGGGAGCAATTTTTAGAAAATGGAAGCCATACAAGACCACTGATAATCTCTCTCGATCTGGGGCTCCATGCAAGATCTCACCCCGTGGCGTCAAAATGATAACAAGAACTGTGAGCAAAAATCCCAGAACCACACGGGGGGACCTAGTGAATGACCTACAGAGAGCTGGGACCACAGTAACAAAGGCTACTATCAGTAACACAATGCACTGCCAGGGACTCAAATCCTGCACTGCCAGACGTGTCCCCCTGCTGAAGAAAGTACACATCCAGACCCATGTGCGGTTCGCTAGAGAGCATTTCAATCATCCAGAAGAGGATTGGGAGAGTGTGTTAATGGTCAGATGAAACCAAAATAGAACTTTTTGGTAGAAACACAGGTTCTCGTGTTTGGAGGAAAAAGAATACTGAATTGCATCTGAAGAACACCATACCCACTGTGAATCAAAGGGACCAGGATGACTGATCTGTGTAAAGGAAAGAATGAATGGGACCATGTATCGAGAGATTTTGAGTGAAAATCTCCTTCCATCAGCAAGGGCATAGAAGATGAGACGTGGCTGGGTCTTTCAGCATGACAATGATCCCAAACACACAGCCAGGGCAACAAAGGAGTGGCATCATAAGAAGCATTTTAAGGTCCTGGAGTGGCCTAACCAGTCTCCAGATCTCAACCCCATAGAAAATCTGTGGAGGGAGTTGAAAGTCCGTGTTGCCCAACGACAGCCCCAAAACATCATTGCTGTAGAGGAGATCTGCATGGAGGAATGGGCCAAAATACCAGCAACAGTATGTGAAAAGCTTGTGAAGAGTTACAGAAAACGTTTGGCCTCCGTTATTGCCAACAAAGGGTACATAACAAAGTATTGAGATGAACTTTTGGTATATACCGTTTACTTATTTTCCACCATGATTTGTAAATAAATTCTTTAAAAATCAAACAATGTGATTTTCTGTTATTTTTTTTTCCACATTGTCTCTCATGGTTGAGGTTTACCCATGTTGACAATTACAGGCCTCTCTAATATTTTCAAGTGGGAGAACTTGCACTATTAGTGGTTGACTAAATACTTATTTGCCCCACTGTAAATGAAGATATTACTACCAAAGCATTTGTAATCGCATTCATTTTCTGGGAGAAATTGAGCATCATCTGATAGAATTGCACGGGTGCCAATACTTTTGACCAGCAGTGTATAATTATTTCTACTAATAATCTAAGAATGATGCCACTTGTAATGATCAAGCTCTATGCTGACGATTGTCGAGTGAGTGACTTAATCATGTAATGGCTGAAATACTATAATAACTGACATACAGGTTGACCAATGGCATTTTGAGTTACTAGTCCTATATAAAATGATGGACATGAAGACATACTAATGAGAGGTGAATAAATGAATCTATATATAAGTATAACACCATTTACCATTTACCATCAATTACTGGCATTTCATTTAGTGACTGACATGGAGCGTGACCAATAAAATTCAAATAACATAAACAAAGGAACAAAAAAAAAAATCAAAGGCAAAGCATTTGAAGCATCAGAACACACGAGTGACCTCATCAACCAAACCCCAATTTTGTATGCAGTTTCTGAGATGTGGACTGATAGAGGACCTTGGAATGATGGAATCTCGCTGTTGAATGCAAATTGTGATTTCTGTTGTATTGTTTTATCCTCTTTGTGACTAGTGCCGCTGCATCCGTACTTTCCTGTGGCTCCCTATGGCATTTATTTCAACACAGCATGAATCAACCATCGAATCAATAGTCATCAGTGCCAAGTGAAAGTTCTGTAATTAATAGCTGCAGTCTTGCTAGCTTGCAGAAAAATGGAGTTGAGTTCCCTCACCCTTGATATGTACCTACACGATATGTATGGAGGCTTCCTGTCTTGAAATTGCTTTGGCACAGTGACAGACCTTTATAGCTGAGTTAAAGGTGGGTAAATCATGCGAAGTCGTTGGTGCGGTGGACAATGCCGGAAACCCCTCCACCCTTTCTCATTGTGCATTCTATGAAGTATCTGGGATATATCACCCTTAACACAAAAGACCCAATCTGGATTCAATTACTTACTGGGCAGTAGAGTGCAATTTATACCGAAACGCTCATGCTCGGAAGATGGACGAGTTCATGGAGTTGCTTTATAATTAGCAGTTAACCCTCGCTGACCTTCCACTTCAGATTTACTGACCAAACGGCAAATTACTTTCATGTTGGAAAAAACGGTACATGCTTGGCCTAAGCATTCGTGTTTACATGTGAACAATGAGCTTAAATTAATCCATATTTATCCGTTGCTGGATTAAATGTCATGTATAGAAACTAATACAAACAACAATTGGGATGTAAATGGGATGTTTCAAGCTCTTATAATCCGTGATGGTGTCAAGTATGCTTGTCAAATGTGCAGTATTGTTACCGTGCATATGGAGTAGTGTAAAAATATAAAGTGTGCCTTTTTTGGTGTGCCAGCTTTGTGGTGACAGTTTCCACGTTTACATGGAGCCAAATATTCCAATTACAATCGGAATATTTGTTTAAACCGAATAAATGTGTTCCATATAAACACCTCATTCGGAATGAACAGGCCCAAACCGAATGGAATTTCATTCCGATTCACAGGGGTGGAATATTCCTTTTCCCAAACCGATTAGAAGTAAAATTATATCATGTAAACAGGGAAGCGGAATGGTGTCTGGTTGCGTTCTTTCTGCACATGCTCCGTACTGACGTGGTGACGTCACTTGGTGACGTAAGTAACGTCACTTGCAACATGGCTTCCAAGCACAGCGCACCTAATTGGAGTCCGGCGGAAAGATTGTATTTAATTCAAACTTTGAAAGAATTGAATATAATTGCTCACTTAGACGGGCGTAAAACGAGGAACAGTGAACTATTTAAAAAAGTTCACGAGAGGTTACACGAAGCCGGAATAGACCGGAGCGTTGACCAGATTAGAAACCGGTGGAAAACCGGCTACTACAAGGCAAAAGAGCAAAACAGCAGAAGCGGATACGACCCCACAAACACAACAAGTGGGTTAAACTTAAAACAGCAGCACTCCGACGATCGATCTCCATGTGACGCTTTGTTTTGATTAATCTGCGCATGTCAGACGGCAGTTGTCAAACGTCCTTTCGGAATAAAGGCAGTCACATGTAAACGCTGGATCAGAATAGATGAAGTGACATGTAAACAGCTGATCTGAAATTTCCATTCGGAATGATTTGAATCTGTATGAATAAAAGTCAGCATGTAAACGTGGCTACTGATACACCAGTGCAGAAACGAAAGGAGAGGAAAAGTTTAAAGGTTTTATTATAAATAATTTTAACTAACATAAAAAAATAAAACCAACTGCACAAACAAAAGCGCAAAAAAGTTATTAGAACTAGAAATATAACAGCAACCATGAGCGGAAGAGTAAGCAAGGAGGCGCATTAGAAAGATGTAAAACTTACTCTGACCAATTCCTTATATAGTTTTGTCCATTTTTCTCTCCAAACAGGTTTTACTGGGACTTGACCATGCTGCTATTGATGGTGGGCAACCTCATCATAATTCCCGTAGGCATCACCTTCTTCAAAGACGAGCACACACCTCCCTGGATAGTTTTCAACGTGGTCTCCGACACCTTCTTCCTCTTGGATCTCGTGCTCAACTTCCGGACAGGCATCGTCAAGGAGGACAACACGGAGATCATTCTGGACCCGCAGCAAATAAAGATTAAGTACCTTCGCAGCTGGTTTGTGGTGGACTTTATCTCCTCCATCCCGGTGGACTATATCTTCCTCATCGTGGAGACGCGCATTGACTCCGACTTCTACAAGACGGCACGCGCCTTGCGGATTGTCCGCTTTACCAAGATTCTTAGCTTGCTTCGCCTCCTGCGCCTCTCGAGACTCATTCGCTACATCCACCAGTGGGAAGAGGTAAGAAATGAACCCCCAAATTGTTACTGTACATTGTCGTTTGACTGGGTGGTAGGTTGTCCAAAGTTATTTTCAACCTTGGCAGTTGACATTTATAATTTATTTTTGATTTGATATACAGTGGGGCAAATAAGTATTTAGTCAACCACTAATTGTGCAAGTTCTCCCACTTGAAAATACTAGAGAGGACTGTAATTGTCGACATGGGTAAACCTCAACCATGAGACATCGAATGTGGAAAAAAAAACCAGAAAATCATATTTGATTTTCAAAGAATTTATTTGCCAATAATGGTGGAAAATAAGTATTTGCTCAATACCAAAAGTTCATCTCAATACTTTGTTATGTAGCCTTTGTTGGCAATAACAGAGGCCAAACGTTTTCTGTAACTCTTCACAAGCTTTTCACACACTGTTGCTGGTATTTTGGCCCATTCCTCCATGCAGATCTCCTCTAGAGCATAGATGTTTTTGGGTTGTCGTTGGGAAACATGGACTTTCAACTCCCTCCACAGATTTTCTATGGGGTTGAGATCTGGAGGGATCATTGTCATGCTGAAAGACCCAGCCACGACTCATCTTCAATGCCCTTTCTGATAGGAGATTTTCACTCAACATCTCTCGATACATGGCCCCATTCATTCTTTACTTTACACAGATCAGCCGTCCTGGTCCCTTTGCAGAAAAACAGAGCCAAAGCATGATGTTTCCACCCCCATGCTTCACAGTGGGTATGGTGTTCTTCAGATGCAATTCAGTATTCTTTCTCCTCCAAACACGAGGACCTGTGTTTCTACCGAAAAGTTGTATTTTGGTTTCATCTGACCATAACACATTCTCTCAGTCCTCTTCTGGATCATCCAAATGCTCTCTAGCGAACCGCAGACGGGCCTGGACGTGTACTGGCTTCAGCAGGGAGACACGTCTGGCAATGCAGGATTTGAGTCCTTGGCAGCACGTTGTGTTACTGATAGTGGCCTTTGTTACTGTGGTCCCAGCTCTCTTTAGGTCATTCACTAGGTCCCCCCGTGTGGTTCTAGGATTTTTGCTCACCGTTCTTGTTATGATTTTAACGCCACGGGGTGAGATCTTGCATGGCCCCCCAGATCGATGCAGATTATCAGTGGTCTTGTTTGGCTTCCATTTTCTAAAAATTGCTCCCGCAGTTGATTTCTTTACACCAAGCGTTTGACCTATTGCAGATTCAGCCTTCTCAGCCTGGTGCAGGTCTACAATTTTGTCTCTGGTGTCCTTCGACAGCTCTTTGGTCTTGGCCATAGTGGAGTTTGGAGTGTGACTGACTGAGGGTGTGGACAGGTGTCTTTTATACCGATAATGAGTTAAAACAGGTGCCATTAATACAGGTAACGAGTGGAGACTCGTTAGAAGAAGTTAGATCTCTTTGACAGCCAGAAATCTTGCTTGTTTGTAGGTGACCAAATACTTATTTTCCACTCTAATTTGGATATAAATTATTTAAAAATCAAACAATGTGTGTTTTTTTTTTTTTTTCCACATTCTGTCTCTCATGGTTGAGGTTTACCCATGTTGACAATTACAGGCCTCTCTAATCTTTTCAAGTAGGAGAAGTTGCACAATTGGTGGTTGAATAAATACTTGTAATAATAATGTTATAAATAATATTTGCCCCACTGTATCTTACAATT
This sequence comes from Corythoichthys intestinalis, assembly GCF_030265065.1. NCBI lineage: Eukaryota > Metazoa > Chordata > Actinopteri > Syngnathiformes > Syngnathidae > Corythoichthys > Corythoichthys intestinalis. The sequence continues at coordinate 29,047,695 of NC_080395.1, read as the reverse complement.
TGACATGACTGACATAAGAAATGAGATTTGACTACAAAATTTGATGTCAAAACAAAGCCTCTAGTGGCTTGGTAATGAATTACAGAGCAACACGTTCCCTTGATGCAGAACTTTGAATGCTCAATGTCAACGTAGGGTCTACGCAATCGCGCCGCCGTCAATGCAACAAAATAAGGCCTTATGCTTCTTCTGCGTTGCGGTGATGTCAGACCTACTCTGTTAACGCAGACACGATTTACGACCCTAACCCGTAGCCTGACTTGCACCTCTAAAAAATCCTGATGTCAAAGAGTCGTGACATAAAAGTCAAAGGACTGCGATTGATCCGCTCAGAATGTTGTTTCTGGTTCAGGACAACAACACGGCCGTTTTCAAACCTTCACAAACGTTATCTGTGTCACCTACGCTTCAGCATTTTTATTAACAACATTTGTTGTTTAATATTGATTTGCTCCAGCTGCAAATACACATGTCCATTTCCATTGTCTTTGTTGTCTATGACCTGTGGAAAATGGAAGGAATTCGACAAGATTTCCCCCAAACCCCTCTCATGGCTTGGTGGTGAATTACAGAGAAACGCGTTCCCTTGACGCAGAACTTCGAATGCTCAGTAACGGCGTAGTGTCTACTAGGAGTGGGAACCTCTTGGTACCTCACGATACGATTTGCGATACAAAGCTCACGATAACGATGATCTGACGATATGGCTACACAACTTTTATTGATACATTGGTCAGGAAATCATTCTAGGATATTCTAAAACAACTAATAAACAGAAAATGAAGCTTTTGCTGTGAATTGGAATGAGTTTATCACTAGTAGACGTCCAATCCATTTGAACAGGAAGGGTAGCAGCGAATGAACATTCGTTCATACATTCGTTCATTCGCTGCCATCCCTCCCACTTCAAATGGATTGAACGTCTATGGCGGTCAGTGGCAGCCAACGGCAGGCAATGAGGTAATTTTGGGCCATTTAAGGTCATTTACCTGTTGATTTTCAGTTACTTGACCTGGGAATCACCCAAATGAATAGGCAGTGACTAAAACTCAACAGGAAATGACCTGTAAATGCCCTAAAATGAACAGCAAGTGACCTGTAAATGCCCTGAAAATCGGACAGAAAGACTGTGAATGCTCTGGTTTCAAATGAACGAACGTTTCCAGTCTAAATGAATTGTGCGTCGAGCACTGTCAATGCAGCCTTACAGTTAACTGAGACACTATTATTGTGGAAGATTTTTGTAGCAACTTGTTGGTTCATTTTTATTATTATATTTTTTAGACATTGACACCTTTTAAAAATTATATCTCGATTCTTGGCAGGAGCATATCGATAACCTTTTGGGATACAAAGTATCACAATATATCACCATTTCGATATTTTGTCACACCCCTGGTGTCTACGCATTCGCTCTGCCATCACCGCAACTCAGAAGCATAATTCAGCCCTTAGTCGTTTTTATATGTAGGTTTTTTTTTTAATGTAAAAAGTACAGATGTCATGATCACATATGTGTTTTAACACTTGAGTTTGAGTCACTTGAATTTGAGGATCTGCTGATACAGAGCACTGATCTGATATCTTGGCATTGTATTAAGTAGGGCAAAAACAAAGAATTATTTCTCTACTGCAGACACAATTACGTTTGCATGATACTTTATCATTAGTTTCCCACGACAGCTGCAAGAGCGTTCTCCCACCAGCAGTTTTTTTTTTTTTTTCTTCTTCCGTGGTTAACAACTGTGTTGCAATATTGCATAGTACAAAACATACTGTACATATACATACAGTATGTACCGGTATATACAGCTACAGGAAGTGTCTGGTTGAAGTTACTGCTGCCAAGGGGGGAGCACAAAATATTAAATGTGATGGTTCACATACTTATTTTTCCCCCTTCTGTCATTGTTTGCATACTATCCTCATTAAAATATGAAAACGTGTAAATGTTTGGGTGGTTTTAGTTAAAGCAGACACTGTTTTTTCATCTGTGTGATTTTGACAAAGATCAGATCATATTTGATTATGATTTTATGCAGAAATGTGAGAAATTCCAAAAGGTTCAGATACTTTTTCATACGACTGTACCTAACCTAACTGTTAATACCTGTGATGAAGTAGATAAAAGAATATAACGCAAAGGAAAAAAAGAAAATATATATAACTTCCCTTTCGAGTGAGGCGACATCCTCTTCTTGTATGTAGTGAGCTTGAAAAAAAACTTCGTGAGACAAAAATGCGAGGAGACTTGGTGCTCTTTTGGCGAAGACGTCGACCCGATATAACAATGCTACCGTCCCGTCTGTGCACTTCATCATACTGCGATACCCAAATTGAAGCGTCACCAAAAATAGGCCAATAGGAGAGCAGAATTGCGTTACTGAAGATGGATGGGAATGATTATGATCAATAGGACAGCGGGAGATGATGAAAAGATGAAAAGCAGAAGCAGCAAGTACAAGGGTATCATTTATAGTATCGTATAGTATTTTTGCCTCTCGTATTTTTTTTTCTCAAATCCAACTGTATTTTCCTGACGAGAACATGGAAATTCCATGGATTTTATGACCTTTCTTATAATAGTCCAAGCCAAATGAATTCCAACAAATTAATACACTTTCTACATACATTACAGTTACAATGCAAACTCCATTGACATCCTATTGCTGGTCTGTTTATACAGCACTGTATATGTCCCCTGAGAGGGAGGTGCACTTGTAATTATGCACGCAGAGTGAAGAGGCTCTTTTTTGGCACCTCGGTCACCAGTGAGTTGATAATACCACGGCGTTGATTGGCATTTTTCTCCGCGTGCCCATCCAGAGAGCAGTGGGACCACAGATCCCGTAGAGACTTTTCCGTAATATGAGCGTGATTGTAATTGCAGCATCAATTTGAATAGTTCCCGTCGCATCGACTGCAGGGATTGCGTTTGGTCTCCAAGGTAAAAAGGTGCAAAGAGAAAGTGTAAGTTTGGAGTTGAGAGGACTTAATAGAATCATGTGAAAAATGTAAGAATATGTATTCATAACGCAGCATAAGTCTTTCCAGTTGCATCCACACAAGTAATTTAAGCCATTCTGATTCTGAAACATCTAGTTTTCCATAAGTCAACATGCCTGTCTTTTTACATTAACACAAAATCTGTCAGCCCATCTGTTTACATACATGTGATGTCAAAATTGGTCAGACCATTAAAAAACAAACAAACAAACAAACAAAAAACCCAACCACATTGACTACTTTTTTGGTTGCCGTCAAAACCGACACAGTGAAAAGTTCACATAGTCTTAATAATTTTGCAGACTTGCAACTAGGCATATATATTAGAACTGTCCTGACTAGTCGACGTCATCGATGACGTAAATGCGTTGACGAGCACAACATCCTGTCGACCGTTAATGAAGGGTAAAATTAGGGCTGCAGCTATCGAATATTTTAGTAATCGAGTAATCGACTGAAAATTCTATCGATTAATCGAGTAATCGGATAAAACAAATATATTTTTAGGTGAAGAGCAATTATAAATATACATGAGAAAACAAGACATTTCATCTAATCTTGAACCATTTTCAGTCAATCAATGTCTTTATTTTCGATGTATATTGTTGAAAACAGCCAACAATTGCATCTCAGATGTAACTAGAATTTAAAAAAAAAGACTAATTCACTGCGGCGGCACGGTGGCTTAGTGGTTAGCACATCTGCCTCACAGTTCTGAGATCAAGGGTTCAATCCCGGGCTTCGGCCTTCCTGTGTGGAGTTTGCATGTTCTCCCCGTGCCTGCGTGGGTTTCCTCCGGGAACTCCGGTTTCCTCCCACATCCCAAAAACATGCATGATAGGCTGATTGGACACTCTAAATTGTCCGTAGGTATGAGTGTGTGCGTGAATGGTTGTATGTCTCCTTGTGCCCTGCGATTGGCTGGCAACCAGTTCAGGGTGTCCCCTGCCTACTGCCCGTAGTTGGCTGGGATAGGCTCCAGCACCTCCGCGACCCTCGTGAGGAAAAGCGGCATGGAAAATGAATGAATGAATGAACTAATTCACTGCTTTCACTCAGAAAACCTTTAGATCTTATAAAAAAAAAATATATATATATGTATGCCGTTACGCTTGATAACACACATCACTTAAAAGTTAGGATTTTTTCCCACGTGTTTCAATTGAATTTCTATTTGTGTCAAGCCATTTTTAAGTTCTAGTTAAGTTTTAAGTTAGTCTAAACTGTAAGTCCTGATAGGATTTTGAGTTTTTGCAGTGTTCAAAATAAATGTATGATACAGGCTGTATTGGAGCACAATTAGGGACCAGTGCTACTTGGTGTTTTATCCAGCAATGACTACTGAGCTAAAATTGATAGTTAGCATTATTGAGTTTTTATTTTACACCCTCATCACTCCACATCGCTATGTTATGTTAAAGCCTGTATGTAAGACACGTTAGCCACGCATCGACAGTGGTTATAATTAATAGAAACCTAGCCCTCCGCAGGGCTAACGTTACGTGAGCTAGTACCAGTAACGTTAATCTTATTTATTAGCGCTTAGCGTGCTTTATTAGCAGTTAGCTTTCTACTGCTTTAAGATGGCGGCTGTTTACTAGCGCTGCCCAGACGTGGCCGAGGCTGTCATTTCACATGTAGTTCAACATACATGTGATCTCTATGAGACTCATCAGACGCTACCTGCTACCAAAGTAGCATCATGCGGGCTAGTATTTAGCAACGTCGGCGTCGTTTGTAGCGGCTGTCGGCTGCAGTAAGTTTTTTTTTTTTTTTTTTTTTGCTTCTTCCTCTACACACGTGACATCAGCGCGTTGTCCCGCATTAAAAGTAGTCAGAGCAAAACGTGATGCTTAGAGCTGTCAAAATAAATGATTACTCGAGGTGAATAAAATTACTTGGATCAGTTTTTAAACTCGAGTTACTCGAGTTGCTCGAGTATTCGTTTCAGCTCTAGAAGGGTTAAAAAAAATATGCATGGAAAGTTGAAAATGGTGATCGCTCGGTATGCAAGCAGGGAAAGCGGCATAAAGTCAAAAAAGCGCACCAGAGTGGCCAAAGCATGGACTTATTTCAATGAACAAATGGCACACTGCCGTGTGCAGTCCCAAGCTTGCACGTCGGCCGTGAATGAACACCTTAAGCGCAGTCACCCAGTTGTAATTTTGGAAGACGACAGGAGACAACAAGCTCGCAGATCGTAAGTCCATAAAGCTAATGACATTTTTCATTGAAGTTGCTAAGCCTGTCGCGATATACAATAAGTCCATACATTGCACGGTAAATAAATACGAGGGCGGTAATTTTCACAGCTGCGTTTTATCGCCACGTGCGTGCGTCCATTCATTTGTGCGTGAGTGTATATGTGCGTGTTGATCGCATATAAGACTCCAGTTCCTTTCACAGATGTTTATTAGTCATCAACACGCCGTAGAAATAAAATTCAGACATACAAAATAAGCAAACACATTTATATTAAACACTGTAAAACATTAGCATTGCTACATTGAGGCTAACACTGTAAAACGTAAGCATTGCTACATTGAGGCTAATGATGAAAAATGACAAGTACTAACCACTTTAGCCTGCTATAAAACATTAACAGTCTTCTCCAAAACACAAACTTGTGGTTAAAGGGTGACACTTCAAACAGGAAAAATCGCTGGTTAACAGCATTTGCAAACGAAAAAAAAAAAAAAATCCATTACTGACACCACATGCATGACGAACAGAGAAGTGCGCTTTTTTTTACAGAGTGTAAAGCTCACAGTTAGCGGTTCAGCGAACGTACTTCCGGTGAACGTTTAAAAAAATATATATAAATAAAAATTTCTGCAGTTAATCTCACATATTTCAGATTCTATAGTTAGAATAGATTTAAAATGACTCCCTTTATGAAAAATCTGATTGGCAATGAATAATTTGGCTTCAAATTTGCTAACGTGCACTTTGCAGAAAACATAACAGTCATTTTAGATATTAAATACAATATAAATACTCCAAAAATTGGCATTGGGCTTTTCATCTATTACATATTCTGCACTTAGCTAGCTTTCAAATGACTCGTTATGCATTGTGTGTGTATTTTTTATTTATTTATTTATTTATTTATTTATTTATTTATTTATTTATTTATTTATTTTTAATATAGTTGTCTTTTATTCAAGAATAACAATTTATTGCATTTGAATGGGTGATTTATTGGGATGTATTGTCACTACATTAGTAGTTGAAATGGTTAAAAAAAATGAAAATACTAGTAATATCACATATCGGCAAAAAATTGTTATCGCGACAGGCCTAGAAGTTGCCTTAATGTGCATCTTATCGACGTGCATCAGAATTGTTTTGAATCATGTTGGAAAGGCGAAGTCAGTGTTCTGAATCTGTTTTTATTCCATTCTTTTGCAATAGTTAATGCTTTTAGCATTTGAACCTATTCTTTGTTTGTGATTTATTATTGTTATTTACGTCTTTATTTGCACTTTGATAAAGAATTTAAGCGTTCCAAAATGTTTTTGTGATTTGATAAGCGTCAACAAAAATTTAATTGCTAGATTAGTTTTAAAAAAAAATAGTTTTGTCGACTAATCGTTAAAAAAAGTCTACAGACTAATCGGGACTTCAATAGTTGTTTGGAACAACCCAAAATATATATATATGGCGGAAAACACTGAGGTGACTTGAAGTTCCGCTCCAAGACGCCCAATTTGGCCAACTTTCAAAATTGTCCGATATGCATGTGTGATACATCATTGGAAAACACTGAGGTGACTTGAAGTTCCGCTCTGAGACGCCCAATTTGGCCAACTTTCAAAATTGTCTGATATGCATGTGTGATACATCATTGGAATGCTTAAAATCTCAATTTTCTGGGGAAGAAAAATTTGAACAGGAGGGCAATTTAAAAAAAAAAAAAAAAGTTTTTTAAACGGTAAAACCCTATCTGGAGGTGAGGGCACGCAACAGCAGAATTACAGACGCCATGATTTTAACGAGATATTATTGCGTACTTACCTTGTTTCGATCCAAAAACTCCATGTAGCATGTATCACTGAGTGCCAAGACACAGCTGTGAATGGTCACATCTGGATTTTTGGGGGATTTTATCGGTGAAACATGGTAATATAACAAGGGTCGCGATGCAGAAATCGCAGACATCAAGGAGTGGTTGAGATTTTCTTATTCATATATTTACCCTTTTAAGCGTGTTTTTTTTTCAAATTTTTTTTTTGTTTGGATCGATTATTTATCATCAAACCTATCGGAGAAAATGCGACAGTAACAAAAAAAATACAACTAAGCGATAGTTATGAGGTAGATATCCATGACTTTTTTACAGATTCCATTTTTTTCATTGTGACATAATTTGTTTAAAAGTTTAAAATATGTGAATGAATAGTTTTTTAAAGTCGTTTTTTTTTTTTTTTTTTTTTTAAACAAAATATGAGACATCAATTATTGATTCTAAGCTAAAAACAACAGAAATTTTGAATAATGAATATAATTAATTAACGTCGTTCTATGGCTGGGTTGAAACAAAAGCGGTTGCGTGACATCTGTGAACGGGGGTTTTCAGGGTAAAACGGACAAATTAAAAATAGTTCGGGGGCTTCATGCGCCATGAATCTGCTATGGCAGCATATAGACATATTGTTCGATCAAACACAACAGTTGTTTTGGCTTAAACTACAGCAGTTTCTTTTAAAGAGGAGTGCAACAGCAGAAACTTTTTCAGCCTTGTCTGTGTTTTCCGCCATATATATTTAAATTCTAAAAAGGGTAGTTATTGTCATTTCAGGTGTGAACACAGTCGACTCTATGCTCCGCCAATCAAAGCGGCACTTTTCATTTCCGTCAAATGCAACTTTGTGTAGAAAAGGACACACATTAAAGTGCTGTTTTTCACAAAAAAACCTGGGCTGCTTGCAAAACTAGAGCCCCTTTTTTAAATACAGATCTGTTAATTTTATTTGCAAAATGTCTGTCTGTTAGTCCATCAGTCTGTCCATTCAATGCCCAATCATTCCAATGCAAACAAAACCACAATCCATTGACAGCTTCACAACAATAATGATAACAAATCCATCAATTGTCTTGTCCGCATAATCAAAACACTCAATCAGACACCTTCACCTGTCTGCATGCCAATCGGAAAAACACTGAATAGCAACTGATTGCGAATCACATCACCTTTTCACCTACCCACCATCCTTCCTTTCACAGGTTCTGTGTTGTTAAGCATCTTTCAAGCTTGCACACTGTGTGGAGTCTGTTTTGTGGTGACATCAATTTCTGTGATGCCATTTAAAAGAGTTAAAAGTTCAACTGAATCACTGGGAGGAGAATCCCCTTTCCTCCCTCCATGCATGCCCTCCAACACTTCCGCGAGCCCAGGAAGGAGGCATCATGGGATATTCTGTCCTGCCTTCGCTTGACGGGAGTCGGCACTCAGGCGAAAAGAGCGGTTGCGTGTTGAGGCAACTGTATGATTAAAGAGAGAATAGGAAATAGGCTGAATAGATGATTAAACAATGAACAATAGCTACCTAACAGTTGTCATCGTTGAATGATAGTTCAGAAATTAGCCTTACATATCGCTGTGTTATGTTGGTTTTTGGAAATTTAGGTTGTTGTTACTTTTAAATGTCACTTCTAAAATTCCTTTTAAAAATTCTGTATAATTTACATAATTTGATGTTTAAGATATTCAAATTTATTTAAATGCTAAAAGATGACTTAAAGCTAAAATTTATTTTTTTCTTTTTTAATTTTGAGTTTGTTTATTATGGAAAAAAACATTTGAGGCTACTTTGCCCTGTGCGAAAGCTGTGTTATTTTGGTCATCAGTGGTTTTCTAAGCATGTGGGCAACACTAACCACAAAAGAGAGCACAAGATTGCATGCACAGCTGCCATTTGCATGTTTCATGTGGTCGTAGGTAGCGTGCGAGTATGGCGACGCTCACTGATGAACGCCAGTTAGGTAAACAGAGTAAAAGGCCAGCTTTGCCTCATTGCCAGCCTACTCCAGATGCAACCTCACAAAAATGTCATGTGTCATACAGCAGAATAACTTGTCACCACCTGACTGACTCTTTGACTTTTCCCCATCGGCGTTTCCTGCCCCATTTGAATATTTTGGGGAGGAGGACACCTTACATGGCGCACCTGTCCGACCCATTGAATGTCGATTTTTGAAGTAAAAGGGAAGAAGGTTATGTTGGTGCATCTCAAGAGACATTCAGACATCAAAATTCCTACTATTTGTATGTTAGATCCTTTCAGATCGCTGTAGTTTTAGCATGGAAACATAACAAACCTTCCCGTCTATAAATCAAAAAACAAAATCGAACAAATTCTGTAGTTTTCAGACAAAAAAAAAAAAAAAAAGTTTTTTTTCCCTCTCTTTGAAGCATGTGGGCTTAAAAAGAGCAGCTTGTTTAATTATCTTTGGCTGTCCATTCGCATATATGTATTACACAAAAGAGTCTATTTTCTTGTCCAGCACATATCTTGTCTGTTGCATGGCAAAAATCTGCAGATGTTTGTTGCGTGCAACCAAATGTTTTTTATCAAGAGCAGTTTGTGTTGTAGGCAATAAAATGGCTCCTCTAATTTTCTTTAAATGTGGTGAACTAACATTTCACATGGGGACATCTCTGTATAGAAAAGGAAGTAGCGATTCGTATGTAGAGAGACTGTAAACATCTCTCTCCACTCACATGTTGTGCATATCAGTCAATTTTTGCATAAATGCTTGAATTTAGGGTTGTTCCGATCATGTTTTTTTGCTCCCGATCCGATCCCAATCGTTTTAGTTTGAGTATCTGCCGATTCCAATATTTCCCGATCCGATGGCTTTTTTTGCTCCCAATTCAATTCCAATCATTCCCGATAATTTTTCCCGATCATATACATTTTGGCAATGCATTAAGAAAAAAATGAATAAAACTCGGATGAATATATACATTCAACATACAGTACAGAAGTACTGCATTTGTCTATTATGACAATAAATCCTCAAGATGGCATTTACATTATTAACATTCTTTCTGTGAGAGGGATCCACGGATAGAAAGACTTGTGACTTTGTATATTGTGACTAAATATTGCCATCTAATGTATTTGTTGAGCTTTCAGTAAATGATACTGCAGCCATGCCCCAATGCATGATGGGAAGTGGAACCATGACTGTGCGTAGTGCTAGCAATTGATATATCTTCTCTGCGTTGGGAAATAAAATAAGGTGTTAAGAAAATGATCAACTGCGACCTTGCTTCCCCACATTGCTTCCCATGATATTTCTAATCATTGGGAGAGGGCTTTAGCCAATTAAAATAAGCCTCCAAAGGCTGCCAAAATTCACTCTACTTATTTTATGCTGCCTTTTATCTCTCTATATAGGTAAAATGGCGCCATTACAGATTGAGCGCGACAATGCGTGAGTGAGTTGTGCAACGCATGCATTAATTGCGTTAAAATTTTTAACGTGATACATTTTTTAAAAAATTATTACAGCCGTTATTGGGATAAATTTGATAACCCTACCTTAAGCCTAAACTAAAAACTCTGGATGAGCGTAACATATTATGTCTGTAACGTTAATAAATACAATTAGAAAACGATTTCATTAAACATCTCTACTTGAATTACTCTCTTTTAGATTCTTCAGAGTTAAAAATACTGCATAGTTTGCAGAGATATATGTTCCTCCCAAGTGGGGAAATAGAGTGTATCAAGATGTGTGTAAAAAAACACAAAAGGTCATCTTCACGGTGCTGAGTGAGGATCCTTCATGATTCATCACACTGTGCAATACTTAGCTCTCGTAACAAGAGTGAAAGCCATCCAGCATTGCTCGATTAAAAATGACATCAACTTCTCTGACATGGCAAAAGTGGCACACACACGTATGCACACACACTGAAAGAATAATGTACTAGATTTGAGCATGTTACGCTATGATTAGCACTGTGCTAGATTTACCCGTTTTTGCTACTGTTTGAATTTAATTTTCTCCCCAGAAAGAAGTCACACAAAGGACACTTCTTGCAGGAAGTGTTTGACTTGAGCAGAGCTGAACGCTGCACACTGCATCGTTTAATACTGCAGGGAGTACATTTTAACATGACAATCTCTCTTATTTTCTGGGATATTCTCTTATTTGGGAATTCAATACAAGGCAATTTGATGTTACTGTGTGTATTACACCCACAAAATGTACCATCTATGTCACGAGCAAGGACAAATTCTGTGACTTATCTGAACATCCTGTTTGGGATTTTTTGGAGGGTATTGAAGTTAACCAGTAATTTATAATCGCTTCAATGAGGAGACACAACCCAGGATATTTATGTTCTATCAGTAGATAGAGGCTAAACTGCCTTTGTCTAGACCAGTGCTTCTCAATTATTTTCTGTTACGCCCCCCCAAGGAAGACGTAAATGTTTCGCGCCCCCCCCCAACTCTCTGCCGCCACTGTAAATAGTATCATTCGTCTATATTACTATTATAAGTACGCCTCAGCCTAACATTGTGTCCTTTTTTTTCTATTAAAGAAAAAAAGTAACATAGATCAACTTATAATAAAGTATAACTTTTTAAACATTGTGTTGCTTGTAACAGAAAAGACTTAACGCGCATCAATTTGCCTGAAGTTAAAAAAAAAAAAGTCACATCCAAACTGTAAAAATACACTCAAGGTACATTTTTGACCATTTGATACTGAAAAATAAAATGTAATAAAATCAGTAAATAATAACAAATTCAAATTGATTAGAAACATTTACTCTTCAGGACAACATGCCAAAAAATTTGACCGAAAAAAAACCAAAACTGAATAGAAGGGGGGGGGGGGGGGCTTTGGACAGAAGGAAAGTTTTTATTTTCGCTGATTCACCACAGTGCTCACTGGTTTACTGATATAACACTGACAAAGCGGGACGATTGTGACAATTGGCAATATTCGGCACATTTTCGCTGAAAAACAATCAAGCGGCTTATCAATGAGATTGAGGTCTAATGTCTTTAAGTGGCGTCTTAACTGATTTGGCTTCTCCGGTATAATCATTTTTAGACTCAGTAAACAGTGGTCTTTCCTCATTTCCCACTATATTAAAAGTCAAAGGCAAACGGCCCGAAAAAAGCGCATTCTCGGCGGCCGAGGGAGAACCGTAGGTGAGGGCGGTGGTCGTGACGATCCCAAGCCGAAAACAGCACTTCTCGGCCGGACACGTGAGAACCGAAGAAGACAGTGGGTCGCTGCGTGAGTCCAGCTCTGCATGAGTCTCTTCCGTGTGCTCTTGCTTACTTCAAAAATACTGCACGCACTTTGAAAATGAGAGCGCCACTGCCACCCACGGAGTGGATGTGCAAGTACACTTTATTCTAGTACGGCAAAAAAAAAATAAAAAAATTGTTCCCCGAGGTCACTCGCGCCCCCCCTGGCATCGCTCTGCGCCCCCCTGGGGGGGCGCGCCCCACCATTTGAGAAGTACTGGTCTAGACCGATGTGCAGTAAAGGAAGGTTGATTATGATTATATTTTGCCAACTTCCTGGGGGGGGGGGGGGGTTTGGGGGGGGGACAAAAAAAAGGACACCTCCTCGATAGTCGGCCCATAATCATCACCTTTGATTTTTTTTTTTTTTTTGTATATGAAAAGTGTTTTTTTTAATTTATTTTTTTAAATAATTTGTAATTATTACAGTATGATAATTTTACTCAAACCTGAATTATTTAGGTGCATATTTGAGACCTATTAGCACATGCAAAACCAATACATACAGTGGGCAAATAAGTATATAGTCAACCACGAATTGTGCAAGTTCTCCTACTTGAAAAGGTTAGAGAGGCCTGTAATTGTGAACATGGGTCAACCTGAACCGTCAGAGACATTATGTGGAAAAAAAAAACAGAAAATCAATTTTTTTTAATTTTTAAATAATTTATTTCCAAATTACGGTGGAAAATAAGTGTTTGGTCACCTACAAACAAGCAAGATTTCTTGCTGTCAAAGAGGTCTAACTTCTTCTAACGAGGTCTAAAGAGGCTCCACTCGTTAACTGTATTAGTGGCACCTGTTTTAACTCATTATCGGTGTAAAAGACACCTGTCCACAGTCTTGGTCAGTCACACTCCAAACTCCACAATGGCCAAGACCAAAGAGCTGTCGAAGGACACCAGAGACAAAATTGTAGACCTGCACCAGGCTGGGAAGACTGAATCTGCAATAGGTAAAATGCTTGGTGTAAAGAAATCAACTGTGGGAGCAATTATTAGAAAATGGAAGACATACAAGACCACTGATAATCTCCCTCGATCTGGGGCTCCATGCAAGATCTCACCCCGTGGCATCAAAATGATAACAAGAACGGTGAGCAGAAATCCCAGAACCACAGAGAGCTGAGACCATAGTAACAAAGGCTACTATCAGTAACACAATGCGCCGCCAGCGACTCAAATCCTGCACTGCCAGACGTGTCCCCCTGTTGAAGCCAGTACACTACAGGCCCGTCTGCGGTTTGCTAGAGAGCATTTGGATGATCCAGATGAGGACTGGGAGAATGTGTTATGGTCAGATGAAACCAAAATAGAACTTTTTGGTAGAAACACGGGTTCTCTTGTTTGGAGTAGAAAGACTACTGAATTAATCCGAAGAGCACCATACCCACTGTGAAGCATGGGGGTGGAAACATCATGCTTTGGGGCTGTTTTTCTGCAAAGGGACCAGGACGACTGATCTATGTAAAGAAAAGAATGAATGGGGCCATGTATCGAGATATTTTGAGTGAAAATCTCCTTCCATCAACAAGGGCATTAAAGATGAGACGTGGCTGGGTCTTCCAGCATGTCAATGATCCCAAACACACAGCCAGGGCAATAAAGGAGTGGCTTCGTAAGAAGCATTTCAAGGTCCTGGAGTGTCCTAGCCAGTCTCCAGATCTCAACCCCATAGAAAATCTGTGGAGGGAGTTGAAAGTCCGTGTTGCCCAACGACAGCCCCAAAACATCACTGCTCTAGAGGAGATCTGCATGGATGAATAGGCCAAAATACCAGCAACAGTGTGTGAAAAGCTTGTGAAAAGTTACAGAAAACGTTTGGCCTCAGTTATTGCCAACAAAGGGTACATAACAAAGTATTGAGATGAACTTTTGGTATTGACCAAATACCTATTTTCCACCATAATTTGCAAATCAATTCTTTAAAAATCAAACAATGTGATTTTCTGTTTTTTTTTTTCCACATTCTGTTTCTCATGGTTGAGGTTTACCCATGTTGACAATTACAGGCCTCTCTAATATTTTCAAGTGGGAGAACTTGCACAATTAGACTGACTAAATCCTTATTTGCCCCACTGTATATATATATATATTTTTTTTAAACCCCTAAACCCGAACTCGAGGTGAGAGCATCAGAGAGCATAATTTAAGACACCACTATTTTAACGAGATGTCATCGCATACTTACATTATTTCGATCCAACAACTCAGTGTAGCATGTATCAACGAGTGACAAGACAGCTGTGAATGACCACAGTCGGACTTTTTGGGAGTGGTCGAGATTTTCTTTTTACAATATTTACCCCTTTAAACGTTTTTTTTTTTTTTTTTTCCTTCTCAATTTTTCTTTGTTGTGATCGGTTATTTGTCATCTAAATTATTGGGGAAAATGCGACAGTAAAAAAAAAATACAATTAAGCGATAGTTATGACGTAGATATCTATTTGACCTATTTACAGACACAATTTCTTTTATTGTGACGTAATTTGTTTAAAATATGCGAGTGAATAATTTTTTTAAGTTTTTTTTTTTTTTTAACTAAATATTAGACTTCAATTAATGATTATAACCTAAAAATGATAGAGATTTCAAATAGTGAATATAATTACTTACCTTATTTTTATGGCTGGGTTGAAACAAAAGCGGTCGCACGGTGTCTGTAAACGGGGGACTCCAGGGTAAAACAGACAAATTAAAAATACTTTGGGGTCTTAATGTGCCATGAAACTGCTATGGCAGCTTATAGACATACAGTGCCTTGCAAAAGTATTCGGCCCCCTTGAATCTTGCAACCTTTCGCCACATTTCAGGCTTCAAACATAAAGATATGAAATTTAATTTTTTTTGTCAAGAATCAACAACAAGTGGGACACAATCATGAAGTGGAACAACATTTATTGGATAATTTAAACTCTTTTAACAAATAAAAAACTGAAAAGTGGGGCGTGCAATATTATTCGGCCCCTTTACTTTCAGTGCAGCAAACTCACTCCAGAAGTTCAGTGAGGATCTCTGAACGATCCAATGTTGTCCTAAATGACCGATGATGATAAATAGAATCCACCTGTGTGTAATCAGGTCTCCGTATAAATGCACCTGCTCTGTGATAATCTCAGGGTTCTGTTTAAAGTGCAGAGAGCATTATGAAAACCAAGGAACACACCAGGCAGGTCCGAGATACTGTTGTGGAGAAGTTTAAAGCCGGATTTGGATACAAAAAGATTTCCCAAGCTTTAAACATCTCAAGGAGCACTGTGCAAGCCATCATATTGAAATGGAAGGAGCATCAGACCACTGCAAATCTACCAAGACCCGGCCGTCCTTCCAAACTTTCTTCTCAAACAAGGAGAAAACTGATCAGAGATGCAGCCAAGAGGCCCATGATCACTCTGGATGAACTGCAGAGATCTACAGCTGAGGTGGGAGAGTCTGTCCATAGGACAACAATCAGTCGTACACTGCACAAATCTGGCCTTTATGGAAGAGTGGCAAGAAGAAAGCCATTTCTCAAAGATATCCATAAAAAGTCTCGTTTAAAGTTTGCCACAAGCCACCTGGGAGACACACCAAACATGTGGAAGAAGGTGCTCTGGTCAGATGAAAGCAAAATTGAACTTTTTGGCCATAATGCAAAACGATATGTTTGGCGTAAAAGCAACACAGCTCATCACCCTGAACACACCATCCCCACTGTCAAACATGGTGGTGGCAGCATCATGGTTTGGGCCTGCTTTTCTTCAGCAGGGACAGGGAAGATGGTTAAAATTGACGGGAAGATGGATGCAGCCAAATACAGGAACATTCTGGAATAAAACCTGTTGGTATCTGCACAAGACCTGAGACTGGGACGGAGATTTATCTTCCAACAGGACAATGATCCAAAACATAAAGCCAAATCTACAATGGAATGGTTCAAAAATAAACGTATCCAGGTGTTAGAATGGCCAAGTCAAAGTCCAGACCTGAATCCAATCGAGAATCTGTGGAAAGAGCTGAAGACTGCTGTTCACAAACACTCTCCATCCAACCTCACTGAGCTCGAGCTGTTTTGCAAGGAAGAATGGGCAAGAATGTCAGTCTCTCGATGTGCAAAACTGATAGAAACATACCCCAAGCGACTTGCAGCTGTAATTGGAGCAAAAGATGGCGCTACAAAGTATTAACGCAATGGGGCCGAATAATATTGCACGCCCCACTTTTCAGTTTTTTATTTGTTAAAAAAGTTTAAATTATCCAATAAATTTTGTTCCACTTCACGACCGTGTCCCACTTGTTGTTGATTCTTGACAAAAAATTAAAATTTTATATATTTATGTTTGAAGCCTGAAATGTGGCGAAAGGTTGCAAGGTTCAAGGGGGCCGAATACTTTTGCAAGGCACTGTATTTTTCTATCAAACACAACAGTTCTTTTGGCTTAAAATACAACAGTTTATTTTAAAGAGGGGTGCAGCAGCAGAAACTGCTTTTTTAGCTTTGTCTATGTTTTCCATACATATATATTTTTTATTACCAAAAATAGTCACTTGCCTCTATGAACCTGTGTGATTTTTTTTACAAATCAAAACAACAAGAGCAAAGATAGGAGAGGCAGGAGATTCCATGCTTCACCTGCATATTGAAAAATATATCTATATTAAGCCTGAATGATATATCGTTTAAACATCGCCATCGCGATGTGTGCGTGCGCGACAGTCCCATCGCAAGGACGTGCGATAGTTTTTATTTTTTTTAATCCACATACGCCCTGCTTTTTGCTCTGCAGAGCCTCACACCCTCCTTCTCCCAGCTCTTTGAACATCACAGTCACTTTGAACATCACAGTCACTGCAGCACTTGCTTATTAAAGTTAACGATGCTGGTATCTTTGATCTTGCCAAAGAAGCGGACATCACAGCGCAGCAGCTGTCAATCATCGTTTAACTTGTTAAACAGTTTCTGCAAGGAGCCACTTTGGAACGAATTTGTGTGTGTGGAGACGTTTGAGACATATAAATTAAATGCCAGAAGTAATCATGAGGAGTTCATTTCTACATGTCCACCAAGAGTCACAGCTAAGTTAGATAAACAGAAGTATTTAATAAAGCCAAGCATTTATCTACTACAGTACTTTATTCTTGTTCAAAAATGATTTGGTTGGACAGTTATGTTTAAAACTGATCATAATTATTACATTTGAAGTGCTTAAAACCATTTGTTAATACATTATGTATATATATGTCTATATACATTTTTTAAAATCGTAATTTAGGGAAAAAGTGAGAAAAAAACATGCCTTATATGTATCTCTTTCCAATGCTAAATCTGAATAAATACATTGAGCACACACACAAAAAAATAAAAATTTGGGGGGCGGGGTGCGCAACTTCGCGGTTTTTCACTTATCGCGGCGGGTTCTGGTCCCTATTAACCGCGAAAAACGAGGGATCACTGTACACTGGTCATTGTGAGTCATCCAAAGTCTTTCCAAAACAGCTATTCATGTCATCTAGTGAAAATTTATTTAAAAAAAAAAAAAATGTATTTTTTTTAATATCACAATATAATATCGCAAACCCCCAAAAATCGCAGCAATAGTTTTTTCCAATATCGTTCAGGCCTAATCTATATATATTAGTTGTGTGACGGTACACACAAGTCATGGTTCAGTATATTCCTTGGTACAGGGGTCACGGTTCGGTGCGGGTTCAGTACAACAGGAAAAACAAGTATTTGAATGTGAACGTTTGTATATCGTTACACTGTTGTACAGTTTAAATTTTTTTTTAAATTGAAAAGTGTGACCTATAGTTGTTTTTTTTTTTTTTTTTAATTAAAAAATCTGATGAAAATTAACGTCATTTACTTTGCTGAGTAACTAATTACTCTTACAATGAGGTAACTGAGTTATTAACTCAATTACTTTTTGGGAGAAGTAATTTGTAACTGTAACTAATTCCTCTTTTTAAAGTAAGATTAACAACACTGGTCACCACACAGTCTGTCAAATTGTAGTTTCACTTTTATTATGATGCTTTCAAAAGTGTTAGTACCTGCTGTTAAACCCACAGTAGTCACATAAATCTAAACCGTCCCTACTTTGAATTATGTTCTGAGGCTGCTTTCCTGCATCTGCATTTATTCTCCCTCCTCTGCTAAAATAAGTTATATTAATAAAAGTTCAATTAGCGACTTTCAGTACTTTTATCTAAAGTACAAGGAGGTCTGTTGAGAAGTCACTGTGTACACAGCAGGAACAGCACACTGATCTAATATCACATGACACTAATAATATCTGACTTCGACTGATTTCATGGGTTTTGTTGTTTCAGTCCTAATCAAAAGGAAGACTGTTATGTTAGCTTGTCTCATGATGATAGCATGAAAATCCCAACAAACTCTACTGTTGTGTACAGAGTATAATTACGTTTTCAACACGTTCTCCCGCCCCACACGCGAGTTATAACTGCATGTCCTTAGGTGGGGCACGCAGTGTTAGCAGCCCAAAGCGCAGACATGTTGGCACATCATCACAAAAGAGTTGAAGTGTCCTTGCGCATGCTACTTGACCCCCAAACTGCTTCAGCCAGCCATGCCAGCAGATAAAGAGAGGGGGGCTTCATGGGTCAAAGCGGAGCTAGACGTTTTTGGCGACAATTTATCTTCACACACTCTGGAACGGGTTTGTGTTTTGCGGGGAAAAGTCTTTATTAAGTTTTAAATTAGATTATAATTGTTGAACAGATAATTAAATGGACAGTTTCCCTTATATTCGAGAGTTAAATCTCATCATAATTCAGGATTAAGAAGATATGATATGATAGAATTGTTTACAATTATTTGCTGTAAATGGACCATACTGCTGCGGCTAATTAATAACCACTTCAGACGTAATAAGTATTACATCGGTAACATTTACTATAGCGTTTGGTCACAAACGTTCATTTTAAATCTTAAATATCGCCACGTACAAATGATGTTTTGACCACGTTCAGGTCTATGAAAGCTGAGTGCAAGTTTGCACCTTTTTTCTTTTCTTTTTTTTTTCTTTTCTTTTTTTTATTTTTTATTTAAACAGAAAAACCTTAGCAGTTTTGTCGGAAAGGCTCTCGTTCTGAACTCATGAACAGTGTTGTTAATAACGGCGTTACTAACGGCGTTATTTTTTTCAGTAGTTGGTAATCTAATTAATTACTTTTCTCATCTTGGCAACGCCGTTACCGTTACTGAGGACGGAAAGGCATGCGTTACTATGCGTTACTATATGGGTCGAAAAGTCTGAGGGAGATGGACTCACCGAGACGACAGAGCAGAGCAGGAGTAGGAAGGAGGCAAGAAAGTTGTGACGCCGAGCAAACGCGATGCTAGGTAGCTCCAATAATACATGTTGTAGCCGATAGCTAGTACAAACTACGCCCGCATGTTATGGTAGATATGGTAGACATGGTAGATATCACATGTACTGTACATAGATATAACTAGATGCAAAATGACAGACATGGCACTAAATGAGTTAGTAGACAGCCGCCATCTTAAAGCAGTAGACTTTTTAGGACGGCTCTGTTGTAGAGAACCTTCCCAGCGAACCTAAGTAACTTTTTATCTAAAATACTTCTAAATCGGCAAAATCTTGACTTGAATCTATCTTTAAATGATGAAACAGTTTTAAAATTTTCATATGTCGAAAGTAGAGCGAAGGGAACTAATGCAATAATGGGAGCAATTTTAACAACTTTTAACAGTTGATTCAGGGTAAAGGGTAAATTAGGGTAAATAATTGGGCTCGGGCCAATTGTACCAAAAACCTTCACAAAAAACTTCACATAGTGTGGCCAATGTTTTTTTTTTTTTTTTTTTTTTTTTTTTTTTTTTTTTTTTTTTGAGGGAAAAAAAAAAAAAAAAAGTAATTATCACCAATTACTTTGCCAAGTAACTAATTACTCTTACATTCAGGTAATTGAGTTACTAACGCAATTACTTTTTGTGAGAAGTAATTTGTAACTATAATTAATTACTTTTTTTCAGTAAGATTAACAACACTGCTCATGAATGTGGTATACCGACTACGTGTCCCATGATCACCCTGGGTTCACACAGCCAATGGGATGAGACCTGGTGGAAGGGGGAAATTACTGTGTTCTGTTATGTGATTAGTAGTGAGATGTGCGCAAGAGGTACGGTGCATAAAAATAGCTGCTCAGCCTTCAACGCGTACAGACGCACTCTGAGCTCCTGAAGCACTCTCTTATCTTAACCGATAAGCGCTCAGGGCCAGCAATCTGAAACCTGGAGACTTGGATGAAATAAAATCCTCCATACAGAAGTTGGAGGTCTCCTTGACTGGCTTGATTCAAAACACATACATGTCTGATGAAACTGTTACAGTGACCTTTGTGTGCACCAATTGTTGCCGCTACTCACACCAGCTGTGATAACACATAATCACTTTTGCCACACACATAGCCACAACAAAATTTTCCACAGCAAACAGATGCAAAAATGTCAGGGACATGACTAAGCCATAACCTTGTACGCCCTGAAATTAATTGAGCTGCTGACTGGACGCTAGGTTACTAAACTCAGATTGTTGATGGTGTTATTGTACAGTTCTGATGTATGTTCCATGCCTGAATGCGTCTTTAGTTGTATGGGGGATGAGAAACTGATAAGCATATGCTTCATCTCGTCCGCATTTGTCTTCTTCTTCGGTTCCTTCAGGCAAATCATATCACATTTTGTAATTGTCAATGATTGTCAATAATAACGATGATGATGACAATAAAATTCCATTCCAAAGAGTAGACGTCACAATAATGCAGGAATCGTGTATGTTCTTTGCTGCACAACACCAGAACTTGACAATGAACAATTTTACGAACGCCGTGAGCTGCTGGCTGTTAAACTCGCTCTGGAAGAATGGCAACATTGGCTTGAAGGATCGACCGTTCCGTTTCTGGTGTGGACCGACCACAAGAACCTTGAATACATAAGAACAGCTCAGCGGTTGAACCCGCGACAGACCCAGTGGTCCCTATTCTTCACACATTTGAATTTCACCCTCTTACCGCCCTGGTTCCCGGAATGCAAAGCCCGATGCCCTCTCTCGAGTATTACAGAAGGATGAAGCACTAGTGGAGGATTCCAAGCCCATTCTCCCGGATTCCTGCCTAGTTTCCACGCTGACCTGGGACATTGAGGTACAGGTCAAAGAAGCCATCCGGGATCAGCCTGGCCCCAGCGCCTGTCCCACTGATTGCTCTTTGTTCCTGATAATCTGAGGTCCCAGGTGATCCAGTGGGGTCACAACTCCCACCTGGCCTGATGTGACACGCACCATCCACCTGCTCTCCCAGCAATTCTGGTGGCCATCGTTGAGAACAGACGTCCAAGACTTCGTGAAAGCCTTCCCCACCTGTAGCCAGAACAAGACCACCAGCCATTCCCCAGCCAGCTTGCTCCAACCCCTGCCAATCCCCAAACGACCCTGGTCCCATATATCAATGGACTTTGTCACTGGACTCCCTCCTTCTAAAGAAAACACTGTCATCCTCATGGTTGTGGACAGGTTCAGCAAGATGGCCCGCTTTATCACGCTGCCAAGATTGCCCACTGCTAAGAAGACTGCACAGGTGGTTATGGAGCAGTTGTTCCGAGTTCACGCACTACCAATGGATATTGAATCTGACCAGGGTCCGCAGTTTGCATCCTCCTTCTGGAAGGACTTCTGCCGCCTCCTGGGAGCCACAGCGAGCCTCACGTCAGGCTATCACCCCCAGTCTAACGGCAAGTCGGAAAGGCTCAACCAAGAGCTTGAGACATCCCTCTGCTGCATGGCTTCACGCAACCAACCCCCATTCTTGGGCGCAACATCTGCTGTGGGTGGAATACGCTCACAACTCCCTTCCCAGCTCTGCCACCGGCCTGTCTCCCTTTCACACTGTCATTGGTTATCAACCGCCACTGTTCGCCAGCCAAGAGGCACACGCTTCCTGCCCTTCCGCCCAAGCCTGCGTACGGAGATGTCACCGAATCTGGTCTCAAGCCTGTTACGCTCTTTTAAGGTGTTTCTGGTTATGCCATCAGAGCCAACTGACGACGGACTGCAGCCCCTGCATACCAAGTGGGCCAGAAGGTACGGCTTTCTTCCCGGGACCTGCCACTCCAGGTGGAATCACGTAAACTGGCACCCAGGTTCGTTGGTCCGTTTCCCATCGAGAAGATCATCAGCCCATCAACTGTTCGACTCAAACTACCCAGGTCTATGAACGTTCACCCAAACTACCATGTCTCCAAACTAAAGCCAGTCCATGAAAGCCCTCTGGTCCCGAAAGCAGCACCTCCCCTTCCTTGCCTGGTGGACTGTTGTCCTGTCTACACAGTTCGCCGCCTGCTCAAGTCACGCTACCGGGGCAGGGACCTCCAATATCTGGTGGACTGGGAAGGATATGGTCCTGAGGAGAGGATGTGGGTCCCAACTGGGCGGATTGTAGATCGGACCCTCACATCAGACTTCCACCGCCTCCATCCGGACCAACCGTCCGTCCGCCGAGGTCGACCTCGAGCAGCTTGCTCTCTGCTCATGCCTACATCTGACTCTGACTCTGAACCCGACCCTGTGCCATTGGTAGTTGATTCCTTCACTGGCGACGAGGAGATTGAGCCAATGGCCTCAGGGGATGAGGCCATGGACTCTGACGGGTCGGTAGATTAGTAGCCCTTGGTGGGCTCAATTTTTGGGATTTCTGGTGCCGTCCCTGGAGAGGGGGTTCTGTCATGTACCAATGTACCAGCATATTGCATCACACTCATGCATCACAAAGTGTTCATCACAAGGACTGTGTACTCTTTAATATGTCACAAAGAACAACTGAGAACAGTATATAAGGCACGAACACACAGCATTCAGTGTCAGGTCATCAGCGATTCAGCATACGTTTGCATGCCAATTAGCCATTACCGCTTGACCTGATTGTTTTATTTGCCTGTCAACATCAATCAAACCCTGTGTCTGCAATACGCAATTGGTTACTCAGTCTCGTATATGACAGTTCTCTATTGTGTTATTTTAAATTGCCTTTCAAGATGACATATCTGTTCTATGTGTTGGATTTTATCAAGTAAATTTCTCCCAAAAATGCAACTTATACTCCGGTGCGACTTATATATGTTTTTTTTTCCTCTTCGTTGGGCATTTTATGGCTGGTGCGACTTACACTCAGGTGCGACTTATAGTCAGAAACATACGGTATTAATACCTAAAATGTATGAATGGGTTGGTTTACACAATAATTCAGAAGTTTCGATGCACATTGGTAGCATATCGATGACTGAAATAGACCACACCTCCACTAACTTAAACTCCGACTTGCTGAAAATGGATGAGAGCAGTGCCCGACCTTGCTGCAATGTGTTTTGAGTTTAATTCTGTTCGTCAAGTAACAATTTGGTTATTTAATGAGAATCAACACACCACTGTAAATAGTGAATACTGGTAAGGACCCAAAAATATTTTTCTGTGGCTTCACAAAAATAACAATGCAGAATTTGTTTTCGGAAATTATTGCTCAGCTGCTTTGCTATAATCTCAGCCATCACCTTCTCAGTAATCGCCTTTTTGTGCTTAACTAGAGCTGTCATAAATTATCTCTGATTGCGTCAACTTCAACAAGACTTAACATTTCATTACAAATGAGTCACACTGTCACAGACACTTGTTTACTTATTTGACTACTGCTGATATTGCACGCATTTAGACTCATTTAAACGGGATTTTGCATCCAAGACTGACCCTTTCTTAACCTCATTTTCATACACTTTACCTTCCACTGTGGGTACGATTTTGAATTTCACCAAATAGCTGCAACGTGTTCTCAAAAAGGGAATCAAAAATGTCACGACTACACACACACACATACACACATAAGCGGCATCTTCCCCTCTTGTCAGCTGCCTCTTGTCACTTGTCTCAGGGATAAAAATAAGACTGTGACCGGATATTCTACTCATCGGAGTTGTCTCCTGTTGATGAACCACTGACTTGGATGCGATTAGTCATCCCATTAAATCAGATTCCGGGCAGCACGCTAATGACTGAGCTCTGAGGGCGACCTCTCGCCACGCCTGATGCTTTCTTCCACACAACTGTTTCAATCAGCAAAGGCTGCAAATGTTTTGGAAATGCGTTGGCGAGGGCGTGCAAAAGCGGGGAGGCTTTTACTTAAGTGAGTGGCGTTCAAAACTAGGAGTGGGAACCTCTTGGTACCTCACGATACGATACAATTTGCAATACAAACCTCACGATAACGATGATCTGACGATATGACGATACAACGATTATTGATACATTGGTCAGGAAATCATTCTAGGATATTCTACAAACAACTAATAAACAGAAAAACAAGCTTCTGCTGTGAATTGGAATGAGTTTATCACTAGTAGAAGTCCAATCCATTTGAACTGGGAGGGTGGCAGTTCAAACGGAACTGCCACCTCCCACTTCAAACGGATTGGACGTCTATGGCCGTCAGTGGCAGCCAATGCCAGGCAATGAGGTAATTTTGGGCCATTTAAGGTCATTTACCTGTTGATTTTCAGTCACTTCCTGTTGATTTTGGAGTATTTTATGGGTCACTTCCTGTTTATAATGAGTTACAGAACAGGAAGTGACCTGGGAATCACCCAAATGAATAGGCAGTGACTCAAACTAAACAGGAAATTACCTGAACAGCACGTGACCTGTAAATGCTCCAAAAATCGGACCGAATGACTGTGAATGCTCTGGTTTTGAATGAACGAACGTTCCCAGTCTAAATGGATTGGGCGTCGAGCACTGTCAATGGCAGCGTTTGTTAACTGAGACACTAATATGGTGGAAGATTTTGGTAGCAACTTGATGGTTCCTTTTTTTAATTTATTTATATTTTTTAATATTGACACCTTTTTAAAACGATATCTCGATTCTTGACAGGAGCATATCGATAACCTTTTGGGATACAACGTATCACGATATATCACCATTTCGATATTTTGTCACACCCCTATTCAAAACACAAAGTGATGGTGCAACTAGAGGAGTTTGGCAGGATTTTTTTTCCCCTTTGGACGTCTATCGCCATCAATGGCATCCAATGAGTTGAAAAAAAAAAATAGGTCCTTGCATCCAATGATTTTTTTTGAAAGCGGCCTTCGGGGAAAAAATGGTCAGGGAGGGCACCTCTTGGTACCCCATGATACGATACGATTTGCAATACAAAGCTCACGACAACAATGTTCTGACGAAATGGTGATACAACAATACATTGGTTAGAAAAACATTCATGGATATTCTACAAAACAACTAATAAACAGAAGAACAAGCTACCATTATACTTCTGAGGCAAATTTATCACTAGTAAATGTCCAACCTACTTGAACTGGGAGGGTGGCAGCTAGGGATGGGAATCGAAATCCGATTCCAATTCGGAACCGGTTCCGAGTGTTTCGAGGCCTCGACATCACAATGAAAAAGCCATAACGATCCCTTTAACGATTCCTAAAGACGCGTATTGCGTCGTGACGTGTGTTGTTGTCCAGACGCATCAAACTAGCATGGCGCCAAGAACCACTCGCTCCAAAGTTTGACTACACTTCACCAGGAAAGAGTGTGAAAATGAAAGGTTACGACGGGTAAGCACGAGCATTGCAGCCATAAACATAACAATGACAGCACGTAGGTTCAAACGCTCGAAAGTGTGTCTTCACTTCACGAGGAAAAATTACAACAAAGCGACTTGCAGTCATTGCAAGGTGGAGATAACTGCATCGGGAGGGAATATGATTGCGCTGTCCTCACAGACAGGCTAAGGCTCAGTCCTGGCTATAATAAAAAAAATAAAAGTCCCGGCTATACAGCTAGCTAAACTCCAAATGACGATGCAGAAGACGTTGGTATAATTTGCTGACTTTATTCAACCATCACTTGAAGAGTGAAACTAAGAATAGAAATGAAACAAATCAATTTCGTCCCCAATAACAAACAGGGTTGCATCAATCTAAATCAGCGATGATTAGCTGTATGGTTAGCATTCGTTCGCTAGCATTAGCACATCGTTCAAACCACTACACAACTGGATTTAAGTGTCCGATCGCGAGTGGAAACACAACAACAACAACACAAAAGATGATACATACAGGCGTTGCCTCTGTAGATATTAACATTAACAAAGAACGTAGGCTCGTAGAAGTGTTTCCCTCTCTCACTCACTTGGATGCGGCATTTCTTCTTTGGGTGTATGCGCGCTCCAGCAGTCCTCAAACTGCGGCCCGCGGCCCAAATACGGCCCGCCTCCACATTTGGTCCGGCCATTTAGATTTTTTTTTTTTTTTTTTTCTCTCAATCGTGTTATTTATTTTCTGGCCTTTTCTATGAAGAATTCAGAGAGGGTTATTTGGTTATCATCTATTTAATTAATGTGTTTTTATTATTAATTATTATTATTATTATAAAGAATCCAGAAAGGGTTATTTGATTGTGGCTTTCTGAAAAACAATAATTTTTTACATTTATGCACTTCTGCAATCGTCACACTTTTTCTGTAACAAACTGACCCCGGCCCCTCATCAGAGAAGGGAAAAGTTATGTGGCCCTCACAGGAAAAAGTTTGGGGACCCCGGCTTTAACACATATTGCCAAAGGCAGAACAAAAACCTATCTGCCAATATATGCCAATATTTTTTATTTCTATTAGATAAATGTTTCAGTAAAATGTTACACATTCTTGTGTATTTGCCACTTATTGCCACAGTTAACATTGAGGCTTTGGGCCTCGTTTGATCTCGTTGTGAGTTTGTAAGGTTGTGACTTCTGATTAAACAAACTTGATGCCAATCAAAACGTTTGTTCTTTTCCCCCAAATTAGAATCGATAAGAGAATCGATAAAGAATCGAATCGTTAAGCAATATCGATAATGGAATCGGAATCGTAAAATCAATTCCCATCCCTAGTGGCAGCGAATGAGCCCCTCCCACTTCAAATGGCCCCTCCCACTTCTATGGTATTAAGTGACAGCCAGTGGCAAGAGGTAACTTTGGGCCATTTCAGGTCATTACCTGTTTTCAGTCACTCAGTCAGGGAATTTTAAAGGGAACTTCCTGTTGATTTTGGGGCATTTAATCAGAGGTGGGTAGAGTAGCCCAAAATTTTACTTAATGTAACACTGGAAGTCCCTGTGTTTTTTTTTTTTTTTTTTTACTATAAAGAAAGACCAGAAGGTTGTCAGATGACCCTGATACCAAACTGACTACTTGGCTTTGTCAAACAATAGACCGCTCAAACAAGCAATCAATCAGACCACACCCCTACACACTCCTGTGGAATCGCTGCCTAGGTGTGAAGAGGGGGTTTCACTCTGGATAGCTGCAATTAGCGTCTTGAATATTTGAAAATCCAGACCTCCCTTGGCTTTCTCAAACACAGAGGAACACGGAGATGGCCAGTCGCCATGTTCTACAATATGATTGACATGGCAGCACTGAATGCATGTGTGTTATATCAGGCATGCCTCAGAAGGCAAGAGAGACGGCTGGACTTCTTGGCGGGTCTTGCAAAGGAATTGGCTTACTGTCATGTGGGTGCAAAGAAGGCACTGAAGGAAAATTTTCTTCGGCACAACCTCCAACACGTAGCCCCGGGAAAAGGTTGGTGTCATATGTCACCACATAAAAAATGCTTTTTTTTTATTACACCATCCCTTGTATTTAGTTTCTTTTGTTGTCTTTTTCACATATGTTTCTTTCTTGAATAAAAAGCTTTTTTGGTGCAAGAAATTACTTGTGTTGTGCATCATCAGCCATCCATCATTAGCAATATCAATATGCAACTAAATATTCAGAGAGATTGAGATAGCTGTTCTTTCTCAATTCTGTAATGTCAGTCTTCAACCGCTGACTTCAACCGCAACTCATGAGGTTTTTTCTGAACCGGAAGTTCGAAGCAGAAATTTTTCAAGATGGCACCGCCCATATTTTGCTCAGGAAACTTGTCTGTAATTTTCTTGTGGAAAAAAACAAAAAAACTAGTGCCGTCAAATTTATCACGTTAACGGGCAGCAATTTTTTTTTTTTTTTTAATAATCACGTTAAAATATTTGACGCAATTAACACATGCACGGAATGACCCATTCATGCGTTGCTTCAAAACGTTTACAATGACGCTGTTTTAGCACATTGAGACCGAAAAAGCAGAGAAATGCGAGTGAGGCGTTCATTGGACCACACCTTATATTGGCTTAAGCTTTGAACTCAACGCAGAACATACTGAATACCATTTGCAGCCACCACGGACAGTCATGGTTTCCCAACTTCCCATCATGCATTTGGCGGAACAGTTAAGTCGCTACAGTATTATTTAGTGATGCCACAGTAAAAATAATATTCCTATCTCTCACAGGAGACGATCTTATTCTGAACACGCTTAGTTGAACCCAACACACAACATACTGTATACCATTTGCAGCCACTACGGACAGTCATGGTTGCCCAACTTCCCATCATGAATTTGGCGGAACAGTTAAGTTACTACAGTATTATCTAGTGAAAGCACAGTAAAAATAATAGTCCTATCTCTCAGAGAAGACTATCTTTTTCTGAACACGCTTAATTGAACCCAACGCAGAACATACTATATACCATTTGCAGCCACCACTGACAGTCATGGTTGCCCAACTTCCCATCATGCATTTGGGCGGAACAGTTAAGTCTCTACCGCATCATTTAGGGAAAGCACAAAAAAAAATAATATTCCTATCTCTCAAAAAAAAATAATGTTCACAAAAAGAAAAGCGCTCAGTGCAAAAGATCTATGCAAAATATACATAAAACATACTCAGACTTTGCCTTGGCAAGATCTACAATTAATTTAAAACTCGCCATTGACACCTTGTGTTGTATTTCAATCACTACCTTACATAGTTAAAGACACTGTGGAAGAACGGCAGGGAGCCCATGTGACCTCCCGGTCGGCGACATCAACAATGGCGAGCTATTAGTTTATTTTTTTGATTGAAAATTTGACAAATGCTATTAAAAATAAAATATTAAGAGGGGTTTTAATACAATATTACTATAACTTATACTCAAATTTATCTTTTAAGAACTACAAGTCTTTATATCCGTGGATCCCACACAAAGAACAAGAAGAATCTTAATAATGTTAAAGCCATCTTGTGGATTTATTGTTATAATAAAAAAAAATACAGTACTCATCTACAGTATGTTGAATGTTTATGTCCGTCTTGTGTCTTATCTTTCCATTCCAACATTAATTTACAGAAATATATGGCATATTTTAGAGATGGTTTGAATTACGATTAATTAATTTTTTTGCTGTGATTAACTTGATTAAAAATTGTAATCGTTTGACAGCCCTAAAAAAACATCACCTATCCAAACCGCATGAGCGCCCTCCAGTGGAGAAAAAAAAAAAAAAACACTGTTACCTTAGATTGGTATACTGGCGCATACCGTTATTGGTGCGAGGTCTCATTGGTAAAAACGAGACTGCCTTTGTCAGCATCTCTGGCAAAAAAAAAAAAAGTCAATTTGTAGACTAAAGTAGAAAAATGTAACGACTAGTGTATCTCAAAGTAAGAGTAGTGTTCCTTCTTCACAAATCTACTCAAGTAAAAGTAGAAAGTATTGCTTTGTAAAACTACTCTTAGAACTACATTTTTCTCAAAAAGTTACTCAAGTAAATGTACCGGAGTACAACGTGCTACTTCTCACCTCTACATTTTATGGGATTCTTCCTGTTGATTTTGGGTTACAGAACAGGAAGTGACCCGAGAATGAATAAGCAATTACTCAAAGTCAACAGGAAGTGGAAAAATCGGAAAGAGTGACTGTGAATGCTCTGGTTTCGTTCATTTGCCCTTCCCAGTCTTAATGGATTGGGCATCAAGCGCCATCTATGGCAGCCATAGAGTTAACTGAGACACTAGTATGATGGAAGATTTTGGTAGCAACTTGAAAAAAAAAATATTGAGACATTTTTAAAATGATATCCCGATTCTTGGCATTATCATTTCAATAATGTTTTGGTATGCAAAATATCAAGATGTATCACCATTTCGATATTTTGTCACACCCCTAATGTACTGTACGTTGCATGTTTTTTCATAGTTTCACTGATATATGGCGGAAAACACTGAGGTGACTTAAGTTCCGCTCTGAGACCCCCAATTTAGCCAACTTTCAAAAGTGTCTGATATGCACGTGTGAAACAACATTGGAAAGCTTAAAATCTCAATTTTCTGGGGGAAGAAAAAATTTGAACAGGAGAGTATTTAAGAAAAAAAAAAAAAAAAAAACAGCAAAACCCTATCTGGAGGTGAGAGCACGCGAGAGCAGAATTACAGATGCCATGACTTTAACGAGATATCATCGCGTACTTATCTCGTTTCGATCCAAAAAACTCCATGTAGCATGTATCACTGAGTGTCAAGATACAGCTGTGAATGGCCACAGCTGGATTTTTGGGGGATTTTATGGGTGAAACATGGTAATATAACAAGGGTCACAATGCAGAAATTGCAGAGATCAAGGAGTGGTTGAGATTTTCTTTTTCATATATTTACCCTTTTGAATGTTCTATTCAGCCTTTCTTTGTTTGGATCGATTATTCATCACCTAACATATCGGAGAAAATGCGACAAACAAACAAACAAAAAAATACAATTAAGCGATAGTTATGAGGTAAATATCCGTGACTTTTTTACAGACACCATTTTTTTTACATTGTGATGTAATTTGTTTGAAAGTTTAAAAAAAATATGCGAGTGAATAAATTTTTAAAGTCTTTTTTTTTTTTTTTTAAACGAAATGTTAGACATCAATTAATTATTCTAAGATAAAAATGACAGACATTTTGAATAATAGATATAGTTAATTACCTTCGTTTTATGGCTGGGTTGAAACAAAAGCGGTTGCGTGACGTCTGTAAACGGGGTTTTTCAGGGTAAAATGGGCAAATTAAAAATAGTTCGGGGGCTTAATGTGCCACGAATCTGCTATGGCAGCATATAGACATATTGTTCTACCAAACACAACAGTTGTTTTGGCTTAAAATTAGGGCTGTCAAAATTATCGCGTTAACGGGCGTTAATTAATTTTTTAAATTAATCACGTTAAAATATTTGACGCAATTAACGCAGATGCCCCGCTCAGACACATTTAAATGTCAGTACAGTGAAACGTTCACTTGTTGTGTTTTATGGAGTTTTGCCGCCCTCTGCTGGTGCTTGGGTGCGACTGATTTTATAGGTTTCAGCACCCATGAGCATTGTGTAAGTAATTATTGACATCAACAATGGCGGGCTACTAGTTTATTTTTTTGATTGAAAATTTTACAAATTTTATTAAACGAAAACATTAAGAGGGGTTTTGATATAAAATTTCTATAACTTTTACTAACATTTTTCTTTTAAGAACTACAAGTCTTTCTATCCATGGATCGCTTTAACAGAATCTTAATAATGTTAATGCCATCTTGTTGATTTATTGTTATAATAAACAAATACAGTCCTTATGTACTGTATGTTGAATGTATATATCCATCTTGTGTCTTATCTTTCCATTCCAACAATAATTTACAGAAAAATATGGCATATTTTAGAGATGGTTTGAATTGCGGTTAATTGCGATTAATTACGATTAATTAATTTTAAAGCTGTAATTAACTCGATTAAAAATTCTAATCGTTTGACAGCCCTACTTAAAATACAACAGTTTCTTTTAAAGAGGAGTGCAAGAGCAGACACTGCTTTTTCAGTCTTGTCTGTATTTTCCGCCATATGTTTTGTTTCCGCCACACTACAGCTGTGAGAAGGCCACTTTACTTGTTGGAGTTATTCAGAAATCCCAATGGTCCGAAAAATAATGTGGTTTGTTTGAAGAGAGTTTTTTTTTTTTTTTTTACAGACTCAAGCACTAATTAAGGCAAAACTTCTTTTTGGGAAAGGACTTTTTGTGCCTATTGTAAGGACATTTATTTATTCATTGAAGTGGAAGGCGTACTCTACAACAATTTGAGGAATTGAGAAGAAGCGTTTATTTCTTCATTTAGCGACTAATTAGGGAATGCTGTCCATTTGTGCAGAGGCAATTCATGTAAGGAAAAATAGTTTTTTCCACGCTCGAGCGCTTTGACAGACACGGCCGAACCCCGAAATGCAGCGTTTGCCTCTCACTCATTAAATCCATGCAAAGTTATTTGAAGAAGGTAAATCAACTCATCAGCCTGCACTCGCTGACCCGTCTCACCGGTCAAGGAGTGCTTTTTGAGAGATAAGAGAGGCTGCAAGAAAAGATTTAATGAGCCATTATGGGGTGCACAATGAGGCTCACCGCAAACACTGACAGGTCCCCAATACTGTGAATGGGCCCTGTTGTCATACGAATACCCAGCCGAGTTGGAGTTTTTTAAAGACCATTACACAAATGTGTGATCCAGCACAAAGCATATCTGCAAGAAAAGTGTTTTTCTTTTTCTTTTTTTCCGCCTTCTTTTTTTCATGCGGTGATCGGGGCCCTGCAGGCCTGTTTAGACAGATGATGGAAGGGTGTTCCCTGTGGTCCACTCCCGGGCCCACTTCTCATTCACCACATGCGCTTCATCCGGCATGACAGCATGCATGCACATGACATTTTGGTGAAGGCCTTTTTTTTTTCGTTTGTAAGAGAGAAATCCCAGGCCTCCTGCAGGTCAGCCGTCGTGTTAGCTGATTAGAAATAAACTCTGAGGTGCGTGTGCACAGATTAATTTAATTGATAACACTCATTACTCATCAAATCGAAATAGTGTGTCAATCAAGCACAAGTGATGATGCAGCATGGGGTAATTACCGTACAGCTCAGCGTGTTGAACTTTGCAAGCACGGTAACTGGTGAAACATCAAGTTAAATATCAAAATATCATAAATATGATTAGGTTTAAAATTCGTGTGATCATTATTAAGGTATTTTGTCTGCTCAAAGCTCTTAATATGTACATTCTCTTACGTTTAAACAATGCATTTTAACATTGGTGCAATTAAAAAGGATCGCTGTTAATTTAGGATTTTTAATTTATTTGAAAAAAAGATACTGACAAAAGACAACAAATATAGTCATTTAAGAATGATCATACATTTAAATAGAAATTTGAGCCTGCATTGAATGTTTAATCATAACATGAAAAGGAAAATAAAAATGTAAATATTTAAACCAAAATGCCTATCAAAAAAATCAACAACAACAAAAAAACCTAATCTAAAAATACCTAATCTGGATGCCTCAGCCATTAGTAATTATAGGCCAATATCAAATCTGATATTCCTAGGGAAAATTATCGAGACCCTGGCCACAACACAACACAACACTGAGACCGCGGTTATCAAAGTCCTAAATTATATTCGTCGGAATACTGCTGTAGGCAAATCATCTGTTATGCCACTATTTCATCTCAGTGCCTCATTCGACACGGCTGATCACAACACAGTCTGGAGCAGTGGGTAGGGCTCACTGACACTGTTCTTCAATGGTTCACATCTTAATTACATGATAAGGATTTCATTTTTTTCAATCGGAAACCATCAGTCAGAACGAACCAAATTCACATGTGGGGTCCCTCAAGGGTCCATTCTCAGACCGCTGTTATTTAACATCTATATCAGATATGTCCAAAGTGCAGCCCGGGGGCCAAATGCGGCCTGTCAAAAGATAAATAACGTCTGGTCCGCACACAGGCTTAATAAATTGGTCAGCAGTACTGCTACCAGCATATGAAGAGGCTTACACATTAAATGCTGATCCTCATTTACCCACTAAAAGGCAGCAGCCCTTCAAGCAACATTACCCCGTATGACCTTAGACTTCCCATTTTCTAAAATGGCAACAATCAACAACAACAACAAAAAAGTTGACTGCGACGGCCGACGCTTCAAGGATAGGTGGAAATTGGACTATTTCTTCATTAAAATATGCAACAACTGTGTCTGCCTCATTTGCAAATAAACAGTCGCTGTTTTTAAGGAGTTAAATGTGAGGCGATATTACCAAACAAGACACGCTGGCATGTTTGACAAGATTACAGGGAAGATACGCAGCGAGAAATTGAAGAAACTTGAAGCTAGTTTAATTTCACAGCAGCAGTATTTCGCAAGATCCCGAGAATCGAAAGAGAACCCCACAAAGGTTAGTTGCGAGATTGTTGAAATTATTAATAAAAAAAAAATAAAAGCAAATGTGACACATAGAATGGCTTGCTAAAATTTGCTTAAATATATTGTTCTACGTAAAGTAAGTCAGCCAAGGTCAGCCCCCCACATTTTTACCACCCCAAATCTGGCCCCCTTTGCAAAAGGTTTGGACACCCCTGATCTATATGCTTCCCCTAGCTCAGATAATGGAACAGTATGACATCTTCTATCACACATATGCAGATGACACACAACATTTTTGTGTCCCCACACGATTATAGTCCCTTAGTCTCCCTGAGTAAATGCATTCATCAAATCAATGAATGGATGTGCCAGAATGTCCTCCAGCTAAATGTGGAGAAGACAGAAGTGATCATTGTTGGGCCAAAAAAATGAAAGGTCAAATATAAGCAGGCACCTTAGCACAATGTCACTTACAGCCACAAATCAAGTCAGAAATCTTGGTGTAATTACTGACTCAGACCTAATATTTGATGGCCATCTGAAGTTCTTTCTGTGAGAGGGATCCACGGATAGAAAGACTTGTGACTTTGTATATTGTGACTAAATATTGCCATCTTGTGTATTTGTTGAGCTTTCAGTAAATGATACTGGAGCCATGTCCAAATGCATGATGGGAAGTGGAACCATGACTGTGCATAGTGCTAACAATTCATATATCTTCTCTGCGTTGGGAAATAACATAAGGTGTTAAGAAAAAGTTCAATTGCTACCTTGTTTCCCCACATTGCTTCCCATGATATTTCTAGTCATAGGGAGAGGGATTGTAAGGCTTTAGCCAATTAAAAAAGGCTCCAAAGGCTGCCAAAATTCACTCTACTCATTTTACGCTGCCTTTTATCTCTGTATATAGGTAAAACGGCGCCATTACAGATTGAGCGCGACAATGCGTGAGTGGGTCGTGCAACGCATGCATTAATTGCCTTAAATATTTTAATGTGATACATTTTTAAAAAATATTAATTACCGCCGTTATCGGGATAAATTTGATAACCCTACCTTAAGCCTAAACTTAAAAACTCTGGATGAGTGTAACATATTATGTCTGTAACGTTAAATACAATTAGAAAACGATTTAATTAAAAAAGATATTTATATTAAAAAAAGGCATGGCCCATATTTTTTTGCCGATTCCGATACTTTGAAAATGACGTGATCGGACCCTGATCGATTGGGATGCCGATCTATCGGGACATCTCTACAATTAACCAATTTAGTGTTTATATATTTTCATAATTAGAGCTGAAACGAATACTTGAGTAACTCGAGTTTAAAAACCGATCCGAGTAATTTTATTCACCTCAAGTAATCCTTTAATTTTGACAGCTCTAAGCATCACGTTTTGCTCGGACTACTTTTAATGCGGGACAACGCGTTGATGTCACGTGCGTAGAGGAAGAAACAAACAAACAAACAAAAATTACTGCAGCCGACAGCCGCTACAAACGATGCCGACGTTGCTAAAAACTAACCTGCATGATGCTACGGTGGTAGCAGGTAGCGTCTGATGCGTCTCATAGAGATCACATGTATGTTAAACTAGATACGAAATGACAGAGTCGGCAGCGTTGGTAAACAGCCGCCATCTTAAAGCAGTAGAGCGCTAAGCGCTAATAAAGAGCGCTAATAAATAAGATTAACGTTACTGTCACTCGCTCACATAAAGATAGCCCTGCGGAGGGCTAGGTTTCTATTAATTATGACCACTGTCGATGCGTGGCTAACGTGTCTTACATACAGGCTTTAACATAACATAGCGCTGTGGAGTGATGAGGGTATAAAATAAAAACTTAATAATGCTAACTATCAATTTTAGCTCAGTAGTCATTGCAGGATAAAATACCAAGTAGCACTGGTCCCTAATGTGCTCCAATACAGCATGTATCATACATTTATTTTGAACACTGCAAAAACCCAAAATCCTATCAGGACTTAGTTTAGACTAACTTAAAGAGCATATGACACGAGAAAAAAAGTCTTAAATGGCATTATTATGTGAATTAGAATCATATTTTGAGACAATTCGACTATATACAACAATTTAGCAAAGCACAGATGACGAGAAATTAGTCTTTTAATCTGCCGGTTAGCCACGCCTACCATTATAGGGCTTTAGCGTCCCCAACAGGTGGATGACGTCAGCGGTAGACTGGGCTCATCGGTTTTACTATTCAGCCCATTGAGGGGGAATTATTCAGAACGAGGAAAACGCGACGAAGAGAGCCGCAAAATGTCATTGTTTCTGTCTCTTTACTTCAATATTCTTACAGGATATTCTTTTTATCCAAGTATTTTCCCCAATAGCTATATAAATGGCTTGAGAAGGACCAGTCAGCCCGTCGAGGGGGAACTTTTCACAACGAGGAAAACGCGACGAAGAGAGCGGCAAAATGTCATTGTTTCTGTCTCTTTACTTCAATATTTTTACAGGATATTCTTTTTATCCAAGTATTTTCCCCAATTGCTAAATAAATGGCATGGTCATGACAAATAACAGTCTTGTGCTGAATGGAATATGAAATAATAAAAATGCATTCATTCAGGACGACATGGCAAAATTACTCCATAATGGTCAAAACTGTCGACTTCACCTTTACTGTCGCACCTCCCGAACGATATTTTATGACACCTAAATCGGACATATGTCATTTCCCTTCCCCGGCTTCGGAGAATATAAACAAACCAGAAGGCGTGACAGCTAGCCGACATGCTAACCCGAACAGAGTGATGTTTCAAAGTCTTCGAAGCGGAAAATCACACATAACTATCCTGGATTATTTGACATGACGACCCGGTTGTCGATTGTCTTTGCGGATCGGCAAACCGCCCGGCGGAGAGCAATTTACAGTTCGTTCCCCGGAGGAGGGTGGCTGGAGTTGTTGTGCAGCTAACGTGCTGCTGCTAATGAGCATTAGGAGAGCTTTTTAAATGCCTATCAATGATCAAACGTATGTCGTCCTTCATTTAAAGGAAGTTTGTAGTGTTTACTTTGTAATCGCTGTATTCGTTTTTGACATAATACAAAACAAGATGTTTACTCACTTCCTCGTAAGTCCAATGGTCCCACAGTAAATATCCACGGCGAATGGGAACCTTTTGAAACTCCAAAAAGGCATATACGCCTCTCCCTCATACAGAATGATTTTTCTGCAGCCGTTTGGCTGGCGTGATGCAAAAAATAAACGTATTAATCCGCAAAATCAGCTGAATCCTTCGTCCTCATACACAACAGTACACTGTAGCGTGAAGAGGACGTCTTCTACCGTACACGTCACAGCGCCCTCCTCCTCAATGCAAGACCGAAGCCGGAAGTCACTCATTTTCATGGCGCGGGATTCAAAAAACTAAATAAAAATAGCGATCGCTTCCACACACATCCAAGCGACCCATATCATTCAGGGGCATAAAATACCGCGTGTATTATGAAATAAACATGCTTTTTCGTGTCACAGGCACTTTAAAACTTAACTAAGACTTAAAAATAGCTTGACTCAAATAGAAATTCAATTGAAACACGTGGGAAAAAAATCCTAATTTTTAAGTAATGTGTGTTATCAAGCGTAATGGCATTTTTAGGTAAGAAATATATATATATATATATGTATATATATTAGGGCTGTCAAAATTATCGTGTTAACGGGCGGTAATGAATTTTTTTAATTAATCACGTTAAAATATTTGACGCAATTAACGCACATGTCCCTCTCAGAGAGTATTCTGCCTTTTCGTAAGTTTTACAGCAAGGCTTTTTGTGCTGTCTAACAGCGAACTCTTGTGGTCGCTTTGCGACATGGTTTATTGTTTTCTTGCCAGTTCAATATGGCTGCACAACGTCTCGAGCTGACGCCTACGTTGTAATGTTGTGCTTATATGATCCTTGGACAAGATTTGGCCGTAAGTATGGTTGTTGTAAAGAATGTACATATTATGTTAGTAAGCGAAATGTTCTATTTTTTGTATGAGACGCTTTTTGTTTATGTTTAGTGAACCTGTATAACGTGCTAAGCTAACGTTGTTGCTAATGCAATGCTTGTGTACTTTTTTTTTTTAGTTTTACGACGGTCTAAAGAGGACAATGGTTTGAGGCCATTTTATTAATAAATCAGATGAAAAAGGAAGAAGTCTGATTATTAAGGCGTCGTTCACTAGCTGTCTAGCTTTGGAAAAAGTAAACGCTTCGGAGTGAGGACAGCATAGACAGATTTAAATGACAGTAGAGTGAAATGTCCACTACAGTCCTTATGTACCGTATGTTGAATGTATATATCCATCCTTTGTCTTATCTTTCCATTCCAACAATTTATTTTACAGAATATATATATAATTTACAAAAAAATATGGCATATTCTACAGATGGTTTGAATTGCGATTAATCGCGATTAATTAATTTTTAAGCTGTAATGAACTCGATTAAAAATTGTAATGGTTTGACAGCCCTAACATATACATATACATATATACATATATACATATATATATATATATATATATATATATATATATATATATATAATATATTTTAAGATCTAAAAGTTTTTTGAGTGAAAGCAGTGAATTATGTCTTTTTTTTTTCTAGTTACATCTGAGATGCAATTGTTGGCTGTTTTCAAAAATGTACATTGAAAATAAAGACATTGATTGACTGAAAATGGTTCAATATTAGATGAAATGTCTTGTTTTCTCATGTATATTTATAATTGCTCTTCACCTAAAAATATGTTTTATTCTATTACTCGATTAATCGATAGAATTTTCAGTCGATTACTCGATTACTGAAACATTCGATAGCTGCAGCCCTACTCATTATATAGCATGCCTTTTAAAAGATCTCATTGAGAGTAAAATGCCTTCAATAGTCATTTTTTTTCACCCATAGCTCAAGACTCATGCTGAGATGGTAACATTGTAACAAAAAGCATAAGAAGTACAATATGAGCGCCATTGTTTTGTTAGTGTCATCACCATTAGCGCTGAAAAGGCGCCTCAACACTGCACCAGCCCAACAGCGTCTGGGCAGCTTCCACCAAGACAAATCCATTCTCTCACCTGCATCACACTTTTCTCACGCCATCTGTTTTGCAAGGACTGGACAGCTGCCCCACATTGGCTCACTCTCCCTTCCATGGCTTTTCGATCACGACCTCACCAAGAATTGAGATCTCTTCGTCATGTGTGCTGAATTTTGTTTCGGGACTTTTATTTGCCTACGGAACGTTCTCTGCCTGTTTTGGTTCTGGAGTCGATTAGATTGTATTTAATAGCTCTGTTACATACTACTTTACAGTAAGGCATGGTGTTCAGGATCACAAGTTCAAAATGTTCCAAGTTCTTCAATATATCTGCTTGAACAATTGCATCTCTGAAAAGTGAAGTATCGTAATATCATTACTTTTTTTTTCTTCTTGTGATTAAAAGGCAGGAGGTTTTTATTTGCTTATGTAAGTGGACAATTTACAGGGTTTCCCCCAGAAAACATGTAAAGCCCTGTGTTTGAAATAAACAAATAAAAATGTTGAATTGACTGGAATTTTAAAATTATAACTATTATTTGTTATTGTAAGTCATATATCAAAATCGTTCAAAAGCCCTTGTCCTAAAATACAGATTCAACAAACACAATGCAATTCATACCAATGGCAAAGAGCTGGGACATGGTTTGTTCACTAATCGACCATAAGATGTCGCTATTGCATTTCCAACCATATTGCCACGCGTGGTTGAAAAGTGGTTAAAACGCATATACGTTTTATAATATTTGTCCAAACAAGTGAATGCTGCAATAGCACCAATAGAATTTCATACAGTGCCTTGCAAAAATATTCGGCCCCCTTGAATCTTGCAACCTTTCGCCACATTTCAGGCTTCAAACATAAAGATATGAAATTTAATTTTTTTGTCAAGAATCAACAACAAGTGGGACACAATCGTGAAGTGGAACAACATTTATTGGATAATTTAAACTTTTTTAACAAATAAAAAACTGAAAAGTGGGGCGTGCAATATTATTCGGCCGCTTTACTTTCAGTGCAGCAAACTCAATCCAGAAGTTCAGTGAGGATCTCTGAATGATCCAATGTTGTCCTAAATGACCGATGATGATAAATAGAATCCAACTGTCTGTAATCAAGTCTCCGTATAAATGCACCTGCTCTGTGATAGTCTCAGGGTTCTGTTTAAAGTGCAGAGAGCATTATGAAAACCAAGGAACACACCAGGCAGGTCCGAGATACTGTTGTGGAGAAGTTTAAAGCCGGATTTGGATACAAAAAGATTTCCCAAGCTTTAAACATCTCAAGGAGCACTGTGCAAGCCATCATATTGAAATGGAAGGAGCATCAGACCACTGCAAATCTACCAAGACCCGGCCGTCCTTCCAAACTTTCTTCTCAAACAAGGACAAAACTGATCAGAGATGCAGCCAAGAGGCCCATGATCACTCTGGATGAACTGCAGAGATCTACAGCTGAGGTGGGAGAGTCTGTCCATAGGACAACAATCAGTCGTACACTGCACAAATCTGGCCTTTATGGAAGAGTGGCAAGAAGAAAGCCATTTCTCAAAGATATCCATAAAAAGTCTCGTTTAAAGTTTGCCACAAGCCACCTGGGAGACACACCAAACATGTGGAAGAAGGTGCTCTGGTCAGATGAAACCAAAATTGAACTTTTTGGCCACAATGCAAAACGATATGTTTGGCGTAAAAGCAACACAGCTCATCACCCTGAACACACCATCCCCACTGTCAAACATGGTGGTGGCAGCATCATGGTTTGGGCCTGCTTTTCTTCAGCAGGGACAGGGAAGATGGTTAAAATTGACGGGAAGATGGATGCAGCCAAATACAGGAACATTCTGGAAGAAAACCTGTTGGTATCTGCACAAGACCTGAGACTGGGACGGAGATTTATCTTCCAACAGGACAATGATCCAAAACAAAGCCAAATCTACAATGGAATGGTTCAAAAATAAACGTATCCAGGTGTTAGAATGGCCAAGTCAAAGTCCAGGGAAGATGGATGCAGCCAAATACAGGAACATTCTGGAAGAAAACCTGTTGGTATCTGCACAAGACCTGA
The DNA here is from genome assembly GCF_030265065.1 of Corythoichthys intestinalis. Classification (NCBI taxonomy): domain Eukaryota; kingdom Metazoa; phylum Chordata; class Actinopteri; order Syngnathiformes; family Syngnathidae; genus Corythoichthys; species Corythoichthys intestinalis. The sequence goes on along the minus strand of NC_080395.1, from coordinate 29,006,120 downwards.
GACTGGGACGGAGATTTATCTTCCAACAGGACAATGATCCAAAACAAAGCCAAATCTACAATGGAATGGTTCAAAAATAAACGTATCCAGGTGTTAGAATGGCCAAGTCAAAGTCCAGACCTGAATCCAATCGAGAATCTGTGGAAAGAGCTGAAGACTGCTGTTCACAAACACTCTCCATCCAACCTCACTGAGCTCGAGCTGTTTTGCAAGGAAGAATGGGCAAGAATGTCAGTCTCTCGATGTGCAAAACTGATAGAAACATACCCCAAGCGACTTGCAGCTGTAATTGGAGCAAATGGTGGCGCTACAAAGTATTAACGCAAGGGGGCCGAATAATATTGCACGCCCCACTTTTCAGTTTTTTATTTGTTAAAAAAGTTTAAATTATCCAATAAATTTTGTTCCACTTCACGATTGTGTCCCACTTGTTGTTGATCCTTGACAAAAAAATAAAATTTTATATCTTTATGTTTGAAGCCTGAAATGTGGCGAAAGGTTGCAAGGTTCAAGGGGGCCGAATACTTTTGCAAGGCACTGTATGTAATATGTTGCTTTAAAAATACAAATCTGCATCAAATCTTTTTCTATTACCAGTGTGGAATTTTCGCTCTCACACTTAGCATTGGTACACTAACATAAAGGTCAACGTCACAACAAAACAAACATGAAAAAAAAATACAGTAATTTCCCTCATGTTTTATCAGAACATCTCTAAATCTGGACATACTGTAAGTCTGAACTTTAAAAAAGCTTGACTGAAAACAAAGTACACTGAACAAGACTTAGGGCGTATTCACACCTTCACTGTTTGGTCCGGACCGAACCAAAAAAATTCGTGTTGCGCACCTTTTGAGCTGGTGTGAATACAAACCTGCGAACTCTGGTACGGACCAAACAGCCGGTCCGAGACCTCGACGGAGAGGTGGTCTTGGTTCACTTCCAAGCGGACCGTGGTGTGTTTCGCTATAGATGTGAAAGTCACCCCACCATGGTCCAGACCATAGCTAAAATCACATACCTGTTTGCACGCAACAGGCTTCTGCAGCAAGGAAATATTATTTGGTTATCACCACAGTTTGTTGTTAGCAGTACGTCGTCTAATATGAGTCGGGGTTCAACGTGGAGCAATGAAGAACAGAATATCTACTGGCCTTGTATAAATAACATCAAATGCTCCAATTTCCTACAGATGCTTGTAATTGGATAAAACACATAATTATGAGCACATTTGCAGTAGTCTGGAGTAGACCTGCAGAATATATCATCTGAACATCGACATCACAATGTGTGAATGCGCAAGTCACATCGCAGGACGTGCAATTGTTTTTTTTTTTTTTTTTAACATGTAAACTTTTGTTTTACTACATCAAAGCAGCAAGTGTGCAGATCTTGGATCCCTTTTATATATATCAAGCCTGGATTAAATGGCATTATATAAATTACGGAAGTCCTCAATCCGATCACGTGATCGAAAATCGGGCCAATTGTGCCATTTTTCAGAGGATCGGAATTGGGTGAAAAGCATCAGGTTTGTAATTTTTTTAAAAAAAATCATGTTTTTCTGTTTCATGCTCGTATAGCGCCACAGCCTCTCACCCTCCCTCATGCTAAGCAATGCGACCAAACTTTTTCTTGGTCACCAGCACAGCTGGGGTTTGGTACTTAACATTAACGATGATTGACAGGTTTGTAGCTTTGATCTGGCCTGGGAAGCCTTGGGGGCAGTTTACATGGCGACTCTGCGGCACGAAGACGCAATGATTGCGTTGCGAAGTGGCCTCGCGTTCGTATGGTGTCGGCGAAGATGGACGGCAGAGACGCAAACCTTGAAATCCTGCCTCCAAAGTGGAAGAATTCGATTGCGGGGGCTTGAGGGGGGCTTGTTTCGCATGCATATCAAAAGCTCCCGCGGCGCGGGACCACGCCATTAACGTCAGCATTCGTACATGTCACATTGGGCGTGCGCAGCGGTGCTACTAAACATTAAAAACGGCAAATATGGCGGAACGTCGGTTTTAATTTACTGTTTTTATGATTTTTAATTGAAATAGGTTGAATGTTTCCATTTTTTTACTTTTTTTTAACAAAAGAAAATGCCATTGCTTGGAGTGGGCGGGCATGTTGTCTTCCGAGCTGAAGAGGTCAAAGTGCATCATTCGCTGTCGCCCTGTAAATCTGACTGGCATGAATACTACGTTGTTTTCATGAGGAATTGTGACATTGTTCGAATGGAGATGGAACCATATAAATGCAAACGTGAAATTTTTTGTTTTCTCGGAGAGTCACCATGTAAACGGCCCCTCGCTAGCTCTACGATAAAAAGGCAAAAATGTGTTAATCATCGTTAAACTTGCAGCCCAGTCTGAGGTTTACTGTGCCAACTCATTCATTTTGTAAGTGAGAAGCTGTGTTTCGGGAGCCGGAGCGTCAGTTTTGTGCTGGCGCACCTTAAGAAAAAAGTTAGGTGCAACCAATGCAAAAAGTAAGTGTGGCGCCCTGGCAATATAATCGCAATGTTAATTTTTTCTAATATCACTCAGGCCTATACCAAACAAAACAATTCAAGTTATCTGTTGAAAAAATTTCTAGTTTTAGTATCGCAATACAATCTCGCCAACCTACCATAACAATGGTAGGTTTCTCCAATATTGTAATTTTCTCCGATATCGTTCAGGCCTATTCTGGAGCACCGTGATTGTCTACTTCCTTATTTTACCGTGTTAGCCCGCCCATACCGTTTTGTCCAATGATTGAACAATATTTGCACATGCGTAGGTTTGTTGTAAAAACCCTGAGTCACTTGCTCAAATTGCAAAGTGAAAAGGCACTACCGTAATTTTCGGACGATAAGTCGCACCTGAGTATAAGTCGCACCAGCTATAAAATGCCCAACGAAGAGGAAAAAAAAAACATATATAAGTCGCACCGGAGTATAAGTCGCATTTTGGAGGGAAATTTACTTGATAAAATCCATCACATAGAACAGATGTTATCTTGAAAGGCAAGTTAAAATAAAAAGACAAAAGAAAACAACATGCTGAATAAGTGTACAGTATGTTAATGTTACATGATGCATGAACAACGAAATGCGAACATGGCCGGTATGTAGGCCTGTCGCGATAACAAATTTTAGTGTGCAATAATAATAATTTATCTCATAAATTATTGCGATATACGATATTATTGCGCCCCACCAATTTATTTTATTTTTTTTAAACCAATTCACAATAACACAGTGAGAATACAGTATATATTAATAGATCAACTACACCCATTTAAACGCGATAAATAATTAGTTTTAAATTCAAAAATACTTTTTAAGAAATCACAACAAAAAACAATAGACCATGCCTCTTAAGTAAAAGACAACAATATTAATACTGCGCTGAAACACAGAATAAATAAAATATGTTTTTCAAGAAAAAATAAATAAAATTACACTTAATAACTTAAGCATTGAGGCAAATAAAAACTTTCCCCCCTCATAGCTTCTGCAATGGTGTTCCATAGGGATGCAACGATGCAGTTAAGTCACGGTTCGGTACGATTTTTGATACGGGGGACATGATTTTCGATCCGATTCAATTCATTTAATGCTCTGAAAAAAAAACATATATATATTATTTTCTTTTTTGCTAACGAGCAAAAATTAAATTGCCATCATATAAACATGAATTTTAGTGCATAATATTTACAGTATGTGCTTACTTCTTACTGATCTGAAAAAAAAATGTATAAAAGTGCTGAGAACAATCTTTACTGTTTGTAAAGTGAGGTGGGGCACACTGTTGATTGCTACAGCTCTCTTAGCAGCTAGGTTTACTACATGAGCAAGACATCCTATTTGTGGTCCGAATCCATCTGTGTCACGTACTGAATTAACAATATTTGCAACATTATCTATAGTCACTGGTATGGATTGATTTGACCTTTTTAACTTTTCACTGTGACATTCAGTCATGACAGTTTAGAATTCATCGATGTAGTATATGGACTACGTGTCCCATAATCACTCTGGGCTCACGTAGCCAATGGCATGGGACGTAGCACATCTAGCTTGCCATTTAATGATATCTAGTGTGTGTGTGCATTAAAAAAGTTAGCAAACACCACTGAAGTCACGTCTGCTCATTACTGCACAGCACCAGCATATGACAATCGACTTTCATAAACAGGACGAGTTTGAAGCACAGAGCTCTTAATTTGCCACTCAATGTTCATCATGTCCATTCAGCTGTCCATTGTCAAAGCGAGGTTGTTCGTAGCAGCCAAGTCGGTAACAATGTTTTGGCGGACTTCGTTGTAAATGTCTGGCGTTGTGCCGAAAAATGGCCGTCCCGCGGGAAATGTCACCCTTGACGGGAGCGGCCACACGTCAACAACACCGGCGCGCCGGAGATGGTCCACAGTCAAGCACTGACGCGGCCGGTTTACGTTGAACAATAGGATATAATTGGAACGATTGGCTCCGGCGCTATTTATTGCCGGACCTGGAACGAAGATGCATTTTGCGCAGTTGGTAACAAGGAATCCGAACTTTTAACAGCACGTCTGCTGCACGCGCGCACACACATGCACGTGAGGCGATAAATAATGGAATAATATGGAATAATAATAAATGGAAAAATTACCGCCTTCATTTTTATTTATCGTGCGATAAATGAAATTATTGCATATTGCGACAGGCTTACCGGTATGTTAACGTAACATAGCTGTAAAGAGTAATCCAGATAACTATAGCATAAAGAACATGCTAGCAAGTTTATCAAACCATCAATGTCACACCAAAGCACCAAAATAACATGTGAAATGATATAATAATGTGTTAATAATTTCACACATAAATCGCTCCAGAGTATAAATCGCACCCCCAGCCAAAATATGAAAAAAACACTGCGACTTATAGTCCGAAAAATATGGTACATCAAAAAAGTCCGGACCAAATGTATTTTGGTGCAGACCAAAGAAATGGAACTATGGCCTTTACTGGTGTGAATGCACCCTAAGAATCAAAATTGAAAAAAACACATTTAGTTGAAACTCAAATTAGAGGTAGACTGCATCTCCACACATGAATACCAGTACACTATTTACTTATACAATACATAAGGAAACATTACAGTTCCAGTAAGGAATACTAGTTTCCCTATATAGTTGGTTGTCTTGTTTTTATCAGAAAATGCTGGGAGACATAAGAGTGGCCTATCATATGGACATCTCCAAATGAGCAGCACGCCCCTCATGAGAAACTGTTGCTCCTCATCAATCACAGCTCACCTTGTTTGTGTACTTGATGCTGCCATCCTCACTCGGCATCCCTATCAATTAATACAAAGTGCTCAGCGATCCATCATCCCTCATGCTGCCTGGGCTTTTTTTCGATGTGTGTGTGCACATTCCAATACATGCTAGGGTTTTAAATCATGCAGTTTTTCCTTATTATTTTTTTCTTTACAAGCACTGCCTTAAAGGTTGAACCAAGAGGGGAACCAATCTCATTCCTTTGTGTTACAGTAACAATCTTTAACAAGAACCAATCTTGGCACCAAGAATGAGGGACTTAAGTCCTGTACTTTCGCCTGCACTGGTGGATTTGAATTGATTACAGGCGAGAGAAGAATTTGGCCAATCACCTTGCCGAGGTGCCACAAGGAGTTTGGGGTTACAAACTGGAGATTTGCATGGTATTATGCCCTGACAGCTCTTGTTGCTTTATTCTTGAGTGACGGAGGGCACGCAACAATGAGAATACAGCGAAGATATTGCTGGATTGTAATGACTCAAACAGGCTGTGACAGCAGATATGGAAGAAGGAGTTGTCCTTTTTTTGGATTGGCATAGTTAATGAGCAAAAGGTTTAAGAAGGTATACTAAAGGACACATATTATTGAGCCATCCATTATGTACTCTTATCCTGTTCAGTGTATAACCCAGGTGAAAGGCAGACTACATTCGGAATATACTGTATGTCCACAGAGTGTTATTGGCTTATAAATATGTACAGTACATACCTGAGGGTTTACTTACATACAAGTACAGTGGGGAGAACAAGTATTTGATACACTGCCGATTTTGCTGGTTTTCCCACTTGCAAGCCATGTAGAGGTCTGTAATTTGTATCATAAGTTCTCTTCAACTGTGAGGGACGGAATCTAATACAAAAATCCAGAAAATCACATTGTGTAATTTTTAAATAATAAATTTGTATTTAACTGCATGAAATAAGTATTTGATACATTACCAACTAGTAAATATTTCGGCTCTTAGTTCTTTTTTAAGAACCCCTCCTGTTCTCCACTCATTACCAAAAGTAACTGCACCTGTTTAAAATTGTTACCTGTATAAAAGACACCTGTTCACATGCTCAAACAAACAAACTCCAACCTCTCCACACTGGCCAAGACCAAAGAGCTGTGTAAGGACAACAGGATAAAATAATAGAACTGCACAAGGCTGGGATGGGCTACAGGAAAAATAAGCAAGCAGCTTGGTGAGAAGGTAACAACTGTTGGAGCGATTAATAGAAAATGGAAGAAGTTCAAGTTGACGGTCAATCTGCCTCGTTCTGGGGCTCCATGCAAGATATCACTTCGTGGGGCATCACTGATCATGAGGAAGGTGAGGGATCAGCCCAGAACTACACGGCAGGACCTGGTCAATGACCTGAAGAGAGCTGGAACCACAGTCTCGAAGAAAACCATCGGAAATACATTACGCTGTCATGGATTAAAATCCTACAGCACACGCAAGGTCCGCTGCTGAAGCCAGTGCATTTCCAGACACGTCTGAAGTTTGCCACTGACCATCTGGATGATCCAGAGGAGCAATGGGAGAAGGTCATGTGGTCGGATGAGACCAAAATTGAACTTTTTGGTCTAAACTCGGCTCGTCGTGTTTGGAGGAAAAAGAAGGATGAGTACAACCCCAAGAACACCATCCCAACCGTGAAACATGGAGGAGGAAACATCATTTTTTGGGGCTGCTTCTCTGCCAAGGGTACAGAACGACTGCACTGTATTGAGGGGGAGGATGGATGGGGCTATGTATCGCCAGATCTTGGCTGACAACCTCCTTCCTTCAGTGAGAGCCCTGAAGATGGGTCATGGCTGGGTCTTCCAGCATGACAACGACCCAAAGCACACAGCCAAGGCAACTAAAGAGTGGCTCCGTAAGAAGCATCTTAAGTTCCAGGAGTGGCCTAGCCAGTCACCAGATCTGAACCCGATAGAAAATCTATGGAGGGAGCTGAAAGTCCGTGTTGCCCGGCAGCAGCCCCGAAACCTGAAGGCTCTGGAGAAGATCTGCATGGAGGTGTGGGTCAAAATCCCTGCTGCAGTGTGTGCAAACCTTGTCAAGGACTACAGGAAACGTTTGGTATCTGTAATAGCAAACAAAGGTTTCTGTACCAAATATTAAGTTCGATTTTTGTGATGTATCAAATACTTATTTCATGCAATTAAATGCACATTTATTATTTAAAAATCATACAACATGATTTTTTGTTTTTTTGTATTAGATTCCGTCCCTCACAGTTGAAGAGAACTGATACAAATTACAGACCTCTACATGCTTTGCAAGTGGGAAAACCAGCAAAACCGGCAGTGTATCAAATACTTGTTCTCCCCACTATACGTATGTAAAGCTATAAGTAATCTGGACCAATTTATTGATTAGTAAAGCACAATCTAATTGAGATGAATCAAAACGGAAGTTGTATTGGCAACTGGTTGGGCAGGCTTCGGAGCAATCCTCAGCCATGCTATACCAAGGTCAGAAGAAAAGCCTGCAGGGGCTTCTCAGGTCAGTCCCTGCACTGGGTCCTAGGACTCTTGGGGATTTGCAGAGTGCACATGTGAAGAACCATGAAGAACATCTTGGAGGCTGCCGAAAACTCTTCACAGTGGCTCTGACCAAGGAGACTCATCCAGGATGAGGTGCGAGTCGACGTGGAGAAATCCTGCTTCATCAGAGTGGTTGGCATTTTCAGGCAGCGAGCCTGGCACATGTGGGCGCATACACCAGGCCGTAGGATCATATGGGCAGATCTCTGCAAGGCGTAGCCACACGATTTCAAGTTCTTGGTCCAATCAGTGCCAACCTGTTCACCTGGGGCCTGGTAGACTCACCTGCTTGCCAACTCTGCCAAAAGAGAGATCATTAGAGCACAATTTTTAGCAGATGCTCAAAGGCCCTGGGAGAACCGTTATCCTTGGCGCCATAACCAGGATCTGAAGGCAGTAGCAGACGCCATCTGCTCCAGCATCAACATCAGCAAGCAGCAACACCCATCCAAGACCACAATTGCCTTCATCCAAGCAGGTGAGAAGCCTCAACAACCAAGGGGCCCTGCTCGCGATAGCATGAGACTGCCAGCTTCTTGTTATCCTACGGAGACAGTTGAGATTTCCGGACACCATTACTGTTACATCACTTGATGTCCTTGGCAAGCAGACACATGCTGCTGCTTGAATTAACTGTCCATTGGGAAGATCGGGTAGCGCAAGCCCAGGAGAGGGAGAGGGCCAAGTACGCAGCCCTGTTAGTGGAGTGCCGGTGAAAAGGATGGAAGGTCCACTGTGAGCCAATTGAAGTGGGCTGCAGGGGCTTCGCAGGTCAATCCCTGCATCGGGTCCTTGGACTCTTGGGGATTTGTGGAGTGCACATGTGAAGAGCCATGAAGAACATCGTGGAAGCTGCTGAAAAGCCTTAATGGTGGCTCTGGCGACACATGGGAATAACAAGTCTGGGCCTAATCACCCCCGACTGGGTCGCCCGGGTGTTCAGCCAAAACGTCTATATGAGGCAAATTTCACACCCAAAGTACTACAGTGTGCTTTCAGCTTGTTTCGTGTAGATGCATACAGGCAGAACGTACTAAAAAAATGCCTCAAGAAAATACTTAAATATAGTTATATCAAATAAGGACGGTTTAAATATGCTACGTGACTAGTGTAGTTTACAGATTAACACTCTGCTTTAATGCTAGGACAAGAAAACACAATGCTTAAAGTATGGCAGGGAAATAAATGCAAAATGTACTTCTGAAGCAATGAAAATGTAATAAAAAAAACAATAAAAACAAAAATAGTGAGTACTCGCCACTTTTAACCGATGTGCGCATGCATGCGGATGCTTGCGCAAGTGCACTGAGCATTGTGTAGAACGGCTCGCCGTGTTGGAAGGAATTGCAGAACACTGGGTGAGGGTGTCTACTGTAAGACCCAACACGCCCTATGACCCAGAGAATATCAGTACCGATGTGTCCAGGTTGCACCACAAGTGTAATCAAGTATAATTGAAATGAATCAAAATGGAAGACATTGATCAACATAGTCATCTTATGGACATAGACAATTGAGTTTTCATTACCGTCAGGAAAAGTATTCACAACAGCGTACAGCTATTCAAATGTTGACACTTGACCTTTAACCCTTTATAGGGCAGGTGACGATTTTTGGTATTAATGAAAAAAAAAAAAAAAAAAAAGCCTAAAATATTAGCAAATAATATATATACAGGGGTTTGACAAAATAATGAAAAGACCTTAAAAAATTAACAAAAACTAATTTGATATGGTATAGGTCCGCCTTTTGTGGCAATTACAGCCTAAATTCTCTTAGGTATTGATTATACAATTTGTGAATTGTTTCCAAAGCAATTTTAAGCAAATCTCCAGTTAAAATACACCATAACTCTTATAGAGACGATGGTGGTGGAAATCGACATCTTAATTCAATCTCCTTAACTGAAAATAAATGCTCAATAATGTTGAGGTCTGGGGATTGTGCCGGCCATACGAGCTCAACTTCATTAGAATGTTCCATAAGCATTTCTTTAACAATTATGTCCAATGATGATGTTGCCAAAATGTTGTGTTTCCATTATTTTGTCCAACCCATGTGTGTATATGTGTATCTAATGATCAAATATAATTTAAATTAAAAAATTTAAAAATATATATATTTTTCTGACACCAAGACTTTTAGCTCTTTTTGGGGCAAGTAACCTTTTTGGTCTTTAGAAAAAAAAAAAAAAAAAAAAAAAATATATATATATATATATATATATATATATGGTGGAAAACAGGTGATTTGAAGTTCCGCTCTGAGACTCCCAATTTGGCCAACTTTCAAAATTGTCCAATATGCATGTGTGATACATCATTGGAAAGCTTAAAATCTCAATTTTGGGGGAAGAAAAATTTTGAACAGGAGGATATTTAAAAGAAATAAAATAAAAAGTTTTTTAAACAGCAAAACCCTATCTGGAGGTGAGAGCACGCAAGAGCAGAATTACAGACGCCATGCTCTTAACGAGATAGTATCGCGTACTTACCTTGTTTCGATCCAAAAACTCCATGTAGCATCTATCACTGAGTGTCAAGTCACAGCTGTGAATGGCCACAGCTGGATATTGTGGGGATTATATGGGTGAAACATGATAATATAACAAGGGTCGCGATGCAGAAATCGCAGACATCAAGGAGTGGTCAAGATTTTCTTTTTCATATATTTACTGTACCCTTTTAAACATTTTTTTTTCCAATTTTTCTTTGTTTGGATCGATTGTTTATCATCTAACATATCAGAGAAAATGCGACAGTAACAAAAAAAAAAAAAAAACGCACTTAAGCGATAGTTATGAGGTAGATATCCTTGACTTTTTTACAGACGCCATTTTTTTCATTGTGACATATTTTGTTTAAAAGTTTAAAATATGTAAGTGAATAATTTTTTTTTTTTGCAAGGCACTGTATATATATATGTATATATATATATATATATATATATGTATGTATGTATATAAATATATCAATTATTCTAATACATATTTAATCATTTTTGTATTTGCGTATTATTTTTCATAATGTAAATAAATCTATAAATTAATATAATGTTTAAAAAACTAAATGTATAAAATTCCAATTCATTCAAAACCAGGAGGACTGGCTGTGAATCATCTTTCAGTGCCATTGACAACTCTAGAAGTTCAATTCATTTTGACTGGGAAGGGCTTTTTCGCCCCTCCCAATCAAAATGGGTTGGACGTCCAGCATCGTCAATGGTAACCAATGAGATCAACGAATCCCCATATGAGTGTAAAAACAAAACAAAAAAATAATAATTTGTGCATTAAAGTTTTAAATGTCAAATTTGCTTTGTATTTTTTGCATTAGGTGAAATGTTGCCACTTGTGTTAAATTTGTAAATGCAAAAAAATGGTTATATCGTCAAATATATCATTGTCCAAAGAATGAATATTGTATCATATTGTCTCGAAATTAATTATTTACACCACTCGTTTGGGGTGCTAATGTTGTTTTAAGCTTTCCTGTGTCGAGTTTGAACATTCAGGTAATCATGCTTTCGCTGACATTCCAGTAACATCATCCGTAATATACATGCATTTTATGTTCAATGAAGATTATAAATTGTCCATAGGTGTGAATGTGACAAGCTGCATGCTGCAAATCGACCCAAGCTTTTGAGTCCTCCTGCTTTAATGCCCTAATGTGGCATAAATTGCTTTTTACTTAAATTTGCTTCCGTTTTTCTTAAAAGCAGTCATTTCCTATCTGGAAATATGATTTCTCAGATGAAAAATATATCAGGAGCGCTGTGACGAGACAGGAAAATGGGGGCTACCTCATGATTTATTCAAGTACCCAAGAGTGAATTGAACACTTTTAAGGTTGTGGAATGCCATTAAGGCAGCGACAGGAAATTGGACATCCTACAACATTGTGCAGCTGATTTTTGTTCACCCCATTTAAAGGAAGATTACTCCCTTAATAAAAGGAAAACAAACAATAGTGCCAAGGGCTAAACATCAGTCGGAAGGAAATGGGGAGGAAAGATGTGTTGTTTGTGTATCTGTCATCCGCTCTTGAGAAAAGCTGCCCGACGCTTGATTCGCACCCTGGCACACTTTCCCAGGCGCTCCTCCATGATGGAGTTAAAATGATGTGATTTGAAGGTACCGCGTTGGCGGCGGCTCCTCTCGCATCGTCCCGACAGAATCACAACACTGGCAGCCTCCTTTTTAACACGCGAGCAAATAAACACGCACAGGCATTGACTCAACAAGCAGGGAAGTAAATAGCAGCGCTTTTATTTAATTAGATACTGTAGTTGATTTCCACCCCTGAGTTCCTCTGAATTTCATTTCAATACATTACGTGCAAAATCAACTATAATGCACAATTCATCATAAAAAAAAAAAGATGTTATTATTACGTCTTTTAAAAAAAATCATTTTAGCTCTATGAAATTGTGATAAGAAATTGTTGACATCACAACTGATGTAATCTTCTTTTTGAAGAGTCTTACCTCATTGGTTGCCATTGACGGTGATAGCCGTCCAATCCATTTTGACTGTGTGAAAAAGTTAAATGTAAATATTCTCATCTATTTTTAGAATTTTATTAAAACTCAAATAAAATATTAAAAATAAAAAATAAAAATAATAACTTTAGATATTCTTTTTTATTTTTTTTTTAATCCAAAATTGTCATATTATTATAATTTCAGATCAATGAATATTTCAGGATTTCTGTAATATAGAGAATGGGTGGAGTAAATATTCTCTGATATAATGTTTTCTTTTTTTACATTTTTTCCTAAATGAAATACAAGAAAAAAGGGGAAAAAATACAATTAGTTTTTTTTGTTGTTGTTTTTTTTGTTTTTTTTTTGTTTTGTTTTTAAATATTCCCCCCAAAATGTATAGAAACAAAAATGGAAAAACTATTCATTTATTTTTGGGGGGAAGTGGGGGAATTGTATTATTTGACAATAGAAAAACATACTAGTATAAAAATAAATACTCCCTTTTTTTCCAAATGTAAATGTTAAATAAATTGAATTGTTTATAAAGTAATTATTCCACTAAAAGCAAAAATAACTGGTGATTAGTCGACAATCAAAGGGTTGTCTTACAAAAGAATAGATGGATGGGCTTTGTGCATCATAACATTTATGACTGAAGACCGATATAGCCACAACAGACTGACTAATTTTGTGTTTACGGGGCAAAAACGAGCAGAAGAAAGGGTTGACATCATCATTCCTTACTCACAACAAAGATGAACTATGTGGTCTCAGTCGCAAGTCCTTAAAAGGCCCTGAGTGGATTTTAATCATGTGTGGAGTAGTTAACTGTGCTCTTCTGTGGGATTAAGAGGCTTTCCAATGGCCACGGCCATTAAAATCTACACCGGCCCACAAGTCCTGCAGCGCCTTGCGAGTATATTTATCATTAGGATTAACAAACCCTGCCCGTGAAACACTTTCGGCCCAGGAGCGGCGTTACCTCTGCCCCGGCTTGCCATTATTGTATTTGGCTGAGTGGCTGATGATAGGAGTGATTCAGCAAAGTCCCAATTGGGGCAGCAGGGGAGCGTCCCCCTGAGGAAGCTTCTCAGAGCATTTGCACGCACCTGCTCATCTATGTTTTCTTACAAACGCATTTCATCGGCATTTCTAATAGGGAATTTCTAATGTTGGAATGTTTTTCCATTTTTGTTGTTTCATGTAAAGGGAAATTTACAACAGATGCTTACAATTAAAACATTTCAGATGGTGGCAGTAGTCAATGAATGTATATTTTTAATCCTGTTGCTTCTACTGGAAAGGCCATAAAATGTTTTCTTCTATCAGTTTTATAACTGAAAAACTATGTTCTTAACCCTTTTGCCAACATGAGCCAAAATTCTAGCCACTTGCCCTATAAAAGGGTTAAAAGGAACCACAGATAGAAAGACTTGTCATTCTTACAAGATAAACGTTGAGTTGAAATAATTTGATATTAAAACCCCGCATGTTTTCGTTTTTAAACAATTTGTAAAATTAGTTTAACTGGTAGATTTTCATTGTTGTTCCAGAGTATGACTCTAACAACATTAAAATGTCATCTGTTCACCCCTTTCAATTTGAACCTCAATTGAACCCGGGAGGAACATCAATGAGCATGACAGCACTGTCGATATTTCACAAAATGAGCAGCAAAAGCAAAATGAACAGGAAAGATGGGATGACATGAGAAGAGAGTAGGACAAAACCTTGCCTGGAACGGCCAGACTGCTCTCCCTGTATTTTTCAAACACTGTGAGAATAGTCTGGGACCCAGCCCATTGACGGCCTCTTGAGCAAGAACAAAATCATCCGTCCAATCAGATTTGTTTATTTACGTGACGCGTTCTTAACGAGCAACGTCACTCTTCCGCGTCGGAAGTCGTCTCCACAACAACACAGATGGCGAACAGGAAGGCTGAGAGTATGTTCCAATCCACAGTCAAATCTGTTTTAAATGACCAAAAACACATCGATACATGTAATTGACAACAGTCTGTCTCGCGCTAGCCATGTTAAATAATCTTCTCTGTTCTAAGCTCGCGCTGCACGAGAGTTGTTGCTTTACCAACGTCACGTCTGCCCGTTGCTGATTGGTCCACTCCGCTGTCTGTTTGCTGTGGCTTGCTCTGCCCTGGAAATTTGATCCGCTCATTGGTCACCAGACTCTATAGCTGGAACAGCGGTGAGTCTGGTGTACCAGGCTAGACAAAACCGGTATTCAGCCAAAATGTGCTACAACAGTGAAACGTTCTACAAGAGACGAATTTGACACCCAAAGTACTATCGTGCGCTTTCATCTTGTTTTGTTCAGATACATACAGGCAAAACATACTAAAGATGCCTTAAGAAAATACTTAAACCTAGTAATATCAAATAAGGTTGGTTTAAATATGCTATGTGACTAATGTGGTCAACAGATCAACAATCTGCTTTAAAGCTACCACAATTTAAAAAAAAAAAAAAAAAAATGCTTGAAAGTATGAGAGGGGAAACACATGCAAAAAGTATTTTGAAGCAATCAAAAGGTAATAAAAGACTGAATAAAAAGATAAATAGTAAGTACTCGCAGCTTTTAACCAATGTGCGCATGTGTTGTCTCGCCGTGCTGAAAGGAATTGCAGAACAACGGTCCGCGAATGCGGAAGCAAGGTAGGACCCCAAGTAGCAAACAACAATAACAGAGGGATTGCGTACAATGGTTTATTGAACACACAAAAAACACACGATCGCGAAAAGGGAGACATAAAAAGGGTCCGTGACAGTTGGTCGGGATCAATTTAAAAAAAAAAAAAAAAAAAACTTGAGGGAAACAAGGCAATGATGCAACAGCAACGAAGGGATATACAAAGTGTCACATGGGAGCAAGTTTATCTTGGCAACCTGCCTAGGATTGGTTTAAAGACACAGGAATTGGATGCAGGTACGACATCGGAAACTCTTCCCACAGCTCTGTAACAATACAATCTGACCAGCAATAGAATGTGACAAAATCATGCCAGTTGTCATTCTACCTTCGCTTGCTACCTAGCACAACTATTCTCTCAGTCTAGTTCTACTACGTCATCACTCAAGCGTCCATTTCGCGCATAAAACATGGTGCCTTCTGTAGGTTGAAACATGTCCTAAATATTATAGATTTTTAAATCAATGCATGACCCAAATTGTGATATTCACATACAGTATGTGGAGGCCAGGGGGTATTGCACAAAACCAGGATAAGGGATGAAGTTTGTTTATATTGGCAATTCCAGATTATTTAAACCTCAAATTGGTTGCACAAAAGCAACGTGTTTCCAAACACGTCTTATTCTGAAATGTATCTACAGCAGGTTTAACTCCGTGGGTAAACTTAATTCATGTTTAGCACTCCGCTACCTTATTCTGTCATATTGTTTGATGAGAGCAGAAAATGGAAAATCCACTAAAGGCGATTTCGGGGTTAAATTTCAAGAATTCTCTATTGACAAGTGCTTGTAAACAGAATTCCTCTCTCTGCAAAATATAGCACACAATGTTTGTGTCTGGATGCGTGGACGAGGTGGACCAAAATGCAAGGAAAACAAAAGGCAATGCAGGGTGGCGGAGAACTCAAAAATGTTTTAATGGTAATGAACAAAAACACAAAGTCATTACAAAAGGCCAGGGATCAAAAGGCATCAAAACTTAAACAGAGGATGCAAGAACGCAGATATCGACACTGGGATAGACACTCCGATAGATGACAAATCGACAATGACGCAACAAGAACAGACAGCAAATAGGGAGCTTAAATACAAACATGGGGTAACAAGACAATGAGGCACAGGCGGGTGACACAAGTGGTAGCTGATTGGTCAACACACAAGGAGCAGGCCACAGCAGGTGAAATCAATGGGTAATTACAATGACCAGACACACAAGGGCAAAATCTTAGGGAACCTAGGACTTACTTATAATAAGCCACAATACTTATAATATATATAATGTATATTAAAATATATATAATATAATGTATATAATACTACTAAAATATGTTATTAGAAACATGTAAAATATTTCCATTGATTTAAAAATCTATAATTTTTAGTACATGTTTTGGCCTATGGAGGGTGCCATGTTTTATGCATGCAAAGGAGGTTCGGGGTGATGACGTGGATTGTCACGGTCACTAGACGAACACGTCAAACACATCCGCACATCAGTTAAAAGCGGTGATTACTTACTATTTGTGTTTTTATTGAGTCTTTTACTACATTTTAGTTGCCTCAAAATACTTTTTTTTGCATGTGTTTCCCTCTCATACTTTTAAGCATTATGTTGTCTTGTGGTAGCTTTAAAGCACATTGTTGATCTGTTGAGCACATAAGTCACATAGTATATTTAAAACACCCATATTTGATATTACTACATTTAAGAATTTTCTTAGGGTATCTTTAGTATGTTCTTGCTGTATAAATCTAAACAAAACAAGCTGAAAACGCACGGTAATACTTTGGGTGTCAAATTCACCTCTTGTAGACGTGTCGTCAGTGTAGCACATTTTGGCAGAATGCTTTTTTCCCACTCTCGTCACCTCTCTCGTCACCTCTCATCCCTTCTTTCCTGTTCATTTTGCTTTTGTTGCTCGTTTTGTAAAATATCGACAGTGCTGTCATGCTCATTAATGTTTCCTCTCGGGTTCAAATCGAGAGAGATGAACAGATGACATGTTTATATCGCTAGAGTAACCATGTGATGTCACCGCCCTGAGACGTCTACAACAATGGTGACCTAGTTAAACTAATTTTACAAATGGTATAAAAACAAAAACATCAAGAGGAGTTTCAATATCAAATTATTTTAACTAATGCTGTCAAATTTATCGCGTTAATGGGCGGTAATTATTTTTTTTAATTAATCACATTAAAATATTTGAAACATTTAACACATGCGCGGAACGACCCGCTCATGCATTGCCTCAAACAGATTGCAATGACGCCATTTTTTGCACATTGAGAGCTAAGAGGCAGAGAAAGGCAAATGGACACAGGCGTTCATTGGACCGCGCCGTTTATTGGCATAAGCTTCGGCAACTCCTTCACAACAAACATAAGTATCATTTATTGAAAGCACAGCAAAAATAATATTCCTATCTCTCAAAAAAAAATCATGTTCACAAAAAGAAAAGCGCTTCAATCTGTATTAATGAGGCTCAGACTTTGGACAAACTATTCAAACATTTCATTTAGCTGTCGTTTAGCTCGACAAATACACTGGATGGCAATATTTAGTCACAATATACAAACTATCAGAGGTCTCGTTCATTGTTAAGCCAGCACTCAAATGACCGTGAAGTACATTTGATGGACAAGTAAACAGGGAACTATGGCATCAGTCGAGGGACAAAACACACTCATTGACTGGATTTCTAAGTAATTTAAAACTCGCCATTGACACCTTGTGGCGTATTTCAATCACTACCTTACGTAGTTAAAGACACTTTGGAAGAACGGCAGGGAGCCCATGTTATATCACCGCTCGGCGACGTCAACAATGGCGAGCTACTAGTTTATTTTTTGATTGAACATTTTACAAATTTTATTAAAACGAAAACGTTAAGAGGGGTTTTAATTAGTGCTGTCAAATTTATCGCGTTAACGGGCAGTAATTATTTTTTTTCAATTAATCACGCTAAAATATTTGACGCATTTAACGCATACGCCCAATGACCCGCTCTTGCAGTGTCTCAAAAAGATTACAATGACGCACTTGAGAGCTAAGAGGCAGAGAAAGGTGTCTTGTTTTGTGCTTTGTCTTAACAAAAGTATACCACACGCGCCGTGCTGGCACTTTGTTTCTTTTTTAGCACATTCAGCTTCAACATTAACACAGCTTACGGCTCTCGGCAGGCCGTAACTCTAACTCACTCCTGCATCATGTGAGTGAACAACATTGGCGCCGCATGCACTTCAGGGTGCCTCGGATACTTCTACATCAGAATATTACAAAAGGCGAGTGGACACAGGCGCTCATTGGACCGCGCCGTTTACTGGCATAAGCTTCAGCAACTCCTTCACAACAAACATAAGTATCATTAAGTGAAAGCACAACAAAAATTGTATCTCTCAAAAAAAAAAAAAATAATGTTCACAAAAACAAAACCGCTTCAATCTGTATTAATGAGGCCCTATTCTCCCACTGTTAAACAACAGTACAAAGAGACTGGCATTCCCATTCAAAATAGCTATGCGAAATACACATAAAACTCACTCAGACTTTGGTCAAACTCTATTCAAACATTTCATTTAGTTCAACAAATACACTGGATGGCAATATTTGGTCACAATATACAAACTATCAGAGGTCTCGTACGTTGTGAAGCCAGCACTCAAATGACGTGAATTACAATGGATGGACCAGTAAACACGGAACTACGGTGTCAGTCGAGGGACAAAACACTATTTGACTTGATTTCTAAGTTAATTTAAAACTCGCCATTGACACCTTGGGGTGTATTTCAATCACTACCTTACGTAGTTAAAGACACTGTGGAAGAACGGCAGGGAGCCCATGTGACGTCCCACTCGACGACGTCAACAATGGTGAGCTACTAGTTTATTTTTTGATTGAAAATTTTACAAATGTTATTAAAACGAAAACATTAAGAGGGGTTTTAATATAAAAAAAAAAAATAGTATACTTGTAGTAACATTTATCTTTTAAAAACTACAAGCGTTTCTATCTGTGGACCCCTTCAACAGAAAGAATGTTAATGTTAATGCCAACTTGTGGATTTATTGTTATAATCAACAAATACAGTACTTATGTACAGTATGTTGAATGTATATATCCGTCTTGTGTCTTATCTTTCCATTCCAACAATAATTTACAGAAAAATATGGCATATTTTAGAGATAGTTTGAATTGCAATTAATTACGATTAATTAATTTTTAAGCTGTGATTAACTTGATTAAAATTTTTAATCGTTTGACATTCCTAATTTTAACCAATAATAACGTTTTTCTTTTAAGAACTACAAGCCTTTCTATCTGTGGATCCCTTCAACAGAACTCTGCTCAAACCATGACAGTTTGAACGGTCAGATATTATTGTAGTGTTTTTTTCAGAATTCCCATACACATGTTACTGTATTAAATTAATTAAATGACAGTCATTTCATTTGGTGTTATTCATTTACATTCATGATTTAATTTACATTGCAATAGGTATGATACCTTACAGATATTTAAAAGAAATCCTGCATGATAATGAAAGGAGGGTGGGGACTATCTATATATCGCCACATTCCGGCTGTACTGGTCAGAATTGACTAAATTCCGGGTTGGCAACCCAACGCCCCTTCCATACTCGCACGTCTCAAGGAGCTGCCGTATTTAAAAAAAAGCACAAAATAAAAAACTACCCTGTACTAAAACTGTGTTGTCTTCCAGTCTTGTCATTAGAAGTTGGATCTGCTCGCCGAATGAAACTATTCCCTTCAAACATGCAAGAATTCCCGCTGTATCCTCTACCGTCTCCATTTTTTTTTTGTTGTTGTTTTTTTTTTTTGCCATTTAGCTTAGTTTTCGCGGTTTTATTTTGCCAGACGTGGGTGTGGCGTGTAAATAATGTGTCACTGATGCAGACTACAAAGTCACTTCAGTTCGTTTCAGGGGCAGTACCCATGTATGAACACCACTGCCTGGCGAAAGATAGTTCCTACAGGAAAGGCCTATATTTATAGGAACTAAGTATTCAGGTTCTTACAGTCCGAAAGCGGCTATAGACAGGCAATTCATTTGAACTGGGAGGATTGCCAGTGAATGAATGAATGAATGAATGAATGAAATATTTATTTTCATCCTCATCGGTATCATTGACAATCATTGACAATTACAAAATGTGATAGGATTTGCCCGAAGGAACCGAAGAAGAAGACAAAGGCAGACGGGAGGAAGCCTATGCTTATCAGTTTCCCGTCCCCCATACAACTAAAGACGCACAATCAGACATGGTACATACATCAGATGGGCACAAACTGTGCAATAACACAATCAACAATCTGGGTTTACAATAACTCAGCATCCAGTCAAGCAGCTCGATTAATTTCAGGGCGTACAATTTTCAACTGAGGTCAGCTGGTCAAGACTCCTAATAGCTTTAATCTTCATATTTTGCATCTTGACAAGGATCCCGCAATCCAAGACCCAGGTCTTGGCTATTTTCCCAGCTTTCTTGAGTTGGAGCACCGTCGCCAGTCCTCTCCCCCCAGATGGGAGCAGAAAGCAGCGACGGATGTCCAGCGGTTCCATGTTTATGCCATACTCTTTCAGCTTAGCAATTGCCAGTTGGCCAATGTATCACCTGGGCTAGGCGTCAGTTGTAATCCAGAAATGATGAGCTCATTTGCGTGTCGGCACTGGTCGAGATCATCAGCCAAAATTTCCAGCCTCTTGATGCGAACATCTCTCTCCTCGACCGCCTCCTTGAGTTTCTCGAGATAAGTTGCTCTTGGGAGCTCAGAGGAGTACGTCTATTCACAGCTTGAGCTGAATCAAGAATGAATGAATGAATGAATGTACCACTGTCTGCTGTAGATGTCCAATCCTTCATGACTGGGAGGGATTGGCAGTAAGAGATCGCTGCCAACCTCTCCCAGTCAAAATTAATTGGACATCTAGCGCTGCCAATGGCAGCCAATGAATGAAATAAGTTCCCTGTAAAGCATTCAAAATTCAACCCCCTTAGTGGACTAGTATATGTCATGCTCTGCAATTTAATTACCACTCATTTGTTCCTTGTAGATCTTCCACATGACCTACGACTTGGCCAGCGCTATGGTAAGAATCGTCAACCTTATCGGCATGATGCTGCTCCTTTGCCACTGGGATGGCTGCCTGCAGTTCCTGGTGCCCATGCTGCAGGACTTCCCCGCTGATTGCTGGGTTTCCAAAAATAAGATGGTGGTAAGTGTCTTTGCTGCATTGGATGTGGGAGGTCCCTTCCCACTGTCCCCTGTCCGATCCAATCAGATAATGCTCTGACTTATCTTGTCTGTCGACCTCAGTAATTACTCCACTAAAGCCCTTTTGCATCCTGGGAGACATTGTCTGGTATATCTGTCATCTTAAAGCTTAAATTAAATATATTTGTCAGCTAAATGTGGCTGCTTTTGATGCATTCTCACTTTTATTTTATTGCTTTTTTAATTATTTATCCTGAGACATTCATTTTCTGTTCCACTTGTCCTATGCAGGTAATAATGATATTAAATGTTTTATTATATATTTAACAATTCGAAGGAGTATGGACAAAACAGGGGTCCCCAAACTTTTTCCTGTGAGGGCCACATAACTTTTTCCTTCTCTGATGAGGGGCCGGGGTCAGTTCGTAACAAAAAGTGTGACGATTGCAGGAGTGCCAAAATGTAAAAAAATTGTGTTTTTCAGAAAGCCACAATCAAAAAACCCTTTGTGGATTCTTCACTGAACAAACGTAAATAAAATAAAAATAATAATATAATACAATATAATATAATATAATATAATATAATATAATATAATATAATATAATAATAAATAATAATAACACTATTAATTTAATACAGTAGATAATAACCAAATAACCCTCTCTGAGTTCTTCACAGAAAAAGACCAGGAAATAAATAACGCTACTGAGAGAAAAAAAAAAAAAAAATCAAAATGCTCTCTGGTATTGTTCAGGGGGCCGGATCAAATGTTGAGGCGGGCCGTATTCGGGCCGCAGTTTGGAGACCCCTGAACTAAAATAAGTAAGTTAATTTAAAATTACACACAATTCTACAATGTGCTTAATTTAACTTTTAAAACATTATTAAACTTAAACATTCGTCTTCATAATCATTAAAGGCAATGTTAGAGTTCTGCAAACCTAATATACGAAGAACACCAAAGAACCTTTTGTCTAACCAACTGTAAACTTTTTCGAACCCTTAAAAAAGATTCACTAGAAGCTAGTTGAAGTGTTACCATGAAAATCAGAGACGACTTCATCTGATTAATTAAGCAAATGTGTTTTGTAAACACCAATTTAGTCTTCTACACTGCAAAACCAAAAATAAAACTTTCTATTCGTCATGCTAACTTTTCAGGGAACTTGTTATTTTGACTTTAGTTTAATAGTTACATTTTAAGTTAGTACTCTATAATTAATTTGATGAACTTCATGAAATTTCCTTTTCGTATATGAACCCAACAGGTCATTAAAAGACTAACAAGTTTGTTAACTTGCAACTTTGGTGGAAACACAGAATGAATTATTTCAAGTTCTGTTTTCATTCGTTCATTCTATATCTCTTTTAGAATCCATAATCGGAAAATGACTTGCTATTTCATTTCTCGTTTTCAAATCAAAAATCGGAAAATGGATGACGACTTGTTACAGGTAGTCCCCGGGTTACGACGTACCCGACTTAGGCAATTTCGACTTTAAGACGCCAAAGTCTCATCTACCATTCTGTCTCCAGTCGTGTTTTTTTTTTTTTTTTCCGATTCTCATGTTCTCACCTGAGAAGCTCCCTTTTCGGCTGGGGAGCGTCACGCCACCTGCCCCTCGGGTTCTCCTCTGACCACCGACAAAGCGCCTTTTTCGGACTGGGCTCAAGCAGCCACCCGCTGTCATCCCCGGTTCTCATGTGTCCGCCCGAGAAGCGCTCTTTTCGTCTTGGGAGCGTCACGACGCCTGCCCCAACCTCCGGTTCTCCTCTGACCGCCGACAACGCGCCATTTCCAGACTTCCCACTCCCATGCTTCTGCTTCCGGTGCTGCTGCTTCTCCTCCGGCGCCGAGTCCTCTTGCGAGTCGCGATCTGTTTTTTTTTAGTTTGGACGGCGGGCTTGCGTTAAGAGAGGCGACTTGAGCGGCCATAATATACCCCCCCTCTTGCCTCACTACTCTTTCCACAGCGCCCTTTTCTCTCAGCAAGCAACTCACGCAAGAGTAAAGCCCGAATATTTAAAAAAATAAAATAAATTTAAGGCCGAATAGTCATTCAATATAACTACATTTAACACAACGTACGTACCTCAAAGTATCTTATTTTTTACTTGATCTTATTAATATGATGTATAATACTCATATGCCCGTAACGCCCGTATGGGCAGTTATTTTGTATTTAGAGGTACTTAAAGGGTTAATTCCGACTTGCGCAGAAATTCGGGTTACATCACCAGCCTAGGAACGGAACTCGTTCGTAACCCCGGGGACTACCTGTATTTCATTTTTCATCTTAAAATAAAAAATATCAGTGTATCACTCGTTCATTCCATATCTGTTGACGTTTTCAATGTGTTGTGACCCGGAAGTTGTTCATACACTGATACGTGCTGCTGTTCAAAAACTGTGCTTTCACCTTTAAAAAGCACGAACACGTCCAACATCCTTGACAAAATCTTAAAACTGTAACACGTTAAAACGTTAGCTTTCTTGCTGCTCGATTCACCCATCAATGGAATTACCCGGTTACCAACTATGATAATTCTGTTTTCTCATATTCTATTTGTAATTTCCAAAACAAAATCAAAACAGCGAAAAATAGGCCTTTATTTGTTTTCTGATTTTTGATTTGAAAACGAAAAATAAAATAACAAGTCGTTATCAGTTTTCCAATTTTTGGGATTCTAAAACGAGAAAGGAAAATAACAAGTAATCCGTTTTCCGGTTTTGAATTCTAAAACGGATAAGCAATGAACGAATGATACACTGGTATCTCTTGAACACTGTTACCATTGTCCCATAAAAATGGTTTCAGGATATCCTCGAATTCCACCATTTTCCTTGACTTAGCACTCACTGGTAATGCTCAACATCAATTTTCGTAGACATTGATCTGTAAAAAACCTAAGTGCACATGAACTTTTTTGCAATTGTGTGAAGAAAGAAATTCTTCATTAATTTAATTTCTGTGTATTTTTGGTCCGTAACAAAACTGATCAAATTTCTGGGTGAAATAATTACATGTAAAGTTTATATACTGGTAGATTTATACTCAAGGGCGTAGGTTTGGTTTTAATATTGGGAGGGACGATATAACAGCATAACCTGCATGTACACTTTTTGCTGGGGACGGGAAATTATTAAGACCAAACATATTTGGTGAATGGGTGTCAGGGCAACATTTCTTACCAATATGAACCTAATCAATTGATGGCTAAATGATTAATGCAAAATAAATTTCTATTGACCTCTACTAACTTTCACACTGCAATTTTTGTTAAATCTAGTCAAATAATTTTCTCTATCTTTTTTTGAGTGTTAATGAATGAGTGAATGAATGAATGAATGAAATATTTATTGTCATCATCATCGGTATCATTGACAGTTACAAAAATGTGGGATAGTTTGGCCAAATAAAGAGAATCATTGACAGTCACAAAATATGGAATGATTTGCCCGAAAAGACCGATGACAGACAAAGGAAGACGGGAAAATGCATATGCTTATCAATACCCGTCCCCCTACAGCCCGGGACGCACAGTCTAGCATATAGCTGAGTTGCATAGTCACATTACATGAGCTTTCATTTTCCGTTTTTGTTTTTTTTTTTTCATTTTGCTTTTGTCCGTTTTTTCAATTGTATATCTTCCCAAAAGTCATTGATTGCCATGAGGTCACATTGTAGAGAAGATTCTGTCCAAAGCTTAGCGTCCAGTCAAGCAGCTCCATTTGCACTTGATTAGTGATCTAAGTTTGCTGCAGGGCACATCTTCAGGGCGTGCAATGTTATATCTTAGTCTCGGCCCCTGACATTTAATCGTCCTTTTGTTGTCTTTTTGTTGTGGGAACATTTTGTTGCGGATGTGTGTGTGCAGTGGAGTTATGTGTCATTTTGGTTCGAGTAGCGATCTAGGATCGTTTCCTTGTACATCTTTTTGAAGTAACTAAATGATTCTATACTCGTCAGTGCTGCATCACATGTACTCCATTGGCGAGCTCCTATGTTCGTAATCGAGAAGGATTTTAGGGTTGTCCGAATTGTCCGATAGGAAAACAATCTGATTCCTTTTAGGTCGTAATTTGATCCTCTCAGTTGGAATCAAGCTAGTAGGTTAGGCGGCAGACAGTTTGCGTGGGCCTTGTACATCATTTGAACAGTTTTGAAGTTAATCAAGTCATTACATTTTAATAGCTTGGATTTGATATAGAGCTCATTTGTGTGTGCTCTGAACGGTGCGTTGTGAATGATCCGAATTGCCTTTTTTTGAAGGATTAAAAGTGGATAAAGGTGAGTTTTGTGCGTGTGTCCCCAAATTTCCGAGCAGTAGCTGAGGTGTGGCAAGATAAGTGCGCTGTAAAGAGTTTGGAGAGCCCTCTCATCTAGCATATTTTGTGCTCTAAAGAGAATGGAGACGCTCCTAGAAAGCTTATTGCGCAGCCGCTCCACATGGCCTTCCATGTTAGTAAGTCGTCGAAAACTACACCTAAGACTTTTTGCTGCCTTACTCTCTGTTTCGCACCATTGTTTATTTGTATGTTTAAGTGCTCGTTGAGACCTTTCCTGCCAAATAGCATGTATTTAGTTTTTTCGAGATTCAGAGATAATTGATTTGCGTCGAACCATTGTTGCAATTTTGCTAGTTCCCTATTTATTTGCTTAGAGAGACTTGTCAGGTCCTTCCCTGAACAAAAGATGTTGGTGTCATCCGCAAAAAGTACCATTTTTAGTAGGTCAGATGCTTTGTATAAGTCAAAGTTAAAGGCTAGTTAACAGATTAATGAGTCAGATTCCTCCACTTACTTTAAGTAAATATTACTATTTGTTCGTATTGAGCCCTTACATCTAAAAGTTGGTCATTTTACACCTGAATCAGGAACAAAAAATATTTCAAATAATGTTTTGAACAATATCTTGAATTAAGAACATTTCTGACAAGTTTTTCTTTTAAGATTAAATAAGAAAAACTTTAAAAACATTTTGCTTAAAATTAAGCTTATTTTCAGCTAGCTATTTTTCTTATTTCAAGAAATCTCAGTGAGTAAAATCGACTTGAAGCACTGTAGCAGTAGCAAAATTAGTGGAGTGTTCCCCACCTCCACAACATTGAGGTCTTTTTACATTACTTACAGTTGCTGTTGCTGGCAGGAAAAAAAAACTTCTAATATCCCTCGTCTTTGAAGGGGCGAAGGAGGCGGCATGTTGTATTTCTGCCGGACTGTGAATAGTTGTGTGTGTGTGTGTGTGTGTGTGTGTGGGCGGGGGGGGGGGGGGTTAAAAAATGGAAAAAAACGGAATGGCACATTCAGCGAGTGGAAAGGGGTCAGTGTAAGTCTGAACATAATGAAAGTACTGTAATTCATTTAATAATGGTAGAATCAATTCTATCCTTAGAACATCACTCTAAATGACCTATATAACTGAAGTCATTATATAATGCAAATAAAGTTGCTTAAAAGTTGGTGGAGATAATTTGAGCATCCTGAAAATTTGGTAGTGTTTTGTCCCTACCGTCCCGATGCAAACCTACGCCCTTGTTTATATAATCAGAGGATTAACTCTAACTCAAGTCATATGACTTGCCTTGAGTGCCTCAATTCCCCTGGTTGATAGTTTAGTATTTTGACGAAGTGAAACCTTCTGCTATGTTGTCACACAATTTCTGTGAATATTGCATTCCCTCTTTATTACTATTATCTTTATGATTATGAGAGAGAGTGTGTGTGTGTGTCCTAACACAACGTGAGAAGCATTTGAGACAACGCTCATCTAATACAGCTCGACATGTTCCCTCTCAAACTGCATGTTCTTTTTGCCGCATTGTCACAACAGGCTTCACAATAGGCTCCAACATGTGTCTTCCCTTATAGAGGTCGTCACGAACCATGTGTGACCAAATCAGCCGTGCAGCCCACGGCCTCACGTTACCTATGCATGTGACAGGTTTGGTGTATAATTTATAGCCTGTTTTCAAGCGGCCTGGAGATTGATCAGGTTGTTACCCCTCCTCCTCTTCAGTGGTACATCCCAATCAATCAAATGTACATTTAACCTCTACGGAATGCAGCTGAGGAGAGTGCTTTCCTAACTGATGGCTTATCAATATACGAGCGGAGGTTGCCGTCAATAGGGCACCACCGGTGCGATTGTTTGCCGTGTGTTACTCATCACTGAGAAATCTACCAATATAGAGAGAGAAAGTGAAAAAACCTGACCGTGTGTGCTGGAATAAAGGCTGTACAGATTGAATAGGCTTATTGGTTTCGACCCAGTGGGAGCCCCTCTTAAAAGTGGATGCATGGCGCAAATAGTGTTGAAAGCAGCCTTTGTGCAAAATTGCAAAGGGATGTTTTCATTACTTCATCCATGTCATATTTTCATACGTTGAGGTTTGTCTGCAGGATTTCATATCTCAACATATTTTTATGTGAAAGCTTTTTGTTGGTGAGTTCACACAGCCTATTTAGCATTGACTTGGTATTTTGGACTGACCAAGCCCTATCCAAGCACATTATACTTCTTACAATTACTAGCATTATTGTGAGAATGAAATGTGTAAATCCCATTTGAATTATTTACCTGTCCCTAAATCCTGAAATTCAAACTTGATTTACTGTCATTGCACCTGTTACATAGGGTGACCATAGTTTGATTTCCAAAAAAAACAGGACACTAGGCCCAGCCTCGAGATACTTAAATTTTACTTGAACTTTATTCAAAAATGCCTTATCACTTTAATATACTAGTATTTAAAGTGCCTCCTCCATCTGGATAGAAAATTCAGTTTTATATAAAATAACAGCTATTTAACCAAAGAAACAAATTCTAAATTCTCAGATGTTACTCAACAGGCTTTATTATTCCTAAAATAATAGAATGATAATAACATAAAATAAAAAATAAAAAAAAAACTGCAATGCAATAATAATTTTTAAAAATGCCTTTTCTGAATTAGCGAATCCTCCTTGAACAAAATAATACCTTTCCTTTCAATTCATGCTGTACAAATAAGTAATCTGAAATAATGTTCTCAATAAAACCTCGTCTGTAGAAAATCCAGCTGTAACAAAAAGTTATTTTCTTTAGTGAACTAATGTCAATCAAACTGTAGCCTCGCAACAATACTAATTTAACAAAAATTAAAAAATTAAAAAATTCACTTTAGTCTGTGTTAGCACCGACCCATGTTCTGCTCCCACCTTTGACTAGGCTGGGTCGCGATCCCCTGTTCCACGACGCTTCCACTCGGCAGGTAGGGACAATAACCACTGTGCCATAAAGTCCAAGCCAACGGCACAGCTTCCAGCGTCCCTACATGAAGGAATCAGCAAGGAGGTTTCCACGCTCCACAACAGACCTGCGTGTACCCGTTACACTCACAGGGATTCCGTCACAGGCAGTACAGTACCGTTGTATTCTGTGCAAAACTTGGGTCAATTTCAACACACGCTTATTGGTCCCGTGAAAAATAATGAAAACTGGACATTTTCATAAAGTTACAAAATCCCACCGGACGCCCCGGACAGGGTGTAAAAAGTGGACATGTCCGGGCAAAAGTGGACGTTTTGGTCACTCTACTGTTACAAAGCAACAAATTTCGATTCTATATACGACCCGACCAAAAAGAACAACTACAACAAACGTACATGGGTAGAAAACACCGGTAGAAAACACCGGTGACTGCTTCTCATTTTATCGAATTATTAGGTACATATTTGATTGATTTAAGCAAATTAAAAAAAATAATTATCAGCAATGTATTTTTAATGTAAAAAATAGATTTTTACTTGCAAGCCACTTTAAGATTTAAACTTAACTGCAAAGGGAGATGCTCCTCAATTTCATTGTACAACTGTATAATGACAATTAAGGGCTATTTTATTCTATTCTATTCTATCCTATTACATTATTTTGGCCTCATGGGTATTCTGAACAATGATCTGCATTTTTGATTTTATTTGTTCCGGGTATGTCCCACCGGCAGGAGGCCCCTAGAATGGGACACGCTGGAGAGACTATGTCTCTAAGCTGGCCTGGAAACGCTTTGGGATCCCGCCGGAGGGGCTGGTTGAAGTGGCTGGGGAGAGGGAAGTCTAGGCTTCCCTGTTAAAGCTGCTGCCCTCGCGACCCGATCCTGGAGCAAGCGGAAGATGATGGATGGTTGGATGGATTGACTATGTTCGATCTGTTAAAATCGTTTTTTTTTTTTTTTTTAGGTTTTAATATCTTTATCCTGAAAACATAGCGAACACTATTGATTGCATGGGTCATTGGTGATTTTCATGCGTGCATATGTTGTTTTTTATTGACATGCTAAGAAAGGACCATTGACTCGTGCTAGCTTAGCCTGTCTGGAGCCCTGAAACTAATCAATAACTAGCAAACTGCACGGAATTTCTTGAAATGAACTCTATCGACTGATTAAACCCCCGCTAACTCAAAGATGTCAAAAAATTTCTGAAACTTTCGCATTAACTCATTTACTCCCCAAAACGTATACATACGTTCTATTTTTAATTGTTTCAGTGTCCCAAAAACGTATTTTTATGCCTTTCACGTTTTTTTTTTTTTTTTTTACAAGAGGTCTCGAGGTTCTGTTGCACCTAAACTGCAATGCTCAAAACTCATTTTAAAGCAATAAAACTGGCCACTGGAAGGCAGTAGTGCATTTTGAAAGAACTCATCTTGGGCCAAGAAAGGAAGTGAAGAAAAATAGTCAGGAAACAGAAGTTGGAGGAATCATGTGAAGATGCGTGTGAATTTGAGAAAAATGTGGAGAACGATCGGGAAAAAAAGCAACAACACTGGAGGAGTGTTTTGAAAAGAAAACGAAACCATCGTCAATGAAGGATTCAAAAAAATCTTGATGAGACAGACGGTGACAGCCACAACAGCGTCAGGTTCCACACGCGTTTTGCGGAGCTCACATTGCGCTACTCCTGAGCCCGATGTTGAAACCAACAATGAAGATGATGAAGATAATGAAAAAAAGTGAGACCGATCTTGATCCGGACTCATCAGATTACTGGGAGCCACCTCATTGAACCGGGAGCAACCGAGAGCCTTCCCCGTTGTTATGTGCGCAAATAGTTCAACAGTTTCATAGTTTAGTTATCTGTATATAAATTGTTACTTTGCGATCAAAAGCTCTATTTGTATTGTTGTTTATGTTATTTTGTAAAAGGAAAACATTATTCAGATGTTTGGGATGTAACTAAAGCAAAAAAATAGCTGTGTTAAAGTCAGTTATGTTTTGAAATGTATGCTTTCACAAAAAGCTCAATTTCTCTGTTTTTTTCATCAGAAATTGGAAAATTGCTCAAACTAAGCTATTTTCTAATGTTGATTTCTAAAGAAAGGAAAAAGATATGAAGTAACTTTTTTTCTGCTGAAAGAAGAGTCTAATCGTTCTTTTAGTGGGTTTCATGTTTATATAGTAATAGAACAGAATTTTCTGTGGGCCTTGCAAAATCAGTCAAAATCCAGTAAAACGGCCAGGAGTGAAGGGCCGTGCTCCGGTGAAAATGGCTGGGAGCAGTGTTGTTAATAATGGCGTTAGAATATAGCGGCGTTACTAACGGCGTTATTTTTTTCAGTTATGAGTAATCTAATTAATTACTTTTCTCATCTTGGCAACGCCGTTACCGTTACTGAGGCGGGAAAGGCACGCATTACTATGCGTTACTAAGTTGGGTGAATAAAAAAAAGGCTGAGAGAGACGGACTCACGGAGACGAGAGAGCAGAGCAGGAGTGGGGAAGACCCCGTTGCAAACGCGATGCTAGGTGGCTCCAATAATACCTGACTGTAGCCATAGCCTACAAACTACGCCCACATGATACGGTAGATATCACATATTATAGAACTAGATGCAAATGACAGACACGGCTGCATTGGCAACATGTTTTAAGGACTACATGCGTTAGCAAACAGCCGCCATCTTAAAGCAGTAGACCTCTCAGGAAGGCTCTGATGTTGAGATCCTTCCTAGCGAACCTAGGTAACTTTAATTTTTTTTTTTTTTTTAATCTAAAATGCTCCTAAATCAGCAAAATCTTGACTTAAATCTATCTTTGAATGATGAAACAGTTTTAAAACTTACACATGTTGAAAGTAGACAGAAGGGAACTAATGCAATAACGGGAGCATTTTCAACAACTTTAACGGTTGATTCACAACTTTTAATGACTTCCACACATAGCAAAGGTTACTATCTAGTTAGTGCAATACCCTTGTATCTAGTTAAGTGGAGGGTAAAGAATTGGGCTAGGGCCAATTGTCCCCAAAACCCTTTAAACTTCACATTGTGTGACCTGTTTTTTGTTTTTTTTTTTTGTTGGGAGGAAAAAAAAAAAAAAAAAAACGTGAAAATTGTCACTAGTTACTTTGCCAAGTAACCAATTACTCATACATTCAGGTAACTGAGTTGCTAACTCAATTACTTTTTGGGAGAACTAATTTGTAACTGTGATTAATTACTTTTTTAAAGTAAAATTAACAACACTGGCTGGGAGTGAATGAGTTAATACCGGACGCTTTTTTTCTGAATACCGGATAATTCAATTTTTCAAGGGACGGTTTGCAACCCCATTTGTGAATAACAGAGTAAGCTGTAATAGGTTAGCCAATGAAAACCCAAGCCAGCGCAGGGAGAGAATGCAAACTACGCTTAAGAAGGCGTGAGTCGAGATTTAAAATAGAAACATCGAACTTTGAAGCAGCCATGCAAACAGTTAGACATGCTATAACACAGTGGTCTCCAACCAAGGTCCTCAAAGGCCCGCTGTGGGTGCAGGATTTCATTCCAACCAGACAAATGACAACACTTTTTCACCAATCTGGTGTTTTACAAGTGCAATCAGTTGATTGCAGTCAGGTGTTTTAGGAGAAACCTCATTGGTTCAACTATCTGTGCTGGATTGGCAGGCACAAAAACCTGACCGGGTTGGAGACCACTCCTATAACATATTCTAGTGTTCCAGAAGTGCGGTGCACAAAATGTTGGTAACTACTTCATCATTGCAAACACCAATTGATTTGGCCTCTGTGAAATATTCAGGCCCTGCCTGAGGTCTCCGATTTGTGGCTGCCCTTGTTAGCATATGACGCTAACAAAGGTGGTTGAATAATTGACGTAATCGAAGGGAATGGCGCTGTGAGAACATTACGGCGAGAGCCCACTCTAAGGGGAATATACGGCTCGCAGTCAGCTGTGCGTGCCAGAACAGATGTCACATGAGTAGTTACATCGCTCAAGGTATGATGTATTTGGTTCATCATGCCTCGGTGCCTCGCTGACATGCCGAGCGCTCGCTTGCTCCGTACGCCTCGCCTTCCATCACAAGAAACGACAGATGTTGTAAACCGCTGTCCCTTGAGATGTTTCACAGTTTAGCTAATTTTAGCCTGCGATATACATACCTGTCTGCTAAGGGGACTTTTTTTGTGCGGTTGCACACAGGGACTCATTTGATGAATGCAACAGTAATCAGATCACTGACCTTTTTCACAGATTTACACTGCAGGTCCGGGTGCTCAATTCTATTTAGCGCCTATATCAGTTTGCAGTACAATGACACCCTGACTTAGGAGTTTAATTTCAAGCTCATATTAAATTTATATGCAATTCACTTTACTTGTATATCCAATAAAAATTCCCTGTTGAAACACATTCAAATCTCGTTAATCCATTACAGCCCACCAAAAAAAAAAAAAAAAAAAAAAAAAAAAAAAAAAAAAACATTTTTTTGCTAGTTTAAGTAAGAAAACAGTTTTTGTTTTTTTTTAAAGACTGTTTGATCGTTGTCTAGTTTCGTTTTTAATTATGACCCTTGAGGGAAACCTTTACGTTATTGTATCACTTCAAGCGTAAAGCCAGCCATTGACTCTGAGACACCTTCTGGTTGCTCTATTTGTTTTGTAATAGATTAGGAAAATCTATTTAAATGAACTCAGATGTGACCAACAATGCTTTAACTAAAGTCAAATTGTGTCAGCAATTCGATGCATTCCATCAGGACGATTGAATCGTAGCTTAGGGCTCAACTGTCAGGTGATATCTTGTGATCTGTGGCTCATCATTAAGGTGCCCGATGCATGAATTATAATAGGCTGATTTAGGTTGTAATATTGTCACAGGGGGTTAGGTGTAGAGGGTGGGGCTTTTATCTTTTGAACCGCAGATAAGAAGCTCCATCTGTGAGTGGAAAAGCCTTTGTTTATTCATTTTAATTGATCTATAGTGGTGTGAAAGTGTGTTTGAGTGGTTGTTTGCCTACAGTGGTATGAAAAAGTATCTGAACCTTTAGGAAATTATCAAATTTCTGCATAAAATCACCATCAAATGTGATCTAATCTTTGTCAAAATGACACAGATGAAAAAAACAGTGTCTGCTTTAACTAAAATCACCCAAACATTTATAGGTTTTCATATTTGAATGAGGATAGTATGCAAACAATGACAGAAGGGGGAAAATAAGTGAACCATCACATTTAATATTTTGTGCCCCCCTTTTGGCAGCAATAATTTCAACCAGACGCTTCCTGTAGCTGCAGATCAGTCTGACACATCAATCAGGACTAATCTTGGCCCATTCTTCTCTACAAAAATTTTGTAGTTCAGTCAGATTTCTGGGATGTCTGGCATGAATCGCTGTCTTTAGGTCATGCCATAGCATCTCAATTGGGTTCAAGTCTGGACTTTGACTTGGCCACTCCAGAATGTGTATTTTGTTCGTCTGAAGCCATTCTGAAGTTGATTTACTTCTGTGTTTTGGAGCATTGTCTTGTTACAGCATCCAGACAGACAGCCTCAGGTTTTCCTGAAAAACATGCTAATAAACTTTTGAATTCATTCTTCCATTAATGGTTGCAAGTTGTCCAGGCCCTGAGGCAGGGAAACAACCCCATATCTTGATGATATCTCCACCATACTTCACGGTGGGGATGAGGTGTTGATGTTGTTGAGTTGTTCCATTTTTCCTCCACA
This sequence comes from Corythoichthys intestinalis, assembly GCF_030265065.1. Lineage (NCBI taxonomy): Eukaryota > Metazoa > Chordata > Actinopteri > Syngnathiformes > Syngnathidae > Corythoichthys > Corythoichthys intestinalis. The sequence continues at coordinate 28,971,848 of NC_080395.1, read as the reverse complement.
CATGAAGTTGTGTGTTACTCCCAAACAATTCAACTTTTGTTTCATCAGTCCACAAAATATTTTGCCAAAACTTCTGTGGAGTGTCCGAGTGCCTTTTCTGCGAACATTAAACGAGCAACATTTTTTTTTTTTTTTTCTGCGAACATTAAACGAGCAACATTTTTTTTTTTTTTTCTGCGAACATTAAACGAGCAACATTTTTTTTTTTTTTTTTTTTTTTTTAGACAGCAGTGGCTTCCTCCTTGGAGTCCTCCAAATAACACCATTGTTGGCCATAGTTTTACATATAGTTGATGTGTGCAGAGATATTGGACTGTGCCAGTGATTTTTGTAAGTCTTTAGCAGTCACTCTAGGGTTCTTTTTTACCTCTCTGAGTATTATGCGCTGAACTCTTGGTGTCATCTTTGGTGGATGGGCTCTCCTTGGTAGAGACGCAACAGTTCAAAATTTTCTCCATTTGTAGAAAACTTCTCTGACTGTCGATTGATGAACATCCAGACTCTTAGAGATGGTTTTGTATCCTTTCCCAGCTTTATATAAATCAACAAATCTTGTTCGCAGGTCTTCAGAAGGCTCTTTTGACCGAGCCATGATGCACATCAGAAAATGCTTCTCATCAAGACAATTCTTACCCGGTGTGTGTTTTATAGTGGGTAGGGCAGCTTTAAACCACTCATCAGTGATTTGGCACCTACCTGACTTAAAATGTTTGGTAAAAATTGGTTTCAATTCCTCTTTAAGTCTCTGTAGGCAGATGGTTGACTTACTTAATTTTACCACCTTCTGTCATTGTTTGTGTGCTATCCTCATTAAAACATGAAAATCTATAAATGTTTGGGTTGTTTTGGTTAAAGCGGACACTGTATTTTCATCTGTGTGATTTTGACAAAGATCAGATCAAAGTCAAAAAAGTCAAAGTCAGCTTTATTGTCATCTTCTTCATATCACATTTGATGGTGATTTTATGCAGAAATGTAAGAAATTCCAAAAGGTTCAGATATTTTTTCATACGAATGTATATGTGCCTGCGCCTGTCTGGCGATCATCCAATGATTTTCAGTGCCTCTCAGCCCAAGTCAGTTAGGATAGGCTTTTCCCCACCCTTGACTTTAATGAGGACACACAAAACAGATATGGATTGAAGGTATTCACATAGCACTGCCCATTCATTATATGTTCATCAAATCTGCACTGTATTACATCAAAAGCAGTCTCTTTTACTTGGCTTTCATTGTTTTTAACCTCATTTAGCAACACGAGAGAGACAAAATGTTAGACATCCTCTTTCATTCGGATGTCCCTGAGCTGAGCGACAAAAAAAGATGCACTCTAAATCCTGCGAGATGGAAACATGAAGCCTCTCATCCGGCCGCTCTTTGTCTCGTTTCACACACTAAATGCTTTCTAATTAATTGTATTAACTAGAAGAATGATTCGCAGTGTGACAGAATAACAAATAAATCTTCAGCTTTTTCGATTCCAGTCCGTAGCATTCCTCCTGATTACCTGGAGATTTGCATCAACTGATAGCTACTTCAGTCCGGATAGAATCTTTAACTCATTTATATTTGGCATTTTATTAAAACTGTTTCCTGGCATCTTTATAATCTTTTGATGGTGGTGTGCTATGCCCCCTCGCTCCATATGCTTTCTGTCCCTTCCAGACAACTCAACTTTGGTTCTATGTGGCCACAACATTTAACCAGGTGCGCCTTGGAACATCGAGGTGCTCTTTTTCAAACTTGTAGCAACAAGTTTTTTTTGAACAGCAGTGGTGGTGTTCTCCAATGAGATCCATTTTTATTTAATCCTTTACTGATCCTAGATTTATCCGCAGCGATGTAAGCATGTGACAGAGATTTCTCAAAGTCTTATATTGGATTTTTCCTCACCTCATTGAACATTCTGCACCATGCTTTGCAGACATTTTTATAGTACGACAACTTCTAGTGAGAGTAGCAACAGTGTTAGCAGTTTGATCATTTGTACACAATCCGTTTTAGCATGAGCTGATGGTTATCAGACAGATTTAGGTGGTGATCATTTCTATTTTTGAGATCGAAACCAAAGGTTCATACTTTTCCCGACAACTAGATAGTGTTTTTATGTGCCGTTTATCAGAAACTAAACTAGTCTTTGCATTCAAAACAACTACATATGTGATCGAAAATTCGGCTTTTGGTTGAAAGTTTACCACCAAATACCCTAATTTCCGCACTATAAGCCGCACCTGACTATAAGCCGCCACTCACAAAAATTGGCATGAAAACGGCATTTGTTCATAGATAAGCCACACCGGACTATAAGCCGCAGCCGTCCTCACTGTATTATGGGATATTAACACCAAAAGATATTAACCGGTAATACTTCATTTGACAGCAACATCAAACGACTTTCATAAGACCAAATGAACCCCCATGAAGCTTTGAACCACTTGGTTGCAAAGCGTCTTTGCTTCAAGAAGCTTCATTTGGTCATCACTGCTCCCTTGGGCGAGACAGTCAACCTCTGCTACCACCTGCGGGCAACACTGTTGTTGTCCAACATGCCTCCGAGCATGCATTGCAGTGCGACAGATGCAAATAATCAAAATTCATGTTCTGTGCTAATTATTTCTTCATTTACTGTTCCAGTTGTTTCATTATTGCTAGTTATGGTATTTGGTAACACTATATTTGACAGTGGCCCCATAAGACTGTCATTAGACAATGATAATTATGATATGACACTGTCATGAGCATTTATGAATGCGTATAACAGATGTTATTTAGTGTTATCTGTCAAATTATCTCACTTTTGGATGTAAACATTCAAGCTGGACATAAATGGAGTTAGTGACATTATTTGCCAGATGACAATTAATGACATAAGCATTCAGTAATGCCCATGACAGTGTCATGTCATAATTATGATGGTCTTATGACAGTCTTACGACACCGCTGTCAAATAAAGTGTTCCATTTTAACTGAAATAAATCAACAAATAAGCCGCACAGGACTATAAGCCGCAGGATTCAAAATGAAGGAAAAAAGTAGCGGCTTATAGTCCGACAATTACAGTAGTGGAAAGAACCGTAGTCCTCTTGTGATGACGTAATCAAAACACGGCGAGAAGCAACATGCTGGTTGCTACTGGCTCACAATATTTTTAGGTATCAAATTTTAGGTATCATCTGAAAAATCCACTTTTGCCACAAAATACTGAAATTTGGTGGTGGTAAAATCATGGTCTGGGGTTACATCCAGTATGGGGGTGTGTGAGAAATCTTCAGGGTGGAAGGCAACATAAATAGTCTGAAATATTAACAAATCTTAGCTGCTTCTTACATTCCTAACTATAAAAAGGGACAAATTCTGCAGAAGGGTGGTGCTCCATCGTATACTTCAATCAAGATCCTCCAGGACTCGCCAGCCCAGTCACCAGACATGAACATCATTGAGCATGTCTGGGGTAGGATGAAAGAGGAAGCATGGAAGTCGAAACCCAAGAATGTTGATGAACTCTGGGAAGCATACAAGACTGCTTTCTTTGATGTTCCTGATGACTTCATCAATAAATTGTATGAATCCTTGCCGAACCGCATGGATGTAGTCCTTAAAGCCCATGGAAGTTGTACAAAATATTAAATTTGGATCTCACAACACCACTTTTTAATTCGCTTATGTTATGTAACATTCTTTTGTATTTGAAGTACATTTTTTGTTCAATTTTCACACTATTTTCTGTAGGCGACAAAACTTTTGTCTTGCCAAAATTTGACCTTTATGTCTCCATTAAATGATAAATCTTTTTTCAGTGAAACAAATATATTGTTGTACATTCAACATCATTTGAGAGGGTCTTAGCTTTCATAGCCATTTCTGAAACCAATTGGATAATTAAAAGTCAGATTATTAGCAATTGTTTCTACAAAATGGATAAGCGACAAGACTTTTGTCAGGGACTGTATACATCAAGATCCAATGTTCACGAACACGTTCATATTTTGGGCGAATGAAAATTGAACGCATTGTATCTTTGTCTCATGAACGTTATTGTGAAGGCGCTCATTCTAGCGGTTGTGAGCGGCATTCATAACCTTGTTCATTGTCAAGTACTGTTGTTGTACTGGACTGTCTCAGAAAATTAGAATACACAATATTCTAATTTTTTGAGACAGTCCTGTGTATATATACAGGACTGTCTCAGGAAATTAGAATACACAATATTCTAATTTCCTGAGACAGTCAGGAAATTAGAATACACAATATTCTAATTTCCTGAGACAGTCAGGAAATTAGAATATTGTGTATTCTAATTTCCTGAGACAGTCCTGTATATATACACAGGACTGTCTCAAAAAATTAGAATATTGTGTATTCTAATTTTCTGAGACAGTCCAGTATAGCCATGAACCAATGCGACTACTGCGGTAGCCTGTATGAAATGTCGACTCTTTTTTATTTTCATTTTTTATGCACTGCAACTCTTGGGCACATCTCATTAGATGATATATAACAGAACAGCGATTTCCCCCAACCCCCAAGTCTCAGTCCATTGGCAGGGTGATCATGGGGCACGTAGTCTGTATACCACATTCATGAGTTCAGACTTGGAGCCTTTCCAACAAAACTGCAGATGAAGCCATAGGCTAAAAACACTCCAAAAAAAAAAAAAAAAAAAAAAAACTTAATCGCGGAAAACTCCCACCTGGCAACTCAAGCTGCCTAAGGTTGTCACGGCTGTTTTGTTGTACCAAATATGGCAGGTTTTGCTCCCGAAGCCTTCATGGCAGCAAATAACTATTCTTTTACATTCAGTTGGACTTTACATATTATCCAAAGATTTTAAATAAACAAGTTTTATCATAAACATACTTCTGCAACATGATACGGCGTAAATAAATGCTTAACGGCACGGGGAAGACGCGGTGAGACTGAACTTTCCTTTGTGTGCGTCCATGACCAAACTTAAGTACATAATTCCTTTTTGTATAGAATTTTTTGGTGTTTAATTTGGAATCGCTGCATTCGCGGCTGTTTGTAACGTTACGCACGTTTGCAGAGCCGCAAAGTTGCAATTTCGAATGGGGTACAAAATCTGGCCCAGTACCTACGTTTAAGTGAGTTTTACGAACAGGTCAGAACCAACCAGATTTGGAATTCAAGATGTAGATGAATCCGACTCAGTTTCAGTGTTTAGGTGGATAAAATAACTGCTGTCTGTGATTCCAATATCGACTAGATTGCAGCAACTTTTGGGAAGAATAAAGAACTACAAACGTTTAAAATAATGCAAAAAACGAACTACAAAAGAACTGCAAAAGTTGTTTTTTCAACCATGAACTTCACAATTGGAGGCATGAGACTCATTTTTGGAGTGTCCCAAACCTCCAAGAAAGTGCATTTATCAAGGTTTCATCGGCCATGACGTGTGTGTCTACGTCCACCGAACAGAATGCTATGATGACGCCAGTGCTCACTGCCGCCGGGAACGCACCCTCCCAAGGAGTCCCAGAAACAACACCTTTCAAACTAAATTTCTCGAGTCACCTGGGTTGTAGAACCAATGCCATGGCAAAGGGCATTAATCGAAAAATAATAAATATATATATTTTTTATAATGAAATAAAAAAATATATATGTATGTGTATCTTTGGCCTTTCGGTTTTTGGTTTTCACCCCAAAATTTTGCTTTCGGTACATCCCCTAAAAAACTGCTTGGACCCATCTCTGCTCATCTTTGAACAGAGATGACATAATGTTGACATAATGTTTGTCAACGTGCCATTGCTTGCTTTGGTGTGAATGTGAATGTTTTTTGTTTACATGCAGTTGATTAGTGACAAGTCCAAGATGCACCTAAAGTAAGAGTGGATATAATTGAAAAAAATAATAATAATAACAATAAAAAAAGCTGTGTTAAACTTCTACCATGTGACCTTGTATGAATATGTGAGTGGTGATGTTAATCTGTGCGTCCAACTTCACCGCAGCTCTTCTTAGGATTTGGCTTTGATTCGGGACTTTTAAATTAATTTAATATATTTACAGCTTTGCTAGCTACGGCTAGCTGCTTAGCAGAAGCTGACACTAATCTGTGCATCCAACAACTCTGCAGCTCTGGTTATATGTAGTTTTTGCATTTGACATAATGGTTCCAGCTAGTCTGATTGATACTGAGGTGAACTCTGGGGGAGATAAAGTGTATTTTGTTTTGTAATTTCGCACGTTAAAGATGGGCAGGTACTCCAAATACCCAACTATGTGGAAACACACAATTACAAATTAAGCCACATTTCAATAGTATGTCCCCAATACAGTTTTTTAGGGCCTTAGTAGCTGCTGCCATTATTACACCAGGTCAACGTTTCCTACCTTTCCAAGAAAGACCCTAATAAAATGGTTATCTCTTGCTTTTTTTATTCTATTAATTAGTTTGAAAGAAATTTAAACATTTGAAACCCCAGGAGAGACTCTTATTGATTGGCCTTGTACTGCCACACAGATCTAAAGAGGGTAAAAGAAAAAAAGAAAGGAAGGATGGGGGCCATTTATCTACAAATGAGAAAACCCGGCGAGAAATCGCATCTTTTCTAAATGGCTGACCTACTTTCTTTCCATGCACGCCAGCCTCTCCTGTGTGTGTCACACTACATCCGCTTGTACTCAGGCATCAGTATTACGGGTTGGGGCCCAAAATGTCTGCCCAGTGTGTTTGCACACTGAGAAGTCGCACTCTGCCAGCTGCGTCAAGTGGACATCTGCCAAGATTTGCGTCTTTAAGGAGGCGCCAAGGGCGAGCTGTCGAGGCGGCCCACTGTCATTTTAACGTGCCATTGACTGGATTAGCAAGATGGCGGAACTCATCTTCTGCTTGTTTTCCCCCCTCCAGAATGACACGTGGGGACAGCAGTACTCCTATGCGCTGTTTAAAGCCATGAGCCACATGCTGTGCATCGGCTACGGCATGTACCCACCGGTGGGCATGACCGACGTATGGCTGACCATCCTCAGTATGATTGTGGGCGCCACGTGCTACGCCATGTTCGTGGGCCACGCCACCGCTCTCATACAGTCATTGGACTCTTCGCGGCGGCAGTACCAGGAGAAGGTGAGTAAATTTGAAACTGTATAACAGTGCACCCCTGTATTTGTGAATCGTGAAGAATTGGTGGTAAGCTGCAATTGAGGGAGAATATTTACAACAAGTGCTGTCAAAATAAAAAATTTTTGCAGGGGACCATATCAAAGTTAGGATAACGGTAGTTCACCTTTAGTGGGGCAAATAAGTATTTAGTCAACCACTAATTTTGCCATTTCTCCCAATTGAAAATAATAGAGAGGCCTGTAATTGTCAACATGGCTATACCTCAACCATGAAAGACAGAATGTGGGAAAAAAAAAAGAAAATCACATTATTTGATTTTTATATAATTTATTTGCAAATCATGGTGGAAAATAAGTATTTGGCCAATACCAAAAGTTCATCTCAATACGTTGTTATGCACCCTTTGTTGGCAATAACGGAGACCAAACGTTTTCTGTAACTCTTCACAAGCTTTTCACACACTGGTGCTGGTATTTTGGCCCATTCCTCCATGCAGATCTCCTCTAGAGCAGTGATGTTTTGGGGCTGTTGTTGGCCAACACGGACATTCAACTCCCTCCACAGATTTTCTATGGGGTTGAGATCTGGAGACTGGCTAGGCCACTCCAGGACCTTGAAATGCTCCTTACGAAGTCACTCCTTTGTTGCCCTGGCTGTGTTTTTGGGATGATTGTCATGCTAAAGACCCAGCCACGTCTCATTTTCAATGCCCTTACTGATGGAAGGAGATTTTCCCTCAAAATCTCTTGATACATGGCCCCATTCATTCTTTCCTTTACACAGATCAGTCGTCCTTGTCCCTTTGCAGAAAAACAGCCCCAAAGCATGATGTTTCCACCCCCATGCTTTACAGTGGGTACGGTGTTCTTCGGATGCAATTAAGTATTCTTTCTCCTCCAAACATGAGAACCTGTGTTTCTACCAAAAAGTTGTATTATGGTTTCATCTGACAATAACGCATTCTCACAGTCCTTTTTTGGATCATCCAAATGCACTCTAGCAAACCGCAGATGGGCCTGGACGTGTACTTTCTTCAGCAGGGGGTATTTTTGTGTAGCGATCGCAAATGCTACTCGTTGAGAGCCAACGAACAATTAATTTTTTCATTAATAACAAATCTTAATTCTATAATTTATTTACACCCCCCTTACTAAAGTTTTTTTTTTTTTTTTTACAACAGAAAAGGTAACAGTGGCAGTCTGATACCATTTTAAATTTCAGGTCATTCATTGTCAGACAAAAGCAGCACGGCACAAAGCCACGCTAAATAATATGTTAAAAATATCAAAATGGCTTACCTCTATGTCATCTGAAGGAGCATGCCAACCTAACAAAATGTTTACTGCATATGAAATTCGAATGGCTTCACCCTAGCTTCACCAAGCTGGTGTTAAACATCCGCGCAAGTTGATTAATTTTTTGCATTTTTTCCTCCGAGTTTTTGGTTTCGGGAAACGTATGAAGAAAGGGTTCATATGTCTTGATGTCTAGATTAGTTTCTACAAGTTCCAAAAAAGCAATGTGTGATCGGCATGTTTGTTTTTGAAAGATTACCAGAGAAAAGTAGCAGAAATAACATTGTTTCTATGCGAGGGCAGGTCTATAACGTCCCACTTCCGCTTTACTTCTGCCTTACGATGCGACGTCACGGTCTAAAAATAGCATTCGTGCGGTACGCTATTTATTGCTATATCAATGGAGTTAGGGGTATTCAACCTTTTGGCCTGTACTGTATGTGTATGCTAAGCCTTTATGAAGCTATTTAACATTTGGTATATTGTTTATTTCTTTATTTTATAACATTAACTGTTTGGTAGCTTATTGTGGCCTACATGACCCAAAATGTGAGTGCCACATATGTGTACGCCAGATCGTTCTTGGGTTGTTTTTAAATGACCCAAAACAGTCACTTACCCTATAAAGGTTTAAAAGGGAAATTGGTAAAAATTTGCTTGCCTATAGCAACATTATTAATTTTGGGTTTGTGAAGTCCATCCGAACCTGGTTGTGATTAAGAGCACAATAAATAAATTGTGACGTGACAACTCTCTGTAATTTTTTTTATGCAAATGATTTGTTTTTGTGGGCGTGTCATGAGACATTTCTGGCCCCCAAGCCATGAGTTTGACACATGTACGATACAAAAAAATAACACCCTTTTTAACAAAAACACATTTATGTCAAGGATTGGGGCACACACGGCTGGACTCAAATGCACAAGACAAGAGATTATCACTGTCCAATAAACATTTAATTCAGGAAAAGGGACGTGATGACAAAATTCAAAGTTCCAACACAAACAGTCAAAGGCAAAAACATAGCAAGGCAAAAAACTTAACTTCAAGGTTGGCTGTGGCGTAGATTCCAAATGATCTCTAAACACTGAAAACGCACTGGCAAATGACAACAGACAAGAAGGGTTTTTAAGGAGTGCATCTAATAGGAACCAGGTGCAGGCACTCAGGTGATTAAGGGAGGATGACAAAGCTGACTGAAGTGAACAGAGAGTACCCTACCAAAATAAAACAGGATATGAAATGACTAAATCAGTACCGCTGACGGCGGCTTGTAACAGTACCCCCCCCTCAAGGTCCGGCTCCCGACGGACCACGCCGAGAAGAGGCAGCACGGTCAAAATCTTCAATGAGGGTCTTGTCGATGATGTTGCTGGCCGGCACCCACGATCTCTCCTCAGGCCCATATCCCTCCCAGTCCACTAAGAACTGGCGACCCCTGCCGCGGTTCCGGGCAGCCAAGAGCTTTCTGACGGTGTAGACCGGACCGCCATCCACCATCCTTGGCGGTGGAGGAAGGGCAACAGGCGGCACCAAGGGGCTCTCAGACACGGGCTTGAGTCGGCTAACGTGGAAGGTCGGGTGAACACGGAGAGACCTGGGCAGGCGGAGGCGGACAGAGACAGGGTTAATGACCTTCGAGATGGGAAAAGGTCCCACAAACCTCGGCGCAAGCTTTTTCGAATCTACTCTCAATGGTAGATCCTTGGTGGAGAGCCATACGCGCTGCCCAGGTTTGTATCCCGGTGCCAGACGCCGCCGGCGATCCGCTGCAGCCTTCATGCGGGTGACCCCCCGCATCAAGATCTTGGACGCAGCTGCCCACACCCGTCGGCATCTCTTAACCATAGCATGTGCCGATGGCACCCGCACCTCCCCCTCGCAGCTGGGGAATGTGGGAGGCTGGAAGCCTAGGGCGCAGTGGAAAGGGGAAAGACCAGTGGCAGCAGTAGGCAGAGAATTGTGGGCGTACTCCACCCACAACAAGTGTTCACTCCAGGTGGTGGGGTTCTGTGACACCAGGCAGCGGAGGCCGGTTTCCAGGTCCTGGTTGATTCGTTCCGTTTGACCGTTCGACTCCGGGTGGTAGCCAGATGTTAGGCTGACCGAGGCCCCCAGGAGGGAACAGAACTCCTTCCAGAACTTTGATGTAAACTGGGGGCCTCTGTCCGATACGATTTCTGTTGGGATTCCATGGAGCCGCACCACTTGACTGAGTATCACCTGAGCAGTCTCTTTGGCCGAAGGCAACTTGGATAAGGGCACAAAATGGACCATTTTTGAAAACCGGTCTACGATAGTCATGATTGCTGTATTCCCCTTAGAGGGTGGCAAACCTGTGACAAAGTCAACGGAAATATGTGACCAAGGCCTGCTAGGCACTGGGAGCGGTTGGAGTAGTCCGTAGGGGCGCTTTGTCGACGTCTTGTTGCAAGCACACACTGTGCAGGCTGCCACATACTCCTTGACATCACGCTGCAGGCCAGGCCACCAAAAACGCTGCTCTAGAACATAAGCAGTTCTTTGGGAACCAGGATGACAAGTAAGCCGCGAGGTGTGAGCCCAATGAATGACCTGCGACCTCATACCATTGGGTACATACAGTCGTCCAGGGGGGCAACCCCTTGGTACCGGGCTCGCACCGAGTTCGCGTTTTACTTGGTCTTCTATAGGCCAAGACACCGCTCCGACCACACGGGAAGGTGGAAGGATGAGTTCGGGGTCTTTGGCCATAGGTGTCGGGTCATGGAGGCGTGAGAGGGCATCCGGCTTCCCATTCTTAGAGCCGGGTCTGTAAGACAGAGCAAAGTTGAAACGACTAAAAAACAATGACCACCTGGCCTGCCTGGGATTGAGTCTTTTGGCTTTACGAATGTACTCCAGGTTCTTGTGGTCAGTCCACACAATGAAGGGAAGAGGAGCCCCCTCCAACCAGTGCCTCCATTCCTCGAGTGCCACTTTGACCGCAAGCAACTCCTTGTCACCGACATTGTAGTTTTGCTCAGCTGGTGTCATTTTCCGAGATAGGAAGGCACACGGGCGGAGGCGGTTGTCCTTCCCAGACCGCTGCGAGAGGATCGCACCAAGACCCACGTTTGAGGCATCAACCTCCACCACGAATTGTCGCTGCGGTTCTGGTATGGTGAGCACTGGCGCCGAGACGAATGCCTCTTTCAGACGGCGGAAGGCTTCGGCGGCCGGGGGCGTCCATCTGAATGGCGTAGTTAGCGACGTGAGAGCATGCAGTGGGGCTGCTACAGTGCTGAAATTACGGATAAACTTTCTATAAAAATTAGCAAAACCCAAGAATTGCTGCAGCTTCCTCCTATTGGTGGGCACGGGCCAATCCCGAACTGCGCTCACTTTAGAGGGGTCCATTTCCATTTTGCCAGGTGAAATTATGTGACCAAGAAAGCTGACAGTGTGCACATGGAACTCGCTCTTTTCAGCCTTTACATACAGCTTGTTTTCTAACAGGGTTTGGAGAACTTGCGTGACATGGTGAATGTGTTCGTCGAGAGACTGAGAATATATCAAGATGTCATCCAAATATACAAAAACAAAACGGTTGAGGTAATCTCGTAATACAGTGTTTATCATGTTCTGAAAAACCGCTGGAGCATTAGCAAGCCCGAATGGCATTACAAGGTATTCGAAATGACCTGATGGTGTGTTGAACCCCGTCTTCCACTCGTCACCCTCTCGGATTCTGACCAGATGGTATGCGTTTCGCAGGTCGAGCTTTGTGAAAATTCGCGCCCCCTGGAGGTGTTCAAACGCAGTTGACATTAAAGGGAGAGGGTAGCGGTTCTTAATTGTTATAGCATTCAGTGGACTGTAGTCGATACATGGACGCAAAGAACCATCTTTCTTGTCAACAAAGAAAAACCCCGCGCCTGCTGGCGAAGATGACGGCCTAATTATCCCGGATTTTAATGAGTCTTTAATGTAAGTGTCCATGTCTGTTGTTTCTTTGTGGGAAAGTGAATACATACGCCCCCTTGGTATGGGTGACCCAGGAACAAGGTCAATAGGGCAGTCGAATTCACGGTGAGGTGGCAGCGACATAGCTTTGGTCTTACTAAACACTTCACGCAGGTGATGATAGCACGAAGGCACATTGGGCAGGGTCTCACTCACACCTGGCCCGTCCAGTGCCCCGGAACTGGATTCAAGACCAACCGCATCTACCAGGCACCCCTTATCACACTCTTTCCCCCATGCAGTAATCACCCCTGTGGACCAGTTCACAGTTGGGCTGTGTTTCCTTAGCCATGGGAAACCGAGAACTAATGGGTGCATTGGTGAACTAATTATATGAAACGCCAGTCTCTCTACATGGTTGCCTATGATCATGGTCATGGTCTCTGTTCTATGGGTGATTCGTACCAGGTCCCTCCCTGTCAAGGCGCGCGTCATGACAGGGGTGGCAAGTGGAACAGTAGTCAGGTGTAAGGTTTTGACAAGTGAACGGTCTATCAAGTTCTCATCTGCTCCCGAATCTATGAGTGCATTGAATTTGTGTTGGTGCGCTCGCAACTTTAACATGATTACTGTGGGTGTTCGCAGCGGATAGTTAGTTGTGTTGTGGGTTAGGACTTTGATAGGAGGAGACCTAGTCAAACGTGACATTATTACCGGGCATGACGCACGCTGATGTCCCTCCTTTCCGCAATAGAAGCAAAGCCTCGCTCGCAGACGCCGCTGTCTTTCCTCCTGGGTGAGTCGGGCGCGGCCAATCTGCATGGGCTCCTCAGCTGCAGTGGAAGGTGGATTTGCCTCGAGCGGTTGGGGGCGAGGGTCCTGGCGTGTCAGGGTGGTGTGGCGCCTCTCCTTCTCTCGCTCCCGAAGACGAAAGTCGATTCTTGACGCCAAATCCACCAATGAATCTAGGTCTGCTGGGTTCTCATACGGTGCCAGATGGTCCTTAATAGTATCAGAAAGGCCTCGACGGAATGAGTCACGCAGCGCTGCGTCGTTCCAGTCACTTCCTGCTGCAGCAGCCCGAAACTTGATCGCGTAGTCTGCCACGCTGAGCCGATTCTGCCGCAGGTTCTCCAGAGCCCACACTGCCTCCCTTGTTGGGGCTGCCCGATCAAACACTCTTCGGAGGGCCAAGGTGAAATCCTCTGTCGAGCGGCATGCTGGGGAATGTCTGTCCCACTCAGTGGTCGCCCATTCGGCTGCTTGGCCCGAGAGATGAGAGACCATAAATGCCAACTTGGCAGCATCAGTTTCATAAACCTGAGGCATGAGCTTGAAGTGGAGGTCGCACTGAAAAAGGAAAGTACGACAGTCACCCGTTTCCCCCGAAAATTTGTCAGGAGGCGCTAGGTGGGGGAGCGAAGCCCGCCCGTTCCCAGTAGTCAGCGAAGGAGGGGCTGACGCTGAAGCAGCGGCAGGTGCGGTGGTGACTGGTGGTGATTCCAGCCGACTCAATGTCAGCTGCAGGGTTTGAGCCAGCTGCTGGATCTGAAGAGCCACACCCTCTTGCCCTCCGCGCTGTTCTTTTGAAAGCTGCTCCACTGCCTGACTGAGTGCATGGAGGTGTTCTTCCTGCTTCTTCAATCTGGCTCCTTGGGCACCCAGAGCGGCCCTTAGTCTTTCTGTCTCGGCTGAGTCCATGTTGGCCAGTGCGTTCTGTCAAGGATTGGGGCACACACGGCTGGACTCAAATGCACAAGACAAGAGATTATCACTGTCCAATAAACATTTAATTCAGGAAAAGGGACGTGATGACAAAATTCAAAGTTCCAACACAAACAGTCAAAGGCAAAAACATAGCAAGGCAAAAAACTTAACTTCAAGGTTGGCTGTGGCGTAGATTCCAAATGATCTCTAAACACTGAAAACGCACTGGCAAATGACAACAGACAAGAAGGGTTTTTAAGGAGTGCATCTAATAGGAACCAGGTGCAGGCACTCAGGTGATTAAGGGAGGATGACAAAGCTGACTGAAGTGAACAGAGAGTACCCTACCAAAATAAAACAGGATATGAAATGACTAAATCAGTACCGCTGACGGCGGCTTGTAACAATTTATTAAAAAGACACTTGAAATGAATTACATTTTAAGCATTTGAACGCAGTGTTGTTAATAACGACGTTAGAATATAACAGCGTTATTAATGGCGTTATTTATTTCAGTAGTGAGTAATCTAATTAATTAACTGTTCTCATCTTGGCAACGCCGTTACCGTTAATGAGGCCGGAAAGGCGCGCGTTACTATGTGTTACTATGTTTGTTGAATGACGCGAGAAAAGTGAGAGATGGACTCACAGAGACGAGCGAGCAGAGCAGGAATTGGGAGGCCGTTGCAAACGTGATGCTAGGTGGCTCCAATAATACCTGACTGTAGCCGATAGCCTACAAACTACGCCCACATGATGCTACTGTAGATATCTCATATATATAGAACTAGATGTAAATGTCACACACGGCGGCATTAGCAACAGCTAAAAAGAACTAGATGCGTTAGTAAACAGCTGCCATCTTAAAGCAGTAGACTTCTCAGGAAGGCTCTGTTGTAGGGAACCTTCCTAGCGAACCTAAATAACTTTTTATCTGAAATGCTCCTAAATTGGCAAAATCTTGACTTTAATCTATCTTTAAATGATAAAACTGTTTTAAAACTTACACATATCGAAAGTAGACAAAAGGGAACTAATGCAATAACCAGAGCAATTTTAACAACGTTAACGGTTGATTCACAACATTAAATGAGTTCTACACATAGCAAAGTTTACTATCTAGTTATCCCAATAGCCGCAATACCCCTGTGTCTAGTTAAGTTTAGGGTAAAGAATTGGGCTAGGGCTAATTGTCCCAAAACCCTGCTAAACTTCACGTTGTGTGACCTGTTTTTTTGTTGGTTTTTTTTTTGATTGAGAGAAAAAAAAAACATGAAAATCATCACCAGTTACTAATTACTCTTACATTCAGGTAACTGAGTTACTAACGCAATTACTTTTTGGGAGAAGTAATTTGTAACTGTAATTAATTACTTTTTTAAAGTAAGATTAACAACACTGTTTGAACGTCTAAAACCAGTTTTGTTTAATGTCACTAGAAAGATGCTCTGCTAAGCAGCCATGATCTTCCCTGTTAGCAAGCTCATGCGGCGAGGAACTCCAGCATTCCCACTTCAAGGGGGCAGGGTGGGAGGAAAGCCCCGACAGCTGGCTTATTAAGGGCCGCCTTCCACAGGCGCCCGGCGTGGGCGATAATGAGCTGAGCTGCTGGCCTGCCACATTTCTCACCGTCTGTGGCGCGCGGGGACAAGAGAGGGGAGGGTGACCTCGGTCGGATGTTGCGCTCGAGAAACAGGGCTTATATTCAAAGTGGCTAGATGAGAGGGAGTGAAAGATCTTAGGTGATGTAATAGGACGTTCAGGTAGCTTAGAGTGGATGTGTTAAATGCTTCACCTCTACACCCAGGCTGAGTTACAACACTTAAGCAACAAAACTGAGAGACAACATGAAGGTAACCATTGTAATTTTATTACGTTAAAATGACATATTGTGGAATTGTTTTCAGGATTTCTACACTATTAATTCTGATTCCAAAACACGTAAACTTTTTCAGTGCCATTGACGATGATATGCATGAATGCTTCGGCTCCACAGCCGTATGTGGCTCTTTTCATCATATGTTTTTTATTTTTAGAATATTTATTTTGAATTAATTTGTTTTCCACAATGGCAGCTAATGATTTAATATCTTTTCAAATTTCAGAGTTACAGTGACCAGTGTTGTCAGTAATGTGTTAGTTAGTAACGCGTTACTGTAATCTGATTACTTTTTTCAGTAACGAGTAATCTAACGCGTTCATTTTTCTACACCAGTAATCTGATTAAAGTTAGTTTCCCTTGTGTCTCTGCGTTACTATTATTTCATTGCCTCATAACGTATGTAGAATGAAGAATATTGTAGTCATGTACGAAGAGCATTTTGAATAGAAAATGCTAAAATAAAAGGTTCCCGGTACGTGTTTCCATGACAACCTCTTAGCTATTTCCTGTTTTGGTCTTGCATCACATGTTGTGGGACTGAGGCGGGTGGACATTCGCGCTGAGTGTTGAGACATTGTGAGGGAATGTTGATCTGTGGATATCCATGAATTAAGGTGAGTATTTTTCCTTCATTCTGGAGGGTATCAGAAAAAGGTTGGACCCCCTACATGCGCGGCCGTTTCGTAGCTTTGCCGTAGCAACGACGGGCCGTCATCGCTCCAAGTTGGCAAGCTTTGTTTACATGATATGCGTGTTGCATATTTATGCCGTGAGGTGATGTGTTCGTTTAGCATCTGTGGGATGTGTTGTACTGTAAGTCAGATTGAGTGTAAAGTGCTTAGTTGCCGCCACGTTTTGTGGCCAAATTGACCGCGTGTGTGTTGAGAGGAGTACTTCCGGGTTGTTAATGTGCACGGCTGCACGCGCATCCGTGCCCGCCACCACCTTTGTGTTTATTGCACTGTACAATCTACTTGTGTGTTGTTGATTATTGTGCAGTCAGGTTGCATTGTTTTACACTGGCACTGATATGCTGTTAACCATAACCCGAAATTCAGAAGTTTTTACATTAGGCTTAATCTTAGAGTTAGCGGGGTTTAATTGGTCAGTGGAGTTGATTTCAACAAACTCCAAGCAGTTTGCCAGATATTTGTTAGTTTCAGGGCTCCGGAGTGGCTAAGCTAGCGCCAAATTCTGATATTCCCCTTTAAATTCAATAATCGGAAAGTCAATTACATGTGATGACATTTTTCTTTTGTCATTCTTATGTTGAGGCTGCAAAGGGAGAAAAATGAGTAAAAAGTAACTGATAGATTACTTTTAAAGTAATTTAGTTACTTTGATAATGAAGTAATCAGTAAAGTAACTAGATTACTTTTTGAGGCGTAATCAGTAATTAAATTACTTTTTCAAGTAATCAGTGACAACACTGACAGCGACTTACTGGATTTTTAAGGAAAAAAAGAATGCATCAAAGGATACCCATTTGAATGGCACCTTTGCAACTCAAAGAAATACAAATGACTGCTTTCCTTTTCGTAATTTGGTGGCATTTTGTGGCCGTTGCGGAAAAGCAGGAAAATCTCGATGGCCATCGGGGAGTTTTTCAGTGAATAGCAGAAGTTAGGCTCCACAGAAGAAAGTAACTTTCTACTAAGGGTAATTCCAGCTGGCATCAAGCTCTTGAGGCCATATTTTTCATTTTCTGGGTTCACCTTTTACCTAAAAATCTTCCGGAATCCCCCTCACTCCTCACTTGAAAACACCCCTGCACTCCTCCTTCCTGCAGACAGGTTATTTCTTGCAGCAAGCAATTAAATTTTAAGATTGCGGGTTCTCCCGTTTATCTTTTTCGCACACCTCAGTGATAAGTCTCTCACTGCTGTGCACTGCAAGTGAATCTTTGCTCCTGCCGTGCTACAGAACTGAGTGATATTGAATATAATATTTAGAATAGAATATTTAAAATCACAATAATATGTTGACTAATGATTAGCATTATATATACACAGTAGTATTATGGATTTCGATTTATGGGAAAATTGTTGTATGAATTTATATTTCCTCAGGATGGAAAAACAAATCTATCTATAAATATACAGTGATCCCTTGCTACTTCGCGCCCTCAGTCCATCGCGGATTATTGTTTTCAATTAAAATAAATAAATAAACAAATGAATACAGATAAGCTCTCCCAATCCAATTACGTAGTCTCCCTCTCCCTCCTGCTGCTTTTCTTGGTCTGGCAGTGCACTGGAGTTGCTTATTAAATTTAATGATGACTGACAGACGTTATGGTTTGATCTTGCCAGAGATTCTTGGAAGTAAAAAACCTCAAAGGAATGCATGCGTCAATCATCGTTTAGCTTGTTAAACAGTTGCGAGGCAACTCATTGTGTGTAATTGAGCCACTTGAATGGACTTACTCAATGACAAGCATTTTTCTGCTTTGTTCTTGTTTAAAAATAATTCGGTGGTAAAGTAACATGTTTAAAAAATTATTACAAATTATAATAAAATAAAATAATTATCAAATTATTACATTCGAAATGCTGAAGAACACTTTTTAAAATATATATGGATATACACAGACAAGACTGAAAAAGCAGTTTCTGCTCTTGCACTCCTCTTGAAAAGAAACTGCTGTATTTTAAGCCAAAAGAACTGTTGTGTTTGATAGAACAATATGTCTATATGCTGCCAAAGCAGATTCACGGCGCATTAAGTCCCCGAACTATTTTTAATTTGTTTTACCCTAGAAACCCCCGTTTACAGACGTCGCGCAACCGCTTTTGTTTCAACCCAGCCATAAAAAGAAGGTAATTAGTAATATTTATTATTCAAAATGTGTCATTTTTAGCTTAGAATCATTAATTGGTGTCTAATATTTCATTAAAAAAAAAAAAAAAAAAAAAAAAAAAAAAAACGACAAAAAACATTCACTCGCATATTTTAAACTTTTAAACAAATTACATCACAAGGAAAAAAATGGTGTCTGTAAAAAAGTCACGGATATCTACCTCATAACTATCGCTTAATTATATTTGTTTTTTGTTACTCATGCATTTTCCCTGATATTTTAGATGATAAATAATAGACCCAAACAAAGAAAAATTGGAAGAAAAAAAAAAACATTTAAAAGGGTAAATATTTGAAAAAGAAAATCTCGACCATTCCTTGATGTCTGCGATTTCTGCATTGCGACCCTTGTTATATTACCGTGTTTCACCAATAAAATCCCTAAAAAGTCCGGCTGCGGCCATTCACAGCTGTGTCTTGACACTCGCTGAGACATGCTACATGGAGTTTTCGATCAAAATAAGGTAAGTACACAATAATATCTCGTTAAAACCATGGTGTCTTTAATTGTGTTCTTTCGTGCTCTTACCTCGAGTTAGGGTTTAGAATTTTTTTTAAATGCCCTCCTGTTCAAAAATTTTCTTCCCCCAGATAATTGAGATTTTAAGCTTTCCAATGATGTATCACACATACATATAGGACAGTTTTGACATTTGGCCAAATTGGGGGTCTCAGAGCGAACTTCAGGTCACCTGAGTGTTTTCCACCTTATATTATTCACTTGCAGCGTCTACAAGGACAGCCAAATACAGATATACAGTGATCACTCGTTTTTTAGGGTTAATGTGGAGCAAAGCCCACGCAATTAGTGAAAAACTGCAAAGTAGCCCCCCCCCCTTTTTTTTTGTGTGTGTGTGTGTTCAACAATGCATTTATCCAGATTTAGCAGTGGAAAGAGATACATATAAGACATGGTTTTTTTTTCACTTTTTCCCCAAAGTATAACAAAAAAAACAACCATGTATATGGAGGAAAACACTCAGGTGACTTGAAGTTCCGCTCTGAGACCCCCAATTTGGCCAGATTTCAAAATTGTCCGATATGCACGTGTGATACATCATTGGAATGCTTAAAATCTCAATTTTCTGGAAGAAAGTTTTTGAACAGGAGGGCATTAAAATAAAAAAAAAATAAACAGCGTAACCCTATCTGGAGGTCAGAGCATGCGAGAGCAGAATTAAAGACGCCATGACTTTAACAAGATATTATCGCATACTTACCTTGTTTCGATCCAAAAACTCCGTGTAGCATGTATCACTGAGTGTCAAGACACAGCTGTGAATGGCCACAGCTGGATTTTTTGGGGATTTTGTGTGTAAAACATGGTAATACAACAAGGGTCACGATGCAGAAATCGCAGACCTCAAGGAGCGGTCGAGATGATCTTTTTCATATATTTACCCTTTTAAACGTTGTTTTTCAATTTTTCTTTGTTTGGATCGATTATTTATCATCTAACATATCGAACAAAATGCGACAGTAACAAAAAAAAAAAAAAAAAAAGGGATCGTTATAAGGTATATATCCGTGACCTATTTGCAGACACTATTTTTTTCAATGTTACGTAATTTACTTTAAAGTTTAAAATATGCGAGTGAATAATTTTATAAAGTCATTTTTTTAAATCTAAATATTAGACATCAATTAATGATTCTAAGCTAAAAATGATAGACATTTAGAATTATACTGTAAATATAATTCTTTTTATAGCTGGGTTGAAACTAAAGCTAAAACGGTGTCTGTAAACGGTGGTCTCCAGGGTAAAACGGACAAATGGTTTGGCGGCTTAATGCGCCATGAAACTGCTTTGGCAGCATATTCTGTCAAACACAACAGTTCTTTTGGCTTAAAATACAGTATTTTAAAGGGGGTTGCAAGAGCAGAAACTGCTTTTTCAGCCTTATCTGTGTTTTCCACCATATATGTATAGTACTTCACATGAAATGCAATAAAATACATGAAATAGACTAAAAAATGAAAAGCTTGTCTTACAGAAATGCTTTCAAACAATGTCTACAGAACAACACAGCTAAAAAAAAAAATAGTACTGTCGTCCCATGAAGTGCACATTTCCCTCCATTCCATGAAGACAGGATTCTGTTTCGAAAGAACTGCAGAAAGAGGTCACATGATGTATTTGCTGTCAGATGGCACAAACAACGCATAATCATCCACCATGGATAAGAACCACTCTGACTCTTCATTTCATCAGATGTGCTGTGGGAAATCATCTAACTGATAGCTACAAGCATTTATACAAATTGGGTGTTGAATGACTGAAGATTTTCTTAGTTAGTATAATGTTCTGAAAACTGAGTTGAAGTCAATTCGTTGACATTTTTTTGTTGCTGAACAGTGGTGTATAAGCATTTTAGCACCATGGGCCGGTCTCACATACAAGAAATATCCCGAAAGACCAGCATAGAGACAAACAGAAACATATATTCACTTCAACTAATAAAAACAGACTCTTTGTGTTGTTAATCCATGCATGGGTAATGATGTCTGAATAATGAAATAACCAGCGTTTAGGTACCTGCTGAATATTTGCATTGAATGAAAACAGCATTGAATCGAAACACTGAAATAATCACAGATGTGTTCACTCAGGAATTTGCATATTATATACTGGATCATCCTTGTAATAGGCCATGAATCCATAAAATGGAGTCCTGTCAAAGGACTTTAATTCATGTTAATGAAATTGCAAAGTCAAATTCAAAGGTATGCATTCATTCCAACACAAATACGGCAAGAGGCAAGTGTGTTAAGGCTGGATTATGTGAGGTTTTCATTGCTGCCATCATACCAAACACATGTTCAAACTGCACAAATGTGAGACCATTCATAAATTTATGATGGTAATATTTGTATGCTTTTTTTCTCATTGCATTTTATCAGACTGTGATGAAATTTTGGACTGGGCAATGTTAGAGCTGTGAAGCTGCTTCAATATTGATATCAATTGTTCACTAATTGCCTGCTATTGACAGCGATATATGTACAATGCATTCTCTGTTCAAATGGGTTGAACAACTACTCGTAAAAAATTAGTTTTGATTCACAACAGAAGGAGAAAAAGGGCCACATGATAGAACGTCTATCATCGTCAATGTTGCCCAAGGAATTAAGTGAAAGGCATTCTGTGTGTGTTGTGTGGCACAGTGGTTGTAAGGTCCCAGCGGCTGGTAATTGGAAGATTGCAGGGTCGATACCGAAGCCCCCAGTCAGTCCCAATGCTGCGTCATCAGTGCGCATTTCCCTACAGTGGAAATGGGGAGGGATTATCTTTTTGTTTGGATTGCTTGCTGACTCAAAGCATTCTTACTTCAGACGATCAAGTTCATATATTTATTTTTGCTGAACTCTTGTTTACCCTCATGTGTTGCAGTATAAGATTTTAAAATGTTAAATTAACAGATGCCTATTTGCTCTGTGGTTCCCAATTTTATTTTTATTACAATAATATGTAACATTTGTTTTTGGTCTCTAATAAAATACAAAATCCCCCTTAAAATTTGAATTTTACTCCAGTGTGACTTGTTTTTTCCCCTCTTATTGTGCCCTTTTTGGTTCGTGCAATTTATACTCAGGTGCAATTTATAATCTGAAAAATATAGTAATAATTTAGAATGTTATCAGATGGTGTGACCAATCATTCACCATGTGTGTGAGAAAATTGAAAAATACAGTTTATATTCATACATACTAGGGCTGTCAAACGATTAAAATTTTAGTTAGTTAATTACAGCTTAGAAATTAATTATTGGTAATTAATCGCAATTCAAACCATCTATAAAATATGCCATATTTTTCTGTAAATTATCGATGGAATGGAAAGATAAGACACAAGACGGATATATACATTCAACATACCGTACCGAAGTACATAATTTATATATATTCACAGACACTCGAAGGTGAAGGACGCATTTATTGGGAAAATGAACAATCAGAGGGGATGGAAAAAAATAAAATAAAAAACTTGTGATTACTACGAAATCTGAGTGTCAAAAATTGTTATTCGATATTTTCTTTCTATATGGTATACTGGGGGCGGGTTTCAATAAGCTTTGGCTTCTCTTGTCTGCCCTTTTCGGGTTGAATAAATTGTAAACACATATAAATGCTGTATGTTTGTTCGGATTTGTCACGCCTGAAGGGAAAATAAATAAATAATAATAATAATAATAATAAATAAATAATAAATAATAAGTACTGTATTAGTTTATTATAACAATAAATCAACAAGATGGCATTAATATTATTAACATTCTCTTAAAGCGATCCATGGATAGAAAGACTTGTAGTTCTTAAAAGATAAATGTTAGTACAAGTTATAGAAATTTTATATTTAAACCCCTCTTAATGTTTTCGTTTTATTAAAATTTGTAAAATTTACAATCAAAAAATAAACTAATAGCTCGCCATTGTTGATGTCAGTAATTGCACCATGCTCACTCATGGTGCTGAAAGCCATAAAATCAGTTGGACCCAAGCGCCAGCAGAGGGCGCCAAACACCAAAAAACAAGTAACAAGCGGACATTACACTCTGCTGTCATTTTAATCTGTTTGAGCAGGGCATGTGCGTTAATTGCGTAAATATTTTAAAGTGATTAATTAAAAAAATTAATTACCGCCCATTAACGTGATAATTTTTGACAGCCCTAATATATACGTAATACAGTATTTAACCATCCAACAATAATGCAAAAATGCCCAAAAAATATTGTTCTCTGCTCCGACAAAAGTGTATGCAACACCATATTTTGCAATTTATTAAAAGTTATAATGTAATCGTGTTTATTTATATTATTAGATTTTAATAATTTTCTATATTTTTCACATAATAGCACTCAGTATGTCAATCTCATTGTTGGTCCTCCATCCTACTTAGGCCTACATGGCTACTTTTTGACCATCAACTCAAGCAAATATACAAAAAAATCTATTTTCAACCAAACTTGTATTGCTGCTAAACAAAATAAAACTTTTGCATTGTAGTGTCTGGGACATGTGACCATATAAAAAGTCATTTATGATGGAATGTCATCGCTTTTCACATGAGAAAGAGCAGGAGATGGGGGGTAGATGCTTTGCTCTCAAAGATGGTGAAAATTATCATCAGAAAGCGACGGTATAATCTTTCCTGAATAGAATTTTATTACAATATGGCACTGGGAGATAAATGCCCGCGCTGTCAGAAGCGAGCAAGCCGGCTTAAATGGGTTCTTAAATAGGAATCAGGCAGCCTGTTAACTGTTATACAAAGTAAGAGAGCCCGGCAATCACACAAAATACTGAAAGGAGGACTGGAGGGGGGTTGAAGTGTGGCCCCCGCGGAGATGAAAAATAGCTTTATTAGGTTCATTTTCACTCAGCTAAAAATACATCTTTCGCCGTGTGTAAATAGACTGTGGAAGATAGCGAAATACACAAACCAGGCTGTAAAACGAAGTAAAACTATTCATACTTCGACAAAGAAATATAATGAAAAGACCAAGAAGGTGTTTCAGGAGTGATCCTGGCCTCTAGTGGCATATTATAGGTACTGCTATACAGTGTTGTCACAGATTACTTGAAAAGTAATATATTACTTATTACGCCTAAAAAAAGTAATCAAGTTACTTTGCTGATTATTATCAAAGTAACTAAGTTATTTTAAAAGTATTTTATCGGTTACTTTTTACAAATTTTTCTCGCTTTGCTGCCTCAGCATAAGAATGGCAACAGAAAATTGTCATCGCAATTGACTTTTTGATTATTAATGTTAAAGGGGAAGATCAGAATTTTAACAGAAGGCTTAATCTTAGCGGGGGTTTAATTTGTCAATGGAGTTGATTTCAACCACCATTGACTCACGCTAGCTTAGCCACTCCGGAACCCTAAAACTAACAAATAACTGACAAACTGCCGGGAATTTGTTGAAATAAACTCCACCGACTAATTAAACTCTCACCACCTCGAAGATTAAGCCTGATATGAAAAATTCTGAATTTCGGATTAGGGTTTAGGGGTTCACAGCATATCAGTGCCAATGCAAAACAATGCAAATTGACTGCTTCATAATCAACAACACACAAATGAATTGGACAGTTCAATAAACACAAAGGTGGGGGCGGGCGCGAATGCCCACGGACAACCCAGAAGTACGCTGCACACACACACGGTCAATTTGACCACAAAACGTGGCGGCAACTAAGGACTTCACACTCTATCAGATTTACAACACGTCCCAAAGATGCTAAACGAACACGTCACTTCACGGCAGGAATGTGCAACACGAATATGATGCAGCGCTTAATTTGTAAATCATCAGGTGCCGGAACGGAAAGTACATATGACAGCGCAGGGATGACGAGACAGGCGCAGGTCCCGGAACATACGCAGAAAATGGTGCTGAAAACAACACGCAAATGCCCACTTGCCATGCTGTGGGACTTACAAGCCTCAATTTCAAATAATATCCATGTTATAAATGTTATGACAACAATTTACAACTTTTTAAGCTATACTCTGCACAGCACGGGTAACCACAGGTGGGACTTACAGTAACGTACAGTCTAACTTGTAAAACGTACAGTCTAACTTGTAAAACATAAAGAAAAATCTGACATTACAATATATAACACAAATCCATTGTTTTGCAAGTTCCACCCCCCCCCCCCCCAAAAAAAAAAATCTCTGCCTCACAAATTATGCAGCCAAATTTTCAAAGTCCATTTTATTTTTTTAATTTTTTTTTTTTTATGTCAAGGGTGTGATTTGTTGGTCCAGCTTTTCAGTGCATCAACAAATCTCCAACTCTTTCAAATGACATTACATTTTTATAAACAACATGCATGTTCGGCCTTTCGTATGTTAGATTGTATTATTGATTCTTATATAGAAATGCATGCCTTTTAGTTTGTGGCGCTTTCACGCTCAAGTGGGGGCGCACTTGCTCACGCGAAGAAGAACGCACTTACATGCGAAGAAGAGCGCACTCACAGCCCAGAAGAAGACATACAGATACGAAGCGTCCGAGGGAGTGAGCGAGCTAGTGAGAGAGGGCCTACTAGGCTGCGAGCCTACGTGCAATTTTGATGCTTGTAAAATATCTACAGAGGCAACGACTGTATGTATCATCCTTTGTATTGTTGTTGTGTGTTTCCACTCGCGATCGAACACTTAAAGCCAGTATTGTAGTTGTTTGAATGATGTTCAGATGCTAGCGAACGCATGCTAACAGTTTGTGTCATTGCTGTATTAGCAGCTAATTATCATTTTTTTACGTTGACGTGAACATGTTTGTTATTCAAGTTCATTTGTTTCATTTCTATTTTTAGTTTCACTCATCAAGTGATGACGTTCAGATCAACGGCAAAATAAAGTCAAGAAATCATATGTCCTGCATTGTCATTTGAGAGTTTAGCTCACTGTATAGCCAGGACTGAGCCATAGCATCTTGGTGATGACAGTGCACTGCAATTCTTGGGATTTGTTCTGTAAATGAATTTATGCATATTATTATTATTAAGAGACACTGGGACTGGAGAGCTGTAAAGTAGTAGGAAGAGATGGGGGAGACATCTCAACAGGTGGCTGCACTCGGCTTGAATGTGCACCAGGCGATCCTCACGCATCCCAAAACACTTAGCACGTGTGACTCAAGACCAAAACAGGAAGTAACTGTGAGCGGTTACCATGGAAACTAACGCGTAGTGGGAACCTTTCTAACATTTTCCTATTCAATATGCTCTTCGTATATGACTAAAATATTCTTCATTCTACATACTGTACATTATGAGGCAATTACAAAATAGTAACACACAAACACGAAAGGAAACTAATCAGACTACTGGTTTGGAAAGATGAACGCGTTAGATTGCTCGTTTCTGAAAGAAAGTAATCAGGTTTCAATAATGCGTTACGTTAGTGGCAACACTGCTGTCTGCTGCTATATTAGGAAAACTGTATTGTACACTTCATAAAAAAGTTGGTTGAACTCGAAATGTCACGTCAACCAATTTAACTGGCTTTTTCAAGTTCTGATAGAAAACTCCATAAAACAGTTCACGCATTGAACATTCTAATTAAACTGGAGTATTTACTACCGCTAACTATGAAAATAAAAATCCGTATAGCCGCAGAATTATATCTCAGGTTAATAATAATTAAATAAGAAAAAAAAATCATAAAATGTGTCAGACCAATGTTCTCTTTTATAAAATGGCCAGTCTACCATTTGGATTATTTTCTTAGCTGAAATTCCCCCAAAATGAGGGCTTCTTCCTGCATCAGCCATGCAGATAAGCACTATCCTGTGAAAATAATTTCATCCGAGCAGATTGGCTCCACAAAATGGCTGCACATACATCTATGTACATATGACAGCACATACAGAGTGCGCCTGCCATTCCAGCTAACCTTTAAGCAGCCGCTTATCTTCATCTATGAAAATGGAAATAATGATGCGAAAGGGTGAGGGGGGGCTGCTGTTGGGCGACTGCAGAGAGAGGAGATAATCTCCCTCAGTTGTGTCTTTATGCTCATGGAAGATCTGTCTTACTTGAACTTTTAGCATCGGGGCTTTCATGCTTGATATTGTGAACTGGTGTTGAATGGCTTTGTGGTTAACTTGTTGTCCAAGTGGGACTCCATCCATTGAGTGGCTTGTTGAGGCACATCGGTCCCAAGCCACTTCGCCAGAAATTGGACATGCTTCTACTTCGTCATATCTCTAATTAACACTTGGCAATTTAAACATGCTTCCTTGGGGAATGTTAATAAGAAACCTCAAGCTGAGCATTTGTTGCTCAACATGCTCAGCCTCCGACATGTTTTTTGTTTTTGTTTTTTTGTGTGTGTGTGTGTGTGTGGGGGGGGGGGGGGCTGCTAAGTAACTCTAATTTAGAAAAAATCCTCTCTCATCTTTTAAAATAAAAAAAGCATGGTGTAAAACATATATCTGCATATACAGTATATATGTATATATATATGTACAGTTAAGAAAATAAGTATTTGAACACCCTGTTATTTTGCAAGTTCTCCCACTTAGAAATCATGGAGGAGAAATTTTCATCGTAGGTGCATGTCCACTGTGAGAGAGATAATTTAAATATAAAAATCCAGAAATCACAATGCGTGACTTTTTTCAACATTTTATTTTTGTGATACAGCTGCAAATAAGTATTTGTACACCTGTCTATCAGCTAGAATTCTGAACCTGAAAGACCTGTTAGTCCGCCTATTAAAATTTCAACTCCATGTATTATCCTGAATCAGATGCACTTGTTTGAGGTCGATGGCAGCATAAATATACCTGTCCACCCCATACAATGAGTAAGACTCAAACGTTTAACATGGTCAAGACCAAAGAGCTGTCCAAAGACGCCAAAGACAAAATTGTTCACCTCAACAAGGCTACAGAGCAATTGCCAAGCAGCTTGGTGAGTAAAGTTCCACTTTTGGCGCAATCAATAGAAAATGGAAATAGCTAAACATGACGGTCAATCTCAGTCAGAGTGGAGCCCCATGTAAGACATCATCACCTTGTGGTGTCTCGATGATCCTAAGAAAGGTGAGGAATCAGCCCAGAATTTCAGTTGGTCCATGAGCTGAAATAGCTGGAACCACCGTTTCCAAGGTTACTGTTGGTAATGAACTAGACGTCATGGTTTGAAATCATGCATGGCACGGAAAGTTCCCCTGCATAAACCAGCACATGTCAAGGCCCGTCGTAAGATTGCTTATGACCATTTGGATGATGCAGAGGAGTCATGGGAGCAAGTTTTGTGGTGAGATGGTCATAATTCCACTAACCGTGTTTGGATGACGAAGAATGATGAGTACTATCTCAAGTACACCATCCCTACTGTGAAGCATGGGGGTGGTAGCATCATGCTTTGGGGTATTTTTCTGCACATCGGGCAGGATGAGTGCACTGTATTAAAGAGAGAATGACTGGGGCCCTGTATTGTGAGATTTTGCGGAAGAATCTCCTTCCATCGGTCAGAGCAATGAAGATGGGTCGTGCCTGGGTCTTCCAACATGACAATGACCAGAAGCACATAGCCAGGGAAGCCTAGAAGTGGCTCCATAAGAAGCATAACAAGGTTCTAGCATAGCCTAGCTGGTCTCCAGACCTAAACCCAATAGACTACCTTTCGAGGGAGCTCAAACTCTGTTTCTCATCGACAGCTCAGAAACCTGACTGATGGGTGGGCCAAGATCCCTTCTGCAGTGTGTGCAAACCTGGTGAAAAACTACAGGATACGTTGACCTCTGTAATTGCAAACAAAAGCTCCTTCACAAAATATTAACATTCGTTTTCTCAGGTGTTCAAATACTTATTTGCAGCTGTATCACACAAATAAATCGTTAAACAACATCATACATTGTGATTTCTGGATTTTTCTTTTTAGATTCACTCTCACAGTGGACATGCACCTACGATGAAAATTTCAGAACCCTCCATGATTTCTAAGTGGGAAAACTTACAAAATAGCAGGGTGTTCAGAATAATTATTTTCTTTACTGTACCACAAGAACACACAATTCTTAAAATTATGAGAGGGAAACACATGCAAAAAGTATTTTGAGGCAATGAAAAGATAATAAAAGACACAATGAAAACACAAATAGTAAGCAATTGCCGCTTTTAACCGATGTGCGCATGTATTGAACGTCTCGCCCCGTAGGAAGGAATTGTAGAACACTGGTAGCGTTCGTCTAGTGACTGACAAACTATGTAATCACCCCGAGCGTCCATTGCACGCATAAAACATGGCGTCCTCCATAGGTCAAAACATGTACTAAATATGATAGATTTTTAAATCGATGGCAATATTTTATGTGTCTCTAATAACATGTTTTAGTAAAAGAGAAACATTGTGGCTTATTAGAGCCTACAAGTCTTTAAGTCCGAGGTTCCCTTTAAGAACTGAGGGGGAAAAAATTGGATCAAAATGATCCGTTTATGACAAAGATGTTTGTCTTTAGCTAAAAACACGTGTCTGTAATCCACAGAGGATACAATCAACCCAAGGACACAGCTGTCAACAAGTTGAAGAGCTTAAGTCTCATTCAGCCTTCCAGTAAAAGCCGCTCGCTTCTCATTAGAACAGACCTGACTGATGGCAGTAATTTAACACGTTTTCATTCTTTGGTCTGCCAGGCTGTGTTAGAGCCCAGTCCCAGGCCTGTTAATGTGTCTGCAGGGTCAGTAGATTCAATCCTAACTTTTAAAAACTGTAAATCTACTTCACTCTTAAGCACTATTTTGTTGTCATTATTATTGCTGCAGCATAAAATACAAAGGTAAGAACAGTTCATCCAAATGAATTGTTGAATATCAGAAAAAAGAGTGCCATTGTTAACGGTTTAAATGATACGATGTGTAATACCTGTTACAGGAAAGGAGGCTTAAATGCAAACCCATAAAAGCACCACACATAATGGAGTACTGCAGTTCTGTTTGTATGTATACACCCCCCCCCCCACACACACACACACACGCAAAGCCATATGACAGTATTTTAATGAAGCCTTTGTTCTTGCCTCTGACTTTTGACCGAGCCACGCAAGGTTAGCAAGAAGGTGACAGAGCAGTGGGGGGAAGTAAATGTTTAGAAAGTATAATCAAGTGGCTGACATCTCTCTTAGGGAATGAATTATTCACATCTCATTTGGACAACAACAAAAAAACAACAACATTAGCATGTGCACGGAGAGCTGCACGACACAGTGGAAATGGGGGAAGAAAGGGAAGATGAAAAGAAAATGAGGAAAATGGCAATCAAAATATTTGTCAAATCATTTACAATTGGGTTAAAGTACCATATTTTTCAGATAAGTCACACAAGCCTAAAACTGCAGTGAAGAAGAAGAAAAAATCTATAAGTCACACCGGAAAATAAATCGCATTTTGGGGGGAAATTTATTGATAAAATCCAACACCAAGAACAGACATGTCATTTTGAAAGGCAATGTAAAATAAAAATAGAACAGAGAACAACTGACTGAATAAGTGTACTGTATGCTAACGTTACATGACGCATTAACAAAGAACTGAGAACGTGCCTGGTATGTTAATGTAACATAGTTATTAAGAGTTATTAAGATAACTATAGCCATAGACTTCATAACCTATTGACATGACACTGGAAACGGCGCCGATTCGTAGGGGGCCTATTTTCAAAAAAATCAAATTCAAATATTTACAAAATCAAAGCTGCTACTGACCTAAAACCAAAACAGGCCCCTACATTAGTCATATGAGTCTCCATGAGCAGCGGCATCAAAAAATTCAAAGTCGTTCCCTTATAAAATCCCGATTATTATTTTCTATATAAGTATAACACAACTTAAAATAGCTATAAAAGTCTCAGATTTTATACTAGATGCACAAAAATCACCAAATGCAGAGATAATCACCTATATTGTCAGGATCAATAGCAATATTTAACATATCATGCACGTTTTTGACCAAAATAGAAACTTTTTTTTTTATTTACTGCAAGTTTTCAACAGCTAATAAATCATTCAATTTAACATCAGAAACTTAACACTTGAGGAAAACATGCATAATCAATCATTATTAATATGTAAATCGATAATTATATAAATTCTATATACAGTCACAACTTATTATAGAATAGAATATCCCTTTATTATCATCATACACTACATACTGTTAGTGAATAAGGCTAACAGCCACCTGGCGTAAACAGAGCTTATCTGGCGAAAATTCTTGTGAATAAATGCTTAAATCCCTGAATTCTTCATAGATATGGACGTAAAACAGTCTAGATTCTTGGTTAAAAGCAAAGAAATTGTACAGTTAGCGCTTATTTTACATATGTTGACAAAGTACCATACTACTATGTTAGTGAATGAAGCTAGCGGCCGCATGGCGTAAAAGGAGCTTTTCTGGCAAAAATTCTTGTGAACAAATGCTTAAATCCCCGCATTCTTCATAGGTATGGACGATTCTTGATTAAAGCAAAGAAACCGTATAGTTAGCGTTTATTTTACGTATATTGACGAAGTACCATGCGACTATGTTAGCGAATAAGGCTAGCGACCGCCTGGTGAATACAGCTTTTCTGGCGAAAATTCTTGTGAATAAATGCCTAAATCCCCGAATTCTTCATAGAAATGGACTGAAAACAGTCTTCATTCTTGGTTAAAAGCCAAGACACGTACAGTTACCATTTATTTTACGTACAGTATTAGGCTCGAGCGTTTACGTCACAGCAGCACGGGATCATGCGAGATTTGCGACAACGCAGCCATTTCGGAAGCACGTCTGCATCACGGGACATTTAAACTTAACGGCAAATACAATTCAACTACGAGTGCCAAAGATGGAAAAATGTAGGGAAAACTTGCCAGTTCAATACAGAGACAAACTTGTTACCACGGCGGAGGACAGATATGTGAGCAATTTTAAGGATGTGAACAATGTTGACCCTCACGAGCAAGCCGAACACAAATGGAATAAAGATGTCGACAAGCTTCCACCAGTACGCGAAATGGACATCATGCTGTATTTAGTGTTTGGTGTATGTTACTACACTCATCAGCAAGCATCTTTCTAGCAAAGGTAGGCAATGTGTGTTTACATTAGTCTGTGACCACGGATGTACAATTTTTTTGTTGCAGAAAATGTAGCCTGTGTACAAATTCTTTGCCACTCTCTCACGTCAAAATATTACAGCTTTTTCATTTAGCAACGACAGGAATTATGTCTTATGAAGACAATGCACATGTATGCATGCTAGTTGTTTAGCTGTAGCTATAGCTAACAACAGGCCGACTTAGGGCATAAAGTTACTGAAATTTGCGTAAACAAACGAAATTAACTTACCGGAGTGGAAGTGCATAGAGCAAACTCTGTGTGTAACTGGAGAATCAAACGTTATGCCCTTCCTTCTGATCGAGGCCACCCATGCCATTCTTCGACGTTTGGTAAGTTCAGATATGACCTTTCCCTCGCCTTTTCTCCATGTAGGGATCCGGAAGAAACTCAATGGTGTTCCGTCGAGCTGTACATTCTCCTTTCTATTCGATCGGTTGTTGCAATTTTTTACCGCACAATAATTTCCAACCATTTTTAAAGAGCGACCTGTGTTGAAATGCCTCACTGTTTATGTTTCTCGCTTCCACAATGGCGATAGCGGCGGAAACCTCGCGAGTGCCACGTCATACGCTCGAGCCTAATATTGACGAAGTACCATGCTACTATGTTAGCAAATGAGGCCAGTGGCCGCCTGGCGTAAAAGTAGCTTTTCTGGCGAAAATTCTTGTGAATAAATGCTTAAATCCCCGAATTCTTCATAGGTATGGACGTAAAACAGTCTCGATTCTTGGTTAAAAGCAAAGAAACTGTACAGTTAGCATTTATTTTACATATATTGACAAAGTACCATGCTACTATGTTAGCGAATGAGGCTAGCAGCCGCCTGCTGTAAAAGGAGCTTTTCTTCCAAAAATTCTTGTGACTAAATGTTTAAATCCCTGAATTCTTTAGAGATATGGACTTAAAACAGTATTGATTCTTCGTTAAAAGTAAACTATGAGGCCAGTCAGTTACAAAAATTAGCCGCCTCCATGTGTAAACAAAGAAGAAAATTCCTGCGAATAAGTGATTCAACCACGCATGCATGGTACGAAAAATATAATATTTACCTTGAATCCTCGAACAAATCACTCCTGAGATAATCCTTTCTGTTTGTATGCGGTACAACTTTCGTTGTTAAATCCGTTTGTAAGTAAATCCAAGCTTAAATTCGACATGAGCGTGTGCCATCTTCGGCTATTACTAAATGAAGCTCAGCCCCCTCTGATAAGGCGTCACGCAAAGAATGACAAAGTCACACGTCAATAGTGATGGTATCTGTGCTATAGCATAATGAACATGGTAACAAGTTCTTCATTTCAGTAAAAGTAACCTCTCATTTTTTGAAACTTACTTTACGCTGCTCGATTACTGTTTTCGGCTGCATATTTCACTACTTGCAGCTTGCGATCTGCAGAATATGATTTTCTTCTCTGTGTCATTTTGTTCAACCCTTCTCAGTTGTTTTTATTAGTTTTTTAACATTACCGCCAATGTTGAAACATGCAGTTAGTGTGAATATAACGTGAAATGATATAATAATGTGTTATTAAATAATTAATCATACTATGCTGTACTATTCTCTTAAGAAGTGCCACAATTAATCGATAATTGAACAACCTAATGATGAACTCTTTTTGTATAATTGAGTAATTATTTGGAGACTTTCTCTATCCTGAAATTGTCTAAATACACAGGATTTTAGCCTGTCAACAGTAATTACTCTGATTTCGGCAGTCCTCTCTGAAAGCAACATTTTTTTGTCTTCATACAAATGAGACTTTTATTCCAGAATACATATTGTACAATTTATCGTACCACATGACACAACTCTATTTGACCATTTTGTCCCCTAATGTATTCAATTCTACTATTTATGGTACTATTCAGCATCACACTACTCTTTTCTATACCATACTGACCTATACAGTACAGTACAATACAAGAATATTAGATCACTTCTCCATATTATTATTTTGGAACCCACATTACTGTAAATGTAGTAGTATTTATAGTCACATTATTCTACTGTGTACTTTTTTTACATTATTTCTGTTAATTCTATAATCAAATTTCCGAGGTACTTCCGCTTTACTTCCTTATGTCTGCTGGCAACTTCCGTTTTAGAATTTCTCCATCCAAAACAACAGTGGAGCTGGAGTAACGTTACTCATCAAAAATCCTTTCAAAAAGACAATTTGGAAATACTGCATCCATCTGCCATCATCACGACAGGGGAGGACAGCATGTTCATGAAGGCTGATGTGGAACTAAGCTCATGCCACCACAAAGACTGTTTTTGCAGCCATGTTGCCGCTGTGTTATGGGAGGTATGTTCTTCCAATCCCTGCATTTTCATTTGTCCGGTGCTCAGAAAATACTAAAGCTAAAATCTTGCGCATGAAACGACTTGTTAGCTTTGATATTGTTATTACATTGATGATTGTAATGATGATGATCTTTAATATTATTTACTACAACTCCTATATTTGCTGCTAGCCTGTTGTTAATCAGTCTGTGCAATTGTGTAGATGGCACAATTACGTCAACGCATAAACGCAAGTGTTACAAGTTTTTTGTCCGTTTGTTTACAGGTGGAAAACGCTGTTAGGCAGGGGAAGATA
Source organism: Corythoichthys intestinalis (assembly GCF_030265065.1). NCBI lineage: Eukaryota > Metazoa > Chordata > Actinopteri > Syngnathiformes > Syngnathidae > Corythoichthys > Corythoichthys intestinalis. Next base: position 28,936,863 of record NC_080395.1, on the reverse strand, counting down.
AGTACGTCGTTCTACCCGGGGGTGGCCGAGAAGCTGGAGCTGGAGGCGGTGGCTTGCCGCGCGGCAGAACGTCAGCTCGATCACGAGATCCAACTACGAGCTTTTTAACTGCAGCAACTTTAAGATACGCTATTGGAGCTGGAATTACCGAGGACAGCGGGAGAAAGAAAGCCTGTCTGTAGGCCGGCGAGGCCCTCATACCGCTCCGAAGCCCTGCTGTCTGATATCACATTCTCGTATGCTATTTTTTCTAATAATTGTATAAAATGTGATTTATTGACCTGTTTTGCACATGCACCAGTTGTTTTCAATAAAACAAGAAATTGAATCATGTTGTCCAAATGTGTTATGGCGATCTGCAATAATATCTGCAATAAAAAAAGAATGAAATAATATTTTTGTTTATTGTAACTCCACTTCATTTTGGTCACTCATGTGGCCAGCGTATGAATCTATATCTCACGTCAACACAGGCTGACAGGTTGTTATAATTTCATCCACGAATGATCAACGAAGTGATAAGAACAATCATACAATCTCATCTACGTCTTATCTACGTCGTGCTGAATCCATTTTTGGAGATTCTGTGGGTTCCTCTCGCTTGATTGTGCTGTTTTTACTTTGTCAGCACACTGTTAACTTCAACCGCAATTCATTTTGTACTTTCTGAACCGGATGTTTGGAGCATACATTTTCCAAGATGGCGCTGCCTATATTTCGCTCAGGAAACTTGTCTAGCATCCTTGTTATACAATATGAAACGGCAATACTCTGCTGTCCAATGGACTACACACATTTTTTTTTTTTTGCTGTACTCTAAGATTAATTATATACTCTATTTGATACAATATTATACTTAATTACACCACTCTACCCCAAATTTAACCCTATAAACTGTATAGAGACTGTATAGTATGGAAGGTAGTTGGAAAATGTGTGTCAAACTGTTTGTTTTCTTAAAAAAAACAAAAAAAAACTTCTCAACATTACTTTGTGAGCGTACCAAATATTGGATGCATATTATAGCGGTCCATTTAGAATGACATCCGTGGATTTTTCCAAATCAGAGCTGTGCGGCAATAAGCTCATTTCCTGTCAGGCAGGAAATCATCTACTCAGCTCATAGGTCACTTTCTTTACATCTGTCAGCCTTGGCGCAGCACTGATTAACATACAGGGCCAGTGCCGTACACTCGAAAGGATTTGAATGGGAAAAGCACAGGGACATTGTCTAGCGTTGTAAGATGAAAGCTGAGGGTAAATGGATTTATTAGATGCTGACAGTATATTTTCATGAATGTGAATGAAAATATAATAACCTCTGCCTTTGAAGCTTCACATCCTCGCAAAGAGCCCGCCATACTCTGGCAGCCAATCGGACGTCTACGATTGTTTTCCTCCGGCGCCTCACAATTGTTCTTTCATTGTCACATGAGTAAAGCAAATTACCCCCGCGATACAAGCCATATACATATATATTCGATAGGTATGTCAAGCTTTTATTTTCGGTTGGATTCATTGTCTGACATTGATGCGGTTGAGCACAAGGAGAAGGCTTACTGATAAGGAATGAATGGATGAATTACAAATTACGGTAACTCAATGAGTGGGGGTACAAAAGCATTGGGACTTTTAACTTTAACTACATACAGTGCTTCTATCATTCCGATGGTGCCTGAGATAACATAGTAAGCCCGAGCTTATCTGAACAATTCAATGGAAAGATTTTCTTTGATCAAAGAGTACCACTAGCGACATCTTATGCATGCTTAATTTCTTTTTTTTTTGGTAGTTGTTGTTGTATTTTCCTTTGGCTGGGGGTCAAGGATGCTACCTGTTATTATTCCCCGAGGTGCTCCACGGCACACTTTGATGTGCATCTCAGCTTCTCCCATTCACACTGTAATGCTTTTGTTCTGAACAAACAGTATAAAGACTAACAGCACCTTTGACAGACTGAGACACTGTGATACGTCTTTTGGTCTGCACACTGTTTGAACAGCTTTATTTCTTTCTTGTCAGCCGCAGTATGAGAGCTGTGTTAAAAATAGTTTTTGTGTCATTTCTAAGCTTTACTGGGTTATGGTTTGAGTTTATTGTATCCAAAGAGTTTTCTGCTAATTACTTCAGTTATCTTGTCTTAACTAAGTTCAAAGACTATCCCCTCCATAACTACAAACCCCAACTTTATCAAAACCATTTAACATGACATAATAAATTCCACACACCAATTTAACTCATTCACTCCCAGCCATTTTCACCGGTGCACCCCCCTTCGCTCCTGGCCGTTTTACTGGATTTTGACTGAATTTGCCAGGCCCACAGAAAATTCTGTTCTATTGCAATAGAAACATGGAACCCACCAAAAGAAAGATTAGACTCTGTTCTTTCAGCAGGAAAAAAAAGTTCATATCTTTTTCCATTCTTTAGAAATCAGCATTAGAAAATAGTTTAGTTTGAGCAATTTTCCCATTTCTGGTGAAAAAAATGAGAACTCGAGCTTTTTGTGAAAGCATACATTTCAAACATAACTTTGACTTTAACACCGCTATTTTTGCTTTAGTTACATCCCAAACTTCTGAATATTGTTTTCCTTTTACAAAATAACATAAACAACAAGACAAAGAGCTTTTGATAGCAAAGTAACAATTTATTTACACATAACTAAACTATTGAACTGAGAGATGACGCTGTTGTGGCCGCGACAGCCAGGGTAAACTTTTCCCTCATGGCCGCCTGTCTCATCAAGATGGATTTTTTTTGAGTCTTTGGAACTGTGGAACCGCCGGCTTGCTTGACTTGAACGAGCTGTGATGAGGTGATGGTGCATTGGCACATTGATCTTGGACACTTCAGTTTTTTTAACCTGTCCTGTTTAGCTGGTGGACATGGAAAATCGGAAGATGAGTGTCCTAATGGTCTGAACTAGGCCTGAACGATATTGGAAAAAACTATCATTGCGATTTTTGGGGAGTTTGCGATATTATATTGCGATATTAAAACGAGAAATTTTTCACCAAATAACTTGAATAGCTCCATTCGGGATAGCTGCACTGTTGACGAAGAAAAACAGTTTGGTTGCGCTGCCTAGCATGAGGGAGAGTGAGACACTATGGTGCTGTACGAACATGAAGCAGAAAAAAATGAATGTATGTTGTTTTAAAATAAAAACCCGATCCTTTTCACCCGATTCCGATGCCCTGAAAAATGGCGCCATCGGCCCTAATTTTTATAACTCAGTTTAATGCAGGATCTGCACACTTGCTGCGTTCATGAAGTAAAACAAAATTTTAAACGTTGAAATTTTTTTTTTTTTAAATGCACGTCCTTTGATGTGACTATTGCACATGCGCACATTGCGATGGCGAGATTCAAACGATATATTGTGCAGGCTTAGTCTGAACAGTTTTAATAATTCACATGAGAGTATGATATACGCCCATTGTGATCATTCATTGTGTTTCATTAATTAAGAGAACGCAGCAAGCAGGAAAAGGTTATGGGGGGACGGAAAGGAAAACAGAAAAGGAGAAAGGGATAGAAGAGAAGAACAAACAACAAGAATTACATTCAACGCCTATGCTAACTATGAATATAGCAGTGATATCGTTAGCTTATTGTATTTCCGGTTGACACCATGTGAGGGGTCTGATGACAGAGGAGAAAAGGGAGAGGGGGGCGGAGTCAATAAATAATGTGATTAGCTGGATGGGGCGCACACAAATCAGCAATGTGAGGTGTAGAACCCTGTATTATGTGAATCACTTGTAAGTGTGGATAGGTTGACATCCTATTCTATGCTGCCTGATCGCTAATCCTGGCACCGATAGTTTCTCTACTTGAGTGTGTCTAATTGCACCCAGTCATTCGTGAATCCCATCAGACGTGTGATAGTCCTGCAGGCAAGAGGAAATACTGCACATTATATAATATAATGATAAAATATTATATATAAATATGTTTTATATATTTATATATAATAAATACAGTGCATGCCAAAAGTATTGGCACCCCTGCAATTCTGTCAAATAATGGTCAATTTCTCCCAGAAAATGATTGTAATTACAAATTCTTTGGTAGTAATATCTTCATTTATTTTGCTTGCAATGAAAAAACACAAAAGAGAATGGAAAAAAAAAACATTATCATTTTACACAAAATTTAAAAAATTGGCTGAACAAAAGTATTGGCACCCTTTGAAAAATCATGTGATGCTTCTATAATGTTTAATTAACAACACCTGTTACTTACCTGTGGCACATAACAGGTGATTGCAATAACTAAATCATACTTGCAGCCAGTTAAAATGGATTAATGTTGATTCAACCTCTGTCCTGTGTCCTTATGTGTGTACCACATTGAGGATGGAAAAAAGATAGAAGACCAAAGAACTGTCTTAGGACTTGAGAAGGAAAATTGTGAGGACGCATGGGCAATCGCAAGGCTACAAGTCCATCTCCAAAGACCTGAATGTGCACTGTGTCTACCGTGTGCAGTGTCATCAATAAGTGTAAAGCCCGTGGCACCATGGCTCACCTCCCTAGATGTGGACGGGAAACAAAAAAAATTGACGAGAGATTTCAAAAAAAGATTGTGCGGATGGTGGATAAAGAACCTTAACTTGCATCCAAACAAGCTCAAGCTGTCCTGCAGTCCGAGGGTACAACAGTGTCAACCCGTACTATCTGTCGGTGTCTGAATAAAAAGGGATTCCATGTAGGATGGCCAGGAAGACCCCACTTCTGACCCAAAGACATAAAAAAGCCAGGCTGGAGTTTGCCAAAACTTACCTGAGAAAGCCAAAAACGTTTTGGAAGAATTTTCTCCGTTCAGATGAGACAAAAGTAGAGGTTTTTTGGAAAATGCATCAACATAGAGTTTACAGGGGAAAAAACGAGGTCTTCACAGAAAAGAACACAGTACCCACAGTCAAACACGGCGGAGGTTCCCTGATGTTTCGGGGTTGCTTCGCTTCCTCTGGCGCTGGACTGCTTGACCATGTGCATGGCATTATGAAGTCGAAATACTACCAACAAATTTTGCAACATAATGTAGGGCCCAGTGTAAGAAACCTGGGTCTCCCTCAGAGGTCATGGGTCTTCCAGCAGGACAATGACCAAAAAAGCACTTCAAAAAGCATTAGAAAATGGTTTGAGAGAAAGCACTGGAGACTTCTAGCAATGAGTCGAAACCTGAATCCCATAGAACACCTGTGGAGAGATCTGAAAATGGCAGTTTGGAGAGGGGCACCCTTCACAGCTCAGCGACCTGGAGCAGTTGGCCAAAGAAGAATGGCCTAAAATTCCAGCAGAACATTGTAAGACTCACATTGATGGATACCGGAAGCGGTTGTTCGGAGTTATTTCGTCTAAAGGTTGGGCTACCAAGTATTAGGCTGAGGGTGCCAATACTTTTGTCGGACCCATTTTGGAGTGTTGCATAAAATGATAATGATTTTTTTTTTCATTCTTTTTTTGTGTGTTTTCATTGCAAGCAAAATAAATGATATTACTACCAAAGCATTTATAACTGCAATCATTTTCTTGGTGAAATTGAACATTATCTGACAGAATTGCATGGGTGCCAATACTTTTGGCCAGCAGTGTATATATATTATAACATCGAAAATGGGTCGTGACTGGGTCTTTCAACATGACAATGGACTGAAGCAGACAGCCAGAATAACTAAGGATTGTTTTCGTGAAAAGCATATCAAGGTTCTGGAGTGGCCCAGTCAGTCTCCAGACCTCAATCAAATACAAAATCTTTGGATGGAGCTGAAACTTTGTGTTTCTCAATGACAGCCCCGAAACCTGACAGATATAGAGAAGATACGTGTGGAGGAATGGGCCAAAATCCCTGTTTCCATATGTGAAAACCTGGTGAAGAACTACAGAAAGTGTCTGACCTCTGTAATTGCAAACAGAGGCTTCTGCACTAAATATTAGCACTTTATCAGGGGTACAGATAATTATGAACCCCGGTAAATTACAAATACATTATTTAAAAATCATAAAATGTGAGTTCCGGATTTTTTTTAGATTATGTCTCTACAAGAGGAAATGCATCTATGATTGAAACTTCAGACCGCGACCTATTTTCTAAGTGGGTAAATATCTATATATATATATATATTCATTCATTCATTCATTTTCCATGCCGCTTCTTCCTCACGAGGGTCGCGGAGGTGCTGGAGCCTATCCCAGCGAACTATGGGCAGTAGGCAGGGGACACCCTGAACTGGTTGCCAGCCAATCACAGGGCACAAGGAGACATACAACCATTCACGCACACACTCATACCTACGGACAATTTTTAGAGTGTTCAATCAGCCTACCATGCATGTTTTTGGGATGTGGGAGGAAACCGGAGTTCCCGGAGGAAACCCACGCAGGCACGGGGAGAACATGCAAACTCCACACAGGAAGGCCGAAGCCCGGGATTGAACCCTTGATCTCAGAACTGTGAGGCAGACGTGCTAACCACTCAGCCACCGTGCCGCCTATATATATATATAAATACCATATATATAGAGACACACACTGTATGGTGGAATCACATTTTAAAATATGTTGGATGTTTTGGCTCTCTTGATCAAAAGGGATCCCGACCCCTGCGCTAAACTGTTTTACCCCTTTATAGGGCACTCATTTAACTCATTGGCTGGCATTGACAGAGCTAGACCGACTTTAATTGAATTTAGAGGGAGTCTATTTGCCCAATGTCCACGAGGGATGGTGGGGCGGATCAAAAACCTGACTCGGTGCAACTTCGTTTTTTTTTTTAAACTGTTACGTTACATTTGACTTCTGAGGTTGAATGGCAATTTTTGTTTCCATTTCAAGCTGTTTTACTTATTCATTGCACTAGATTTGCGCTATTTACATGGCAATGTAGGTGCACATCTAAAATATTGTGTGCAATAAAAAAGCCATACTAAATTACATGTCATTGCAAATTTTCTCAAACCATCGGGATATAATTTTGGTGCGATATACAGTGGGGCAAATAAGTATTTGGTCAACCACCAATTGTGCAAGTTCTCCTACTTGAAAAGATTAGAGAGGCCTGTAATTGTCAGCATGGGTAAACCTTAACCATGAGAGACAGAATGTGGGAAAAAAAAATAGAAAATCACATTGTTTGATTTTTAAAGAATTTATTTCCAAATTAGACTGGAAAATAAGTATTTGGTCACCAACAAACAAGCAAGATTTCTGGCTGTAAAAGAGGTCTAACGAGGCTCCACTCGTTACCTGTATTAATGGCACCTGTTTTAATTAATTATCGGTATAAAAGACACCTGTCCACAATCTCAGTCAGTCACACTCCAAACTCCACTATGGCCAAGACCAAAGAGCTGTCGAAGGACACCAGAGACAAAATTGTAGCTCTGCACCAGGCTGGGAAGACGGAATCTGCAATAGGTAAAACGCTTGGTGTAAAGAAATCAACTGTGGGAGCAATTATTAGAAAATGGAAGACATACAAGACCACTGATAATCTCCCTCGATCTGGGGCTCCATGCAAGATCTCACCCCTTGGCGTCAAAATGATAAGAACGGTGACCAAAAATCTCAGAACCACACGGGGGGACATAGTGAATGACCTACAGAGAGCTGGGACCACTGTAACAAAGGCTACTATCAGTAACACAATGCGCTGCCAGGGACTCAAATCCTGCACTGCCAGACGTGTCCCCCTGCTGAAGAAAGTACACGTCCAGGCCCGTCTGCGGTTCGCTAGAGAGCATTTGGATGATCCAGAAGAAGACTGGGAGAATTTGTTATGGTCAGCTGAAACCAAAATAGAACTTTTTGGTAGAAACACCGGTTCTCGTGTTTGGAGGAGAAAGAATACTGAATTGCATCCGAAGAACACCATAACCACTGTAAAGCATGGAGGTGGAAACATCATGCTTTAGGGCTGTTTTTCTGCAAAGGGAACAGAATGACTGATCTGTGTAAAGAAAAGAATAAATGGGGCCACGTATCGAGAGATTTTGAGTGAAAATCTCCTTCCATAGCAAGGGCATTGAAGATGAGACGTGGCTGGGTCTTTCAGCTCGGCAATGATCCCAAACACACAGCCAGGGCAACAAAGGAGTGGCTTCGTAAGAAGCATTTTAAGGTCCTGGAGTGGCCTAGCCAGTCTCCAGATCTCAACCCCATAGAACATCTGTGGAGGGAGTTGAAAGTCCGTGTTGCCCAACGACAGCCCCAAAACATCACTGCTTTAGAGGAGATCTGCATGGAGGAATGGGCCAAAATACCAGTAACTGTGAAAATCTGTGAAGAGTTACAGAAAACGTTTTGCCACCGTTATTGCCAACAAAGGGTACATAACAAAGTATTGAGATGAACTTTTGGTATTGACCAAATACTTGTTTTCCACCATGATTTGCAAATAAATTCTTTGAAAATCAAACAATGTGATTTTCTGTTACTTTTTTCCACATTCTGTCTCTCATGGTTGAGGTTTACCTGTGTTGACAATTACAGGCCTCTCTAATATTTTCAAGTGGGAGAACTTGCACAATTAGTGGTTGACTAAATACTTATTTGCCCCACTGTATATATAACCTACTCCTAATACACACAATCACAAATTAAATGTTATCTATTACACTAATCTCTACCTCACGTTGAACCCATTTTCTATATTTAGTACTACATAATGTTCTTTACCTACTACAACAACCATTACAATATATTGTGGGTTTTTTTTTTTTTTTTTGGTACCCATTTTCTTTCCTTAGCTTCACTGTCGTCTCCTCTGCCATCTTTACAGTACAAGCAAGTGGAGCAATACATGTCCTTCCATAAGCTGCCAGCAGACATGAGGCAAAGGATCCACGACTATTACGAGCACCGCTACCAGGGCAAGATGTTCGACGAGGAGAGCATCCTAGGGGAGCTGAACGAACCGCTCCGAGAGGTATGGGAAGCAGCATTTTCCGGGTGCGCGGATAATGGAGTGCACCTGGCATACGTAAAATAGACCCGCTTTCTGCTTGGCATTCCCCTCGGTTCACTTCACATTTGCTGACATTTTACCTTTACACCAGCGGTGGATGAGAATCTCAGGAAAGGAGAAACAAAATGCTTTTGTTTTCTCTAATATGTTTTCCTACGTGGAGTTGTGTGAGGTCATTGCATTGTTGTTTTCTCTGTCTCACAGGAAATCATCAACTTTAACTGTCGGAAACTGGTGGCCTCCATGCCACTGTTCGCCAATGCTGACCCCAATTTTGTTACCTCCATGCTCACCAAGCTCAAATTTGAGGTGTTCCAGCCTGGCGATTACATCATCAGGGAGGGCACCATCGGCAAGAAGATGTACTTCATCCAGCATGGTGTGGTCAGTGTTCTAACCAAAGGCAGCAAAGAAACCAAGCTTTCCGATGGCTCCTACTTTGGTGGTAAGCAGGCTCCTTTTTGAATAATCATCATTATTTCACCATTATTAACTCCCTTTGAGCTTCCGGTAGCGTGCTTCGTGCAAGCGCTCATCACCTCCCTTAAAAATTCTACCTCATGGTTTATGCAAGAACAGCTTCCTATTCAATTCACATCACAAGCTGCCTCTTCATTGTAGGACAAATCAGTATGAATAAAATGCATCTTTTCATGGCACAAATGAAGAAGTAGACATTGGAGGTTCTGCTAGGACACAATATGAGCAGTTGTGGTGGTGTATATAGTGCTTTAGCTAACTATATAGCCTTTGATTTTGTACATTTTTTAATTTCCAACTAATAGTTAACTTAAATACTAAACCCTATGTCTCAACCTCATTGGAATTGGGGTTCTGCTATATAAACATCACTCATACACTTCCCTATCAGTTGACGAGATAGCTCCCACAGACATTGCGCCACGGTTTCCTGTAGGGGGCTGGACCAGGCAGCGTTTCGTGGCAGCTTTCACTGCGATAAACTCAAACAGGGTGCATTCTAACGCCGGATTTAGGTGGAAACAGGATGAAAGTTTTAGTGCATACAAGCAAGCAGGAATGTCTCCAGCGGTTTGGTCGAGGATTCAAGATAATTATTATATAAAATAGCACCATCCATGTACTTTGAAACCTTGTAAAAAATGAATGGATAAAAATAGCGTAACTTTAGCTTGAAATATTTACGTAAAATAAATAGCTGCTCGATTTTTTGCTTTTAACCAAGAATCCAGACTGTTTTACGTTCGTATCTGTGGAAATTCCGGGATTTACGCATTTATTTACAAAAGTTGTCAACTTAAAAATCTCTTTGTTTTGTGATGGCCGCCATGTTGGATTTTGTTTCCACATAAAATACCATAACTTTACATTCAAATGGGTAATTTTCGCCCAACTGCATGTTTTTGGGGGAGTGGCAAAAATCAAGTAATTTAGATATTTCTTTGTCCATACAAAAAAAAAATAGGCTTTTAAATATTTTATTTTATATAACATTTCAATCAAGGGCGTAGGTTTGCATAGGGACGATAGAGACATAACACTACCAACTTTTCAGGATGCTAAAATTATCCAAACCAACTTATAAGCAACATTATTTGCATTATATAATGATTTCAATTATATAGGTCATTTAGATTGTCTTCTTCTATGTTGTCAGGATAGAACTGACCCAACCATTATTAAGTGAATTACAGTACTTTCATTATGTTCAGACTTACACTGACCCCTTTTCACTCGCTGAATGTGCCAGTTCATGTTCTCCCCTCAAACGCACGTTTGATTGGCTGATGACTTGAACACCCCCCACCCCACACACACACACATTCACAGGCCGACAGAAATACAATATGTCGCCTCCCCCGCCCCCTTCAAAGACGAGGGATGTTTTTTTTCTGCCAGCAGCCGCCACTGTAAATAATGTAAAAAGACGTCAATGTTGTGGAGGTGGGGAACACTTCACTAATTTTGATACTGCTACCGTGCTTCAAGTCGAGTTTACTCACTGAGATTTCTGAAGTAAGAAAAACAGCTAGCTGAAAATAAGCTTAACAGACTTATTTTAAGCAAAATGTTTTTAAAATTTTCCTTATTTAATCTTAAAAGAAAAACGTCAGAAGTGTTCTTAATTTAAGAATATTGTTCAAAACATTATTTGAAAGAATTTTTTTCTTGATTTAGTTGAAAAATGACCAACTTTTAGATCTATGGGCTTTATACAAACAAATCGTAATATTTACTTAATGTGAAAGAATCTGACGTATTAATCTTTTAACTAGCCTTTAACACTCAAAAAAAGATGTACAAAATTATTTGACTGGATTTAACCAAAAAAAATCAGATTAAGACGTTATAAATTTGCAGTGTGAACGTTGGTATAGGTCAATATAGATTTGTTTTGCATTAATCATTTAGCCTATCAATTAATTAGGTCCATATTGGTGAGAAATGTAGACCTGACCACCATTCACCAAATATGTTTGGTCTTATTAATGACCCGTCCCCAGCAAAAAGTGTACATGCAGGTTATGCTGTTATATCGTCCCTACCAATATTAAGACCCAACCTACGCCCTTGATTTCAATCTAAAAACGATAAGGGCCAAATAGCCGCAAGACATGCTGAGACTAGAGCTGAAACGAATACTCGAGCAACTCGAGTAACTCGAGTTTAAAAACTGATCCGAGTAATTTTATTCACCTTGAGTAATCGTTTATTTTGACAGCTCTAAGCATCACGTTTTGCTCGGACTACTTTTATGCGGTACAATGCGCTGATGTCACGTGCGTAGAGGAAGAAGCAAAAAAAAAAAAAACTTACTGCAGCCGACAACAGCTACAAACGACGCCGACGTTGCTAAATACTAGCCCGCTCATGCTACGTTAGTTGCAGGTAGCGTCCAGTGAGTCTCATAAAGATCACATGTATGTTGAACTAGATGCGCAATGACAGACTAGGCCGCGTCTGGGCAGCGTTAGCAAACAGCCGCCATCTTAAAGCAGTAGAGCGCTAAGCGCTAATAAAGAGCGCTAAACGCTAATATACTGTGTAAGATTAACGTTACTGTCACTACTAGCTCACCTTACGTTAGCACTGCGGAGGGCTAGGTTTCAATTAATTAAGACCGCTTTCGATTCGTGGCTAACGTGTCTTACATACAGGCTATAACATAACATAGCGTTGTGGAGTGATGAGGGTGTCAAATAAAAACTCAATAATGCTAACTATCAATTTTAGCTCAGTAGTCATTGCTGGATAAAACACCAAGTAGCACTAGTCCCTAATGTGCAAAAACTCAAAATCCTATCAGGACTTACAGTTTAGACTAACTTAAAACTTAACTAGAACTTAAAAATGGCTTGACACTAATAGAAATTTAATTGAAAAACGTGGGAAAAAAATCCTAACATTTAAGTGAGTGTGTTATCAAGCGTAAAGGCATTTTTAGGTGTGTTTATATATATATATATATATATATATATACATATATATATATATATATATATATATATACACACACACACACACACACACACACATATATATATATATATATATACTTTTTTAAAATAAGATCTAAAGGTTTTTTGAGTGAAAGCAGTGAATTAGTCATTTTTTAAAATTCTAGTTACATCTGAGATGCAATTGTTGGCTGTTTTCAACAATATACATCAAAAATAAAGACATTGATTGACTGAAAATGATAAAATGTCTTGTTTTCTCATGTATATCTATAATTGCTCTTCACCTAAAAATATATTTGTTTTATCCGATTACTCGATTAATCGATAGAATTTTCAGTCGATTACTCGATTACTAAAATATTCAATAGCTGCAGCCCTAGCTGAGACAATAGTGACATCGGAGTTCAACCTACTGTAAATAAGTTGTGATTGTATGTAGAAAAATGCAAATTTTGCTTTTGTTGAGTAAGATTAAGATGATTTTCCATGCTTTCCAATAGTATTAAGTTTCTGATGTGAAAACTGAGTGATCTATTAGCTGTTGAAACCATTGCACTAAATTTAAAAAAGAAATTAAGTCGCTATTTCGGGCAAAATCTTGTACGATACGTTAAATATTGTTATTGATCCTGAAAATGTAAGTAATTATCTCTGCATCTGTTGATTTTTTTGCATCTAGCGTAAAATCTGACAATTTCAGAGCCATTTTAAAGTTTTGTTATACTTACATAAAAAATAATTAATCGGGATTTTATTAGGGAATTGCTTTGAATTTTTCTATGCTGCCGCTCATGGAGACTCATATATCCCTAAGGGAGGTTCCTGTTTCGGTTTTAGGTCACTAGCGGCTTTGGTTTTTTAAATTATTTGAATTTTAAAGTTTTTGAATTTAGGCCCCCTACGGAGCGACCACCCGTCAACTGATAGTGAAGCTTATGCATCACTATAAGGAATTCATTTAATTCATATCTCCATATCAACTATCAATCGTGAAAACAGCACCTTCTATTGGAATCTAGTGGCCTGACATTGAATCTCTTGTCCAAGTAAACGCTGGAACTTGCCAAGGTCATTTTACACTTATAAATCGAGTAGACTTCCCCATCGGGTCACATTATGTGTGCTGCATGACACGTGTGGGGCGACACAGTCGCCATCTTGCCCTCACCAAATACCGATTAATTTGCCTAGTGATGGGATATCATTTAGACGGCAGCGAGCAGTTTTAAACTGCGTGCATGACCCGACTTGCGGAAGTTTAATTACGCCTTGGCTGCTCAAGTTTGTCTGCGTGCCCTCTCGCTAGGGGGTTCCAGAGAAATAATGAAAAGACAGGCAATCTCGCTCGCTTTCTTTCTCTGCACATGCAGGAAAAAAAAAAAAAATCTAACTTCTCAGTAAACATAGCCATGCCTCTTTGCGTGGCCAAAATGTTTCTCTCCGTTCGCTTCTTCCTTGGCGTAACAATAGTTCAAAGTCAAGGCAATGTTGCGCCTTTATAGTTCCTGCAAACATTAATCTCAGTAATGCATCCATTTGTATTACAGCGTGGACACTGACACAAGGATGAATGTCTAAAGCAGGGTACGCATACAACTATTTTTAACACTTTAATTGGTTTTTAGACCCCATTAAAATCTGAGACCTCGCACATGACATTCAATGAAAAATATACCCATGTGTGTTCTTATAGCATATAACATAGGCTGCTTCAGATGGCACGACACACATAGTGATAACCAAAAATCATGATTGTACAAAACTGACCTTTGAGAGGTAGCATGATGGTATATCATGAAATGCAGAGGAGAAAATGTAGTAGAAGAAATTGAAAAAGCTAGACTAATTTTTAGCTAGCTGCACCGCAACGGCCACTGATGTCTCACCTTTTTGTGATTGCAACACCCCATGCCCTACTGTGGCAAGTTTTGGAATTGTCCTCACAGGAAGTTGGCTGAATATAGGGCTGCAGTTTTCAATTATTTAGGTAATCGATTAATCCTTCATTTAGTTGGTTTGAATAATTGAGTAATCGAATTATGATCATTTAATGCGTTGCAGAATAAATTTTAGAATATGTTAAACAAATAAATGCTTGCAATAATATTCATTTTGGCTTGCTAAGATTAAACTTTCAAAAGAGCATTAAATGTGAATACAAAATATAAATCCTCAGTGTTTCTTCAAACTATGCACGATTACGCTTTCATTTCACAAGAGCAATAAATGCATTTAAAAATAATATAAAACACCAGAGTTTAGCATCAAACGAGATAAAAAAAAAATGAGGATCTAAGTTCAACAAAAGTATAACTGGCTAAATTGCATAGCAAAAGTCCGCTAACTTAAATGCTACAAAGTGCTAACTTATTACTATTTTTTTTTTTTCTAAAATACATTATTCTTAACAAATAATTAAAAAAAAATATTCCCACAAAATACTGCTAAATATACTTCTAATCTAAATAACAACTGTATGAACAAATATATTAGCTTAAAAAAAAACAGGGAGCGGCTGAATTCAGCCATGCTAGACAAGTTATGGCATATCAACTGTTGCCACAAGAGGAAAGTGTATCCACCCAAATCAATAAAACTAAATGAAACAGTTTCTAAACAAACCATTACAATGCCACTCTAATTAAATGAATCCTTGAAGCAGCAAAATTTGATTTTTCTAATCAAATTACTTGAGTTAATCGCTTGACCATTGCAACACTAGTTGTATACAGACCAGTCTTTTGTTTTGTCGATAACATGGCAGAGCCACCAGTCCTAGGTTCAAGGTGACTATGGTTTAGTTTAGGTCACTTGTTGAATGTGGACTTTTCAGAATGATGATGTCATTGCTTGATTTTTGCCTGTCAGGTTGTTGTTTACATCTCATAGTTCGTGTATGTGAGATATGAAGTTGCAATGATGAAGTCATATAATGCCATTCCTAGCCATTTTGAACAGAATAAAAAACTTTCCTGAGCGAAATATGGGCGGCACCATTTTGGAAAATGTCTGGGTCGAACTTCCGGTTTAGAAAGAACAACATGAATTGCGGTTGAAGTAATCATTTAACATTAAACATTTGGACGACATGATTCCATTTCTTGTTTTCTTTAAAATGATTAGTGCGTGTGCAAAACAGGTTAATAAATTACAATTTATAAAATTTTTTGGAAAAAAAGCATATGAGAATGTGACATCAGACAACAGACATCCGGAGCCTTGACAAAATTTCACCCGACATTACGGCTTCCAGACGGGCTTTCTCCCGCTGTCCTCAGTAATTCCAGCTCCAATAGCGTATCTTAAAGTTGCTGCAGTTAAAAAGCTCGTAGTTGGACCACCGCCTCCAGCCCCAGTCTCTCGGCCGCCCCTGGGTAGAATGATGTAGTCTCGATATATGTCCATCAACGTACAGGTAAGTGTTTACTTATCTTCCCTTGCCTAACATCGTTTTCCACCTGTAAACAAACGAACAAAAATGTTGTAACACTTGCATTAATGCATTGACATAGTTATACCATCTACATGTACTGATTAGCTAAAGGCTCGCAGCAGGTAGCATATGTTGAAGCCACAGTAGTTGCCACATGGAAATGCAGGGATAGGAAGAACATACCTTCCATAACACAGCGGCAACATGGCTACAAAAACACCCGATCTTTGTGGTGGCATGAGTTTGGTTCCACATCTGCCTTCATGAACATGTTGTCCTCCCCTGTCGTGATGATGGCAGATGGATGCAGTATTTCCAACTTGTCTTTTTTTTTAAGGGATTTTGATGAGTAATGTAACTCCAGCTCCACTGTTGTTTTAGATGGAGAAATTCTAAAACGGAACTTGCTAGCAGACATGCGGGAGTAAAGTGGAAGTACCTCAGAAACTTGTCTATAAGGGTTGTGCCTTATAAGGTCAAAGGTCAAGGTGCTGGATCAAATGCTAAGCACATGAAGTTCATGTCACAAAGACTATGGACTAAACATTTAATAATTTTTTTTTTTTTTTTAAACAGAAAATGAAAAATTAGCTGAGATATGGCTTTGGAATCCACTGTAATTGATCATTGTTATCAGTTAATTGTGTCACCAAAAAAACAGTTCATCATCATGTCAGTGGGCCAAATAAGATTTCACATTTTCCCGAATAACTCTTTTTCAATGGGGAATTTTTGAATGAAACAAAAGGTTTCTCTGTGAGTAATGTTGAAGCAAACAATTTTTTTTTTATCCAAGTACCGTATTTTTCGGATTATAAGTCGCACCTGAGTATAAATCACACCAGCCCAAAAATGCGCAATGGAGAGGACAAAAAAACATAAGTCGCACCGGAGTATAAGTCGCAGTTTGAGGGGAATTTTCATGATAAAATCCAACACATAGAACAGATATGTCATCTTGAAAGGTTATTTGAAATAACAATAAAATAGAGAAGAACATACTGGATGAGTGTACAGCATGATAATGTTACATGATGCATGAACAACGAAATGCGAACGTGGCCTGTATGTTAACGTTACATAGCTATTAAGAGTTATTCACATATATATAGCATAAAAAACATGCTAACAAGTTTACCAAACCATCAGTGTCATTCCAAAACAACAAAATAATAGTAATAATAATATAATAATGTGTTAATAATTTCACACATAAGTCGCTCCAGAACATAAGTGGTACCCCCAGCCAAACTATAAAAAAAAAAAAAAAAAAAACTGCGACTTATAGTCCGAAAAATACAGTATGTTCATCTGGTAATGGTCTGGGTGCTTCAAACGCTTCTCTATGTCAGTTTCATTGTGATGAATAATTTGTGACACCTAACCAACATGTCCAGTCACAGAAATCCACAGTACAAAAATTAAATTTCAAGGTCAACCAAAATATTTTGAATGATCATCATCAACAAATCTTGAACACTTTACAGTTCGGTGAGCGTTGAAAGGTTATGCTGTAACATTGAAAGGGGTTTGACTTCTCTGTACAATACAAGCAATGCAACTATCTTTAATGATTATTAAATATCGTATGTGAAGTCCACTAAATGACTTTTACTGAATGAGTGCTAACTGAATAGCATGTCTCTGAAAGTAGCATGAAAACGAGCAAACAGATCAGTATACTGAGCAAACTCTTTGCATTATATTTCAGTAATTAATTTGACTTTTACATTTAGTCTGTGTGTAAGCAGTACAGAGAATGGCTGGATTGATGTATTGTTTAGGCTTACTTAACTGTGTTCCAATGCTACAATACGATACAAACTTGCTTGCTTTGCTCTAATGTGAAGTCTTGGATCTGCAATCTTTTCTCCCCCCACACTTTTATGCCTTTGACTCCCACATTGTGTGTCTATTTCGGGATGTGCCGCTCCTGTAGGGGGTTATGAAGGGGCGGGGAGGCTACTGAGGTAAGCCCTAAGCCACTGGGAGTTTGTTACCAAACACGGGTTAGTCATTCATGAAATTAATTGGCGGGATCAGCATAGGGAGTATGTGGCACACGCAGATTTTGCTGTGACTGTCACTATCTGAGTGAGTGAGAATTGAAAGGTATCTAAAATGGCTGCGTCATTCAAATTAGGATCTGAACTAAATTACACAATGTCTTATCATTTTCCTTAAATAATGTGGTTGAGTTTAGTGTTTTCTAGGGATGTACCGAAGCGAAATTCTTGGCCAAAACTGAAAATTAGAAACACTGCCGAAAAACCGAAAGGCTGAATAATACACATGTATACAATTCATTTAAAAAAAAAATGATTATTTTTCCATTTGATAATTTTTACGATTAATGCCATTTGCCTTTTTTTTTCTATGATCAGACAGAAATAAAATAGGCTCCCTTCTCACAAGTACACAAACATCTTCCAAAATGTTCTACAACCCCAGAGAATTTTTGTTTGAAAGGTCCAGATTCTGAATTGATTGGGAGGGTGCGCTCCCGGCTGTAGTGAGCATTTTGTGGCAAACTCTGAACGCGTCCTATAGCAGAGATGCTGGCGTCGTCGTAGCATTCTGTTTGGTGGATGTCAAGGCCGATGAAACCTTAATAAACGCGGTTTCTTGGAAGTTTGGTACAAAATGGGTCTCACGCCTCCAGCTGCTAAGCTAAATGAGATCTCGATGTACATTTGTGCGGAACTTTAATTCACAACAGCAACAAAAAACTATTCCATTCTCCCCAAAACTAGTAAAGCTCTTTACAAGGCTATTACCAGTGTTGTTAATAACGGCTTTAGAATACAAATGCGTTATTTTTTTTCAGTAGTGAGTAATCTAATCAATTACTTTTCTCATCTTGGCAACGCCATTACCGTTACTGGGGCAGGAAAGACGTGCGTTACTTTGCGTTACTATATTGATTGAATGACGCTAGAAAAGTCAGAGAGACGGACTCACGGAGACGAGAGAGCAGAGCAGGAGTGGGGAGGAGTCAAGGGAGTTGTGACGCCGTTGCAAACACGATTCTAGTTGGCTCCAATAATATCTGACTGTAGCCGATAGCCTACAAACTACGCCCACATGATGCTACGGTAGATATAACTTATTATAGAACTAGATGCAAATGACAGACACGGTGGCATTAGCAACATGTATGAAGAACTAGATGCATTAGTAAACAGCCGCCATCTTAAAGCAGTAGACTTCTCAGGAAGGCTCTGTTGTAGAGAACCTTCCTAGCGACCCTAAGTAACCTTTTATCTAAAATGCTCCTAAATTGGCAAAATCTTGACTTAAATCTATCTTTAAATGATGAAACTGTTTTAAAACTTACACATGTCTAAAGTTGACAGAAGGGAGCTAATGCAATAACGGGAGCAAGTTTAACAACTTTAACGGTTGATTCACAACATTAAATGACTTCCAACCATAGCAAAGGTTACTATCTAGTTATTGCAATATCCGCAATACCCTTGTGTCTAGTTAAGGGTAAAGAATTGGGCTAGGGCCAATTGTCCCAAAAACCCTTTAAACTTCACATTGTATGACCTGTTTTTTTTTTTTTTTTTTTTTTTTTTTGAGAAAAAAAAACTTTGAAAATGATCACCAGTTACTTTGCCAAGTAACTAATTACTCTTACATTCAGGTAACTGAGTTACTAACGCAATTACTTTTTGGGAGAAGTAATTTGTAACCGTAATTACTTTTTTAAAGTTACGGTAGATTAACAACACTGGCTATTACCATCTCTCGTCCTCCTTAAATAAGATTCGCTGTTTCCTTGTGCAACAAGTAGAATCGATTTAGAGCCGAGTGGGCCGAGTCCTAGCGGCGATAAAGCTGAGCGAAGTCGCTCCCGGCCAGATTAAACAGCGTCTCGCAGAGTGAGTGTGGAAGCCGCGGAAAAAAGTGTGACGAATAGAGAAAGTAGTCGTGGCGTAATATTATTGTCCTGAACCACAGCAAATGCACATGTTTGCATTTAAAGACAACTTTATTTGTATACTGCACACTTGATTAAACTCCAAACTACTCACGCATGCACGGACTCCAATGCACTGTACTCGAAGTGACTCAGGACATCAATGGAAAGCAACTGCAGAACACACGTGTAGCAGCGATGAAGCAAATTTATTTTACTTCCTTCATTTAATAATTTGTATATTTCTTTGATATTTCAAAATACTTCCAAACCACGGACATCTTGGCTGTGAGCCAGTAGTTTTGCTTCTCGCCATGTTTTGATGATGTCATCACGAGAGGAGTACGGTTCTTGACACTTTTCGGTGGTAAACTTTCGGTCTTTTAACCGAAAATGCAAGTTTAGCTGTTTCCCGAAGGTTTTTTTAAGTGTTTTCTTAAGAAACTGATGGCCATTTTTTTCTTAGGAATACTGTATATTACACCTCTATATCATTTGTATTTTTCAAGTGATAAACCATTTTTTATAAGATTTTGATTGTCCACGTCCCCTTTAACAGGTTTTGGTGATATTTGTTATGTTGCTGTGCAAGTCTGCTCACAAATTAACTAGGGGTGCACGATATCCATATTTTAATACCGATATCGATAACTTCCTGCTCCTCAAGGCCGATACCGATACGATAACCGATAATATATATAACTTTTCAATGTATATTCACCTGAGTTTTTGAACACCTGTAGGTCAAAAATACTTGATTGATTCAGCTTAGATTTGCCTTTGACCGAACCAGAATTTTCATGATGACATGAACATTATTATAATGAACAAAACAAAGACAGTAACAAAACTTTGCATACTGGAAAAACAAGAGTGGAAACAAACGCACAAATCCCAATCCGACACCGTGCCAAAAATATTATTAATAGGGCCGATAATATATTATGTTAATGGATTTATTGGGATGACGTCATAATTCCTATTATCGGACCGATAATTATCGTGCACCTCTAAAATTAACAATAATTTAATGAGGAAAATATTGTGTCAGAAGCACTTAAAATGCAGAAGTACAGCCTAAAGTCAAAAAGCTTTGTTTTATAAAATTGGGGGAAATACGCTTCACGGCATTCAACTCCTTTTCGCGCATAGCGGGTTTGAAGTTTTCAGAAAAACCGGTCCAAGTTAACTGTCAATATGGTAAGACATACTGTACATAAGTAAAACAATCTATGATAGGGCTGCAGTTATAGATTATTTTAGTAGTCGATTAATCTATCAAATAGTTAGTGTGAATAATCGAGGAATCAGATTAGGAACATTTAAAGCGCTGCGGAATCAATTTTAGGAGATGTAAAACAGGCTTGCTCAAATTGCACTTTCAAAAAGGCATTATATGCAAATACAAAATCAAATTCCCGAGTGATTCTTCAAACTATTCAGAATTGCGCTTTCATTTAAAAATAAATTTAAATACATGAGTTTACCCTCAAACGGTATTGAAATAAATAAATAAATGGGGATCTAAGTACAACAAAAGAATTGGCTAAATTGCATAGCAAAAGTCAGCTAGCTTAAATGCTATAAAATGCTAACATTTTTTTTTTTTACAATGCTGTTAGCAAATCGTTCATACACATATCCCCCTGAAAACAGCTAATATACCTATGAACCAAATTATGAATGCATAAAAAAACAAAAACCTACCTACATGCTAACGTTTTTTTTTTTTTAAAACGCTCTTAGCAAATCGTTCGAACACATATTCCCCCCCAAAACAGCTAAATATACCTATGAACCAAATAATGAATGCATAACAAAACATATTAGCTCAAACAAAAACCTACCTTATGTTGGTCTTAACAGGGAGCAGCTGGATTCAGCCATGTTAGACAAGTTATGGCATATTCACTGTTGCCACTAGAGGGCAGTGTATCCACCTAAATTAATAAACCTAAATATAAACATTTTCAAAACAAACCATTACAATGCCACTCTCATTAAATGAATACTCGAAGCAGCAAAATTTGATTTGAAGGTTTTTTTCAAATCTAATTACTCAAGTTAATCGATTAATTGTTGCAGCACTAATCTATGATAAACAGAATAAACCCTCTCTAACCCAATGTTGGCACCCTAATTTGATTCGAAAAACAATACCCTGCCCAAGGAAAATCAACAAATCAGAAACAGATGGTGTGAATGACAAGGTGCCAATCAATTTGCGCTGGTGGAACATAATGAAGTCAAACATTGAATTTTAGAGGAGAAAAAAAACATTTAGATTAAAGGTGAAACGTCCTAACACACAGAAATAGCCAAATTGCCTTATTTACCAAGTTATGCTAACTTGGTTGACTGGGGGGGGTCAACTGTTCTCTGTACTGGATGCTGTGGCGCTGACTTTATTTTGTGAAGCCAAAGAAGCGCCAGCCGACCTTTTAGTTTACGCTACGATGTCATCAGCATGTCGGTAGAGTCGCGTTAGCGTAACTCATTCATTCATCGAGACTCTGAATTATTTACGCCATTATGTACTCAGCAGTCTGCTCCACTTTGTTCTCTGCTGGATAAGCTTGAGCCAGAGAGCCCTAATGTCTAAAGTGGACACGACATGTCCTGGACGGGAGCGTCGGCTTGGGCACCCAGCGATCCTGCCGAGAGGGGGAAATGTAATGTGACTGCAGTGCTAATGCCGAGGGACACATGAAACGCTGCCAAGGCTGCTCTCTGGATGCTGCTCTGCGCCCAGGAAGGCAACATGCGCATCCCCTCCACCGTCTCTGTGCATTCTCTGCCCTCATCCTCTCCTCTGCTCTCAGAATTGGAACACTTATCCTAACAGCATCTCCACTGCTGCCCGTCTCGGTGGCCAGCTTGAGAACCTTATTGTGTGACTTTATACTTCATCCTTTGTTGGTTGCCGTAATTGTGTGTGTGTGTGTGTGGTGGGGGGCTCCATGACCTTGCGCTATGCCAGTCAGAAGTACTTCTCAAATAGATGCCTTTGATTGGACCTTAAGATGCTTCTTTTTTGGAGTGAGACGTGATATGTCGTCCTGCGCTGTATGGCGAGGATGGTTGAGTCCTGCTGGAATTTCATATGGGAAGTGCCAAATGTTCGTTGTGATGTTGTTGGGGGGTGGATTGAGGCTCGGGGTTGTTGAATGGTCACAGTGCAAAATTATATACAAAGAATGGATACATGTATTGGCATATACTGGACTGTCTCAGAAAATTAGAATACACAATATTCTAATTTTTTGAGACAGTCCTGTGTATATATACAGGACTGTCTCAGGAAATTAGAATACACAATATTCTAATTTCCTGACTGTCTCAGGAAATTAGAATATTGTGTATTCTGACTGTAGACTGTCTCAAAAAATTAGAATATTGTGTATTCTAATTTTCTGAGACAGTCCAGTACAGTTGTACCTCGACATACGATCGCTTCGACACACAAAGTTTTCGACATCCGATGTAAAACTTTACTCGCAATTTGTCTCTACATTCAACGACATGTTTGAAATACGACGATTTATGACAGCGCCGCAGTTTCTTTGTTTTCCCGCAAGACCGACGCACGGCGGATTTTTTGGGAGAGGAGTCAACATGGGTTCCAAGAATGTTAGTGCAGGTGGTGAAAAAAGGAAAAAGATGAGGCTTAGCATTTAATAAAGATAGAAATGCGTGTCCGTGAACTGGCTTGAAAAAAAGCCGTAGAGTATCTAACATCTCGACGGTCCTCCTTTCACCTCTGTTCACCAGTCTTTATTAGTTAAGGTGACGATTATTATTATTGTAACGTTGCCAAAGAAATCGCCAGCTTCGTCAGGTTTTTAATAGTGTTGCACCGATACCATTTTTTGGCCCCGATACCGATACCTGGCTGTGCAGTATCGGCCGATACCGATACCATACCGATACCACCCCGATTATATATATGTATATTTTTTTTTCCCCAAAGAGCTACATAATTGGATGTGAAATCATTGCTATCAAGGCTTTGTCAGGCTGTTGCTTACCTTTGCAAAATAGGAAAAAGACTAGTACAAAATATAATGCTAGCCCAACAGTAAGAAAGTAAAAATAAGTTCATAATAATAAACACTGAATGAACTGAGTAAACTTTTTTTAAACCTCTCAAAGGCCAAACAGTGCAACTTTCATGAAATTATTGTCACATTCTGCTGCTGGTTAGATTGTGTTTTGTTGCTGGGCTGTTAGTGGGGGCGTTCCCGACGTCGCACCTGAATCCAATGCGGGCTTATCAACGCAGCATTTAAGCACGGGTGAGCTCAGAGAAGGCTGCCGAGATATTTGCTTTGCTGATCGCCATTTGACATCTCGCACTATAGTCTCGCTACATTTGCTTGTTACGCCCCTGCATTGGGTTTTTTCTGTTAGTGTGCTGCACTCGTTTGTAACCTCTACCCTGTGCAGGTATTTGAGTGTTTTTATTTTGGCTTGTTTGGCTCGCTGCCTATCGTCTTAGTTAATCTTTGAGTTTTTAGTATTGAGCTCCGTCGACCTGCTGTCACGGACTCCTTTTGTAATTTCTACTATCCCGCGATCACGTGTTATTTTTTGTTTGCAATCATTAAACCCTTGTACTTATCCCCCGCTTGTTGTCCGCTTCGAGGTCCAACCTTGTTTCCGCATTTGCGGACGCTCACAATTATAAGTAATAATAATTGACCACAGCATCCAGTCTCTCTATTAGCCTCGTTTTTTCGGGAGGGGGTGGGTCCCTTATTTCTATTTCTGAAAGGTGGCAACCCTACTTTGGAAACACTTCCCAAATTACTGTGGCATTTCTTTCATTTAAAGACAGTAAAAGTAAAGTAGACGAAGTGAACTGACCAGAGATAGTTGCTCCGGTCCAGCGCCCTGCTTCCTCTGAATAGCAGTCCTGCTCTTGCAGGCTCAAACTCGTTGTGTTCGTTCGCGTTTCGTCTTCAAATGTTTTATCAGGTTCGAGGTATTGAAACTGGCCGATTTAACTCCACATCCTGAAACTTTCAGGCCGCAAATCTTGCATGCAGCCATTGATTTTAATTGACGGGATTTCTATTTTGAAATATTTCCCGACCGCCGCCATGCCGCCATGTCGGCCATGTCATTGGTCAGAAGTGGCTATTGGCCCGTTCTCATTGGTCTGGAGCAGGCCAATAGCGATAGCTGTTTGGTGTTCACGTGTCATCACACAACACAGAGACAAAGTGTAGTGAGCGCCAGGAGAAAAAAAAAAGGTTGCGGTCAAATGTTATAATAACGGACCGGTAAATGGTATCGGCACCGTCTTTGTTGGTACTCGGCGATAACGATACCACCATTTTGGCCGGATCGGCGCCCCCTGCCGATACTAGTATCGGTATCGGTGCATCTTTAGTTTTTTATAATTTCTTGTGTACCGTCTTCAGAAGAGGCTTCCTTCTGGGGTGACAGCCATGCACACCAATTTGATGTAAAGTACGGCGTATGCTCTGAGCACTAACAGGCTGACCCCCCACCTCTTCAATCTCTGCAGCAATGCTGACAACATTCCTGTAAAGAGTCACATGACATTTTGGAGGAAATTGGATATTAATGGCTATATTTTGAGTTATTTTGAGGGGAAATAACTATTATGTAAGCTGCACACAGAATAATTTTCATTGTGTCAAAGTGTCATTTGGTCAGTGTTGTCTCATGAAAAGAGATACTTAAATATCTGCAGAAATGGGAGGGGTGTACTCACTTTTGTGATACACTGTACGTTCTGCCTCAAATGTGGTGACAAGTTAGGAATTTACTTTTAAAGTAGAGAAAAAGAAATAGCCAAAATGACTCTAACATGGCTGTTTAAATGTAATTAACTAGCTTTCCTTGTATTTGGCATATGAATTTTTACATTTATTTTTTGTAAGTCTACAACAACAACAAAATCTTTGATTTTATGTTACTAATCAACATTGACTTCAAGGACATTTTCCATAAAATCCAGGGGTAACTATTTAATGCAGACTATTTAAAGGATTTTTGCAATGAAGCTTCATGGAAAATGGAGTCACACCGGAGAAAGTTGTAATGGAGAGTGAACTGACTGCACGACTGTCATCTTTTTCGGATTTACTCTTACTGACAAGTTCTCCACGATGTAATCTCTCCTGAAGTGCAGAGTAGGGACCTAATAGGCCTTCCATCCCAGAGTGCACAGTGACATTCTAGAGCTGACAAATGGCCACCTTCTTCCAGTGGGGCCAGGTTAAATCCTTCACCAGCTAAGACCTTTTTGTGATTCCTTCTCTAGTAGTATTGCCTTAACATTTAGTAGACATGTGCAATGAAATAAAATCTAAATGAAAGAGTTATATCACACTTTTTTGTGATTTTAATTGTAGTTGGTGGTGTGGGAAGATAATTTCACCTTTAGAAGTCAGTAATTATTGACAATTGAATAACTATATTTTCTCTAATTGACGCTGTGCCACCAGCGGTGAATGCCTGTGTAAGCCACACAGAGAAAAATAAATGTTCCCCTCAAATAGACTTTTTTCAGCATCAAGAAAATAATGTGTGGTAACTGCAATCATTCAGCGTCTATGATATTAATAAATACTTTAAGTAGATGAGCATACTCATGTGATTGCTCCACTATTTTATGCCCATGTTTATGTTTTGGGGCGATTTTGTACTTAATTTTTTATTCATTTTATTATTTTAGTTCTTGTTTTTACTCATCTTTAATGTGACTATAAGGGCTGGCTGATCTAGCCCATAATAAGATTTTTTTTGTGTGTGTGTTTTTTAAATGGTAGTTTTAAAGACTGTCATAAAAACATTAACTACATAAACATTTTATTCACATATTAAGTGAATATTAACATATAATTAGCAACACTGAATACTACTCCTATACTTCTCAGCAAATATTTGAAACACTTGACCCTAAATCACTCAACAACCCCACAGTCAATTATAAATATATGAAATGAAATGAATATGGAAAACTTCGTTCAACGTTCAACAATGCTAGAATGTATGAAAATAACTGTCATAAAAAATGTTTTTGGGAGATATAGAATTAAAAAATAATAATAATAAAAAGAAATGCCCCTTTAGGATTAATATTTTTATTAATTTCATTTTCCAGTTAAAGCAATACTAGGTAACTTTTCAACCTTTACAAAATATTTTCCTAACATTTGTGATGATATGTCGAATGACAACTAGTTGAATGACACCTTTTTTAATCTTGAGGGGGTCTGTATCACTTTTACTGGCACTAATTAACTTTGAGGAGGGTGGCAGGAACCACACAAAAAAAACTACAAATGTGCTGACTGCTTTACGGCATATGTCACTTCCCCCTTTCTCCATTCATTATAGAGACGGAAGTCGATGCTAATGCTTTCGCGCAAATTCTGCAAAGATGGCAGAGCAACAGAGACAAAATGTATGGTCTGAAGAGATAAAAGAAGCTTTCAGTCGCTGGTGTGACACCCCCACTCCCCCACCCCCCCAACCGAACTCGTCAGCGCTGACGAGTTCGGTGGGGGGATTTGCAGCACTAAGCCACATGGTTGCTAACAGTCATAACTTATTGTTTGGCCACAACTGGATTCATTACTTTATTACTTTTCATCCTTCACACAGCCGCTGGAAACAGAAATGTTGTTTTATCCATCTGCAGGCGACCATCATGATTTTACGACATTATGTGGGTGTGCGTTCGTCCTCATTGGAAACGCAGCGCTGGTCCTCATGGGAAACGCAGTCTTCCTTAAGGCAAAACACTACCGCTTTTGTCCACTGGCATCGCTAAAATCGACTAAAACTGAAAAGTTACCAAGTGTTGCTGTAACATTTGTTGGTGTTACACTTATATAGCGCTTTTCCACCTTTCAAGGCACTCAAAGTATATATATATATACATTATATATATATATATATATATATATATATATATATATATATATTATATATATTAAGGCTGTCAAACGATTACATTTTTTTAATCGAGTTAATTACAGCTTAAAAATTAATTAATCGTAATTAATCGCAATGAATCGCAATTCAAACCATCTATAAAATATGCCATATTTTTCTGTAAATTATTGTTGGAATGGAAAGAAGGCACAAGATGGATATATACATTCAACGTACGGTACATAGGGACTGTATTTGTTATAACAATAAATCAACAAGACGGCATTAACATTATTAACATTCTGTTAAAGCGATCCATGGATAGAAAGACTTGTACTTCTTAAAAGATAAATGTTAGTACAAGTTATAGAAATTTTATATTAAAACTAGGGCTGTCAAAGGATTAAAATTTTTAATCGAGTTAATTACAGCTTAAAAATTAATTAATCGTAATTAATCGCAATTAACCGCAATTCAAACCATCTATAAAATATGCCATATTTTTCTGTAAATTATATATATATATTCTGTAAAATAATTTGTTGGAATGGAAAGATAAGACACAAGATGGATATATACATTCAACATACGGTACATAAGGACTGTAGTGGGCATTTCACTCTGCTGTCATTTAAATCTGTCTATGCTGTCCTCACTCCGAAGCGTCTACTTTTTCCAAAGCTACACAGCTAGTGAACGTCGCCTTAATAATCAGACTTCTTCCTTTTTCATCTGATTTATTAATAAAATGGCCTCAAACCACTGTCCTCTTTAGACCGTAGTAAAACTACAGAAAAAAAGTACACAAGCATCGCATTAGCAACAACGTTAGCTTAGCACGCTATGCAGGTTCACTAAACATAAACAAAAAGCGTCTCATACAAAAAATATAACATTTCGCTTACTAACATAATATGTACATTCTTTACAACAACCATACTTACGGACAAATCTTGTCCAAGGATCATGTAAGCACAACATTACAACGTAGGCGTTAGCCCGAGATGTCGTGCAGCCATATTGAACTGGCAAGAAAGCAATAAACCATGTCGTAAAGCGACCACAAGAGTTCGCTGTTAGACAGCACAAAAAACTTACCAAAAGGCAGAATACTGTCTGAGCAGGACATGTGCGTTAATTGCGTCAAATATTTTAACGTGATTAATTAAAAAAATTAATTACCGTGCGTTAACGCTATAATTTTGACAGCCCTAATTAAAACCCCTCTTAATGTTTTCGTTTTAATAAAATTTATAAAAATTTCAATCAAAAAATAAACTAGTAGCCCGCCATTGTTGATGTCAATAATTACTTACACAATGCTCATGGGTGCTGAAGCCTATAAAATCAGTCGCACCCAAGTGCCAGCAGAGGGCGGCAAAACTCCATAAAACACAATTAACATGTGGGCATTTCACTGTACTGTCATTTAAATCTGTCTGAGCGGGGCAGGTGCGTTAATTGCGTCAAATATTTTAACGTGATTAATTTTAAAAATTAATTACCGCCCGTTAACGTGATAATTTTGACAGCCCTAATGTATATATATATATATATATATATATATATATATATATATATATATATATATATATATGTATATATATATATATATTTTTTTTAAAGATTGTTCTTCTTCAATATCTAGTTGTTGGCAGTATCATTAGACTAAAATGCTAAGTGAATGATAAAAAACGATATAAAAATTAGTTTAACAAATTCCCCTCAACATTGTGTTTAATTTATTGACAGCCTTGAATGAGTGTGCACATTGGCCACTAGGAGGCAGCACTTCAAAGACGACCACTTTCATTTCACTAGTCGAAGTAAAGAAAGGTTTTTTGATGTCTTTTGTTTTTTATTTTTATTTTTTCTATACAGTCGATGGTTGATATAACATTGTTTTTGCTCATGTACAAAGAGCGTATGCCTTTGAATGTTGTTATATTTCTTGTCTATGACAAGAACAATGTGTGTGTTAATATTTACTCTTCTGAGACTTGAGGCAAATTAATGCTAATTTATTTTCACACTTTAATTAAGTATTTCATTGTTTATTTGTATGAAGCTTTTCATACTGTAAAAAGAAATGTAGTTCATATTTTAAAGCTTGGTATATGTATTTTTTAATTGTATTTAGCACTATTGTTTACCTCAAATGTAAGTGTTAAGTGCAGCTTGAAAATCATCAACAGTAGCATATGTTTTAGGGATTGTTCAAAATCTGAAAAATTAGTCCGATTCCATCAGCATTATGCTATGTTCAACTAAATATGTAATGGCTAATCGCTGAGATCGACTTCAATTGTATTTTTGTTCCATTATCTTGATCTCAAAATTGCCCAGGCCTCCGTGACATACTATGCCACGCTGATTTCAGTATAAAAAGTGAGTTTTTAGATGACACCTTAACATGTGCTTAAATGTTTTAAGCACAACATCCTGTAGTGACTGCAAAATGATATTTTTCCCTGCCTGTTACTTGATTTATCTCCTGGCAGTCAGGATCTTGTGTCATTTAAAAATGACTCAATAAAGTTGGGGTCAGTTGCCCCTGGTGGCCAAACCATCTGCTGCTGGCCTCCTTGTCTCCAGCTCTCCTTGCAGCCAGCTCTAACTCCATCTTTATGTTTGGCCTGCAAACTGAATCGATCAAACTGCTATTGTTTGATGTGCCTGCGCAGCCCAAGCTCCTTTTTATTTGTAGCAAAGCAGCCTTAGACCTGCCAAGAACGTCCACCAGGCTCGGCCGTGGCCTCTTATTTGTCGCGCTCCAGTCCTCCGGCGAGCAAAGTGCCGACTACTCGAGCCAGATATTTCAAATTTTGACTCATCGGGTTCAAGAGTGCCTGCTGTTATTCCTTGATGCCCCGGGTCTTGTGTTTTCTTGCACGGTGGCTTTGCTTTGTTTCCACGAGAGAGAAATAAACATATATTGCTTTTCATATTGATTTTGCAAGTCATAGATTATATCCGTACATTATTTTCAACATATATAATATATGTAGAGTGTTACGTCGAAATACGATCGCTTCGACATGTGATCGTTTCAACATCCGACATAAAATTTCATTCACCATTTCTTTCTACATCCGACGAAATGCTCGAGGTACCAACGTAAATATATATAACATACAGTTGTAAGAAAAAGTAAATGAACCTTTTGGAATTTCTCACATATCTGCATAAAATCACCATCAAATGTGATCTGATCTTTGTCAAAATCACACAGATGAAAAAAGTGTCTGCTTTAACTAAAATCACCCAAACATTTTAATGAGAATAGTATGCAAACAACGACAGAAGGGGGAAAATAAGTAAGTGCACCATCACATTTAATATTTTGTGCAGCAATAACTTCAACCATTGGCCCAATATTCTCTACAAAACTGCTGTAGTTCAGTCAGATTCCCAGGATGACTGGCATGAATCGCTGTCTTTAGGTCATGCTACAGAATCTCAATGGGGTTCAAGTCTGGACTTTGACTTGGCCACTCCAGAATCTGTATTATGTTCTTCTGAAACCTTTCTGAAGTTAATTTACTTCTGTGTTTGGGATTATTGTCTTGTTGCAGCATCCATCTCCTTTTTAGCTTCAACTGTCTGACAGACGGCCTCAGCTTTTCCTGCAAAACATCCTGATAAACTTTTGGAATTCATTGTTTCATTAATGATCGCAAACTGGTTTGGAAGTATTTTCCAAACCGCAGACATGTTGTAACCGCAGACATGTAAGTATTTTCTGACTGGCTCTCTACAAATTCCAAACTGCGGACATGTTGGCTATGAGCAAGTAGTGGTAGCGAGATAGCGTCGGCCAGCGTTTTGCTTCTCGCTGTGTTTTAATGATGTCATCAAAAAAGGACTAAGGGGCCGTTTACATGGTGACGGTCCGAAAATATGACAAATTTCATGTTTGCTTCCATATGGTTCCGTCTCCGTTTGAACGATGTCACAATTCCACATGAAAATGATGTAGTATTCATGCCAGGCCCTAGGGGGCAGTGCAGATTTACAAGGCGACAGCCAATGATGTACTTCTTTAACACTAATAACCTCCTCAACCCGGAAGACAACATACCCGCCAACCCCAAGGAATGGCATTTTATTTTGCTCCAAAAGGCACAAAAATGCAAAAATGAAACATTTAAATTAAAAGCATTATAAAAACAGTCAATTAAAGCCGACGTTTAACCATGTCTGCTGTTTTTTCATGTTTAATAGCAGCGCTGCGCACGCCCAAAGTGGCATGTGCGAGTGCTGACATCATCGGCGTGAGCGCTTTCTATTTATATGGTTGCGAGTAAGTCCCACAATCAAATCCTTCCACTTTGGAGCCCAGAATCAAAGTTTTGGATTTTCGCCTTCCATTTTCGCTGTCACTACCATATTTTTCGGACTATAAGTTGCACCTGAGTATAAGTGGCACCAGCCATAAAATGCCCAACGAACAGGAAAAAAAAAACATATATACTGTATGTCGCACCGGAGTATAAGTCGCATTTTTGGGGGAAATTTACTTGATAAAATCCAACACATAGAACAGATAGGTCTTCTTGAAAGGCAATTTAATATAAAAATACAATAGATAATAGCATGTTGAATAAGTGTACAGTATGATAATGTTACATGATGCATGAACAACGAAATGCGGATATACTGTCCTAACCAGGACGCTACGGCTCTGTCCAGGCTATACAGCAAGCTAAACTCCCAAATGACAATGCTGGACGTCCGGATAATTTGCTGACTTTATTTTAGCCGTCGTTATGACACCATCATTTGAAGAGTGAAACTAAAAATAGAAATAATTAGAGATGTCCCGATCGATCGGGATGGATCGGGTCCGATCACGTCATCTTCAAAGTATCGGAATCGGCAAAAAAATATCGGCCATGCCTTTATTTATTTATTTTTTTTTTTTTTAAATTAAATAGTTTTCTAATTGTATTTAACGTTACAGACATAATGTTACACTCATTCAGAGCCTTTAGTTTAGGCTTAAGGTAGGGTTATCAAATTTATCCCGATAACGGCGGTAATTAATTTTTTAAAAAATGTATCACGTTAAAATATTTAACACAATTAATGCATGCGCTGCACGACCCACTCACGCATTGTCACGCTCAATCTGTAATGTCGCCGTTTTACCTGTATAGAGAGATAAAAGGCAACGTAAAACGAGTAGAGTGAATTTTGGCAGCCTTTGGAGCCTTTTTTTAATTGGCTAAAGCCTTACAATCCCTCTCCCTACGAATAGAAATATCATGGGAAGCAATGTGGGGAAGCAAGGTAGCATTTGATCTTTTTCTTAACACCTTATGTTATTTCCCAATGCAGAGAAGATATATCAATTGGTAGCACTACGCACAGTCATGGTTCCACTTCCCATCATGCATTTGGGCATGGCTACAGTATCATTTACTGAAAGCTCAACAAATACACTAGATGGCAATATTTAGTCACATTATATAAAGTCACAAGTCTTTCCATCCGTGGATCCCTCTCACAGAAAGAATGTTAATAATGTAAATGCCATCTTGAGGATTTATTGTCATAATAAACAAATACAGTACTGATGTACTGTATGTTGAATGTATATATTCGTCAGAGTTTTGTTCATTTTTTTCTTAATGCATTGCCAAAATGTATATGATCGGGAAAAATTATCGGGAATGATTGGAATTGAATCGGGAGCAAAAAAAAGCAATCGGATCGGGAAATATCGGGATCGGCAGTTACTCAAACTAAAACGATCGGGATCGGATCGGGAGCAAAAAAACATGATCGGAACAACCCTAGAAATAATACAAATGAAGTTCGTCCTCGATACCAAACAGGTTCGCATCAACGTATACAAATGATAACTAGCTGCTACTACAGCAATGACACAAACGGTTAGCATGCATTCGCTAGCATTAGCACATCTTTTAAACAACCACACAACTGGCTCTAAGTGTCCGATCGCGGGTGAAAAACACACAACAACAACAACAACAAAGGTGATGCACACAGGCAATGCCTCTGTAGAGATATTTTACAAGCATAAACAAAAATGTAGGTTCGCAGCCGTGGTGTGTTTCTCTCTCTCTCTCTCTCTCTCTCTCTGTTTTTGGGTGACGGTGTCCGTCGTCTTCTGTGGCCTATACTACGAAGCCGGTTTTCTGGCTTAGCAGGGTAACTTCGAGAGTAACTTTATCACGTGCGACGTAAGTTTGCGGCTATGCGAGACTACGAAAGGTGGATATGTTGGAACCGAGAAGTGTTGCCATGGCAACACACGCCACACGCCAAACCTGGTCGTGTCAGAGTTAGATCTTGCTTAACATCAGGATTCCAATTAACCACGCTCTATTTAAACAGCACTCCTCCGCGGACGTGTCCTCCTGACAATGACAGCGTACTTGGACGACCCATACGACATTGGCGCGCGGATTGTGAGGGGCTCTCTCCGGAGGGCACGAGTATTTCGGGACCGCCAGAATCCGCTGGCGTACCCGGAAGATGTTCTCCATGCAAGATATAGATTTTCAGCTTAGGGAATTCTTTACCTGTGCCAACTGATCTAGGCAGACGTCACTAATGTAACCCGCCGAGTCAGGCCCTCACAACCGCGCAGATTGTGTGTGCCTGTCCGTGCGCTCTTTCGCTAGGGACAATATATGTATTCCATCGGTGATGCTGAATATCTGGGTAAGAACACTGTATGCCGTGCGATTCGGAGTGGGGTATGGAAACGCTTCAAATTGATGCATTTATAATAATCATAGAAATATGTAAACTCTTTAAACATTGAGAAAACTTCTGGTTTTTTCTGCCAACTCGAGGAGATTAAATTAAATGTCAAATCCACTGATAGGACAGACGCACAAATATAAAAGATATAAATGTTTATTGAATATGCATCTTACAGTCTTGTTTAACTGTGAAAAATCGTTACAAAAGACGGGCTTTTATTCACGCAACAACGCATGGCATCCCCGCATTTCCTTCTTCTCCTGAGTCCTCACAAATATAACATAATTTTTTTTTGGGGGGGGGGGTTGTCGGGCTCGGGCCTGCAAATCAAGTTTATTGATCGGACTCGGGTCGGGTCGGGCTGGATTTTTTAGGCCCAAACTAAAAAAAAAACATACGTATTCGTACAGTCAAGGGGACTAAACATACAATCATCCTGTTTCGTGTGGTGATGCGTGACAATTATTTCTTACTGTTAATGTACCAAATCTTATTTTATTGTCCTGACAGCAGGCTTTATTTCTTTTCATGGACATAAGTAAACTGGCATATTGACACATTCACAAATCACACGATCTGTAAATTCGCTGTCAACAGACCCGTTGCGCTCAACTCGCCGAAACGGTGTTGGATTTCGCGGTGAGGGTGGATTTTAATTCCTCATAATTCCGCATGATCATCGCGCATTCCACCTCCGTGAAGTAAGGTGCCCGTGCCATCGTCACAAGTAGTGTTTGACTCTGGTCACCGCCCCCTTTTATGTGAACGCGCAGTAACTCTGACTGGGTTGACACAGGTTCGACTAATCAACCTCATAATCAGCGTCGTAGTACCGATTGACCACAAACTAGACAACCAGGTTTTGTCAACTCCGGTTACCCGATGGTAAACTAGATTACTTCTGGGGAGGTTGAACTCGGTTCGTAGTATAGGCCACTGGCCTGAGTGCTCTTCTTCGCGTAAACTAGTGCGAGTGCTTCCCCACAAGCTAAAAGCATGCATTTCAATATAAATAAGTCAATAATACAATTGAACACACATTGCCAAAGGCTGAACGCAAACGTGGCCATAGCTATTTAGATAACTATAGCATGAAGACCATGCTAATAAGTTTACCAAACCATCAGTGTCACTCCAAAACACCAAAATAACATGTGAAATAATACTGTATCATAATGTGTTAACAACTGTGGTAAATTGTAATAAAAAAGTGCATATTTTAAGCTGTATCTACTGTATTTATAGCTGTATCGTGTGATTATCTGCACAGCCCGATTACTCTACAAACAGTGCCTGAATAGCCAATGACTGAACAGAAAGAATCAGCCAGCAGCAAAAAGCAAATGAAATGCAAATGATAAACCTACTGAGATGCACCCTATAAATAGTGGAAATCAGGAAGACTTTTTGTTCTGAGAGTGCGTCCTGTGGTCTTTCTTGGGGGTTAGAGGGGTGGCTGTCATAGTGTTTGGAAGGCAGATGAATGCTGACAAACGGGAGTCTGAGCCCAGGTGAGCATAGCCAGACCAGAGAAGAGTTACTGGAACCAAGCACTTTATCGTCCAAGCAAGCCCGCGCACATGCACTCGCTCATTAATTCACATCCATGCACACTGGTGAGCACAGAAAATGGCTGCGGCGCACAAGACAATTGAATGCACGACCATGTGCGCCGCAAAAAATAGCTCGTGCAATGGCTGGTGTTTGCTTTTCTCCCCAAATACTTGTGTTCAGAAGCAGTATTGAAATGAATGTTTTTTTCTCAAAAAGGAAACAAAAATTGAAAATTATTATGAAAAACCTTTTTAAACTAATAACTATATTTTGAAAAATGGTGACGAGACACCACTTCAATTTGTTCTGTGACCACGCCCCTAGCTCAGAATACTTTTAGCCCAAATTTTATTTCATTATAAAAAATTTACAGAAATGCAATTGATTCTTTTCCAGCCTACAGAAAAGCAACATTTTGTAATACGAAAAAAATATACTAAAATATAAGAATCAATTTTTATTTCATTAAAATACCCTGTTTTTACTTCTGGTTTGCATGCTTTGGCCACCTTTTTTAATTATTAAATTTATTAATATCATGGAAGCTTCCACTTGGGGAAAATATATACATACAGTATATCCTGTATATACATAATATAATAAAAATATACAGTACTGTGCAAAAGTTTTAGGCAGGTGTCCTGCCTAAAATTTTTGCACAGTACTGTATATATATATATATATATATATATATATATATATATATAATTTTTATTATTAATTTTTTTAATAAAGATTATTCTTCTTCAATATCTAATTGTCGGCAGTATCATTATCATTAGACTAAAATGCTAAGTGAATGATAAAAAACGATATAAAAATTAGTTTAACAAATTCCCCTCAACATTGCGTTTAATTTATTGACAGCCTTGAATGAGTGTGCACATTGGCCACTAGGAGGCAGCACTTCAAAGACGACCACTTTCATTTCACTAGTCGAAGAACAAAGGTTTTTTGATCTTTTTTTAATTTTTTTTATACAGTCGATGGTTGATATAACATTGTTTTTGCTCGTGTACAAAGAGCGTATGCCTTTGAATGTTGTTATATTTCTTGTCTATGACAAGAACAATGTGTGTGTTAATATTGACTCTTCTGAGACTTGAGGCAAATTAATGCGAATTTATTTTCACACTTTAATTAAGTATTTCCTTGTTTATTTGTATGAAGCTTTTCATACTGTAAAAAGAAATATAGTTCATATTTTAAAGCTTGGTATATGTATTTTTTAAGTGTATTTAGCACTATAGTCTACCTCAAATGTAAGTGTTAAGTGCAGCTTGAAAATCATCAACAGTAGCATATGTTTTAGGGATTGTTCAAAATCTGAAAAATTAGTCCGATTCCATCAGCATTATGCTATGTTCAACTAAATATGTATATATATGTATAATAATATATATGGCTAATCGCCGAGATCGACTTCAGTTGTATTTTTGTTCTATTATCTTGATCTCAAAATTGCCCAGGCCTCAATGACATACTATGCCACGCTGATTTTTTTTTTTTTTTTGGAAAAATTGAGTTTTTAGATGACATCTTAACATGTGCTTAAATGTTTTTGGGGCAATACAGTAGATGGTACATGAAGGAGGTCTCAGCTCTTCGCAATGCTATTAACCCTTTAACACCTACGCCTATTTTGGCCGAATTTGCAAGCCTTTGATTTTGCCTTTATATTTAAAAAAAAAAAAAAAAACTGTTCACAATGGCCAAGTTGGGTCCCTTTTTTCAGGATACCTTGAACTTCATGTCCAAACTGTTGTTTTCTTCACTGACCAACTTTAATCCACATTTTGGACCCAAAAAGACAAAAAAATCCCAAAATCTTTTTTCAAAATTTGTAATGTTGAAGTCCCACTGACAACCAAACATGCTCGACCAACCGTTTTGAAGCCTGATAATATTTATTTAACTTGCTAGGATAAACATTCAATACAAAAAAATAAGATTGAATAGTTTTATGTGTGACAACTCAACACAAACAGCAGCTATGGTAATAGGCGTTTTTGGCCTTCACACATACTATGGTCAAAACATTTTATATACAGTGCAAAATAGTGAGAAAAAAATTATATATATTATCCAACACAAAAAGGGTTTGGAGGATATCTCTTTGTGAAGTTAGGTATTGTACCCATCACCTTATCAAAGGTATATATGTACATGCAGTCAAGCTTCTTGAACACACATCTATATAAAAATTGAAATGATTCATAGTGAAGAAAAAACATTAAAAACAAATAAACTGCCAATCCCGATATTTCCCGATCCGATTGCTTTTTTTTTGCTCCCGATTCAATTCCAATCATTCCCGATAATTTTTCCCGATCATATACATTTTGGCAATGCATTAAGAAAAAAATGAATAAAACTCGGACGAATATATACATTCAACATACAGTACATAAGAACTGTATTTGTTTATTATGACAATAAATTCTCAAGATGGCATTTACATTATTAACATTCTTTCTCTGAGAGGGATCCATGGATAGAAAGACTTGTGACTTTGTATTTTGTGACTAAATATTGCCATTTAGTGTATTTGTTGAGCTTTCAGTAAATGATACTGTGGCCATCCCAAATGCATGATGGGAAGTGGAACCATGACTGTGCGTCGTGCTACCAATTGATATATCTTCTCTGCGTTGGGAAATAACTTAAGGTGTTAAGACAAAGATCAATTGCCACCTTGCTTCCCCACATTGCTTCCCATGATATTTCTAATCATAGGGAGAGGGATTGCAAGGCTTTAGCCAATTAAAAAAAGGCTCCAAAGGCTGCCAAAATTCACTCTACTCATTTTGCGCTGCCTTTTATCTCTCTATATAGGTAAAACGGCGTCATCACAGATTGAGCGCGACAATGAGTGAGAGGGTCGTGCAGCGCATACATTAATTGCGTTAAATATTTTAACGTGACACATTTTTTAATAAATTAATTGCCGCCGTTATCGGGATATTTTTGATAACCCTACCTTAAGCCTAAACTAAAGACTCTGGATGAGTGTAACATATTATGTCTGTAATGTTAAATACAATTAGAAAATGATTTAATTAAAATATATATATATATATATATATATATATATATATATATATATATATATATATTAAAAAAAGGCATGGCCGATATTTTTTTGCCAATTTCGATACTTTGAAAATGACGTGATCGGACCCGATCGATCGGCATCGATTGGGACATCTCTACTGGGAATTATTTTTACCCTCACAAATCCATTCATATATTTTGACAAAATGCCTTTTTGACATTGTGTTTTTGTTTAGCAGAGAAATATATTTTCCATATTGTTTCCTGTTTAAGCTCTCTCTTCCATTAGACAATTCAGAAAAATTATCAATACAGTATCTGGGAAAAGAATGCAATCCTTCAGGTGTTACAGGTGTCCAGAATCTGTTCAGCCTGTGTGGCGAATGGGTTACCTCATGAAGAGACAGCTTTATTGACCGACTTTCGCGCTGCCCCCCGTCTCTAGAGCGGATGCAGTCAAGAGAAAGTCGATAAACAATGACGGAGAGAGTGTTTCTTGTCGGTAGAGCATGTAGCCCTGTCATGAATGACACAGTGAGTGTTGTTGTATGTTGACTGCATCTCAGGCGAAGGAGAAAATGAAGATCTTACTTGTTCACAAAAACATGCAATCTCAGTGGGAAAATCAGTTGAATTGGGAATAAGCATTCCAGACTTTTTCCCGTTCAAACAGATGGTGCAATTTTCTTGTTTCTTTTCCGTTTCCATGTGGTGCTCTTGGTCATTTGAACTTTGTTGCTTTGAGGTTTGCATGCTGAGTTTTTAATAGGAAGCCAAGATTCTTGACCTGATTTTAAGTTTATATATTAGCATGTACTTAGCACTTCCACACTTTTTGTTTGTTTTAGTTGAGCTCCTTTTGAATGTTGCTGTGTCTGGTGTGGTAGCATGTGGACTGGTTGTTAATGCGTCAGCCTCACAGCCCTCCAGGGCAGGGGTGTCAAACTAATCTTTGTCGTGGGCCACATCATACTCATGGTCTCTTTTATAGGGCTATTACACTATGTCTGCCAACTACTGCTGCCACGATTAATCAACTATCAACTAATCGACAACAAATCAATTATTAAATGAATTGAGAGCCATTTTGATCGTCGATTAATCTTTTGGACACATTTTTGACCTATTTATTGTTGTTTTCTTCATTAAAAAAATATATATTTTCAAATACATTTTTAATCTATTTCTGTATTTTAATTAAAGAAGGGGAATGTTTTTTCTTTTTTTAAATGTACCAATATTTTAGTGTGTTTTTAAATCCCTTGAGACCAAAGCATGAAGCTGAAGGACATGACGCGTTCGCGTTTCTTAACCAACAAATACACTGACTTTAGTTGCTATTGCCACTTCTGGGAGATGAGTGGATGAAACTTTACCTGATCAGGTTCGGCACACCCTCTTTGCTATTTTCGGCTCATAGAAAATGGCTGACCAAACACAACTTCAAAAAGGATAACATAAAGAGTTCATTTCTGATTAAAAACACATCAACAACAATAAAAGCATGAAATATCCCCAATTAAAGAATTGCACTGTGTTTGTGTCGAGTAAAAACCAGTACAGCTTTTTTTTTTCTTTTTTCTTTTTTTTTTGCCAGCAGAAAAAAATGCGGGTCTGAAGGCGTGAATGTTAAAAAACAGTAAATATTCTCTTTTAAATGTAATTTTTCAAATATTGTTTGTATACAGTGGTATGAAAAAGTATCTGAACCTTTTGGAATTTCTCACATTTCTGCATAAAATCACCATCAAATGTGATCTGATCTTTGTCAAAATCACACAGATGAAAAACAGTGTCTGCTTGGTTTTCATATTTTAATGAGGATAGTATGCAAACAATTAAAGAAGGGGGAAAACAAGTACGTGAACCTTCACATTTAATATTTTGTGACCCTACATTTAATATATATAAATATATATATATATATATATATATATATACCGTATTGGCCCGAATATAAGACTGTGTTTTTTGCATTTAAATTAGACTGAAAAAGAGGGGGTCGTCTTATATTCACGGTCTAGACGTTATACCCATTCACGACAATAGATGGCGCCAGATATCATTTAAGCGATGTTCTGTCATGACAGATCTCAGCTAATCTCAATTTTAACAGTTTGCATTATTTTATTGCAATGTTTTTCCTTATTCAGATTTGTTTCAAGACTACAAGACAAATGTGATTGCACTTTAGTTTACATATTTAAATGTTCAGATATTAAGATTTGAATGAGGCAAAATAACATGCTTTTTCTCTCACATATATTGTTATAATCATTTGTTTCGGATGTACTGTAATTATTTTCTGTATAAAAATTAATCTGGTGCTCAAAAAGTCTTTTTTCAAACTTGAGTCTTGAAAAAGAGGGGGCCGTCTTATAATCAGGGCCGTCTTATAATACGGTATATAAAAAAAAATATATATATATATATATATATATATATATATATATATATATATATATAGATGGCTGAAAACACTGAAAAGGCTGAAAAAGTATACACAGTATTTTTTTACATTTTCAAATTTTCACTGTTTGTGATACATTTAGGATCGTAGCATACCACTAAATATTGGCTTCTCTTCTTTCACTATCTTGCTAGAATTAAGCAGATGAACAGCAGCATCATTGGCAGATGTATGGTTATTTATGAGTCTATTCTAGCTCTATATAAACCCCACCTGTGCATACAGCTCAAGGGACTAATGGGTAACATTGACCTTGATGTGCTCTCACCAAGGTCAGAGTACATTCTGTCTCAGCTCCTCTTTTTCTTTTCTTTTTTTCGTCGAGCAAGATCCAATTTTCCTCGGTGTCATTCAATTTTGATGAATGCTTTGTCTCGCAAGTGTGGAAGAAAAAGATTGGCCTCTCGCCAAACACGTTGGCTAGCGAATATCTCTGCCGGGCCAGATACACCAACAGACACGATGGGAAAATTCATTGCGTCGCCACATTCATTTTCCCCCTCATCTGAGAAGAATTCCTCCTTTTTTTCCTCTCTCTAAATGCTGCTTCACACTGGACGATATCATGTGTAATGAGATGTTTAATCTGCAGCCAGTTATCTCGTATTGTGACTGGTGTGCTGTTCGTCGGAGCTGTCGCAGCCCCAAATGTCGGCTGGGCGCTGATTATGTATCTCATTGTACAGAAATGGGTTGCTGTTGATGAGGAAAGAAAAAGAAGAGGATAACTTAAGTTTTA
The DNA here is from genome assembly GCF_030265065.1 of Corythoichthys intestinalis. NCBI lineage: Eukaryota > Metazoa > Chordata > Actinopteri > Syngnathiformes > Syngnathidae > Corythoichthys > Corythoichthys intestinalis. The sequence continues at coordinate 28,894,620 of NC_080395.1, read as the reverse complement.
TAGGATGACGGGCAAAATGCAGGCAGCGACACAGAAACGGGCCTCGTCCCTATTTTGGGAGTCATGCGATGAGTCACAAGTAAGCGTGAGTCGGCAGTGAGAGTTGCTTCATTCATAAGATCGACTGATTGTAACTCTTGAAAACATCCGTAGAAGCCACTGAGAGATGAACTGTGTGGTAAAGGTTTTCTTTTATGTTAGTTTTTGGATTTAACTGAGCAAAAATATTTCATATCAATGGATGAATGGACAGATGGGAAAGGGTATATTTCCTGTAACTACATTAATACACAATTTCTGTATTTAGATGGACATTTTTTTCTTTTATTCCGATTAGCGTTTGGATTAACATTATGATCAAATTTACTTTTTTCACGGACAATTACACGTCATACTTTTGGTTGCAACAAATTATTTTGATGTGCGCAGACTGACCAAATATACCAGATAAAGTAGTAGAAGAAGAAGCTGGAGCAACTTTTGTGTCAAAATTATATCACTCTGTCCTTTTCTATTTTAACCCTTTAACACCCAAACCTATTTTGGCTGAATTTCCATGCCTTTGATGTTGCCTTTATATTTCAAAGGAAAAAAAGTTCATAATGGTCCCTTTTTTCAGGACACCATAACCTTCATGTCCAAACTGTTGTTTTCTTCACGGACCAATTATAACCATCGTTTTGGACCCAAAAAGAGAAAAAAAACCCACAAATCTCAAAATCTTTTGTCAAAATTTGTAATGTTGATGTCCAATTGACAACCAAATATGCTAGACCAACCGTTTTAAAGCTTGATAATATTTATTCGAATTGGATAAACATTCAACAGGAAAAAATAAGACTGAATAGTTTTATGTTTGATAATTCAACACAAACAGCAGGTATGGTCATAGGCGTATTTGCCCTTTACACATACTGTGGTCAAAATAGGTTATATACAGTGCAAAAAGAGTTTGGAGGATATCTCTTTGAGAGGTTAGGTATTGTACCCAACACCTTATCAAAAATATATACATGCAATCAGGCTTCTCGAACACACACATCTATATACAAATTGAAAAGATTGATAGTGAAGGGAAAAAAAATCAAATATAGCATTGAAAAAAATATATTTTTTTAAATATTGATAATAAACTACAGTCCTTGACAAAAGTCTTGTCGCTTATCCACTTTGTAGAAAGAAATGCAAACAACCTGACTTTTAATTATTCAATTGTTTTCAGAAATGGCTCAGATGAAAGCTAAGACCCTCCCAAGTGATGTTGAATGTAGAAAAATATAATTACACCACAGTTGCCGCAAATATTGCAGGAGCCCTACTGGAGCCTGCATGGATCCAAGATTCACTCAGAAAACAGTGAAGTTTGGTGGTTACATCATTACCAAAATCATGGTCTGGGGTTACATCCAGTATGGGGGTGTACGAGAGATCTGCAGGGTGGAAGGCAACATAAAAGTCTGAAATATCAACAAATCTTAGCTGCCTCTTACATTCCTAACCATAAAAAGGGACAAATTCTGCAGCAAGATGGTGCTCCATCGCATACTTCAATTTCTACCTCAAAGTTCCTAAAGGCACAGAAGATCAAGATCCTCCAGGACTGGCCAGCCCAGTCACCAGAAATGAACATCATTGAGCATGTCTGGGGTAGGATGAAAGAGGAAGCATGGAAGACGAAACCCAAGAATGTTGATGAACTCTGGGAGGCATGCAAGACTGCTTTCTTTGATGTTCCTGATGAATTCATCAATAAATTGTATGAATCCTTACCAAAGCTGTTAGGTTTTGTGTTGGTTTTCTCCTAGTGTGACTTGTCCCTGTGATTGCCCATTGATTTCACCTGTTTTTCCTACTCCTAGTGTTTCCTCCAACCTGCATCCTCCTGATAAATCTTTTTTTCAGTGAAACAAACATATTTTTGTACATTCAACATCAGGGTCTTAGCTTTCATATGAGCCATTTCTGAAACCAATTGAATAATTAAAAGTCAGGTTATTAGCAATTCTTTCTACAAAATGGATAAGCGACAAGACTTTTGTCAGGGACTGTAGTTCAGTTCAAATTTTTCAGGCATGCTACTCAAGGTTCCTTTTGAACAGGACACAGAGCTACGTCACACGCAACGTCACACAGACCACTCTTCCACCGTTTGAGCGCTGCTGTAACTTCTCACTCGCCCAGAATTATTCGAAAACAACGACAAATCCGGTTCATCCTCTGACTTGAGTTGATGAAATAATGCTTAGCTTGCGCTGAATGAAGTTTTCGATCATTCCGCAGGTTTCAAAGTCGCTCGCTCAATCCAACCGGCCGTCGTTCGCTCCCTCACCTCCCTCTCTTTAGGTGGCGCCTCGCTCTTCAGTTTTCGGATGATGTTCTTCCTTTGTGAACTCATATTGGCTCCTAGGATATGTAGTCTTTCATGGTGCTTTCGGTTTTGAAAAAGGAAGAGAAATTATGGAAATGTGGACATAAACACATGATCAATGCAGCATTTTACCGCTTATTTATGAGGGCAATAAAACTATGAAACTCAAACGACATTATCTCCTGTTTTACTTGGTCGATTGACTTCAAGTAAAAGCGGGCGTAGACCTCAACTTCCACACTTTCAAATGAGACCAACTAGCGGCACGGTGGTGACGTAATTACAGTGTGACAAGGCTTCATAAATGATATGTGTAAAAATTTTGCCGCTAACACGTCCGGCGTTAAAGGGTTAACCGTTAGCGTTTTTCTGCAAATTTCCTCTTTTGTCTACTGGCAGGTCTTTCAAGAATTGTGAAATCTTATAATATCTCAAGCAACATGTTTGTCTTGCCTATTTTCTTCCGCTAGCTCTGCTTATACTATCATCCGGGAATAACAAAAACGCATATACTGATGTCACAGACATGCACGATAGAGACAGTCTGCTCCAAAATTTTGGAAGAAAATGTTTAATGAGTACCAAACGGATTATCAATCGACATAAACCTCCCCTCCCATTCGGAATAGAATCTTGATTGGAATGGGTTAGAATGTTACAAATGGAATGTGTACACTTACTGTTTTATTCCGATCAGGCTTTTAATACGAATAGGAGAGTCCATGTAAATATAGTCATTAATGTCCACAACTGGCCAACCTACATAGGTCAGTCAGTAGGTAAGATATAGAATTACAAGTAGACCCGGGTTATGAAAGAGTTCAGTTCCTATGCTGGCAATGGAACCAGAATTTCCTCGTAAATCGGAATTAACCTTTTTAGCACCCCTAAATACCCCCTAAATCTCAAAATAACTACCCAGAAACACGTATTATACATTATTGTACTGTCCACACCAAGACAAAGCTAAGTCCTTGGTAGACAGCGAGCTAACCTCTAATCTATCTCATTCAGCTGCGCAACGTCCTCGTGGGAGCAAATGCACCCTTCCTCGTGTGTGCATGTGCGCTCGTCTTTGTGTGCGCAAATACAATCTTCTTTGTGTGTACATGCACTCTTGCTCGTGTACCAAAAAGTTTAGTGCAGGTGCAGAAAAAAAAAGAAAAGGTGACGCTTATCATTGAAATGAAGCTGTAAATGATAGCAAAATATAAGCATGGTGTGTGCATCCATGAACTGGCTCGACAATGGGGCCATAGAATGTCGATGTCGGCCGGGGGTCCTCCTCCATTCGCCAGTCTTTATAAGTTAAGGTGTTAATTCTTATTATGGTAACATCGCCGAAGAAATCGCCAGCTTCGCTGGTTTCTAATCATTTATTTCATCAACTTGTGCAACAAAACACGCCGCTGCTGTTGACGCCAGCATCAAAACAGAAAGTAAAATAGAACCGCGCTTTCTTGCTCACCATCACGTCAGCCCTGCGGTGTATTCAGGTACAGCATAAAAAGTCAGCTACATTAGAACCCGATTCGTTACATTATTAAAGGTATTATTATTGTTATTACTATTATTATTCAGACTTTTTATTCATAATTCATTTGTTTTGCTCTTTGTAATTGCTATATGTAATAGTAACAGCAGTATTTATTAAGGATTTAGTGTAGGTTTTTGGACTGCGGAACAAATTAATGGAATTATAATGCATTCTTATGGGAAAATCCTGCTCGACATACAACCATTTCGACTTACAATCAAGGTCCTGGAACGAATTAACTTTGTATGTAGAGGTACCACTGTAACTGCGGCGCTGTCATAAATCGTCGTATTTCGAGCATGTCATCGGATGTAGAAACAAATGGCGAGTCCAATTTTACATCGGATGTCAAAAAGACCGCGTGTTGAAGCAATCGTATGTCGAGGTACCACTGTACACATTTGCCAAAGGGCTGAACTGTTATATTGATAAAATAATGTAAAAAAATAAGATATTGTTTACGCGACTAAAAAAAAACAACAAAAAAACGGCTGCAGACAAAATGGCGAACGAGGTTCCGGCGTCGTAAAGTCGAAATTACATAAATCGGGTGAATGAAATGAAATGAGTTAACACAAATGAAACCTTTAAATTAGATGGAATTATTCATTTTAAAAAATTTAACGTGACTCAAAAATGTTTATTCTTTTGTCATCAGTGTATTAACTCACTTTTTGTAAATGCAATTAAAATCATGGATCATTTAAAGCAAGTCAACTGATTAAGTGATCCCATATTTTCCCCATGAACTATTTTCATTTTCAATTGTTAGTCAAACAAATGAAGAATTACAAAATTAACCAATCGCTGTATGTTTTTCTTTTTGTCTTTAATGTAGATAGTTAAATTAGGTACAAATTGAACAAGCAACGTTTATCAACTTTAAAAAAAAAAATAAAACAAGAAAATGAGAACAAATAATCTACCATTTAATTGTTGATTAACAATTTTAACAGTTTAATTCGGTAAAATGATCTATTTTAGTTATGAGACTTAATTCAAAACTTATATACAGTATATATAAATAGCTTAATTTTCAAACTATAAGCCGCTATTTTTTTCCTTCATTTTAAATCCTGCGGTTTATAGTGCAGTCCGACTTATTTGTTGATTTATTTGGGTTAATAGGTAACACTTTATTTGACACTATCATGGGCATTACGGAATGCTTATGACAAATGTCATTAAGTGTCTCCGGCAAATTATGTCCCTAACTCCATTTATGTCCATCTCGGCTACTTTACATCCATAATTTGCCGGATAACACAAAATGACTTCTGTTATAAGCATTCATTAATGCTCATGATAGTGTCATATCATAATTATGATTGTCTGATGACAGTCTTATGGTGCAGCTGTCAAAATAAGTGTTACCAAATACCATAACTAGCAATTAATGAAACAACTGGAACAGTAACTGAAGAAATAACATGATGATGACACAGAACATGATTTTTATTGTTATTTAGCCCCTTGAAGCAATGAAGCACGGTGGTTCATTTGGTCTTATGACAGTCGTATTCTGCTGCTGTCAAATAAAGTGTTACTGGTTAATATCTTTTGGTGTAAATATCCCATAATACAGTGAGGACAGATGTGGCTTATAGTCCAAGTGCGGCTTATCTATGAATAAGGGTGTAACGGTACATGTATTTGTATTGAACCGTTTCGGTACGTGGTGCTCGGTTCGGAACGGAGGTGTACCGAACGAGGTTCTGACGTAATGTAACCCTTACTTTTCGAGGCTGTGAGTCGATCGGGTTACAGTTTCTTTGTGTAGATTATATTTACTCCGTCTTCTCTACTATAATGAGGACCAACACGGTAGGACAGTATAACCAAGAAACGACAACGGCACGACAACGTGGCCGCCGCGAGAACACAGTAAAACGTGGGCGTTAAAGTCAATCAGCCAATGCACACCAGTCGCAGTGAGGCCGCGTGTTAGGCGCGTCCCAGAAGTGGCTCAACACGACGCACGCGAAAAGAACAGCAGTTTATTATTTGACGCGAGACGCGACCGGTAGCTAGGATTGGGCAGACCGGAAGTCACTAGTGTAAAAATAGGGTGGATCCGGTCGATTTTCAAACTAATATGCAATCTTAACCCACTTTTTGAGTCCATCAGATCTCTTGAGTGGTAGATCGGGGCACAGGTGACTTGTCTTTGTTGATTTACTGCTGTCTTCTCTGCTATAATAATAACCAACACGGCCCGGTGTTCAATACAAAACCCTCCTACCACAACAAAACAAGTAGGAACTAATATTCACATAGGAACTAAAGTTATACAATATAAGATATGCAATATAAATGAAAACTACATCGCATTTCTAAAATATAAACACATAATAAAATAAATTGAAATGAGCTAAAACACATGTAATTAAATAATAAGAATAATACACAGATCCTGCTTACACAATTAAATTTATTAATTTCTGTGTGGCGTTTTAACTTGAGAAAATCCACCAATCAAGCTTTTGAAAACCGTTCATAAAAAAAAAAAAAAAAAAAAGATTCATTGAGGCATTGATCTTTGTCATTGGGATTGCTTTTCTCTTTAGCACAGGACTTCTTTTTTCTTCTTTCTTTCAAAGAAAGCTGACCAATACGTAGGGTCTGAAAGGCAAATTGTTGTTGGATTATCTTTAAATACCCGCTACTTTTTTAGCAGAATTCTAGCTTTGTATAGGCTAATGTTCCTATTGTTGAAAGCACAAAGGTGTGTAATAAACTAGCACATTTATATTTTGCATTTTGTTTTTTTACTGTACCGAAAATGAACCGAACCGTGACCTCAAAACCGAGGTACGTACCGAACCAAGATTTTTGTGTACTGTTACACCCCTATCTATGAACAAATGTCGTTTTCGTGTCAAATTTCGTGGCTGGCGGCTTATAGTAAGGTGGCCTTACAGTGCGAAAGTTACGGTATGTATTACTTAATTGAGTCATGTTTACGAGATTTCCGATTACATCCCACAAATAATGATTCATTATAATTGGGTTGAGGGTCACTTGCAGGACTTTTCGTTTGGTTTGAGTGGTGTGTATATTGCTTGTGTCTATAATAAATATACAATAAAATGTGCGCACTGGAATACGCACGTCGAAATGTCCTTGAAGAGGGTACTAACCCATATTGTTCCTGATGGTGTGTCATCGGGAGGTGAATGAGAAGCGTTTTGAGTGCCTCGAGGTAGAGTGACACTTAGTATATCCACCATTTTACACAATTAATTTTGAGTATCATTTTTAGTAGAATTAATCTGTGATTCTTCACAATGTTTAATTTTTTTTGTTTGTTGTAGTTTTAACTGGATTTATTGTATTAAACTCAGACGAGTTTTTGCACTGTTTCCTCAAGCCATTTAATTTGAACCAACTCAGCAGGTTTTACAGTGTACTTTATACCCATCCAACCTGACCACCCACTAAAAGATTGACTGTAAAGTTAACAAGTGTTTTATGTTGATGACTGTCTGATGCTGGAAAACATTTCTTCTGTAGCCGTTTTGTATTTATTGCATGTTAAATGCTCTCGTACTTTGCACTCTCTGTAATTTAAGACCTTGTTTCAGGACAACACTCTGCTCGGAGACATCTTACTGTTTCGCCTTGAGTGGGTTTTGCTACGGCTCCAAACCCAACCGCGGATATTTCTTTCGTCCCCCTGCTCTCATAGGCCCCTCTTAGTGTGTGAGCTTGACTTGTGTGCAAAGACACGTCCACGAGGCCAGAGGGCTGACTGCCTGCAGCCCCAGCAGCTCATCTTGGCCACGCCGGCTTCATCCAGAAAGCCACAGGACAAGAGGATTTAATACAGCACTGCGGTGCTCCTCTCCAGAGGGGATTACTGCAGCGCTGCTACCGCCGGTGCTACTCCAGCCAGGGCTGCCCCCGCTAGCAACCACTTACAGTGCATGCAACGCACAAATACACACACACACGTAGGGTATTTTTATACTCGCCTATTCACAGCTGCCTTCTCTACTTGGCCATGCTCTGCTCTGCTATTGTCTCCTTTTTTCATATGCACTTCATGTTCCTCACTCACATTTGGTCCTCACCGTCCAATTGTCCATCACGCGTTCTCAGTCCATTCCAATTTACACTCCATTAGAATTTAAGATCCTGCTACATAGTGAAAACTATGATCAGAACAATATTGGCGGTCATTTCTTTTGTTGTTTCTTTGCTGTGTTTGTATCCTATACCATCCATTTTCTTTTGCACTTGTAGGAGATGAACTTGAACCTATTCCAGCTGACTTGGGACAAGAGGTCATAAACTGGACTGGACAAGCCAATTACAGAAAATGTTTGATAGTTGAAGTTATGTAAATTCTTAGCTTAATAATTCATAGGAAAATTCATGCTCTAATATTCGGTATGACAGTGAGATGTTCGGGATCTCTTTTTAACTCATTCATTGAATAAATATGGTTCCTGAACAAAACAAAAACAAATCCTATTCTACATCACAACAAAACAAAAGTGCACCCACTCATATTCAGGACAGTCTATGAACTCATAACCATACAACTTATGAAACTTGTCCTCATTTGGGTCAATGTGGAGCAAAAGCCTACAGCAAGGGGTGGTGCAATATTGAGATTAGTTACTCATTCAATTGTAGGGCATCAATCCTATGTATCTATCAAAGTTAGGGCAGGTGTAAATCAATAAACCTCTATGAGTGAACACAAGGTTGTTTTCAATATTCAAAACCAAACTTTTAAGGCCTGTCATGCTCAAAATTTTTTAGGTCAATATTACCGTTGATGTTTTTTCCTGCAGGTACATTGAGGCAAATAAGTATTTAGTCAACCACCAATTGTGCAAGTTCTCCTACTTGAAAAGATTAGAGAGGCCTGTAATTGTCAACATGGGTAAACCTCAACCATGAATGTGGAAAAAAAACTGAAAATCACATTGTTTGATTTTTAAAGAATCTATTTCCAAATTAGAGTGGAAAATAAGTATTTGGTCACCTACAAACAAGCAAGATTTCTGGCTGTCAAGGAGGTGTAACTTCTTCTAACGAGGTCTAACGAGGTCTAACGAGGCTCCACTCGCTACCTGTTTTAATGGCACCTGTTTTAACTCATTATCGGAATAAAAGACATATGTCCACAATGTCAGTCAGTCAGTCACACTCCAAACTCCACTATGGCCAAGACCAAAGAGCCGTCGAAGGACACCAGAGACAAAATTGTAGACCTGCACCAGGCTGGGAAGACTGAATCTGCAATAGGTAAAACGCTTGATGTAAAGAAATCAACTGTGGGAGCCAACTGTTGGAGCAATTATTAGAAAATGGAAGACATAAAAGACCACTGATAATCTCCCTCGATCTGGGGCTCCATGCAAGATCTCACGCCGTGGCGTCAAAACTGCTAACAAGAACCGTGAGCAAAAATCCCAGAACCACACGGGGGGACCTAGTGAATGACCTACAGAGAGCTGGGACCACAGTAACAAAGGCTACTATCAGTAACACAATGCGCCGCCAGGGACTCAAATCCTGCACTGCCAGACGTGTCCCCCTGCTGAAGTCAGTACACGTCCAGGCCCGTCTGCGGTTCGCTAGCGAGCATTTGGATGACTGGTGTTATGGTCAGATAAAATCAAAATAGAACTTTTTGGTAGAAACACAGGTTCTAGTGTTTGGAGGAGAAAGATGAACTGAATTGCATCCGAAGAACACCATACCCACTGTGAAGCATGGGGATGGAAACATCATGCTTTGGGGCTGTTTTTCTGCAAAGGGACCAGGACGACTGATCTGTGTGAAGGAAAGAATGAATGGGGCTATGTATTGGGAGATTTTGAGTAAAATTTTCCTTCCATCAGCAAGGGCATTGAAGATGAGACGTGGCTGGGTCTTTCAGCATGACAATTATCCCAAACACACAGCCAGGGCAACAAAGGAGTGGCTTCGTAAGAAGCATTACAAGGTCCTGGAGTGGCCTAACCAGTCTCCCGATCTCAACCCCATAGAAAATCTGTGGAGGGAGTTGAAAGTCCGTGTTGCCCAACAACAGCCACAATACATCACTGCTCTAGAGGATATCTGCATGGAGGAATGGGCCAAAATACCAGCAACAGTGTGTGAAAAGCTTGTGAAGAGTTACAGAAAACGTTTGGCCTCCGTTATTGCCAACAAAGGGTACATAACAAAGTATTAAGATGAACTTTTGGTATTGACCAAAAACTTATTTTCCACCATGATTTGCAAATAAATTCTTTAAAAATCAAACAATGTGATTTTCTGTTTTTTTTTTTCACATTCTGTCTCTCATGGTTGAGGTTTACCCATGTTGACAATTACAGGCCTCTGTAATATTTTCCAGTGGGACAACTTGCACAATTAGTGGTTGACTAAATACTTATTTGCCCCACTGTATGTTGAAACCAGTAATCGGCACATGTCTAATTAGGAATTGACAAAATCGGGTGGGAGCCTGGCTGTCTTACTATGTTTCGATTTTGATTTCGGTTACAATCTTAATTATCTTGTATGGAACAACATTATTGCACTGTTACTGTTCCACATACAGCAGTACTTGTTGTTTCCTACTCAGTTTTTTTCCCTCACAGTTTTACTGTAGTAACACGTGTCTCTGTGTGATTAAAACTATTACAATGCACCGTAATTTTCGTACTATAAGCTGCAACTTTTCTCCTCTGCTGCTCATCGTCCAGTGTGGTTTATTTTATAAATTATTACAAGCTGAAAAGGTGGTGAAAATATCGCCCAATACAAGGAGGACACATGTGGCTTATTGTTCATTGTTGCTTGTGTGAGTAAATACAGCATTTTTATATCCAGGTGCGCTTTATAGTCCAAAAATCAAGGCAATATTATTGTTTTTTTTTCCAGGTGCAGCAAAAGAAAACTCAAAAAATATCCCTCTTTCACAGTTTCACAGCACTGTATATTGTTAGAATTAAAATTACATAAGCGCGGGTAGAGCAAATTACACACAGGAAAGCCAGTTCAGAGATTTGAAATCTCGAATCACAAAACTGTGAGGAAAGCATGCTAACTACTATGAATAATCTATCAAATTACTTTGGATATAAAGCGATGCAGGTGAGAAAGTTAAAGTGAGACGCCTACAGCTCTTTTCTCACTAAACTAGGTCGTGGCGGTGATGAGCGTTGATATGATAGGCCATGATTGTTACCAGCCTTTAACGCAGCCTAGTCATTGTGCTTCACCTCGTGCCCGCGTTCTCACACGACGCCATCATACACTTGCAGCCAAACGTAAACAACAGCCGGCGCTACAAATGTTTTCATTGATTAAAGGAGACATGGCCTCATGCGCACCGGGAGCCGTGTGTTAGCATGTCTGTGTTTTCCTACATGCTGAACACGAAGGGGATAAACGGGAAAAGGGCTTCTGAGAAGAAAAATGGGATAGGATAGCAAGAAAGGAGATGAACACTAAAAAGCTATTGGATGAAATGAACTCAAAGACACATATACAAATATATATTGAATACAAAGAAATAAACCAAAACTTCACGACAGCCTCGTAACTGCATTCATATTCGCATATGCATATATATAGAATATATAGCCTCTTTTATCACCACCACTTACATTGAAAAGCTCTCATGAATAAAACACGAACAGCGGCGCGATCATGCATGCATGCATATTCCTTCTGTGCAGACACCCGCACACACACGCATGTAACTACACAATGTACAGGGCAGACAGATGCACACACAGTGCAGAAGCTCTATATTACTGTAGTGCAAACCTGTTAAATGGGCCATTAGTTTCTTGACTGGCTAAGGCAGATGAGGCCTGGCAGATCTCAGTCTTTAGCAGAAGTTGGTATTTTAATGCTACAAATGGTTTGCAACAATGTTTTGATTCGGTTCTGCACATGCGCACAAAGGTCATTCCAGAACTGAAAGATATTTTGGTTTCAAAATATCTTACAGTTCTATGGTATTTTTTAATGTCATGATCCATTTGATGTATACAATATTCGGTGTAATCGCCGTGTTGCAAATCTGTACTGATGTTAGCTTTTTCTCAGGAGCAGGAGCTAGCTGTTTAGCTAGATGTTGGGTGGGACAAGAGAAAAAAGACTTCAAAGGGGTTACTTGCTCTTTTTTTGTTGTTCGTAGTGTTGTATCAGTCGCGAACGATTTGTTCTTTTTGAACGAATCGTTTGGAGGAACGAGATCGAACGAATCACATTCTTGCATGGGAGGGCGTTGAGACGCAAGCTGCAGCGTCTGATATCGCACATTTTATATGTTTTTTGTTGTTGTTATTGTTAATAACATGCTCACCACCTGACACCTTGCATGCAACCAGTTCGCATTGGATAACACGCTTTTGGAACGGAAAAGTTAACTGTTGGTAGAGGAGACGTTAACATAGCGCAAAACGAATTACCGATGTTTTTCTTTCAAAATTCAATTCGAGGTAAAAAATGAAGATGATTATGATAGTTTATAATATATCCCAGTGTGGAAAAGTTCCATATTTAAAGCGTGTAGAATTTCAAATGGCTTGCATTGTAGCCATATTATTGTTTGTTGTTGTTGAGCTGCCACCATGCAAAGCGCTGTTGGATATTCATGTGCAATTTATTTGAGTGTTATGATTGGGAAAATTAGGTGTTAAACTGAGGCTTATTGGACCTTTTAGTTTTCCAATGTGTTTGTGTGTCATCGCGCCGTGTAGCGGCTGGAATTTTTATTATAATACAAGGACGTTTTCATTTCCAATCCAAAAACTCAAAAACTTTTAGGTGAAATAGAACGCTGTTTTTGTAGTAGCCAATAGTAATATGTAAACTATCTAGCATGCATGTGTACTGCAATTGTGCACGCCTTGGATGGACAAAAATCGCGATCATGACAAATTTCGACCGAAACGGCTGTTTTTGGATCGGAAAAACAAAATAAGATCCTCACCACCCATTGCTGTGAGTGAATTGCAGTGCCCCTGTCTGTCACTCAGTGACACTCACTTCTGAATCTGCGACGAGCAGCCAATGAAGAGCTTGTGTGCAAGAGGGGGATGGACCAAGTAATATCACTTTCCTTTCAGTAAGTTGCTAACCGGTCTTTGGTGATTCTTTCAGCTTTTTCTCACTTGGCCCTACATAATGCTGCAAAATTTGTCGGTAGTCTTCAGACTTCATATTGCCATGCACATGGTCAAGCAGTCCAGTACCAGAGGCAGCAAAGCAACCCCAAAACATCAAGGAACCTCCACCATGTTTGACTGTGGGGACTGTGTTCTTTTCTTTGAAGGCCTCGTTTTTTCTCTGTAAACTCTGTTGATGCCCTTTCCCAAAAAACTTTACTTTTGTCTCATCTGACTAGAGAACATTCTTCCAAAACATTGGCTTTCTCATGTAAGTTTTGGCAAACTCCAGCCTGGCTTTTTTTTATGTCTCTGGGTCAGAAGTGGGGTCTTCCTGGGTAACCTACCATAGAGTCCCTTTTCATTCAACGCGAACGGATAGTACGGATTACACAGATGTACCCTCAAACTGCAGGACAGCTTGAACTTGTTTGGATGTTAGTCGAGGTTCTTTATCCACCATTCACACAATCTTTCGTTGAAATCTCTTGTCACTGTTTCCTTTCCGTCCACATCTAGGGAGGTTAGCCACAGGGCCATGGGCTTTACACTTATTGATGACACTGCGCACGGTAGACACAGGAACATTCAAGTCTTTGGAGATGGACTTGTAGCTTTAAGATTGCCCATTATTCCTCACAATTTTGCTTCTCAAGTCCTCAGACATTTCTTTGGTCTTCTTTCTTTTCTCCGTGCTCAATGTGGTACACACAAGGACACAGGACAGAGGTTGAGTCAACTTTAATCCATTTTAACTGTCTGCAATGTTATTTAGTTATTGCCACTACCTGTTATGTGCCACAGGTAAGTAACAGGTGCTGTTAATTACACAAATTAGAGAAGCATCACATGATTTTACAAAGGGTGCCAATACTTTTGTTCGGCCAATTTTGAAGTTTTGTGCAAAATGGTAATTTTTTTTTTTTTTTGTGTGTTTTTTCATTGCAAGCAAAATAAATGAAGATATTACTACCAAAGCATTTGTAATTGCAATAATTTTAATTTTAATTCAATAGAAATTGAGAATTATCTGACAGAATTGCAGGGAAGCCAATACTTTTGGCCAGCAGTGTACTAGTATATCATTTTATCTTTAAGGAACATACTAGGGCAGCATGATGGGCTAGTGTTTAGCCCACAAGGATTACAGTTCAGAGTTTCGGGGTTTGAATCTTGAATCATAAAACTGTCTTGTTTTAGACGACGTGTGAAATTTGACACTCTTCCTTGCTTTTTATCTGAGTATTTGTGTTGCCTGGTAGATTAAACCGCTCTACTTTGATGTGAGGGATTTGGAGCGATTATGGACTTTGCTCATCTTTGGGAAGTGTCCAGCCGTCCATTCGCTGGGCCGAAGGTGACTGAACTGTCACGTAGTGTGTGGTGTTCTGTAACTACTTTTCATGAGTGGCCAACCCTCATGCATTTTGACATTTGATTCCCAACTGAACGTAACTAATGTAAGTGTCTATCAATGGCCTAAGCCTCATCTGTCCAAATTTGATACACATCAGATTTTTTTCACTAATCTACAGTATTGCTCGAGCCGTGATTGTTTTTTTCCCTACAAAGTCAGTCGTAAATGCAAAAAAATACGTTACGTAAATTTTTTCCGTTTCCTGGAAAGTGATGCTTTTTGAGATTGGATAATTCTGACCAAGTTCAGCAAAAAGAAAAAAAAACTATATAAAAACCGTGTCGAAACTTTATTACTGTATTACACATGAGCAGTGAATAAAATTGACTATATCCAAAAGGCTCTTGGAGTTCTACATATAATGGTAGCCATTATTCTTTACCTTGTTCATCTCTTTGTATTATTGTAATAGGGTTAGCTTGGACAGACAATTGCGCTTATTCCTTGATAAGTGCACAACTGAGTAGTACACTTTATATGGTGCATTCTAAGTGTTGTTTCCCAATAGTAAACCTGTTTTCCCCATTATACTGATACTGTAGTTAAGTTCGCTGTGTAGTTTATTTCAGTCACCAGGCCTTTGCATTGCAGCTGCGAATGATACACATAACTTAATTAATGGTATGTTTTATTTGGTTTTGTCTT
Source organism: Corythoichthys intestinalis (assembly GCF_030265065.1). Lineage (NCBI taxonomy): Eukaryota > Metazoa > Chordata > Actinopteri > Syngnathiformes > Syngnathidae > Corythoichthys > Corythoichthys intestinalis. Next base: position 28,879,525 of record NC_080395.1, on the reverse strand, counting down.
TTAAATCTAGAAATTTGTTTGCTGACTCGCGGCAGACGGACGGCCAGTGTGCGAGCCGACACATACTGTCGTCTGTACTCTCTGTCGGTGGACAACTTCAACGAGGTGTTGGAGGAGTATCCCATGATGCGAAGGGCGTTTGAGACAGTCGCCTTGGACAGACTGGACAGAATTGGTAAGAATACTAGCGTTATTTTTGGCAGCCCTTTTAATTTTCGTCTTAGTCTTTTGGACAAAAATACTGTATGTATTAGTCTTAGTCATATTTCAGTCATTTCAAAATGTGTTCGTCTTCGTTTCGTTTTGGTAGACATTATCACAGACAAATTTGGGCTAGTTTTGGTGTCGGTTACTCAAAATGTCTTCCTCTGTAAAGTTTATATTTTTGTCCAGAAAATATAAATAAATAAGTCTCCAACTGTTACCGAAACAACACTGACAGACGAGCACAAGGACAACGCCAAGTTTGTGATGATTATACACACTCAGCAGGAAAACAGTACATTGTTTTCAATGCAAAAAAAAAACAACTGGACGCCACAAATAGTATGTGAAAAATAGTTGTCTGAGAGTTTAAGACGGTGCTTCTCAATTATTTTCTGTAGATAGTATAATTTGTCTATTAAATGTATATTATTATAAGTACTCTTACATAACACTGTGTCATTTTTAATATTAAAGAAAAAATGTCTTTTATATCAACCTTCAATAAAATACAACTTTATTTACAATTAATTTAATTGATTAGCAACATTAACTCACCAGGACAATATGCCAAATAATGTTCGGAAAAACAAAAATTAATAGAATTAAAACGATAGTGTCATTGGACAAAAGGACCGTTTTTATTTTTGCTGCAGGCAGCATCAGCTCCTTTGCTATGGTGTTTTTTTTTTTTTTTTTTTTTTTTTTTTTTTTTTTTTTTGCACTTTGCAACTTGGTAAGCCACCTTATATGATGCTAACAGTGCTCGCTGGTTTACTGATGCAACACTGACAAAGCGGGACGATTGTTGGCAATATTCGGCCAAATTTTTGCTGAAAAAAAATCAAGTAGCGTATCAATGTGATTGGCGTCTAATATCTTTAAGTGACATCTAAATTGATTTGGCTTCTTGCTGTCTGCTGCAAACATTTTTAGATACAGTAAATACACTGGTCTTTCCTCGTCTCCCACTGTTTTAAAAGTCAAAGCCAAACGATTCATACGCTTCATCATATTTCCTCGTCTTAGCTCTTCATGTCTCCAGTTCGGTTCAAAAAAATACTGCGCACACTCTGAAAATGAAAGCACCACTGTCACCTACTGAGTGGATGTGCAATTACATTTTATTCTAGTATGGCAAAAAAGTACAGTTGTGGTCAAAAGTTTACATAGACTTGTGAAGAACATAATGTCATGGCTCTCTTGAGTTTCCAGTTATTTCTACAACTCTGATTTTTCTCTGATAGAGTGATTGAACAGATACTTCTTTGTCACAAAAAACATTCATGAAGTTTGGTTCTTTTATGACTTTATTATGGGTGAACAGAAAAAAGTGATCAAATCTGCTGGGTCAAAAATATACATACAGCAGCGCTAATATTTGGTAACATGTCCCTTGGCCATTTTCACTTCAATTAGGCGTTTTGGTAGCCATCCACAAGCTTCTGGCAAGCTTCTGGTTGAATCTTTGACCACTCCTCTTGACAGAATTGGTACAGTTCAGTTAAATTTGATGGCTCTCTGACATGGACTTGTTTCTTCAGCACTGTCCACAAGTTCAAGTCGGGACTTTGGGAAGGCCATTCGAAAACCTTAATTCTAGCCTGATTTAGCCATTCCATTACCACTTTTGATGTGTGTTTGGGGTCATTGTCCTGTTGGACCACCCAACTGCGCCCAAGACCCAATCTTCGGGCTGATGACGTTAGGTTATCTTGAAGAATTTGAAGGTAATCCTCCTTCTTCATTATCCCATTTACTCTCTGTAAAGCACCAGTTATATTGGAAGCAAAACAGCCCCACAGCATAATACTACCACCACTGTGCTTGACAGTAGGCATGGTGTACTTGGGGTTAAAGGCCTCACATTTTCTCCTCCAAACATATTGCTGGGCATTGTGGCCAAACAGCTTGATTTTTGTTTCGTCTGACCACAGACGTTTCCTCCAGAAGGTCTTATCTTTGTCCATGTGATCAGCAGCAAACTTCAGTCGAGCCTTAAGGTGCCGCTTTTGGAGCAAGAGCTTCCTTCTTGCACGGCAGCCTCTCAGTCCATGGATATGCAAAAGACGCTTGACTGTGGACACTGACACCTGTGTTCCAGCAGCTTCTAATTCTTGGCAGATCTGCTTTTTGGTGATTCTCGGTTGAATCTTCACCCTCCTGACCAATTTTCTCTCAGCAGCAGGTGATAGCTTGCGTTTTCTTCCTGATCGTGGCAGTGACAAAACAGTGCCATGCACTTTATACTTACAAACACTTGTTTGCACCGTTGCTCTTGGGACCTGCAGCTGCTTTGAAATGGCTCCAAGTGTGACTTTCCTGACTTGTTCAAGTCAATGATTCGCTTTTTCAGATCCATGTATGTATATTTTTGACCCAGCAGATTTGATCACTTTTTCTGTTAACCCATAATAAAGTCATAAAAGAACCAAACTTCATGAATGCTGTTTGTGACAAAGAAGTATCTCTTCCAATCACTCTATCTGAGAAAAATTAGAGTTGTAGAAATAACTGGAAACTCAAGAGAGCCATGACATTATGTTCTTCACAAGTGTATGTAAACTTTTGACCACAACTGTATGTTCACCGAGTCACATACACCACCCTCGGCCACAGTATTTGAGAAGTACTGGTTTAAGATGACTGTAGTTGACCAAAGATACATGACGACACTGGTATTTCAAGTGAAAATTCAATTTAATAAAAGTCACAAAAGAAACTAGTGTACCAAAATATCTTGGGCCCAACATAAAACTGACCTCCAGACGCATCTCTGGGGCTGTTTAAATAAGGACAGAGTACTAACGACCACCTTAGGGAGGTATGAAAACAAATTAACCAAACATTTTCAACTTAATAAAAAAAAAACAGATTGAAAAATACATAAACTTCAAACAATAATCAACTAATGTGCATTTAAACAAACATTGAAAACTCTACCTCAAACACTCATAATTAAACCAACTTAAATATCCTCCCTCCAGAATGGTAGGTGCCAGATCTTAAACTGCTGTAGTTGTTACCTCAAATTAGATTATGAAATCCAGTAAACATTCAGACAAATTTTAACTAAAGTGTGCACCCATTAGAAATACATGTCAAAAAATTATTACATAATTAACTACCGGTAAATCTTGAAACACTAAATTTTGGGGGTAGTAGTAGCAACCACAATGACGCTCGACACGATAAATGCTAAATCTAAGGCAAAGGTGAATGCTATGCTAATGCTACGAGTTATATTTAGTGTGTGATGATAACTCAGCACAGGCCTTTAAAGGCTAATGCAACATTGCATATTCTCACTTTCCAAGATAAGAATACAAATCTTACCATGTGTTTCAAAACAACCAAGCTGGAGCGCAGCCTAGCTTGAATTACATCCTAACACCAGTGAAGTTGGCGAAACACATCTCACATGAGTGACACGAGTCACACAACCCAAACACTGCTATGATGCAGGCTGACGTACTCCACGTAAAATATGAAAATGTAAAATGTCATTGTGAACATATGACAGAAACTATGGCTACGTTCATACCACAGGTCTTAATGTATAAATCTGAATTTTTCATATTTTTCCCACTCGAGTGAGGCAGTAACTTGACGGTCTGAATGCGACAGATCGCATAAAAGTGGACCATTTCAAATCCGATCTAGGTCACTGTCGTATGTGGTTAATATCCGATCTGTGCCACATTTTTCCAGAATGTGGCTGCAGTTTGAATTGTCAAGTCTTCCAAATCGGAATTCATGCAACAATTACGTCAGCAAAGAGCAAGAAAGACATAGAGAACGGCATCGATGGAGCTGTGCATTAGCTTTAGCACCTAGCTTGAACTCGGTTTTTAAGGAAGAGGCGGACTTGACAACAGTTATAGAAAAAATAAAAATGGGAGGAAAAAAAAGACAAGCCTTAGAATGCTCGGTTTTCTTTCTGTGCGCCAAATGAGCAATATTTCAATATTGCTTACAAGGCCAAGAGTCGGGTCAAACTGACCGTACGTGTGTACGTCATGCACGCACAATGTGTGCATGCATTCTCTCAATCCATATGAACTTTAAGACTAAACAGGGATTATTTGTGTCCTCTTTTTGGAAATCAAAATATGATCACCTAAAGCAGTGCTTCTCAATTATTTTCTGCGACGCCCCCCCAAGCAAGACGTAAATGTTTCGCGCCCCCCCCAACTCTCTGCCGCCACTGTAAATAGTATTATTTGTCTATAAAATTACTATCATAAATACGCATCTGCCTAATATTGTGTCCCTTTTTTCTAATAAAGAAAAAAAGTAACATAGATCAACTTATAATAAAGTATAACTTTATTAACATTGTTTTGTTTGTAACAGAGAAGACTTGACGTGCATCAATTTGCCTGAATTAAAAAAAAGTCACATTCAAACTGTAAAAATACACTCAAGGTACATTTTTGACCATTTGATACTGAAAAATAAAATGTAATAAAATCAGTAAATAATAACAAATTCAAATTGATTAGAAACATTCACTCATGAGGACAATATGCCAAAAAATTTGACCGAAAAAACAACAATGAATATAGGAAAAAAAGAGTGTCCTTGGACAGAAGGACAGTTTTTATTTTTGCTGCTCACACTCAGTATTACCTCCTTTGCAATGGTGTGGAGTCATTTTGCAATGAGTATGCTAACAATGCTCACTGGTTTACTGATATAACACTGACAAAGCAGGACGATTGTTGGCAATATTCGGCACGTTTTCGCTGAAAAACAATCAAGCGGCTTATCAATGAGATTGGGGTCGAATGTCTTTAAGTGGCGTCTTAATTGATTTGGCTTCTGGCGGTCCGCTATAATTATTTTTAGACACAGTAAATAGTCTTTCCTCATCACCCACAGTATTAAAAGTCAAAGCTAAAAGGCAAACGGCACGAACAAAGCGCATTCTCGGCGGCCGAGGTAGAACCTTAGGTGAGGGCGGTCGTCGTGACGATCCCAAGCCGAAAATGGCACTTATCGGGCGGCGGCGTGAGAACCGGACAAGACAGTGGGTCGCTGCGTGAGTGAGTCCGGTCAGAAAACGGCTTTCGAAAACGGCGGCAGCGCACTGCTCTTCATATTTGTTTTCTGTGTGATGAGTGCTCTTCCTTAGTTCAAAAATACTGCACGCACTCTGAAAATGAGAGCGCCACTGCCACCCACTGAGTGGATGCGCAAGTACACTTTATTCCAGTACGGCAGAAAAAGAAAAAAAAAGCATGTTCCCCGAGGTCACATGCGCCCCCCCTGGCATCGCTCTGCGCCCCCCCAGGGGGGCGCGCCCCACTATTTGAGAAGTACTGACCTAAAGTGACGTAGAGCCAGCATGTGTAGTCATTTGTTTTGAGGGTCAATTTGCTCAGCACATAACGGAGTTAGTGCGCATGGGTAATACATGAACGGGCTCAATGGAAAAAGGCAGTCTGAACGGGCTCGCCCAAAAAACAGATTTGAAGAAAAATCGTAATTGTGCCTGAAGACCTGCAGTCTGAACCTAGCCTATGTCGCATTTTTGTCTCGTCAGACGAAAAATGGCATTCGTTTCTTTAGTCTCCTAAGACACGTTTTTAGCTTGTCATAGCACGTTATTGTCATGAAAAAAATTGTTCGTCGACGAAAATTTTTCGTTATCGCCATCTTTGACAAAAACAACAATGGAATATACAGTACAGTACAGTGCAGTACAGTACAGTATCTCGTACAGCCCAACCTTATGCTATGGCGCAGTAAGCTATCATACATGCCAATCTTGACCAGGCCGGTATTTTCAACGCTAAGCGTGAAGATAACGATTGCTAGTGCAGTTATGTAAAGTGGGAGTTCTCAAACTTTTGGATTAAGGAAGAAATTGTGCCACTGACCCACTTATCATCCTAAAAGCAATTATGCAAAACTGAGTTCATTGTGCTGTATTGGTAATTTCCTTCTAATGACTGGTGGTCTAAAATAGTGATTCAAATGACATAAAGCGACAAGCAGAACAATTATACACTATGCTCTGCTGTTTTACTATATAATATGTGCCTTGACTTACTAAACATAGCGAAAGACTGAATTTGTAAACAATTGGTTATTGTACGTACATTATACATCGACTTTTCGGGGCTACCACTACTAGTCACGATTAGCTCATTAATTTCGTTGGAAGGTGTTGAATCAGTCAAGGAAAAATTATATTTTGGCCTATGAATAAAGAAATATGTTTACACTGGCCTTGAAGATGTGTTTGCTCATAAGAATTTAATGAGACCTTCCTCCGCAACTTCTTCATCCTTTTGTGAAAATGGAAACAACGTCATCGCATTTGAGTTCTTGGACGAGTCGTCAAAGTGTTCAGTCGAAGCTGCTAAATAGATGCAGATCGCCAATTCCCTGTTTTGATTCCCAATGGAGACAATTGATATTCTCTGCATATCCATCAGTCTGCTCAAATGCTCTCAAAGCCCTGTGCAAATAAAATATTCACAATGAGAGGCACGTCTGTATCATCACTCAGCCATCGCTGGCCTGCTCTGTGTTTTATCAGTGGCTATGTTTAGCATGTTGAATAGTGGGGAGACTCTTTTTAGCGAATGGCTGCTTTAAAAATAAACACTGGGCTGATAGTAATCCCCTGTATATGGCTTTTTTTCCTGCCTGTACATCTCTCTTTCCTTTAATAAAGTCACTTGCATACTGTATTGCACTGACGAACAAATTAATAACTCAGTTGATGGACTTTCACAATCTGATTAGAGGTCTTGCAAGCAATTAGCAGGCAGGAGGATGGTGGGTCGTTCTCCGAGGAAGCACCTCAGCCACGTATAACCACCAGTCATAGCAGCACAGTCAGATTGATTGCACTTAATTGCATTTGGAATATCTCGGGGTTACGCAGGCTGGAATTGAGAATGGCAGGCCTGCGAATTGACCCTGTCATTGCTCCACCACGGCTAATGGACTTAGAGGTCAGAGTTTTGTGCAGTTTCCAAAGGAGGTGGAGTTAAATTGTGTCTTTGGCCCAGTTAACCCTAGACTTTGAGAGCATAGTCAGAGAACTAAGAACAATTACAAAAAAAACACAACTGTTCCTTAATGCCGTAGTACCTTGACATATGATCACCTCGACACATGTTCTTTTCGACATCCGACGTAAAATTTGACTCGCCATTTGTTTCTATATCCAACGACAATCTCGAAATACGACGATTTTTGACTGCGACGCAGTTTCTTTGTTTTGCCGGAAGACGGAGGCACGGTTGATTTTCTTGTGAAAGAAATCAACACTGGACCCAAAAATGTTAGTGCAGGTGGAGAAAAAAAAGAAAAGGCGACACTTTCCATGGAAATGAAGATGTAAATGATAGCAAAATATAAGGATGGTGTGTGCATCCATGAACTGGGTTGACAATAGGGCCATAAAATGTTGATCTCGGGCCTCCTCCGTTCGCCAGTCGTTATAAGTTTAGGCGACAATTCTTATTGTGGTAACATCGCCAAAGAAATTTATTCCATCAACTCGCCTAGTGTCCGCTGTTGTTACGCCAGGATCAAAACAGAAAATGAAATAGAACTGTGCTCTCTTGCTCACCGTCAGGTCAGCTCCACGGTGCGTTCAGGTACAGAAAAAAAAGTCCGCCACATTAGAACCAGATTTGTTACCTTATTACAGGTATTATTATTATTATATTATTATTATTACAATTTTTATTTATAATTGATTTGTTTTGCTATGTGTAACTGCCATTTGTAATAGTATCAGCAGTATTTATTAAGGATTTAATAGAGGTTTTTGGGCTGTGGAATGAATTAATGGAATTATAATGTCTTCTTATGGGAAAATCCTGCTCGACATACGACCATTTTGACTTACAAACAAGTTCCTAGAATGAATTAACTTCGTATGTTGAGGTACCACTGTAACTTAAAATAAAATAAAATCTCAAATTTTCATAGAACTGAAGTCAATGTTATTTCTATAGCACTTTTAGCGCAACTACAGCTACACAGCTACACAAAACTGAAACATAAGACAATCCAACATAACGTAATTTAGTATCAAAACAAATAAAAATAATTATCACAATACTATTCGTGTGTTTAACTCTTCATCCTATTTTTCTTAATGTTTGAATAATTTGGAGACATTGAAAGGTCACGCTTTCATTGTTTAATATTTTCTATTTTTTTAGTATGTTAATGTGAAAACAGGTTACTTGTTGATGTTGACCTAATGCATTTTGTGTTAAGTATTTTTTATTAGACAAAATGTAATTAATGTACATTATGTTGAATTGTATTCTAAGAGAATATAATAATGAAGTAACAGAATTATTGTATCTATTTACTGATAACCCAAGGGGATAAATACAGTGGTACCTCTAGAAACGAAGTTAATTCGTTCCAGGACCTTGTTTGTAAGTCGAAATGGTTGTATGTCGAGCAGCGTGATTTCATTAATTCGTTCCACAGCCTAAAACCCTACACTAAATCCTAAATAACTACTGCTGGTATTATTACAAATGGGAATTACACATGGCAAAACAAATAATTATAATACTTCCTGTAATAATGTAACGAATCAGGTTCTAATGTGGCGAATGTGTTTTGCGTTCTGTACCTGAACGCACCATGACGCTGACGTCACAGAAAAAGAAAAGTGCGGCAGAGATTTCTCTTTTAATGTGCTCGTGTTTTTAGCGTCAACTGCGGCAGACAGTAGGCGTGTTGTGTTGCACAAGTTCTGAAATAAATAATTGAAACCCTGACAAAGCTGGCGATTTCTTTCGCGATGTTACCACAATAATAAATGTCACCTTAACTTATAAAGACTTGCGAGCGGAGGTCGGAGGAGGACTGTCGAGATCGTAGACATTCTACGGCCGTATTGTCGAGTCTGTTCACGGATGCAGGCAACACAGCAATAATTTGTTATCATTTCCATCTTCCTTTCAATGGTAGGAGTCTCCTTTTTCCTTTTTCCACCACCTGCATTTATCTTCTTGGAACCCGTTTGACCTCCCTCACAAGAAAATCCGCCAAGCGTCCATCTTGCGGGAAAACAAAGAAACTGCGGCGCTGTAACAAATCGTCATATTTAATTTGATTTGACTGATTTGATTTTTAGTTCGAGCAATAACAACAAAAAACAACAACAAGTATGGGGGAAATTTTTTTTTAAAAGACAGTAATGATGATTGTAGCAGAAATAATAACAATACATACACGTGTAGCTCGAAAAGGAGTGGGAATAAGTCAAGCTTTTTTTGTGTCCCACCCCCATTTCACTCCAAAAATTCCATAGGAATGCAGTCACTTCCCTACAACACCTGTACTAATCATGATTAAATCGATAATAATAATAATAATAGTTGCAGTAAACATAATAACACCAATATACTGTATCTATACATACATATACGTATATATACTGTATATATACAGTATACACACACATCACTAATAATACATATGAGTAACTATCACATGTGTGCTAAATATTATACATAAAACATGTAATATTTCTATATATACCCAAGACATTTAAAGACCTCTTTCTGTATATCGTGACCAGACCTGATATCTATACAGCAATTTGAATTTCTGGATACTATGACACTGCGTATAATGTAATCCCAAACTGTTCCAGAGTTTTACCCCACATACAGACACGCAGAATCCTTTAAGTGTAGTACGAAATTTTGGTCGTGAAAAGTTGGCAAATCTTCTCAAGTTATGAGATGCAGTCTCATACCATGCAGTCATATTTGGAGCATGTCGTCGGATGTAGAAACAAATTGCGAGTCAAATTTTACGTCGGATGTCGAAAAGATCGAGTGTCGAAGCAATCGTATGTTAAGGTACCACTGTCATATGTATTTTATTATAAAGCTATTGTTTACTTTATGATTGCTTTGTCAGATTATTTTTTTCATTAATTCCTGTATTACTTCAGTCATTCATCAAAGCGGCATCAATGATGTCATAGGTCATACAGCACTAAAATTCACAAGTACGGATACAAATAAATGAAAACACAATACATAAAATAAATAAAACTGCCAAGTCATATTTTGACTTGTTTTGTTTGACAACAGTAGATTAATACATTCAATAAAAATATTTCTGATTTAAAATATACAATAATTATTAATAATAAATCATTGAGAGTTCCAATTTAGGTCATACAGCACTAAAATTCACAAGTACGGATACAAATAAATAAAAACACAATACATTAAATAAATAAAATTGCCAAGTCATATTTTCACTTGTTTTGTTTGACAACAGTAGATTAATACATTCAATAACAATATTTCTGATTAAAATATACAATAATTATTAATAATAAATCATTGAGAGTTCCAATTTATCCATTTTAAATTATGCATTTGTTTGACTTTATAATTATTCCGTTCTGGTCAAAAATCCCCCAGCCATATAATGTGCATCAACTGACAAAAGGTTTGTTTGCATTTAGTCACTAAGTTACTATGGAATTGCACAGTAAGAGCTACTGAGACATGCAACGCCTACACCTTGAGGCTGTCATGCTTTCAGAGGCCGTGTCTCTGGGTAGTTGTCTCCCACCTGTCTTTTATTGTTGTTTCTCTTTGTCTCCACTCTATTTGTCTCCCCCCCCCCCCCCCCCCCACCTCAGCTTGCTTTCTGCAATCTCATAGTTAGATCTTTGTGTGTGTTATTTCACTGCACATGCTGCCATTTCTGCAATACCTTCCACAACCGGGGCATGCTCTTAAATAAGGTTGTCGCTCGGGTACACCAAAAAATGTCAGCTGAGCCCTATCTGCTGACAAGATACTCATTCTATTTTTTCCCTTTCTTTCTCTCCTGTTACTGTGTGTCTGTTTTTCTTTGTGCTTTCACAGGCAAGAAAAACTCCATCCTGCAGCATAAGGTGCAGCATGACCTCAGCTCGGGTGTCCTCAACTACCAGGAGAATGAAATCATCCAACAAATTGTACAGCACGACAGGGACATGGCCCACTGTGCCCACCTCCTGCAGAATCCCCCTCCCCAGACGCCACCTTCGCCGACCCCTGTCATCTGGGCTCCACTAATCCAGGCACCTCTCCAGGCGGCAGCCGCCACCACCTCAGTTGCCATCGCTCTCACACACCATCCCCACCTGCCACCGACTCTCTTCAGACCTCCAGTATCAGTCCTGGGGTCCCTGAAGGATCCCCCTAGTCGGCAAAAGAAGTTTCACACTTTTGGTCCATCATCGCCAGTTCCTGGGTCTGCTGGGGATTCTCCTGCCAGCACTCCTTCAAAACGACGCACAGGAGTGGACATGTCCTTACTGGCCTCTTTTCAGGCACAGCACGTAACATCAGGTTTAGGGGCATCTAGCTCTAGTCAACAGGGTTCAGGTAGCGAAGGTCTAAGTGGACCGAATGAGAAAAAGTCAGGGTTTAGTGCGAGCAGGTCCTCGGCACTTCATCGCAGACCGTACTCATCGTCTGGTTCGCCCTCATCGAGTCTGGCCCAGCTCCACCCACAACCACAGCATCAGCAGCCTTTTCGCTCCACCACCCCGCCTTTGTCCAACTTTTTCCATCAAGCAGCGACAACTGGAAGCACCGGGTCGGGCCTAAGTGGAAGCGTAGTCGGCGCCTGCGGCGGTGCAACAGATTGGCCTTCGGGTGGAGCAGTCGGCGGGTCTTTTGAGGGGGCAAGTGGAGGTGATGGCGGGTGGGCCAGCGACGACTTTACAACTCCTGCGACAGAAGCGAGTTCACTAAAACATTTTAGGTTAGGAACTGCTCCCAGTGGATCAGTGGGGGGTATCTCAGGGGAATCAATGGCTGGGGTTTCTGAAGGATCATTTCGTGGTGATAGTGGAAGATCAACAGCAGGGGTCACAGGCAGGTTTACCTGTGTGTCGGTAGCTGATCCAGCCAGAAGGTCTTTGGGAGGAGTCTTGCTTGCATCAACCGGAAAGGGTTCAGGAGAATTACTCATAGGGATGAACACTGGTGGATCCTTAGGGAGGGCCTCTGGTGCTTCATTGGAAGGGACCCCTGGAAACTCAACTGTATCAACCACAGCTGCAGGATCATTAGGGAGGGCTTCTGTCGGATCAGTGGGAGAGACCGCTGGAGATTTACTGGTATCGACAACCACAGCTGATTCATTAGGAAGGACTTCCCGTGGGTCAATGACTGGAACAACCGAAAAATTACTTGTAGCAGTGACCACGAGCGGATCACTAGGACGGCCTGCTATTGGAACCAAGGTTTCTGGAGGATTAACCGGAGGATTAGCCATGGCTTCTCCTGTCGGAATTTCTAGTGAATCTCTGATAGGAAATCCTGGAGGAGGACCTCTGGGAAGGGCTTTCAGTGCAGATGTAGCTAGTTTTATCGGGGTATGTTCAAGTGCACCAGGCGGAGGGGGTGGAGCAGCACAAAAAGGTAGGTCAACAGAGGACGCAGTAGGAGGGCATGCTCTGAGTGGCCCTTCAGGGGGGGCATCTGGTGGCGCTATAGAAGGACTTGGTTCTTCTTCACGTTGTCAGAGCCCAATATCTACTGGCTCTTCCAGCCCCATGCCAGGACAACTTATCTCCTGTCAGCCAACCCCCAAAACTCCTCAAGTGACTCCCTTGCAACAGTTTGCTGGAGGAGGAAGGACTACAAGTGGCTTGAACCTCTTTCACTCACCTCCACACGGCTCTCCATCTTCAAGCAAAGGGCATAATGGCCAACAACCCACTGAGGGTTCTCCGTCATCACTTGGGCACTTTAGCCTGGCAGGCCTCCAGTCTGGGTTCCTTCCTCACCAGATCTCATTAGAGAGGTCTGCCTTGGCTTCTCTGGCCCAGTATGGTTCAGCAAACGCCTCTCCATGCCTTACTCCGGTGGCGCCAAGCCCAACTATTCAAAGCCCTGTGACGAGCAGGACTTTCCACTTTAGCGATCTGTCTAGTGCCACAGGATCCCATAGTTCTCTGTTCATGCCTCAATCCTCTCTTCCTGTGCATCCTCCGGTACAGACACACACTGCAGGAAGAGATCATCAGCCGGGTCGCTTTTCTGAGGATCTAAAGCTGCTATCCAGCTCACACCCATCCCTTCCCCAGGAGGTGGCCCAGGCCTTAGGCCACCAAACTGTTAGCTCCGCTGTAGAAACGGGTTATTACCCTTCACCCTTCTCCTCGCCCACTCTAAAACCCAAACCCTGCAGCTCAGTTCCTGGTCATATGACTCCTCCGGTCCAGCTTTCTCCAAGCCACTCCCATCAGACACACTCCTCCGGAGCCTCACCGTCCCAATCGCTTCGGAGGGGGTCTTCTACCTACTCATCGGATCTAGAAACTCAAACTGTACGTTCAAAGCTTCCTTCCAATTTGTGAGAATTGATCACACCCTCCTTTGCTCCTCCAGACTGAACTGCGCACAATCGTCGTGTGTGATTCGTTTAACTTTCCTTTACCAGATGTCACTGTGTTCCCCCTTTCATTTGACCTACAATTTGCTGTGATTTAATAGACACTTTACCAGATAACACTGTTTTATGCTTTGTCCTATTCTTAATTATCGTCATATATATAGAAAGAGATATTTAATTGATCCGCTAATCAAGGAGGGTGTGAAAATCTCTATTTAATGGACCGTCTTTTCTTTATGGGGGAGGACATTTCAATACACAAATACTCATTTTGTCCGCAGGCACCTATGCACTAATACCTGCATCCAAGGCTTTTTTGTGTATCTCAACAAAAGTGATCTACATTTTGCTAAAATGATTACGTCATACGGGATCGCATATTGTTGATTCTGAAATGTATAGACTGTGCTTATTTATCATGTGTATGTGTGTATACCTTTTGAAACCTGATGATGAAAACATTTTAGGAAACCAAAAAGAAGACTTCCAGTAAGGTAAATCCATCACTTTGATCCCTTATTTTGTATAGCTTCGTTGTAATAATAACAAGGAAGCCTTGTTTTGTTTTAGTTTTCTGAAAGCATGGCGAAAAGGGACTCAAGTAAGCTAGCCTCCATCTCAATGTGGAGATTACGGCAGCGTGTGTCCCAACAAACTCACTTTGTCTTCCAAACTCATGCCGCTAAACTTGTGTCAGACGCCCGTGTTGTTTCGTTCTTCCTAAATGCGTGCGATTGATCATGTAATGCGAGTGTGTGGCTCAGCAAAACAGTCAGATGTAAGGCAAGACGTTGCCTTCTTAAAAAATGGTTTTCCATGTTAAAAAAAACAAGGACTTCCAAGATCCACAGGTTGTCTGTGTTGATTCTCAGTCATCCAGTTTATTGAGGGACGCGAACTGTGATTCACCTACTTAATTTTTATTGAACACAACTAAACTTTTTTGTTGGAAGTCCATTTGCCTCTGATTTAAGTTTAATTGGTTAAAATCATGTTGACTGCTTCTTTTGTTGCATAGTTAGTAGTTCTCAACCAGGCCTAAATGCCAATGGGACACACAGTAAATCAACTTGAAAAATAAGTATTCACATTTCATTTTATCAGATCACGTGATTAATGATAATGCATAGCCACTCATCCTGAGAACGGAATTTCCTGAATGTTTCCATGACTGCTTGGTTTACTGGGGAGAATCAGAGCAAGGCTAGGTGATATGTCTTTGATTAAAAAAAAAAAAAAAGTTCCACCCAAAGTGCAATTTCTCAATAATAATTATTTTTTTCCCCCTTCAGTAAAACTTGTCTGACATTGCCGATCCCATACAATTCCAAATGACCAACAAAAAGTGGTTTCAGTAAACGAGCTGTTCTCTGCTCACTCATATATTGTTTGCATTAACAAAGGCAAATCAGCTGAAACATGGAGTGTATGTTTGTCAGCAACAAAAAATATTCAATAGTATTTATTTTAATGCCACACTTAGTTGATGCACGAGTAGATTAAAACCAATGCATTTTGTCAAATTTTAGGGCCAAAATGTGACTATTTAGGCACAGTCCTAAAGCTTGCGTCATTGAAAAGAAGAAATACAAATAAGATTAGTATCAACAGGGGCACATTTCCAAAATATGCAATGTATATGTACTAGGGTTGCAGGTATCAATTATTTTAGTGGTTGATTAATCTATCAACTAGCTAGTTTGAATAATCGAGTAATCAGATTCGGAACATTTAAAGCGTTGCAGAATCAATTTAAGGAGATGTAATACAGGCTTACTCAGATTGCACTTTCAAAAGGGCATTAAATGCAAATACAAATTAAAAATTCAGAAGTGTTACCTCAAACTTTTACTTAAAAATTAATTTAAATACCTGAGCTTAGCCCCAAACTGTATTAAAATAAATAAATAAATCGGGATCTAAGTACAACAAAAAATGGCTAAATTACATAGGAAAAGTCAGCTCGTTTAAAAGCTATAAAATACTAACTTCTTTTTACAATACTCTTAACAAATCGTTCAAACACATATTCCCCTAAAAACAGCTAAATATACCTATATAAACCAAATTAAGAATGCGTAAAAAAACATATTAGCTCAAACAAAAACTTAGCTTATGTTAGTCTTAACAGGGAGCAGTTGGATTCAGCCATGTTCAGTGAGTTACTCACTGTTGCCATTAGAGGGCAGTTGGTCCACCCAAATCAATAAAACTAAATGTAAACACTTTAAAAACAAACCATTACAACACCACTCTAAAACTCAAATACTCGAAGCAGCAAAATTTTATTAGCTTTTTTCTAATCGAATTACATGAGTTATTCGATTAATCATTGCAGCACTAATATGTACTGTAGATTTTTTTTTTTTTAAACCCTGCAGCACCAAACAAGACTGTTTCACTCTTAAAAATAAATGGGATGTCTTTTCCTTAGCAGCAATTAATGTTGCCTAAGTAGCCTTTGGCATGATACATTTAAAATTATTATATGCCAAAAAATATCTGGATATCAGACATGTTAAGCTATGGTAGCATCTTCCCAAATGATATAATGCAATACTTCAAGTGTAACTGGGAGCGGTTGTCAACTAATGTTGTACTGTTCAGACTATTTGGGTGCAAATGTTCAAGGTAGATCGTACCAGTTTTAAAGCTGTTTTTCTTCATTCAGTTTAAATTTTGCTGTATTTTAATTGGAACGGAAAATCTTTCAGTCCTCAGGAGTTGTGCCATAGCACTGTTATACAGTAGCTCTGATTATAAACTTGCTTTAGCAAAACAAAACAAAAAATGAGTAGGTGGCTAGACAGGAACAGGGATGTGCTTCTACTAGTTTGTCCACAGCTCATCACCGATACACACAACTCCAAGTAGGTTCCATTCCCACAGCTGAGTCCCCACCAACTCAGTCACAGCAGCCTAATTTAACAAGACATGTTTGTAATCCCTTGACCCTCACAGGCTAACATGGAGTCACACACAGCACACAGATACAGGCACTTGGTGACCATCTCCCTCATTAACGCTTCCCGCAAATCCCTTTAATGAGGTGCAGCAAACACGCAGGACGTGACACTGCCGCATACGTATTTACAGGCGTACAAATCAAATAACAAGAATCCTTCCTAAATACCCTAATGTAATATAATAACTTAAATAGAGTGGATTTAGGATGAAACAAGGTCTCCTTTAACAAGCCAGAGTATGATTGCAATAGTAAATCTAGCCACATCACTCTGAAAAGTAACAGTACTGGGAAAATAATGATTGATATGTGTTTTGGTATAAAGGTAAACATTAAGTACAGACTACTTCACTTCATGAATAGCAGGTCACAATAATTAAAAAGAAGATGGAATTGAATAAGAGTTAACCTTAGCCCTATTTATTTTGGATTTCTGCAAAGGAAAAATGTAATACTATAATAGGATTCTTGTTAATTAATGAGTCAAATTTTCGCTATCATCGTTGATGCCTAACAGTTGGCCGGTTGTCACCTAACTTCCGACATTTCAAAAAACGTACCATATTTTTCGGACTATAAATCACACCCGAGTATAAGTCGCACCAGCCATAAAATGCTCAACGAAGAGAAAAAAAAAACGAATGTAAGTCGCACCGGAGTATAAGTCGCATTTTTGAGGAAAATTTGCTTGATAAAAATCCAACACATAGAACAGACGTGTCATCATGAAAGGCAATTTAATATAAAAATACAATAGAGCACAACATTCTGAGTAAGTGTACAGTATGATGTTACATGATGCATGAACAACAAAATGCGAATATACTGTCCTCATCAGGACGCTACTGCTCGGTCCTGGCTATACAGCGAGCTAAACTCCCAAATGACGATGCTGGACGTCCGTATAATTTGCTGACCTTATTTTGGCCATCGTTATGACACTATCATTTGAAGAGTGCAACTAAAAATAGAAATAATAATAATCAATTTCATCCTCGATACCAAACAGGTTCGCATCAAGATGAGGACGCTACTGCTCGGTCCTGGCTATACAGCGAGCTGAACTCCCAAATGACGATGCTGGACGTCCGTATAATTTGCTGACCTTATTTTGGCCGTCGTTATGACACCATCATTTGAAGAGTGCAACTAAAAATAGAAATAATAATAATCAATTTCATCCTCGATACCAAACAGGTTCACATCAACGTAAATAAATGATAATTAGCTGCTATTACATCAATGACACCAACGGTTAGCATGCGTTCACTAGCATTAGCACATCATTCAAACAACCGCACAACTGGCTGTAAGTGTCCGATCACGTGTGGAAAACACACAACAACAACAGAAAAGATGATACACACAGACTTTGCCTCTGTAGAGATATGTTACAAGCATAAACAATGAACGTAGGTTCGCAGCCGTGTTTCTCTCTCTCGCTCTCTCTCTCGTCCACTCGCTCAGACGCTGCATAGCTGTCCGTGTTCTTCTGGCGTGTGAGCGCTCTTCTTCGAGTAAACAAATGCGAGTGTGGTCCCACTTGGCCGTAAAAGCGCCACAAACTAAAAGCATGCCATCAATATAAAAAAGTCAATAATACAATTGAACACACATTGCCAAAGGCAGAACGCGAACGTGGCCTAGCTATTAAGATTTATTCAGATAACAAGTTTACCAAACCATCAGTGTCACTCCAAAACACCAAAATACCATGTGAAATGATATAATGTGTTAATAATTTCACACATAAGTCGCTCCTGAGTATAAGTCGCATCCCCAGCCAAACAGTCCGAAAAATACGGTAATGTTAATTTATCCATTCATGTTCATAAAAGTAAAAATGATTGTTTGTGTACTGTATATGTGCCTTGCGAATCACTAGCAAGCAGTGAGAGAGTGTACCTAATTGCACCAATGTGCATCAATAGACAAGTTTCCTAAGCGAATCATGGGCAGCGCCATCTTTGACATTTTCCTCTACGGACTTCTGATTTAGACAGAACAACATGAAGTGCGGTTGAAGTAAGCAGTGTGTAGACAAAGTTAAAACTGCTAAATCAAACCGGAGGAACCCACGGAATCTCCAAAAATGGATTCAGTTCGACGTAGATGAAGCATGCGTTTGTTCTTATCACTTCGTTGATCGTTCATGGACAAAATTCTAACAATCTGTGCAGCCTGTGTTAACATGAGGTGTAGATTGATACATCGGCCTTTTGAGTGACCAAAATGAGGCAAATTACAAATAATATTACAGTTGCCGAATTCAGAAGGGCTGAACCAGATGTTGTTGTTACAAGGAAATACTACAAGGTATTGTTCATCTGGTTGGATTATAGTTATGTTATTATGACCTCATCACACATGTACATATAAACACAAATAGTACGTCATTCTTTTTTATTGCAGATATTGATCGCAATAAAACTTTTGGACAGCATGAGTCCATTTCTTGTTTGATTTAAAACAATTGGTGCATGTGCAAAACAGGTCAATAAATCACAATTTATAAAATTATTAGAAACATATCAACAAAGGTGGAGCATAAGGTGAGCCTTCCATCAAATAATGCACGTAGTCTTGATATACAGTATGTACATCAATGTACAGTTAGCGTTGTTGTGAGGGCCATCAAAATGTCTTCCCCTGCCTAACCAGCAATTTCCTACCTGTAAACAAACAAAAAACTTGCATTTATGCGTTTACATAATTATGCCATCCTACAGGTACTGATTAGCAACAGGCTAGCAGCAGATAGCTTGTGTTGCAGCCACAGCAGTACAGTTGTTGTAGTAAATAATATTAAACATCATCATAATTACAATCATTATCGTAATAACAATATCACAGACAACAAGTCGTTTCATGTACAAGATTTTAGCTTTAGAATTTTTTGAGCACCGGATATATGAAAATGCCGGGATAGGAAGAACATACCTTCCATAACACAGTGGCAACATGGCTGCATAAACACCCTGTCTTTGTGGTAGCACAGGCTTGGTTCCACTCCTGCCTTCATGAAAATGTTAACCTCCCATGTCGTGATGATGGCAGACGGATGCGGTATTGCCAAATTGTCTTTCTTGAGGGATTTCAAAGAGTGATACCACTCCAGCTCCACGGTTCTTTTGGTTAGAGAAAGTCTAAAATGGAAGTTGCGAGCAGAAGTGCCGAGGTACCTCGGAAACGTGTCTATAGTTTGAATCGTATTCAGTTCTAAAAGTACGGCAAAGACTGCCTACCATTGCTTGAGTAAATGTTCTACCATCCACAGTATTTATTTTATATTTGGAAAAATTCAACTTCCTCTGGGCCAATGGAAACCTTGTCGACAAATTATAGCAGGTCATTATGACTACCCAAACTTGCACAAAGCTCGAGTTCTTCCCGAGAAATGTACCTTGAATTACAGCTTGTACAACTTGAAGAGTGTTTGACATTCCATTTAAAAGTTAGCCCAGTGCTTGTACATCACTGTTCATGTGCTTTCCTGAGACTGATTGCACAAAGTCGCTTTATTATTATGGAATTACATCATACATCACTACTTTTCCTCTTCTCTGAACCGAAAAAACATTCACCCTACTGCAGCGCTAGTGTGACTCATAACTGCGCGTGGAATATCGTGTCGAGAGTCTACTTTGCCACCATCCAGAGGACCAAAGGTTGCAAGGACTGAGCCCTGTGGGTGCTACGAAGGAAGATGGAGTGAAAGCTAAAAATAGTTTCAACTTAGGTTGAATCGATTACGATTGCCGCGAGAGGAGTCGGGGGGCGAGAATTACCTCTCTTCTCACAGTGTGACCTTAGAGGCGTTTTGAAGGTGTTGACGTGGAGGTGCCGAGGGAAGACAAAAGAGTCCGGCAGACCGCTGGGTACTCACACTGATCGCAGACTCGTCACTGGAGGACATCTTGTAATTGCACTGGTGTAGAGGCATGCAAAGGAATGTGAGTTAGTAGATAGTGTCGAGAGCATTTGTTTTTTACGGAGGGTAGCGCCAGAAGGCGTTGCTCCCATCTTTGAGAGAGATCAACACAAGCTTGGGATTGATTCGTTTTAGTCTCCCATGTTGTAACTTCTCACAAGCGATGACACCATCGTTGTAAACTCTCGCTTGAAAGCATGGAATTTGTTGATGAAGATAAGCTTTTCTTTTATTGATTACCGAGTGGCTTTGCATTTATGTAATGCAAATTTAAAAAAGAAGTGTGGGGTTTAATCCTTCAGGTCAAATACATTTCTCAACTAGAGGAAAGGAAGTGTAATCTTTCTTTCTGAGTATAAACCAGGAAAATAACCAAAAGTGGAGTTACAAGATTTTTCACCTAACAGCAACGTTTCGACTTGAAGGAGGGAATTTGCTATTTTCATCCACCATGACTATTTGCGTAACATACTAGTATGGCTGCATCAGCTGGGAATTACACAGGAAGGCTTTTGAGAGACGGGAAAGAAAAACAACCAGAGCTGAGCCACTTTCTCAAGCAGCAAACAGTTTTCATGATGTCTCCCTGTCACCCGTCAGAAGAACACGGCAGTTCAAGGTCAGCGAGGGAACCAGAAAAAAAAGGGGAGGGGGGGAAAAAACAGGCCAGTGGAAGGATCAAGAAACCTGACAGTGTTGTGACCGAATTCATCCAGCCATCTTGTTTGGAGGACTGTCGTGTGGACAGTAGTGTTTATTGTCCTTTTTTGGAATCTTTCCTTGTTCGGGAAAGTGTTGTGGGGGAAAAAAACAAAACAGAACTCTTGATAATGATATCGGGACTATTTGTGTTATGTTCATAGTGCAGGAATAGATGTAGAGAGCATGGTTTTAAATCTGATAACAGTTGAAATAAGCAACATAAATCCACATTTGAATCTCGGACCAAGTGCTCTTGTATTTAGTTTGCAGTTCTCTCCATTTCAGGATTTTACAAGTGCCCACACATTACAATGGTATTGCTAAATCAGCAGTTGTCAAGTTGTAGTCCCAAGGTCTATGAGCTGTAGCTTGGGGATCCACTAAATCAGGGGTCCCCATCTGCCGGGCCGCGGACCGGTACCGTTCCGTGGCGCATTTGCTACCGGGCCGCACAGAAATAATAATTTAATAACGACTGCATTCTGGCCGAATTAACCCTGTGCCCCTGCTTAACACACCAATATGCTTGTGTACTCTAGATATAATACTACGGGATAGATTAGATTGTCGTCATAGAAATCCATTGATTGGACTGCTCGGTAGTACTTCTTGTTTGTGTATATAATATATCTATATGTGCTTGTCCTCGATAATAACGTATTACTAGGCCGCGGGCGCAGCACATTTGTTCCCGGAAATAATTAGCCCCCACACGATCGAAGATAACTGGAAAACAGACGTCTTTGGAGATATTTTTACGGCGAAAATGATATTTTTACGGCGAAAAGGGCACCTGACGAGCCTACAACCTCGAAGACCCACGAACTGCGAAGGAGTGGATTCGTGACCCGTTTGTGAATAAATCGAGTGATTCGAGCATGTCTGTGCAACAGGAAGATCAACTTGTAGAGATCGCAAATGACGGCGACCTTATTAAACGTACATTTGAGACAACAACTCTACCGAGGTTCTGGATTAAAGTCATTCAGGAATATCCTGACATCGCGACAAGAGCATTGAAAACCTTGCTACAATTTCCAACATCGTATCTTTGTGAAGCGGGCTTCTTAATTAATGTTTAACGACAAGGCGAAGTCGTTAATGGTGAGCGCGGTGTGCAGTTGTTGTGTGCAGCTTACATGGCAGGATATATCTGAGGAGAACTTTTCTACAAGTCCTTCCATGATCAAACGTAAGTTAATGTTCCTTTCTTTGAAGAAAGTTTTTAGTGTTTACTTTGGAATCGCTGCATTTGCGCATTTTGTGGCTATGTTTAACGTTACGCGCATGTGCATAACCGCATCGTTGCAGTTTTTGATGGGTTGCAAAATTTGTCAGAACACCGGTGAAAAAAAGACCCAAATAACACCGGTCCGTGGTGCAAAAAAGGTTGTGGACCCCTGCACTAAATAACTATCAATAGTCCATAGATAACGCAGACATCGACAAAAGAAATATCACACAATAATAGCGTACCGCACGCAACTCGTCGCTTTTGCTCATTAATATTCATGATGTTAGCAACTGTTGCTAGGGGGGTCAAGCTCGCATTTCTTTCTCATGCTAAATGCATGTAAATAGTGTACGATTAAGATGTTTACTGAGCCAAACCTACTAATTCTGTCCGAAAATGATGTCTCTACTGCCAAATTCACTGGTAAAGATGTGGAAGAACATACTAATGTTTAGTTTAAGAAATGGCTTGAGCGTTGAGGGCTGAAAAAGACGAAAAAAAGAGCCGACCTGATCCAGAGGTAGCTTTTTTATCGACACCTTTTTCTTGTGTGCATTGCCTTACGTCACTGACAATGACATTCTCCTGTTTCAACAAGATATCCTTTACCACCATATTCCCTGTCTTGCTTACATATCTCTGACCATTCTTGGGGGTAATTTATTTTGCTATTTTTGAGTATTGATCGCAAATGCTACTGAGTGACGGGCAACCAACACTTTTAATTTTTTCATTAATACAAATCTTAATACTACAATATATTCACACTTCCCTCTTACTAAAGTTGTTTTTTTACAACAAAAAAGGTAACAACCGTGGCAATCCGATACCATTTTTTTTTTTTTTCCAGGTCATTCATTGTCAAACAGAAGCAGCACAGCAAAACGCCACGCTAAAAAATAAGTAAAAATATCAAAGTCGCTTACCTCTTCGGGGCAGGCTGTGGCAGGCAATTGATCAGCATTGTCATCTGTAGGACCACAGCCCCCAACAAAATGTTTTAAGGGATATGAAGGTGAATGGCTTCACCTTGCTAGCGTTAAACTGGTCTTTTGGCTTCGGGAAACATATGAAGAAAACATCCTTCATTTGTCGTAATGTCTACAGCCATTTCTACAAGTTCCATAGCAGCAGTGTTTACTCGGCATGTTCTTTTTTGAAAGATTACCGGTAGAAAACGAGCAGTATCAACATGGGTTGCATGCGAGGGCGCTTCTGTGTTGACCCACTTCTGGTTTACGATGGTTGCGTCACGCAGCATTGCGATCTAAAAACAGCATTCATGCGGTATGCTATTGCTACTCCGTACCTTAGCCTTCAGACAATGAAAACCTGCAGTACCAATCTTTTTTTTAAGAGAATAAGCATGTTGCTTTTAGAATTAAAGCTGTGGCAATAATAGTATGTCAAACTTGGGTATTGCAGAAATCAACTTGTCTTAAAATGAATCCTTTAACTATAAAACTTTGACTTTAATATCTTATTAGAATGTTGTATTGGAAAATGTCTTTATACCAGTAACACTTCTGGATGGATGTCTTTATTCTTTACAAGATTGCAACTTGCAAAAAAAAAAAAAGATTACTGTCTTTTTCGGACTAGAAGTCAGTTTTTCCTCAGTTTGGCCGGGGGTTGCTATTTACATTCTGGAGTGACTTATGTGTAAAATAATTAACACATTATTATATCATATCAGATGTTATTTTCACATTAAACAGCAAGAAGGCCCTCAAGGGCTGTGTTTCACCATTGGCGGTAACTTATAAAAACAACTGAGAAGGGCTGAACAAAATGGCATCAAAAAGAAAATCATATCCTGCAGATTAAGTTGAAAATGTGTTATTTTTCATGTAACATTAGCATACCGTACACATATTCATCCTGTTTTTCTCTATTCTATTTTTTTTTAAATTGCCTTTCACAATGACAGATGGATAATGATTTATCAAATCAATGCACCCCAAAATGCGACTTATATTCCGGTGCGAGTTATAGTCCAAAAAATATGGTACCTTGGAAAAGTCCTTCCCTTGAAAAAATGTGCTGTGTTGGCCTACTGTATTTGTGCCCTGCGATTTGCTAGACATAAGTCCAGGGTGTAGTCAACTGGGATAAGGCGCTATCTTCTTGCAAGAAACACAAGTGCTACCCACCATGGTACCAGGCTCTCTATCCAACTGCTCAGCTAAATGTCAAACTTAATGACTTCCAACAACTTCCTCTGAAACTCTAACTTTTTACAACCAGTGCAGCATTAAAATTATTTTTAGAAAGTTCAGCCAACTTTATAGGCTCCAATTATGGCCTATAAAGACCTTCAACTATTCATACTAGAGTTAATATATGTACAAAAATGTATTTCCCTTACCTAGTAATTTTGTGCCACATAATTTCAATTATATTTATTAACTGGCAGTGTGAATTTAACGCAAATCCAATATTTTCTGGTTTCCACTTGCTTGATCAGAGGTGACCAGTGAGCTCGCCTGTGCTTCTTTTTCACTTAGCGGACGTTCTGATAGCTGCACCTCCAATTTGACCACCCAATCTTTACCCCTCGCTTCCCTTTTGTGCTCCCCAGCTGGCCCGTGACTATTGGTTGATGAATCAGTGATGCACAATAATGGAAACGTTTGCTGTGATTGAGGATTAGAGGAGCGAAATTGAACCTGCATTTTGATTCAGGAGAAATGAGGTGTTTCACTATGTGGCAGGAGTCTTGGTATACACATTTTAATTAATGAATCAGGTCGTGTTAGACCAACTTGTTCTTCCCTATTTTTGTCCATTTAATCCAACTCTCAAGCAATTCTTAAATTAACCTTAATCCAGAAAGATGACACGTTAGGTTCAGCATTAATTTCCCAATGTAAGACCATTCCCATGTGTATTTTGAATAGGTTTTGGACATCCACTTGGAACACTTAATTCTTTTTAACCTCCTACTAACTCATTCTCAATGAATACATATGAATTCATGTTTCTTTAATATGGTTGTTCATTTGAAATTAATTTGAATCCATAGTCAGATTGTGTGTATGACAATGAGATTGATCGCAGTTAAACTTATGTGACCAATTGCGATCGAAATGCGTGATCATTGCCAAAATTAACTTCAAATACATATTACACTGCAAAAAAAATAAATAAATAAAAAAACACATCTTTAAAACTACTTAAATTCCCTTGTTTTTGGTGTAAATCTGCTAGAAACGTGAAATTATCTGCCAGTGCTTCAAGTAAATTTGTACTCAGATTTCTTGAAATAAGAAAAATAGCTATCTGAAAATAAGCAAAAAATTACTATATTTAATCCAAAAAAAAAAGCTTTAGAATGTTGAAGTGTTCTTAAGTCAATAACATTGATCAAAACATTATTTGAAAGCAAATTTTTCTTGATTTAGGTAAAAAAATTTAGCAACTTTTAGATGTATGGGTTTAATAGGAACAAATTGTATTATTTACTTAAAGTAAGTGGAATAATCTATCACATTAATTTGTTAACTAGTCTTTATCACTCTAAACAAGCTGGAGAAAATCATTTGAATAGATTTAATAAAAATAATCGTATTGAGACATTATAAATTTGTAGTGTCTGTAAGACAGTGGTGAGGTGTGTTGTTGGTGTGACGAAGGAGTTAAAAGTGGAGGTGGGACTACATCAGGGATCACCTCTGAGCACCTTCTTGTTTGCTATGGTAATGGACAGGATGACAGAGAAGGTTACACAGGAATCTCAATGGACTATGATGTTTGCAGATGACTTTGTGATCTGTAATGACGGCAGGGAAGAGGTAGAGGAGAAACTAAAGGTTTGGAGGTCTGCCCTGGAAAGGAGGGGAATGAAGGTTAGCCGTAGCAAGATGGAATATCTGTGCAGTGGTGAGACCAGCGATGTTGTTTAGTCTGGAAACAGCCCACTGAGGAAAAAATAGAAGGGTGAGCTGGAGTTGGCAGTGATGAAGATGCTGAGGTTCTCTTTGGGAGTGACCAGGATGGACATGATCAGTAATGAGCATATCAGAAGGACACTGCATGTATGTTAGGGGATTTGGCGATAAAGTCAGAGAGGCCAGACTGAGATGGATTAGGCATGTCCAGAGGAGAAATAGTGAGTATATTGGCAAAAGGATGCTGAAACTCCATATGCCAGGCAGGAGGTCTAGAGGACGACCAAAGACTAGGTTTATGGATGTAGTTAAAGAGGACATGAATGTAGTTGATGTGAGAGCAGAGGATGCAGAGGACAGGGTAAGATGGGGACTACTGATTCACTGTGGCGACCTCTGAAGGAAAAAGCCAAAAGGAAGAGACTATGGTATTCGTAATCCTAAACGTCTGCTGAATACTACTTTTGAATTCATGCTTGATTGTGTATTTGACTATGCGATTAATCGCAGTTAATGTTAGGCAATTAATTGCAATTAAAAATGTGCAATCGATGCCCAGCTCAATTTTTTCCCCACAGTTTAAAACATGGCCACTCAAGAGCAATAGCCACTAAGTGTTGCATTCTTAATGAGTTTGTCACTGTAATTAACGACTAGCAACTCTTGTAAAGAAAAACCCACTAGTCTCAAGTTTCAATGTTTTTTGATGTTATTGGCGATGACTGAAGACTGACAAAATGTTCACCCCATTGTGTCCAAATTAGCAGAACTGTGACACTTTGGCGCAGTCAGCATTGGTTGATTTAATTACAGCGTCTGACACTAATGTTTGAAAATAACAGATACTTAAGTAGCCTAGCTGTCAAGTTGACGGCATGAAATGGTGTTTTCGTGTTAACTGACTCATTATCTTACTGGAAACAGACAGAGAACAAAAGATGTATTTGCTTGTAAGGCTTAATAAATTGTACTTTTTAAAAAAATGTTACAAACATGAAATCACATTGGTTTTCTGGCAAAGACCTTTAACGATTTTTTTTATAGAGCGATTTTATGGTATTGCGTTCATTTACACCTGCCAGTTGCCAACATGTAATGCAATATTCAATATGTGATAAAATCATTGAATGCAGAAAAATTCTAGCAGCCCCAAGTGTTACGAAAGGTCATATATGTTTAAAATTGTTCAGTTTGAATTTCACTGTATTACATATTCTTTTAATGTGGTTCTTAAAAGACAGAGTGGAATCAAGTGTCACTCCAAGGTACTTGAATTCAGAGACAATTTGTAGTTCCTGCCCTCCCAAAAAATACACCTGAATGTTAGATGTCCAAAGGTCGCTATTGAGCATCATACAGTTTTAGTTGTGTTTAGTAGTGGGCAAGATTTGTAAGCCATTCATTTATAGCTTGTAGCTATATTATGTGTATTTTGTATCTATTTAAATCTGCTCATACACTGTCCTGAACGAAGAGTAACAACAGTGGCCTCCATGATATGTTGTCACAGTTTCATTTGCTTGTACTTATGGTTATCTCTCGTTTTTCGCGGTTAATGGGGACCCGAAACCACTGCGATAAGTGGGAAAACCGCGAAATAGTGCCCCGACTACAATTTTTTTTTTTTTTTTTTTTTTTTCACGTGTTCAATGTATTTATTCAGATTTAGCATTGGAAAGAGATACATATAAGACATGTTTTTTCACTTTTTCTTAAAGTATAATTTAAAAAACATATATATACATTAGGGCTGTCAAACGATTACAATTTTTAATTGAGTTAATCACAGCTTAAAAATTAATTAATCGCAATTCAAACCATCTATAAAATATGCCATATTTTTCTGTAAATTATTGTTGGAATGGAAAGACACAAGAAGGATATATACATTTGATATACTGTACATAAGTACTGTATTTGTTTATTATAACAATAAATCAACAAGATGGCATTAACATTAACATTCTGTTAAAGTGATGAATGGATGGAAAGTCTTGTAGTTCTTAAAAGATAAATGTTAGTACAAGTTATAGAAATTTTACATTAAAACCCCTCTTAATGTTTTCGTTTTAATAAAATTGGTAAAATTTTCAATCAAAAAATAAACTAATAGCTCGCCATTGTTGATGTCAATAATTACACAATGCTCATGGTGCATAAAATCAGTCACACCCAAGCGCCAGCTGAGGGAGACAAAAAACACAAGTAACAAGCGGACATGACACTGCCGTCATTTCAATCTGTTTGAGCGGGGCATGTGCGTTAATTGCGTCAAATATTTTAACGTGATTAATTGAAAAAAATTAATTACCGCCTGTAAACGCAATAATTTTGACAGCCCTAATACATATATATATATATATATATATATATATATATTTTTTTTTTTTTTTTTTTTTAAATAAATGTTTGATAAGCACTTCAATTGTAATAATTATGATAAGTTTTAAACATGTTACTCTCCCACTGAATTAATATCAAACATGAATAAATTATAAAAATGCTTGTCTCTATGAAATGCCTATTTGAGTGTGTCCACTCAAATCCGCTCACTTGGCTTACTTACACACAATGAGTTGCCACAGCAACTGTTTAACAAGTTAAACGATGATTGACACATAGGGCCTTTGAAATTTTCTGCTTCCGAGTGTCTCCGGCAAGATCAAACCTTAAGGTCCGTCAACCATCATTAACATTAATAAGCAACTTCAATGCAGCGCCTGTCCAATGAGAGCAGAAGGAGGCAGGGTGAGACTACACATCGGCTCCAGACAACTCATCCGTATTTTTTTTTTTTTTTAATTGAAAAAAAAAAATGGACTAAGGGCGCGTAGTTTGAAGCACGAAGTAGCGAGGGATCACAGTATAATCTTCATGACAGAGAGCAGTTTCAGGTTGGTTGTTGGTCATTTTGTTTTGAAGGGATTGTGCTCAATCAACATTCTAAATATTTAATTATATCCATCCAATCGCCAAATAAAATTATAAATAAAAAAGGGAAAATGGTATGATAGGTGAAATAATAATAGCTGGAATACAGGAGCAACATTCAAAAATACACACAACTATCATTCTCATAAGAACCAACTAAGTAAAGCAAGAGCAGCATTAAGGAGGAATTAAGTCATTTAAATCTAAATCTGATTAAGATCAGAAGACTTGTTAGCTGCCACTATCAGTCTCAACTGCAATCCATCAAATAACCCATGAGCTATATACCGTATTATGGCAAGGACACAGGCGTTTGAATTCTTATTGTAATCAGAACATACATATACCTTTGCTGCAGTCAGAACCACTTTGTGAACGTTTTCCTTAATTGATATGTCAAAATGGCAGCAAACCAATACCTTTCCATTTGACAGGAAAATTAACTGTCTAAACGAAGCTCCTAGCCTCAATTAAACATAGTTGATACCCCAAGCTGGTGCCAGAACAATACCTTTACGTTACAAAATCTTGGTGAATTGACAGGTAGTGAATTGCGGATTTGCAGGACTGATTAGCCACAAGTATAGTCATCTACAGAATATGTGGTGTTAATGAAAACAATGTGATCATCTTCTAAGATGGACATAACGCATTAAAACGGATAGATTAAAAATGAATGAAAAACACAATATCATTTTTTTCTAGTTTTTTTTTTTTTTTTTTTTTACATTTTTGACTGCCAACCGAAAAGAAAAAGAATTAATGATACCCAGGATAGCAATAGCGTCACATGATTCATATTGTGCAGCGGAATCAGGTTGCTCATATGACTGAGTTGCTCGATGCGGTTGACACGGCCTTTTGTTTAGCATCCTCTTTTGCCGCTCTAGTGAGTTGGAATGACACGATGGTAATGTCGCTCTGACCGCAAAGTGTACACCGCATATATTTGTGTGTGTATCTGCGTGTGTGTGTGTGTAATGTCGGGCAGTTTAACCTGCATATGACCCAGTTTAAGAATAGCACGTAGCAATTGATTGTGAGACTCCGGCTGGATCCTTGAAGGTAATAATGATATTCCGCTGTCAGGATCTTGGCTCACCTGTCAACACGACGCTGCGTTACTTGTCGCTGCAGTCTGTTAAAAATGCATACAGTATGTGAAAGAAAAGATGGATGCACATTTATATTTGTCAGCTTCAAAGAATACTAAACCAAACCACATTTCGGTGAGGTACACATCCTCTTTTTCTTTGAACTAATGATGTACAGTATGAGAGCACATGGTTAGCGGCTTTCATTCAAATGTATTTATCAAGCTATGTATTTCCATAGGACCTATTTACTGTATATTTATGTATTTGTTTTAGACTCTAATAACTGATGTCACAACATGTACAGTTCTTGACTTGTCCATTTTTTGTCATATCATGCATATACGACTTTCTACTGAGAAGGCACAGCCTGTTATTGTATGTGTTCAAGGACACACGAGGCAGAGCGATATTTTGAATGCTTTTGTTCATGATCAAAGGGTTTATTGAAATTATTTATTTTCTGCTTTTAACATGGAATAAAGCAATAAGGGGCTCATACGGGAATGTACGTATGTGTGAGTGTGTGAGTGAGTGTATGTTGGTGAAAGAAGTGAGATCCTCAAAATGCATTGTCGATAAGCAAGCACACCTGCTGGATGAAATCATAAGGTATAGAATAAAATGAAAAAGGAACATTTACTTGGTGTTTTTGGGTCATTTTTCACTGCATTGAATTGTGAAGGTTGTACATCACATTAATTCTTTGACTGCCATTGACAGTGGCAGACATCCATTTGAATTGGGATGGCTAACGTTGAATGATCATGTTTTTGACTGGGAGCAATCATCAGCCATGTAATTTTTGTTAAATATGAGGATAAGCAGCTCGGAAAATGAATTAATCAATGAATGTTAGGAAGGGTGACAATAATTTTTTTCTTTCTAAAAAAAAGAGGACACTCAGCCCGGCCTCGAGACACTTAAATTTTACTTGAACTTTACTCAAAGATGCCTTATTATTATGCCTAATTATCATACTTAACTTGTTTCGATCCAAAAACTCCATGTAGCATGTCTCATCAAGTGTCAAGACACAGCTGTGAATGGCCACAGCAGGACTTTTGGGGGATTTTATGGGTGAAACACGGTAATATAACAAGGGTTGCAATGCAGAAATCACAGACATCAAGGAGTGGTCGAGTGTTTCTTTTTCTAATATTTAACCGTTTAAATGTTTTTTTTTTGTTTTTTTTTTCAATTCTTCTTTTGTTTGGATCGATTATGATCTTAAATATGGTGGAAAATGCGACAGCAACAAAAAAAACAAAAAAAATCAAATGAAGCGATAGTTATGAGGTAGATATCCGTGACCTATTTACAGATACTATTATTTTCATTGTGACCTAATTTGTTTAAAAGTTTAAAATATGCTAGGGAATAATTTCATGAAGTCATTTTTTTTTTTTTTTTTTTTTAATTAAATACTAGACATCAATTAATGATTCTAAGCTGAAAATGATAGACATTTCGAATAGTAATGACCATCTTTTTATGGCTTGGTTTAAACAAAAGCTGTTGCGCAGTGTCTATAAATGGGGGTCTCCAGGGTAAAACAAACAAAAATAGTTTGGGGATTTAATATGCCATGAAACTGCTATGGCAGCATATAGACATATTGTTCTATCAAACACAACAGTTCTTTTGGCTTAAAATATAGCAGTTTATTTTAAAAAGGGTGCAAGAGCAGAAACTGCTTTTTCAGCCTTGCCTGTGTTTTACGGCATATATAAAATTTGCCTCCTCCTTCCGGATAGAAAATTCTGCATTATAACAAAATAACAGCTATATAACCAAAGAAAAACATTTAAATTCTCAGAGGTTACTCAACATGTTTTATTGTAATTAAAATTACAGAATGATAATAAATTCTCAGAGGCTACTCAACATGTTTTATTGTAATTAAAATTACAGAATGATAATAACGTAATAAAAACTGGAATGAAATTTAATGATTTTTTTTTAATGCCTCTTCTGAAATAGCGAATCCTCTTTGAACAAAATAATTGCTGTCTTTTCATTTCTCACTGTACAAATAAATAATCTGAAATAATGTTCTCAATAATACCTCCTCTGGAGAAAATCTATCTTTAACCAAAAGTTATTTTCTCCTTCCAATAAAATAATGTAAATGTAGCCTACGACAACACTAATTTAGCAACAACATCAACATAAATGTCACTTTAGTCTTTAGTTGTTGTGTGTTTTAGCAATTTTGAGGACAATGGAACACTGCTCCGACATCTGATTTCTCTGTTACTGAGCACAGCAGAACCAACCACTGAGCAGGCTCTCTGGGAATATGTCCCAGGTAGAACAGTACCGTAGTATTCTGTACAAAATGTCAATTTCAACACACGCTAATGAAAACGGAACATTTTCACCAATTTATAAAACCCCGCCGGACGCCCCGGACAGGATGTAAAAAGTAGGCATGTCCGGGTAAAAGAGGATGTTTGAAAACTAAAAAATACATCTTAGCTTTACCAATTTTCTGCTCCATACTCAACAATACTAGGTAATTGATTAGCTCACCTTACCGCTTATTGTTAAAAATTTTACTGCATGGTTTTTGGGGGGTATAATCACATTAATGGGTGCAAATCTCTACGAATGTTCGCTTTTTCTCAGGAATAGAATCTAGCTTTTTAGCTAGCTTTTACTGTTAAGAGAACACACTTAAGTAAATATATTTATATTCTTTTAATTGTCTTATTCTGATCGTATGCATAACAGTGTTGGGTGAGGCAGAGTGTGACATTCAATCAAGAATAACTTTTATAAAAACTTTTGAAAAATGGAAGCAAAGGCATACAGTACATTTCCTTGACACATACTTTTAAAAAATGTCAAAGCCAGCGTATCATGTGATTCATTGCTTTGTTGTTCTTCTACCATGATAAGGTTATGGTAATAGGGTTGCATGCATGTTGTAGGACACACGTTCCATGAATACTAATGAATATTTGCAATATTAGGTTTATCAAAACAAGCCTTCCCACAGTTACATGACACAATGATGAAACAAAATAATACCACCAAAAAAAAAACTTTCATTTTTTTATTCAATTTGATGATGGAAGGTGGAACAAGAGAAAAAGAGCATTTTAGGATATACTCCAGATAATTGATTATTATTTGGTATTTAAGGAACCTCAGATTTAAAGAGTTATATCCTCTAATAACCCACAATGGTTCTCTATTACTGAAATATGTTATTAGAAACACATAAAATATTGCAATTGATTTAAAAATCTATAATATTTAGTACATGTTTTAACCTACGGAGGGCGCCATGTTTTATGCACGCAACGGACACTCGGGGTGATGACATAGTCACTGTCACTAGATGAACTCTTCCGGTGTTCTGCGATTCATTCTACACACATCGGTTAAAAGTGGTGAGTACTTAATATTTGTGTTTTTATTGAGTGTTTTATTACCTTTTCATTGCCTTAAAATACTTTTTGCATGTGTTTCCCCCTCATACTTTTAAGCATTCTGTTTTCTTGTGGTAGCTTTAAAACAGATTGTTGATCTGTTGACAACATTAGTCACGTAGCGTATTTAAACCACTCTTATTTGATATTGCTACGTTTAAGTATATATCTTTTGTATGTACTGTCTGTATGCATCTAAACAAAACAAGCTGGGAAGTGCACGGTAGTACTTTGGGTATCACATTCACCTCTTGTACGACGTTTTGCCGGTGTAGCACCAAGCCCGTCGACGGGGGCGTTGTTGTCCCCTGGCTATGTTGTCCCCTGAATGACCTTTAATTTATTTTACTTTACATTCACATATTTCATTTTTATTTAAATCATTGTCTGATTAAATATTATGTTCTACTGATATCTACTTAAAAACATAAAAAATATTTCAAATTTTTTTTTTTTTCTTTTTTTTTTTTTTGCATCAACGCCCCCCGCCCCCCTGTCTTAGCAGATAATGTTTTGACCCCGCTCTGGCGCACTCAAGGCTACACTACATGCCCTGATGCGGGAAATTAAAATCTGTCATTGTTATAAACTCTAAACGTGGCGAGTCAACATTAAGTCGGGTGCACAGGAAAGAAGAAAAAAAAAAAGAAAAAGAGATGAAAATCATAGAGCTGAACAAGAAAAAATGAAGTTTTTAAAACAGGGAGAAGAAGCCAGAGAATTAGGACTAGAATTGGCTGTGGACGGTGATGTCGGTAAGTGAGCAATAATTTGAAAATTTACACAGTCATTGCTTGCAAAGCGTTAAATGTACTGCATATGTTGTCACAGTGTTGTTAATAACGGCGTTAGAGTATAACGGTGTTATTTTTTTTTCAGCAGAGAGTAATCTAATGAATTACTTTTCTCATCTTTGCAACGCCGTTACCGTTAATGAGGATGTAAGGGCGTGCGTTATTTTGCGTTACTACGTTGGTTGAATGACGCGAGAAAAGTCTGTGAAACACTGAGAGAGAAGAGCAGGAGTAGGAAAGAGGGAGTTGTGACGGCATTGCAAACGCGATGCAAGGCTAGGTGGCTCCAATGTTACCTGACTGTAGCCGTCAGTCTAAAAACTACGCCCACATGATGCTACGCTAGATATCACATGTATATGAACTAGATGTGAACTGACAGACTCGGCTGCCTTAGCAAATGTATAGAGAAGTAGATGCGAAATGATACACTGGCATGCGTTGGCAAACAGCTGCTACTGTATCTTAAAGCAGTAGACTTTTCAGAAAGGCTGTGTTGTAGAGAAACTTCCTAGTGAACCTAAGTAACTTTTTATCTAAAATACTAAAATACTCTTAAAGTGGAAAAATCTTGATTTGAATCAATCTTTAAATAAAAAGTTTTAAAACTTTCACGTATAGTAATTAGATAGAAGGGAACTTATGCAATAACGGGAGCAATTTTAACGGTTAATTCACAACATTAAATAACTTCCAAACATAGCAAAAGTTACTATCTAGTTATCACAATATCTGCAATACCCCTGTGTCTAGCTAAGTTTAGGGTAAAGAATTGGGTGAGGGTTATGTTTTTATTTTTAATGAAAAAAAAAAAGCATGAAAAGTAAAACCAATTACTTTACCAAGTAACTAATTACTCTTACATTCAGGGAACTGAGTTACTAACTCAATTACTTTTTGGGAGAAGTAATTCGTGACGTGATTACTTTTTTAAAGTAAGATTAACAACACTGATGTTGTCGTGACAAGCCGGTGGCAGGGGTAGAGGCGGTCCCTATAATGGCCTCTTGTCCCTGGGCCCCTGCATGACTGTTGACAGCCCCGGGTAGCACAGAACACTAGTTTTGTCTTACTCTCCTCTCATCCCATCTCTCCTGTTAATTTTGCTTTTGCTGCTCATTTTGTGAATTATTGACAGTGCTTTCATCCTCATTAATGTCCCTCTCGGGTTCAAATTGAAAGGATTGAACAGATGACAAGTTTATGTCGCTGGAGTCATACTCTGGAAGCTCGGCAGCGTAACCCAGTGGCGTCACCGCCCTGCAAAGTCAAGGCAAGGCAAGGCAAATTTATTTTTATAGCACAATTCAACACAAGGCAATTCAAAGTGCTTTACATCACATGAAGATCATAAAAATCACATTTAAATCAATACAACGTAAAAACCAAGACAAAAGATCGCATTTAATCACAAATAGAATAAAAATAAATGAATAAAAATAAAACAAAAATATAACAAAAACTACTACTAATAATAATAATTGAAATCAGCAATGGAGATAAGCACAAGAGGAATAGAAAGCAGGTAGATTGAAATATATAGCCAGTTATGGATATGCAGTGCTAAACAAAAGCGTTTTTGGCCCTGATTTAAAAGAGCTAACAGTTTGAGCATACTTCAGACGTTCGGGTAACTTGTTCCAGAGGTGAGGAGCATAATAACTAAATGCTGCCTCACCCTGCTTGGTCCTTGTTCTTGGAATATGCAGAAGACCGGTTCCAGACGACCTTAGGGGTCTAGATGTCTCATAGGAATCTAACAAGTCAAGCATGTATTTTGGTCCAAGGCCATTAAGTGTTTTGTAGACGAGCAGTAGTATTTTATAGTCTATCCTTTGACTCACTGGAAGCCAGTGTAGCGATTTCAAAACCGGTGTAATGTGGTCCAGCTTCCTTGTATTTGTGAGGACTCTGGCTGCAGCATTCTGTACAAGTTGCAGCTTCCTGACTGATTTTTTATCAAGACCCGTAAATATACCGTTGCAATAGTCCAATCGGCTGAAAATGAATGCATGTATAAGTTTTAAGTTTTTTTTTTAATTCTGGTTATATTTTTTAGGTGGTAATAAGCGGATTTAGTGACGGACTTTAGATGGCTATCAAATTTTAGGTCTGTGTCAATAATTACGCCAAGGTTTCTGACTTGATTTGTAGCTGTAAGTGACATTGTGCTAAGTTGCCTGCTTATCTTTGACCTTTCCTTTTTTGGCCCAAAAATGATCACCTCTGTCTTCTCCACATTTGACTGGAGAAAATTCTGGCACATCCATTCATTAATTTGATGAATGCATTTACTCAGGGAGACTAAGGGACTATAATCATGTGGGGACACAGAAATGTACAGTTGTGTGTCATCTGCATAGGTGTGATAGGAGATGTCATACTGTTCCATTATCTGAGCTAACGGAAGCATATAGATGTTAAATAAGAGTGGTCCAAGAATTGACCCTTGAGGGACTCCACACGTGAATTTGGTTCGTTCTGACTGATAGTTTCCGATTGACACAAAGAAATCCCTATCATGTAAATAGGATGTGAACCACTGAAGAACAGTGTCAGTAAGTCCTACCCACTGTTCCAATCTGCTGAGTAGTATGTTGTGATCAACCGTGTCGAATGCGGCGCTGAGATCCAATAGTAACAGAACAGATGATTTCCCTGTATCGGTATTCCGACGAATATCATTTAGGACTTTGATAAGCACGGAGTCGGTGCTGTGTTGTGGCCGAAATCCAGACTGAAATGAGTTAAAAAGATTGTTTTGCATCATAAAAGTCTGGATCTGTTCGAACACAACCCTTTCGATAATTTTCCCAAGGAATGTCAGATTTGATATTGGCCTGTAATTGCTAATGGTTGAGGCATCCAGATTAGGTTTTTATAGGAGAGGTTTTATTACTGCAGTTTTTAAAGTCTGTGGAAACTCTCCTGTTTGGAGAGAAGTATTTATAATCTGAAGTATGTCTGGGGCTATGCAATGAAAAACAGTTTTGAAAAAGTTTGAAGGAAGGATGTCAAGGCAGCATGTTGTGGCCTTTAATTTTGACACAATTTCTGTTAAAGTGGCATAGTCCAAGAGGCTAAACTGTCTAAGATCGACGTGTGGGACATTTTGGGAGGCATTTAGTGTAACAATTGTTAGTCTGGAGTTGCACACAGTCTGTCTAATCTTTAGTACTTTGTGTGTAAAGAATGCTGCGAAATCATTTCAGGACACCTCAGATGCCAATTCCTGTGGTATTGATGCTTGTGGGTTTGTCAGTTTGTCAACAACAGAAAATAGTGTTCGAGTATTGTTGGTGTTTCTACTAATGATCTCTGAAAAATATGATTGTCTAGCATTTTTCCGTTCCTGGTTGTATTTGCGAAGACTCTCTTTGTAGATATCATAAAAAACTAGGAGTTTGTTTTTTCGCCATTTGCGTTCTGCTCGTCTACAATCTTGCTTTTGTTTTAAAGCTAGTATGGCATTTCTCCAGGGTGACCTCTTCTTTCTTGACAAAGTTTTTGTCTTAACCGGGGCAATAGTGTCAATTACAGTCATCACTCTGGAACTGAAACTATTTACAAGTTCTTCCACTGGAGCTGTTGTAGGGGTTAATGGTGAGGCATAGGCCTGTGTGAATAACGCACAAGTGTTATCACTTATGTAACGCTTCCTATTACCTCTGTTTCCCTTTTCAGAGGATGGACAGGGGTGGTCATTTTAAACATAATGCAGTAGTGATCAGACAGAGCAACATCATTCACTGTGACCTCAGAGATGTTAAGACCTTTGGATATTATTAAGTCCAGTATGTGCCCTCTGTTATGTGTTGGAACTGTGATATGCTGAGATAAACCAAATGTATCCAAAATATTTAAAAGCTCTCTAGCACATCCTTCTTCAGGATTATCAACATGAATGTTAAAGTCACCCACTAAAACAACACAATCAAAGTCCATGCAGACAGAAGACAGTATTTTGGTAAACTCATCAAAAAACATTGTGTTATACTTTGGTGGTCTGTAAATTGTTACCAAGGCAGCTCTGCAAGGGCTTTTTAGCTGAATGACAATATATTCAAAGGAATCACACTGGCCACATGAAATATTCGTGCATTGAAAACTGTCCCTGATCAGACTGGCAACCCCACCTCCTTTCTTATGGGTTCTTGGCGCACTAAAGAAATTGAAGTTTGTGGGGGTTGCCTCAATCAGAACTGTCAAACTCTTATCTTGAGCTAACCGAGTTTCTGTTAGATACAACATGTCAAGGTTATGTTTGCTGATAAAATCATTAATTAAGAAAGATTTGCCAGCTAAAGATATAATATTTAGCAGAGCCAATTGGAGATGCCAGACTGGATTCACTGGTGAGTTTTGGGAATGACATACTATACTTAACAGGTTGGCAGAGTTGATTGAACGTTTTTTATTTCTCGCCAATCTAGCCCTTTTTTTTGTCAAAAACAATGGCGACCTATAGTTAAACTAATTTTACAAATTGTATAAAAACGAAAACATCAAGAGGGGTTTAACCATCAAATTGTTTTAACTCATAATAATGTTTATTTTTTTAAGAACTATTAGTCTTTTTATCCGTGCATCCCTTTAAAAAAAATATTTCCGATCATTATCTTATTTTTTTTGTCTTTGTTTTTAATCAGTTTCAGGACAATTCAATTTACTCAGAAACAGCATGTTCTAGTATTATACAGCACATCAAGTTTGTCAATCATCATCAATGGCAGCCAATGACGGTGGATTGTTAATCAAATTTTATTTTGTTTTGTTTTTTTTAATTTTCATAAACCTGAAAAATGGGATTTATTGTGAACAGGATGTACTGTTGACTTTTTATGTCCACTTTACATACACACACAGTGCAGGAACTGTAGACAGTCAAGAGGAAGGTGAGGCTCCTCAGAATGCGGCTAATGTTGTCAGACTGTAAAAAAAAAAAAAAAAAAGCAGGACAGTGCATGTGTGCCCCTGTAAGCACTCAGCCATCTGCTTCATTTGAATTCCCCTTTGAGGTAACCTTCCCATCTCTGAGAGCAACTCATTGAAAGTGAAGGGCTTTGTTTTAGACTGTCTATTATAATTACACATTATTCTCTTCCTGTGATGCCCGCCTGCCCGGCTCTCAAGACTCGAGGCGACCATTCGCCATGTGACGGACACAGTGGGAAGCACACAATTACGTAGAGTACATGCAACCATGTGTGCTTCCTCCAGGGGCCAAATTTCACAGATATTTACTTTTTCAACCTGTGTTTTTCCCAGATGACTTATTGTCCCGCCTTTAAAATGCAGCCTTGATGTAATTCTGGCCTTTTACATACACATTTAATGTTAACATCAGTTTCTCATGTTTGACATGCACACACTTTCAAAAATGTGTGTTTCTTTTCACATACGTTCTGTAAATGTCACCCTATTTATTCATGTATGCAAACACATAATGTTATGTACATCTCTGAAGTATATCTTTTAAAGAAAAAAACAAATTGTAATGTGAAGGAGGTCAAACTGGATAGGGCCTTGCCCTTGTATGTGTGACATCCTCACCACGGAGGTGTCCATCAGGCTCAAATGCCCTCTTCTGCAGCATGAAGGGATAATCTGCTCTAGTTCTCCTTGGGTCAAACTCAACAGTAATTAATCCTCGCTACCCTGCAGGCTGCTGGGTTAAAGCACTGTAAACGCTTGTGCCCATTTTTTTCTGATGCTCTTTTCCCATTTTTAACCATAGCTGCAGGCACCTATAACTTAAAACAATACCATACTTCGAATGAAGTGTTTTAAATTTGAAGTTCAAGTGTGTTTTGTAGAACGAGGAATTTCTATGTATAAAAACACAATCATAATATTTTGGGCGGGTCTATTTTTGCAGCTTGCCTTTATTTCATGACCTGTTTTATTTGTTTTCTTTCCTTTTCTTTCTGTTTTCATGCCCGTAGCAAGCAAGCGTCATATATTTTGGCAGCGGTCGGCGCAGAGCACTCAACGACAAACACATAGTAACTACAGCACATCCGTATTAGTGCTGCTTTTTTTTTTTTTTACTCCCATCTAAAATCCTGTCGTCAAAGCCTTTAGACATCTGCCAGTTTGTTCGCAAATATTGTCCAAATGCCAACATTGCAATACCGCAGCCTCTGATTTGTGTGAAAGTTTTCGTGTTTGTGTGAGTGTGTGTGAGGTATTTACATAATCGTGAGGACATACATTGGAGACTCATCCATCACAAACTGTACACATCGTAGCTTAAGAATTGTGGTTAAAAAAATAAATCACCCCTTCCCCCCCAAAAATTGTCATGAAGCATTTATGTCAACCTACAGTCTAAATTCCAAGTTTGAACCAGGCTTTAAACTGGTTTATTTTGACTGTCGAATCAGGTAGTTTAGAATGGAGCCATCCAGACCCAGTGGCCAACGTACTGCAGGCTTTTTCAAACCGTTTCTGGGCTTCATTTTGTAAGATGGGAAGTTGGGCCCCGGTTTACGCCCTTGCATGTATTGCTACTTTCACTACCAATTACGACTGCACATATCCTGCGTCACAAAATGCAACTTCACAACATTATTTAAACATTACCGTATTTTTCGGACTATAAGTCGCACTTGTGAATAAGTCGCACCAGCCATAAAATGCCCAACGAGGAGGAAAAATTCATACATAAGTCGCATTTTTTGGTGAAATTTACTTGATAAAATCCAACACACTGAACAGATATGTCATCTTGAAAGGCAATTTAAAATAAAAATACAACAACATGCTGAATAAGTGTACAGTATTATAATGTTACATGATGCATGAACAACGAAATGCAAACGTGGCTGATATGTTAACATAACATAGCTATTAAGAGTGATTCAGATAAGTATAGCATAAAGAACATGCTAACAAGTTTACCAACCCATCAGTGTCACTCCAAAACACCAAAATACCATGTGAAATGATATAATAATGTATTAATAATTTCACACATAAGTCACACCCCTAGCCAAACTATGAAAAAAACTGTGACTTATAGTTCTAAAAATACGGTATATACTTTTATAATGAAATGTAATATCCCTTCCTTTCGAGCTGCGATGGCGCTTGTTAAGAATTCTTCAAATAGTTTATTAATTTCGCCGTCTAATTCATATTTTTTTTTGCGTAGAATCGCGCTTTTATTTTGGTAACGATCCGTGCATGCTTACTTCCGGTTTTACGTTTCAGGTTTCTTTAGTCGGCTCTTACAAGCAGTGCAGAAGTCAATGATGATGCGAGTATGCATTTCGACTAAATTAGAGGCGCTGCACATTCTTGCAGTCAGACATCCGGGCATTAATGACTTCACCAGCCACAACAAAGCGTCGCCATATTGAAGAGGGGGCAAAACACAAGCAGTTGCTCTGTCGTGCATTGTAGTACAAACGCGTTGAACTTTTGTCTTATTTTGCGGTCTTTTTTTCCGTCGGAATGACTAAAAGTTGCTGTGTTGCGGGTTGTACCACAAGGAAGAGTTCGGAGCCACATTTGAAGTTCTTCATTCTTCCTCATGAGAAGAAAAGGAGAAGCAACTGGTTGAAAGCAATCAATCAAGGAACAGTAAAAGAAGACGGGTCCGTGGCCCATTCTCGCCCGTGGGAACCTGAATCCAGGCACATTTACGTTTGCAAACGACATTTTATTACTGGTGAGTAAACTTTAACCGTTTTTTTTTTTTTTTGTCCCAATTAGCTGCTACAATTCAATAGACTTGGCAGTGGTTATTATTACCGTAACCGACAACTCGCAAAGTGTTATTTTTCTTTTGCCGTGAACTGCTCTGATTGGTCAATCGGTATATTATTGGCCTGGTGGAAATTGGTTATTTTGCCGTGACGTGACTCATGCACTGCGTTCTTGCCTCGTGACACCCTAGTTCTACTACCACGGTTCACGGCTAAATAACGCTTGGAGGCGAATTACCGGTTACGGCAGAAATAATCACTTTCCTATATCCTACCGATTTTCTCAGTTCCACACAGTACATATTCCATGTATTATTGCAAGTCATTGTTGTGGTCCCCAATTAAAAATCGTCACTTTATGAGGTAGTTGTAGATGTTTCCGAATTTCACTGCAGGCCATTCCTTTGGGTTGTTTATCCAGCTATCAGCTGCGACTTTGTATGGGCAGATTTGCAAGCCAATACACGCTAATTTTAAATTGTATCGCCTCCTCGCGTCTGTCGGCAGTGACTCGTGATAATAATAAGTCATGTTTAAGACGTTTTTATGAAAAAAAGACGCAAAACACAGCTGAACTACAGTGGGGCAAATAAGTATTTAGTCAACCACCAATTGTGCAAGTTCTCCTACTTGAAAAGATTAGAGAGGCCTGTAATTGTCAACATGGGTAAACCTCAACCATGAGAGACAAACTGTGGGGGAAAAAAACTGAAAATTACATTGTTTGATTTTTAAAGAATTTATTTCCAAATTAGAGTGGAAAATAAGTATTTGGTCACCTACAAACAAGCAAGATTTCTGGCTGTCAAAGAGGTCTAACGAGGCTCCACTCGTTACCTGTATCAATGGCACCTGTTTTAACTCTTTATCGGTATAAAAGACACCTGTCCACAATCTCAGTCAGTCACACTCCAAACTCCACTATGGCCAAGACCAAAGAGCTGTCAAAGAACACCAGAGACAAAATCGTAGACCTGCACCAGGCTGGGAAGACTGAATCTCCAATAGGTGAAACACTTGGTGTAAAGAAATCAACTGTGTGAGCAATTATTAGAAAATGGAAGACATACAAGACCACTGACAATCTCCCTTGATCTGGGGCTCCATGCAAGATCTCACCCCGTGGCATCAAAATGATAACAAGAACAGTGAGCAAAAATCCCAGAACTACACGGGGGGACCTAGTGAATGACCTACAGAGAGCTGGGACCACAGTAGCAAAGGCTACTCTCAGTAACACATGGCGCCGCCAGGGACTCAAATCCTGCACTGCCAGACGTGTCCCCCTGCTGAAGCCAGTACACGTCCAGGACCGTCTGCGGTTCGATAGAGAGCATTTCGATGATCCAGAAGAGGACTGGGAGAATGTGTTATGGTCAGATGAAACCAAAATAGACTGACTGCGAGAATAGTTTGTGCACATTCCCCACAAGCCTAAGTGGAGAAATAGTCATAATAAATGTGGTTTTATGGTCATTTTCGCCAATCGTTTTCACTCATAGCTTTTAGCTCATTATATATAGCATCATAATAGTTGATGTAAGTTGTGAATGTTGTCATTTGATGAGAGGAAATATGCTAATGTTCAATATAATTCGTTTATTATTGTTAAATGATGCAGTATGTGATTTAATATGGAAAAGATTAATAATGCTGTGAATGTTAATCATATGTTTTATGTTATTCACTAGAAACT
The DNA here is from genome assembly GCF_030265065.1 of Corythoichthys intestinalis. Classification (NCBI taxonomy): domain Eukaryota; kingdom Metazoa; phylum Chordata; class Actinopteri; order Syngnathiformes; family Syngnathidae; genus Corythoichthys; species Corythoichthys intestinalis. The sequence continues at coordinate 28,835,516 of NC_080395.1, read as the reverse complement.
GGTTGTGTACGTTTATACACATCTGCACGTGAGCCATTAAAGAAGTTGAGTTTATCCGACGACTCCTGTGCTCTCTGATCTGAGCCACTTCTGGTGGTCAACACTTTCGAGTCAACCAGTCACGAGTAGAATTCTTCTACAGCGCTAGTTATTTATGTGATAAATTCAGACATATTCACAATATTTACATTATTCTTCAACACACATGCCCGACTGCTTGATTATTGAGAATATAACTATACCGGAATCACAGCGACAAAATTGAAGCACGCGCAGGACCATCCAACATGTCACTTTTGCTCATTAATATTCATGACTTTAGCAACTGTTGCTAGGCAGGTCAAGCTAGCGTTTGTCCCGCATGTTAAATGCATGTAAATAATGTACGGACGACATGTTTACTGAGCTAAACCTACCAATTTTGTCCGAAAATTATGTCCCTGGTGCCAAATTCACTGGTAAAGATGTAGAATAACATACAAATGTTCAGTTAAAGAGATGGCTTGAGTGTCGACCGCTGAAAAAGATGGGGAAAAAGAGCCGACCTGATCCAGAGGTAGCTTTTTTTATCGACACCTTTTTCTTGTGTGCATGGCCTTACGCCACTGACAATGACATTTCCCTGTTTCAACAATCTATCCTTCACCACCATATGCCCTTTCTTTCTTATATATTATATCCTCTAGTTGTCTTACGTCTCTGACCGTTCTTGGGAGAAACTTACATTGCTATTTTTGTGTAACGATCGCAAATGCTACTCAGTGACAGCCAACGAACACTTTTAAATTGTTTCATTAATAACAAATCTTAATTCTATTAATTTATTTACACTTCCCCCTTACTAAGGTTGTTTCTTTACAACAGAAAAGATAAAGCTGTTAAATCTAGAGTCTACCTGTAGGCATAAACAGGCTTACTAGAAAAAGACCAAGGCCAAACATGGTTAATTTACTTAAATATCCGTATTTTAGAAAAATATGCCTACATGGATAAATTCGTTCATTTATTTTCTGAGACGCCTATTCTCACGTGGGTCACGGGGGTGCTGAAACCAATCCCAGCTAACTAAGGGCAGGAGGCAGGGTACACCCTGAATCAGTTGCCAGTCAATCGCAGGGCACAAGGAGATAAAAACCATTCACGGGCACATACTGTACATACCTAGGGACAATTTAGAGTGTTCAATGAGCCTACCATGCATGTTTTTTGGATGTGTGGGGAAACCGGAGTAACCGGAGAAAACCCACGCAAGCAAGGTGAGAATTTGCAAACTCCACACAGGAAGGCCGGAGGCCATGATTGAAAGCTTGATCTCAGAACTGTGAGGCGGATGTGCTAACCACTCTGCCACCGTGATGTATGATTTTTTTTTTTTTTTTTTCAGGTCATTCATTGTCATTCATTGTCAGAAAGAAGCAGCATGGCAAAACGCCACACTAAAAAATAAGTAAAAATATCAAAATAGGTTACCTCTTCAGGGCACGCTGTGGCAGGCAATGGATCAGGCCCAACAAAATGTTCGCTCCATATGAAGGTGAATGGCTTTACCTTGTTGGCATTAAACTGGTCTTTTGGATGTCCGCACAAGTTGATCCATTGTTCACATTTTTTCCCCTCTGAGTTTTTGACTTCGGGAAACGTATGAATAAAACATTGTTCATATGTCTAGAGTCGTTTGTACAAGTTCCATAGCAGCGGTGTTTACTCGGCATGTTCTTTTTTGAAAGATTACCGGCAGAAAACGAGCAGTACTTGCATGGGTTGTATGCGAGCACGCTTCTATGTTGACCCACTTCCGGTTTACGATGGGGATGTCACGCAGCCTTGGGGTCCAAAAATAGTATTCGTGCGGTACGCTATTGGGCAGCCATATGCTTCCACCAGTGATAATATTTAAATGAAAAATTCATACAAATAAAAACATTATTATTCAACTCAAATGTCTGAACACTTGAAGAATAGTACAGTATATCTTTATGTCTGAATTCATCAGAGTACACGAGAGTGCTGCCTCCATTCTCAAAGTCTCCAGCCAACTACAACATCGACTGTTAACTTGAACACAGAGCTATGCAAATGTGACTGAAACCTGTGTCACTTCATCTAAAACCACACAGGCTTTATATTTATTCTAGCAGTATGGCCTGTGTTGCTCTGGTTTGTATAACGTGAACACAATACAACCGAATGGCAGATGAAACATACTTTCCTAAAAGATGCAGCTGTAATTGCCTATCCAAATGGAATGCAAATATATCATTTTCCATTCAGACACACAAATCAAATATATGTCTGTCCATTCAGAATCCGATTTAATTTGAATCGCCTTATCACATATGCACGCGACATAATTCAGTTGTTTATACACACACAATTTACACATTTGTCTATTCATTCACGTACGCACATTGCAAGTCAAACCACTAAGTAAGTCAGATGGGTGATGTATTTAAACCATATGAATGTATGCTGTTCTGTGATTGTGCGTGTGTACTTATGTGTGCCTCCTGGGATTCAGTTGATGAAAGCATGGATAACATCAGAACGATGACCACAGGTTGCCAACCTGATGTCCTCTTTCTGTCTCCTGTTCTGCCAAATCCCTCACATTCCCAAGTCCCCCAAATTGCTCTGGTCCTCGCCGCCATCCTTCAGTGCTCAGAGATGTGCCATATGTGCCCTACTTAGAAGTAAAGGGTTGACAACATTACAAAACTATTCATGGGTGAGTATTGGGAGGAGCCTTTTAAAGGTGAATTTTAAAGCAGTCCAAAAGTTGAGTCTTGATGACTAATGATGTTTTAACATGATTGATTGATCCCAGAGTTTTGGGATATTGCAATGTTGGTAATATACAGTAGTGAACCATAGACTTCATAATATATTCACATGACATGGGGCGCAGGGCCGATCCGTAGGGGGCCAATTTTCAAACACTTCAATTTCAAATATTTTCAAAACCAAAGCTGCTACTGACCTAAAACCAAAACAGGCACCTACCTTAGCCATATATGAGTTTCCATGAGCAGCGGCATAAAAACATTCAAAGTCGTTCCCCTATTAAATCCTGATTAATTATTTTATATATAGGTATAACAAAACTTAAAATGGCTCTAAAATTCTCAGATTTTACACTAGATACACAAAAATCACCAAATGCAGAAATAATCACCTACATTTTCAGGATCAATAGTAATATTTAACATATCATATAAGTTTTGCCCAAAACAGCAACTTAATTTTTTTTCAGCAGCTAATAAATCACTCAGTTTTCACATCAGAAACTTAATAATTGAGGAAAACGTGCAGAATCAATTAAAAAATAATTTATAAATAAATTATTAATAAATTGTATATGGAATCCCAACTTATAGAATAAAATAGCCCTTTATTGTCATTATACAGTTGTATAGTTAGTTATATAGTTGTAGTGAATGAAGATAGCGGCCGCCTTACATAAACAGAGCTTTTCTGGTGAAAATTCTTGTGAATAAATGCCTAAATTCCCGAATTCTTCATAGATATGGAAGTAAAACAGTCTCGATTCTTGGTTAAAAGCAATGAAACTGTGCAGTTAGCGTTTATTTTACATAAATATGTTGAAGTACAATGCTACTCTGTTAGCGAAGGAGGCTAGCGGCCGCTTGATGTAAACAGAGCTTTTCTGGCGAAAATTCTTGTGAATAAATGCTTACATCCCCGAATTCTTCATATAAATAACGTAAAACAGTCTCAATTCTTTGTTAAAAGCAGAGAGAAAAAAAAAAAACGTGCATTTAGCATTTATTTTACATAAATATGTTGAAGTACAATGCTACTCTGTTAGCGAATGAGGCTAGCAGCTGCCTGATGTAAACAAAACTTTTTGGGTGAAAATTCTTATAAATAACTGCTTTAAATCCCCGAATTCTTCACAGATATGGATGTTAAATCGTCTCGATTCTTCGTTAAAAGCAAAGAAACCGTGCAGTTAGCGTTTATTTTACGTAAATATGATGAAGTACAAAGCTACTCAGTTAACTAATGAGGCTAGCGGCCGCCTGATGTAAACAGAGCTTTTCTGGTGAAAATTCTTGTGAATAAATGCTTACATCCCCAAATTCTTCATAGATATGGATGCAAAACAGTCTCGATTCTTGGTTAAAAGCAAAAAAAAACAAAGACATGCATTTAGCATTTATTTTACGTAAATATGTCAATGCTGTACAATGCTACTCTGTTAGCGACATAAGCTAGCGGCCGCCTGACGTAAACAGAGTTTTTCTGGTGAAAATTCTTGTAAACAAATGCTTAAATCCCAGAGTTCTTCAAAGATATGGACGTAAAACAGTCTCAATTCTTGGTTAAAAGCAAAATAACCGTGCGGTAAACGTTCATTTTACATAAATATGGCAAACTATGATGCCAATGCAGTAGTGGCTGATTTCTTCCATTGATTTTTTTCACAACGTTTAAAAATGCATGCATGGTGTGAAAAATATAATAATTACCTTGACTCCTCCAACAAATCACTCCTGAGACAATCCTTCCTGTTTGTATGCGGTACAGCTTTCGTACTTCTTCAGAAATCCAAGCTTAATTCCGATTTGGACATGAGCGTGTGCTGTCTTCGAACGACTATTACTAAATGAAGCTCAACCCCGTATGGTAAGGCGTGACGCAAAGAATGACGAAGTGTCAGGTCAATAGACTTTTGAAGTCTATGAGTTAATTTTACTCAACTATGTCATCATACCAGGCCCGGAGTGACTAATCGGGAGCTTCTGGACGATTCCAGAAGGGCCGGCCGGCCAGATGGGCCGGTCCGGGTTTTATTAAAAAAAAAAAAAAAAATTACACTGTTATCATTTTTTGTTTGGTATTTATTTGTGACAGTGTCACTGAGTATAACTTACATTCTGTTACCGCTGTCCCTGTGGGCCGTCTTAAAAAAAAAAAAAAAAAAAAAAAACAGTATTTTTTTTTCCAGACTCATCCTCACGTGTGCAGACGAAAAATACAGCATGCAGCTCCGCCCCCTAATTGTAGTCTGTATTGAGCCAAATTAGCTGCTAATTCGGTGCTCGGATGGATAAAAAGAGCAAGGGTGGCGCTGAAAAATAAGAATTAAAAAGAGAAAAGCACTCGTGAAAGAATCGGCAAAATGCGCAAAAATAGCTATTTTTTTTCATGCAACGACCTTGCTGCCTCAAACTACAGAGGATTACAACGAAAGTGGTAAGGCCAGATGGCGAATAAAATGCAACTTGCACCGTGTGATACGACAATATGTAATTGTGGAAACTTTTGCTTCTTGTAGCACCTCACAAGGGATATGTAGCAGCAAGCATTAGCCATAATGAACACACCACAGGTGCAGAGCTGGAAGGTAGGATTGCCAAGTCGTTCAGCGAGTTAACATTAGAATTAATGTAATCATTTACGTGGCGTTTTTAAAGTGGAAATGGAAAATGGATAATAGTATCATTAGAAGTTGTTACAATGTGCAATACGTATTCTTTATTTTTCATATTGTTATGTTGCTATGTTTGTTTTATCTGTAAGCACTCATTTTGTTAATATTTGATGTTGCAGAAAAGGTCTTATTGATTCATTTATTTTAGGGCTGTCAAAATTATCGGGTTAACGGGCGGTAATTAATTTTTTAAATGAATCACGTTAAAATATTTGACGCAATTAACGCACATGCCCTGCTCAGACAGATTTAAATGACAGTACAATGACATGCCCACTTGTTAATTGTGTTTTATGGAGTTTTGCCGCCCTCTGCTGGCGCTTGGGTGTGACTGATTTTATAGGCTTCAGCACCCAAGAGCATTGTGTAAGTAATTATTGACATCAACAATGGCGGGCTACTAGTTTATTTTTTGATTGAAAATTTTACAAATTTTATTAAAACGAAAACATTAAGAGGGGTTTTAATATAAAATTTCTATAACTTGTACTAACATTTATCTTTTAAGAACTACAAGTCTTTCTATCCATGGATGGCTTTAACAGAATGTTCATAATGTTAATGCCATCTTGTTGATTTATTGTTATAATAAACAAATACAGTCCTTATGTACCTTATGTTGAATGTTTATATCCATCTTGTGTCTTGTCTTTCCATTCCAACAATAATTTACAGAAAAATATGGCATATTTTATAGATGGTTTGAATTGCGATTAATTACGATTAATTTTTAAGCTGTAATTAACTTGATCAAAAATTTTAATCGTTTGACTGGCCTAATTTATTTTTCAAATGTATCATTTAATAGTTTTTTTTTTTAAATCCATTTTTAAATTTGTTCAAAATATGTTGTGTTGCACTTGTTAAAATAGAGCCACCTTGTTAAACAACCATTACCTGCACTGAATTGGAATACACAGAATTACAGTACACGGCTTTAGAGAACACTGAACTTAACACGTGTATGCATAATGACATAATTTTAAATGAGTGGGCCGGTCTGAGGCATGAAATTCCAGGGCCGAAAATGAGTCCCACTCCGGCCCTGCATCATACTACTCAGGTAATACCCCTCCAGCTCCCACTGCCATCACTATTCTGTATGCCATCGCTCACATGGTAAACTATAAAGTGGAAGCCCTCCTCTTCCCTCACACACCTCTCCCTTCCCTATTTATCATATTAGTATGCACCCTTGAACAATTTGCAGCCATGTGTATCCTTTGAACTGCAGTAAGTAAAAACAGACTGCCCAATGTTACCATATCTTGCTAATGAAGTGGGTTTAACATGTAGTTATAAATCACTTTCAGGATGTTCTGTGGAGTGTCGTTATTGGCTGTGAACTGCTATGTGGTTCTGCATACAATTAGCAATGGGATAAAAATAGAATCAGCCCCAGAGACAAGTTCAATGATTGACAGAAAATTGTCTGGACATCCTTATCATAATACAACAACAAAAAATATATACATGCCTTTTTTATTTTAAGTACTGTATTTTCTGGTCACTAAACAACGCACTTGACTGTAAACCGCACCCACAAAATTTTGAACATCATCACTCTGCACACCAAACACAGGCAGACAGTTCAATGTCAGCTCAGCTGTCATTTGAGGGATGCGTCAAGGTCTTTTATTCATAAATTTGTGACCATCATACATCAAACCGTCTGAATCATTGTATGAATCAATTTTTTTAATGCACAATTGTTGTGATCTGTATTCTGAAAATCACCTCAATGGCACAGCACAATTGGGAGTTGATGTTAAAGGGGGTCACAAATAGACACGAGTGATCACTGTAGGTCAGGGGTGTCCAAACTTTTTGCAGAGCGGGCCAGATTTGGTGTGGTAAAAATGTGGGGGGCCGACCTTGGCCGACGTCCTTTGCATAGAGCAATATATTTAGGCAAATTTTAGCAAGCTTTCTGTGTGTCACATTTGCTCTATGATTTTTTCAATTGATAATTTCAACAATCTCGCAACTACCGGTAGCCTTTGTGGCATTCTCTTTCGACTCTCGGGCCCTTGCGAAATACTGCTGCTGCGAAATTAAACTAGGTTCAAGTTGCTTCAGTTTCTCGCTGCGTATCTTCCCAGTTATCTTGTCGTACATGTCAGCGTGTCTTGTTTGGTAATATCGCCTCACATTGAACTCTTTGAAAACAGCGACTGTCTCTTTGCAAATGAGGCAGACACAGTTGTTGTGTAGTTTAGTGAAGAAATACTTCAATTTCCACCTATCCTTGAAGCGTTGGCCGTCGCAGTCAACTTTCTTTTTTTGTTGTTTTTGTTGATTGTCGCCATTTTAGAAAATTAAAGGGTCACACGGGGTAATGTTGCTTAGAGTGCTGGGTAAATGAGGAGCAGCATTTAGTGTGTAAGCTACTTCATATGCTGGTAGCAGTGTTGCTGACTAATTTATTAAGTCTATGTGCGGGCCAGATGTTATTGATTTTATGACAGAGACTGGGGGCCTGATGAAGTCTGACCACGGGCCGCATTTGGCCCCCGGGCCGGACTTTGGACATGTCGGCTGTAGGTGGAAAGCAGTCTCAAGTGCCCATTTCCCTGGCCAAATTAATGTGATCTATCTAATAGAAGTGCAGTACTTCCTCATATCAAGCACGTGTCAACCCTCCACTGAGCAAACTGGGTGTCCTTTCACCAGGTAGAAGTACTGAACCAACAAGTCATTTTTAAAGAAAACACTGACTGCAACGAGCACACAGCAATGCATCCTGAAGGACTCCTCCCATCCAATCTACAGATTGTTCTCCCTCCTGCCCTCTGGGAGACACTACAGAATCATCAAGACAAGGACCAGCCGACCTAGATACAGCTTCTTCCACAGACCTGTGTCCTAGTTGAACTCCTGCTGACCTCCACTAACTCACTAGGGCTGCGTTCCAATCACGGTTTGAGTTGCCCTCGCTCACTTGCCCTAAGCACTTGCTATGACGTCACGCGATGGGAAAGTGGGTGGAGGGGGAGCGAAAGACGTAAATGGACCACACCTGCCCTCGTTCACTCACAGGTAAGAAAATCATGAAACAACCACAAGGTTTTGGAGTGACGCTTTACTGCCAATTCCAAATCAGTGGCACCTCCAGAAATTCTTCATAGGGGTGGCTAAATGGGGCCACTTAAAAACCTGAGGCAGCACATAGGCTTGCCACCCGTACCTTGAAATACGGAATCTTTCTGTAATTGGGAAATAAAAGTTGCGTTCCGTATTGAACCAATACGAAACGCTGTTTATTCCGTATTTCACAATTGTCCCATGGGGCAACCCCGTGCGACCCGCGACTCCGGCGGCAGGGAGTGGCGGGCGGCGATGCGCCCAGCCCATGCACGTCTGTCACACACAAACACACACCTGCGCTCATGAGTGACCACTGAGCCAACAATAATCAACAAAAAGGGCAGGAGATATTAAAGACAGCAAGATAGTTATCTGCCTGCCCGCTGCTGTCTGCCCTGCACTGCGCTCCACTTCCGGGTTCGTTGCCTAGTTATGTTGCTCGCTCTGCTCAGTGCACCGCCCGCGCATTTTCAAAACAGATGTCCTCTTCAACAGCAAAAGCTCAGGACACCCCACCCATCCTCAAAAGGGGAAACGTCTCCAAAAAATAAACTGGAGTGGGAAGAGGGTAGCCCGTGGCTCCATAGAGTCACTGATGATGATTATAAAGCGAACTGCAAGGCAGGCAGGAAAGTTTTTGCTGTGTCTCACCGAGGTGTAAAACAGCATGCTGCAGGGGACCTCCACAAACGGAATATAAGATCCCAGAAGAGCCTTCGTCTCAATTCTTTGTACCTGAAACATCCCCTGAGCTTGATTTGGTATGTTATTATGCTCTTGTATATGGATAACATATAGGCTATATTTATATTTACATTAATACTTCTTGCATTGATAGGAGCATAGCTAGGCTATTTCAGTTGCCACTATGGTTGATTATTTTCTGGAATGTTTTTTTTTTTTTTTTTTTTGAAAGATGCATTTATGATCAATCAATGTGAAATTGATTTATGTACCCATAAAGAACATCTTATTTTGTTACGCTAACTAATGCTTCTCATTTGGAATTATTCCTAATAGATTAACAGCACATAAAAACTGAATAAATAGTCCTTCTGCGAATATATACTATCTACTGATTGATCAATAGTGAATTTGACATCATCCCACTCCTACCCTCTAAATTACTGCAGCTGAGGTGACACAGGTATACCACACAGTAAAACGTAGTCAGCCAGAGCTACAATAGTGCTGACTGTGGACACAGGCTCAATCAGAAGATTTTTATGTGATTCCAAAATGGTGTAGAAAATGACTTTGGGGAGAACAAAGCAAGAGGCACTGTTGACACAAGTCCTGGGTCCAAAGGCAGTGGGTGATGTGCTCAAGATCTTAATGTCACCCATCCCATTCTCCATACAAACCGATGCCTCAAATAAATAGAGCAGGAAGATGTTTCCCCTTGCTGTCCAGTACTTCAGTCCAGAGTCTGGGCTCACCAACAAAATGCTGGACTTCATAGAGAATGCAGACGAGTCAGCTGCTGGAATTGTAGGTCTCCTGGAACATTCCCTTAAGAAATTGCCTTGTCAATGGATCACGTTACCAGATTCAGTGCCGACAGCACAAATGTTAATTACGATATTCACAACTCCGTTTTCACTAACCTGCAGAAAAAAACAAAACAATCTGCTGCAAGGAAACTGCCATGCCCAAATAGTGCAAAATACAGTTTTCTCATCTAAAAATAGATACTTTTCTATGCATTTTAGGAGTTTTGGGATGCCGCTTTTTTTCACCCGTAAGGCTTTGGGAGCGAGGAGGTGTCCCTTATTTCTATTTCTGAGGGGTGGCAACCCTAGTGGCACACCAAAAAATTAAAGCCATAATTTCAGGTTTTCACTATGTTTTAGTAATAAATAGGCCAGTAGAAAACTGTCAGATTGACTTAAGGACACACCTACTGATATACTTATTATATATTGTATTTTGTACACTATTATATTGTGTTAATGTGCATAGTCCATGATAGTCCAGTCAACATTTTGAGTTTCGCAGCTACTACAATCTAACATTATACTGGCGCGTGGGGCGGCCAACAAATTAATTGAGGGGAGCCGTGGCCAGGCCTGGCCACCCCCTGGCGGCACCATTATTCTACATCGCACAAAATGCACGGCAACTCATGTCAATAAACCGGAGATGTATTCCGTGCTTGATCGCAATGAGTCAGTACCTGTGAATAATCAAATTATTAGTTTTGTATCAAATTTCATTTGGGCAATTCTTTATTTATTTGTCAATACCTTATAATTTGTAGACAAATTTTTTGTTTAAATGCATTTAACCTATTTGAAGTTTAGTTTCAGTCCCTCCCAATGCCATTTGATTGACAGACCATTCCTTTCGTTAAAAGCAAAATAAAAAAGATAAGCGAAATAGAAACATCAATGAAAAAAATTCTCCCCCCCCCACTTTTTATGGCAAAAGTGAAAGTCAATTAAAAAAGTTACTTTATTATTATTTATTCATTTATTTCGCTTTATATTTTTTTATTTATTCATATGTTTTTTTTAATTTATTTTGGCACTCTTGTGATTCCATACGTTCTGCCATAACTGCCACATACAGTCTAATTTTTTTTTTTTTTTTTTTTATCAACAATGATAAATTTTACAATTCGAAAGGCAGTTTGGTATAACAACCAAACACCGTGCTGGCAGCTTAATTAATTTTCTTCTTCTTTGGTGGTATATATACAGCAGCCAACGGTGTTTGAGCTTCATTATCACCATCGCATTGACATATTTTCCATGCACCATTGCAATGCATTGTGGGATACAGGGAGCTCCGGAGTGACCATCGTTTTTTACTCGATCATTGAGCCCTCTGAGGGTCCATCTCACTAAGTTCACTTCGCTGTTTTGGGAATTGGAACGGCCCTTAAGATGGTGGTGGGGATTCCCCCGGGGAGCGGTGGCTAGGGCAATTGAGCGAGGGCTCATTTAAACTGCGATTGAAATGCAGCCTAGGTAACAACTAACATAGACACTCGTCTTCATATCCCTGATTTATCATTGCACATTCCCCTTGCTTTACATGAATAGGTTTGGCACCTATTGCTTAAGGCATTTAATGCACATACCCATCTGTTATATACAGTATGTTCATATTGCAACCCTGTTTTAATAATCTTAATTAATTCCATTTTAGTGTCTTTATCCACAGTGATATCTGTACTTGCTCCTCTTTTTTTGCACTTCTGGTTACATGCAAACTGCATTCTGAATCTGAAATGTGAAGAAGCCTGCTTTTGGTGCCACAGGTCCACCGTTGTTCACTTCCATATACAACACATCCCGGCCTCTTCTCAAAACGTGAGCTTAAGGTGCGTATGACACCAAAAAGCATGTTTATTCCATATTTCACACGGTGTTTTATGCTCCTGAATGACCGCTTGGATGTGTGTGGAAGCAATTGTTCTATATATTCAATTTTTAAATCCTGCGCCATGAAAATGAGTAACTTCCGACTCCAGTCTCAGGTTAAGGACGAATGCGAATGTGACCTTACCTAGGTCAGCATCTCACAATACAGCATTGCTTCATAGCATGCAGATGGACTGCGGATTCAGCTGATTTTGCGGATTAGTTTGTTTATTTTTCTCATCACGCCAGCCAAACTGCTGCAGGCTTTTGTAGCTGCACCAGGGAGAGGCGTGGGAGCCTTTTGGGGTTTCAGAATGTTCCCGTTCACCCCGAGATCGGCCAAAACAAGTGTGCGACAACTGTCAAACCATTGGACTTACGAGGAAGTGAGTAAACATCGTGTTTTGTATTATGTCAAATACTGGGATCGTGGCACATGCACGTTTTAATACCAAGGTGGCTTGCATTTTGTGGCTGACATGCTCCTTGTCCACCGAGAATGCCACTCAGCCGACGAACGGCGGCTTGTCACAACCCCCCCCCCCCCCCACCGCCGGGAGAGCGCTATACTCAGCTTATTGCCTCTTCGTGTGCCCGGCGTTCTGTCAAATTTTCCAACCCATCAGATATTGCAACTTTGTGTTAAGAAATGGCCGCGAATACAGGCATTACAACGTAAACACTACAAACTTTCTTTAAATAAAGGACTATTTACTTACGTTTGATCATGGACGGACATGTAGAAAAGTTCTCCTCAGACACATCCTGCCATGTTAGCTGCACAACAACTACACGCAATTCTCACACTGTTTACGTCTTCGCCGTGTAGTAAAGTATTATTTTGCGCCATATTCGTGTTGACGATGTGGCAGCTACGCGCTCCTCCGACGTCAGCTGGTTTGTCCGGCTGTCATTCTGCAGCTGCTTCCCCGGCAAACGAGCTCTCTTGCCCAGCGCAGGAACGACCCAACGAGCTGGAACTTGCTCGCCGCCGGGTGGGTTGCCGATTGGCAAAGACAATCGACAACCCATGTGACATGGTGCTGGGTAGTTTTGTGTGATTTTTCGCTTCGAAAGCCGAGAATAAGACTGAAACATCACTCAGTTCGGGTTAGCATGTCGGCTAGCTATCACGCCTCCTGGTTTGTTTACGCTCTCCGAAGCCGGGTCAGGGAAATGACAAAAACCTCAGGTGGCATAAAATATAGTTTGGGAGGTTCAAGAAATGGACAGTTTTGACCATCATGAAGTAATTTTGCCATGTCGTACTGAATAAATGCATTTTTAATATTTCATATTCTATTTAGCTCAAGACTGTTATTAGTGATGACCATACCATTTATTTTGCAATTAGGGAAAAATACTTCGATAAAAATAATATCCGATAAAAATTTGGAGTAGAGAGACTAAAACAATGACATTTTGCGCCTCTCTTCGTCGCATTTTCCTCGTTCTGAATAATTCCCAATCAAGGGGCTGAATTCGAAATCAGATGAAACCATGACCCTGCCGACGTCATCCTCCTGTTGGGGACGCCGGATCCCTATAATGGTAGGCGTGGCTAAACGGCAGATTAAAAGACTAATTTCTCGTCATCTGCACTTGCCAAATTGTTGCATATACAGTGGTACCTCTACATACGAAGTTAATCCGTTCCAGGAGCTTGTTTGTAAGTCGAAATGGTCGTATGTCGAGCAGGATTTTCCCATAGGAATACATTATAATTCCATTAATTCGTTCCACAGCCCAAAAACCTGCACTAAATCCTTAAAAAATACTGCTGGTACTATTACAAATGGCAATTACATATAGCAAAACAAATAAATAATAAATAAAAATCGGATTAATAATATAATAATAATAATAATTCCTGTAATAGTGTAACGAAACGGGTTCTAATAAGGCGGACGTTTTTTTCTGTACCTGAAGGCACCGCGGCGCTGACGTGACAAAGAGGGAGGGGAGCGGGTGAAAGTTTACTTTCGCTTTCAATGCTTTCTTGAGAACATCGTCAATTGCGGCAGACAGCAGGCGTTTTGTGTTGAATAAGTTGTGAAAGAAATGATGAAAACGTGGCGAAGCTGGCGATTTCTCTGGAGATGTTACCACAATAAGAATTGTCAGCTTAACTTATAAAGACTGGCGAACGATGGTCGGAGGAGGACCGTGGAGATGTATTGTTGAGCCATTTCACGGATGCCCACCCTACGCTCATATTTTTCTGTCATTTGCATCTTCATTTAGAAGGTAAGCGTCAACTTTTTCCTTGTTTCACCACCTGTACCAACCTTTTCTGAAACCAGTGTTGATTTGTCACACAAGAAAATCCGCCGTGCATTCATCTGCGGTGCTGCCATTGTCGTCGTATTTCGAGCATGTCGTCGGATGTAGAAACAAATGGCGAGTCAAATTTTACGTCGGATGTCGAAAAGTTCGTGTGTCGAAGCGATCGTATGTAGAGGTACCACTGTAGTTGAATCGTCTCAAAATATGATTCTATTTCACATAATAATGCTATTTAAGACTTTTTTTCATCCTGTCTTAGGCACCTTAAACCTGTCAATGAATTTAACAAAACCCGACTCATTGCTGAAATATTGCTAAACCACAAGGATTTGTGTCTTGAATTTGAACCGGTATACTAGATGTCTATCTCAGTGTTTTTCAACCAGTGTGCCGCGCCACACTAGTGTGCCATGAGAGATTGTCAGGTGTGCCGCGAAAAATTATCCTATATCACTTTTTTTTTTTAATTCGACGGGCCGAGTTGCAGTAGCAAGGAAGGATTAGATAGAAAGTTGCAGTCGTGTCCAGATGAGCGAAGTATTGCTCATGTCGCGTTCAATAACTGCTCGGATTTCTAGCCATTAGCAACCTTGCTGTCCGCGACAATGTGGACCACAACACGTCTACTGTACATCATTCGATTAGACTTGTCAAGAGTCAATATACACGAAAGTGTCCTTTCCATTTTATCCATACGTGACGACCGTCAATCCTCCCCGTGTTTTGTTCCAACACATTGTCGAGGACAGCAAAATCAGTGGCGCCTCCAGAAATTTTTCATGGGGTGGCCAGATGGGGCCACTTAAAATCTTGGGGTGACCAAAACTAAAAGCCAAAAATTCAGGTTTTCATTATATTATTGCAGTAAAAAGGTCAGGGGAAAACTATCAGAAAGACTTAAGGACACGGCTACTGATATACTTTGGTGTATTGTGTAATATTTGATGTTACTAATGACTTAATGTGCATAGTCCATACCTGTCCAGTCCACATTTTGAGTTCCATAACAATTCTGTTTTATCGTGTATGTATAAATTAGGCATAAGGTGTACATTTAACTAAGGCTGTCAAACGATTAAAATTTTTAATCGAGTTTATCACAGCTTAAAAATTAATTAATTGTAATTAATCGCAATTCAAACCATCTCTAACATATGCCATATTTTTCTATAAATTATTGTTGGAATGGAAAGATTAGACAAGACGGATACTGTATATACATTCAACATACTGTACATAAGTTCTGTATTTGTTTATTGTAATAATAAATCCACAAGATGGCATTAACATTCTTTCTGTGAAAGGGATCCACGGATAGAAAGACTTGTAATTCTTAAAGGATAAATGTGAGTTTGTATATTGTGACTAAATATTGCCATCTAGTGTATTTGTTGAGCTTTCAGTAAATGATACTGTAGCGACTGTTCTGCCCAAATGCATGATGGGAAGTGGTGCAACCACGACTGTGTGTGGTGGCTGCAAATGCTATACCTTCTCTGCGTTGGGTACACTACAGGGTATTAAGAAAAAGATCAACTCCTGTCATTCTTCCCCATGTCGCTTCCCACAATATTTATAGTTGCTGTGGGAGAGATGACAAAGCTTTTGCCAATTAAAAGCACGGCCCCAATGAATACTTGTATCTACTCCACTCACTTGACACCACCTCTCTGTATATAAGTAAAATGGGGCCATTGTAGGCTGTTTGCGGCAATGCGTGAATGAGTCGTACCGCGAATGCGTCAATTGCGATAAGTATTTTCATGTGATTAATTTTAAAAAATTAATTACCGCCCGTTAACGCGATAAATTTGACAGCCCTACATTTAATAAAACAAAATAAATGCATTCATTTGGAATGAAACGCATAACTGATGCTACAACAATCTAACGATATACTGACAAGCTGGGTGGCCAGTGGGGTGGCCAACCAATTTATAGGGGTGGCCGTGGCCACCCCTGGCCACCCCCTGGTGGCGCCACTGAGCAAAATGACTGACGGCTAGAAATTCGAGCAGTTCTTGAACGCGACACGAGCAGCTCTCCTAAACGACATTTCAGAACGGAAGCCCCGCACATCAAAACTAGTCGATGGACTATTTGTTCGCCTTCGTGAAAACACAGAGAAACAGGCAACGTTTTTAAGAAAAACTACACAGGTAAATGAGAAAGCCCTCAAAACCATTAAGCCTGTGCCTGCTAAATAAAAAAAGTCCCACACTGTGGCAGAGACCTTAATACTACCTACCTGCAAAGCTATTGTCAGAGAGCTGCTCGGCCCTGATGCGGTTAAAGACATTGCTAAAGTCCCCCTGTCTGATAGTTCTGAGCTTTTCAAGCAGTTAGGCTTGTCTCTCTCTGGTATTATTTTTTTATCGAATAAAACATAATACCAGAGAGAGACTGAGAGCTGTTGACGATGATTCCTGTTCGGATATCAGCTTTGTGTTCATCTAAATAGGCTCAGGTTTCACACTGACTAAGTATAAATATTGAGAATGTATTTTCAAGTTAAATATACTGTACAGAAAGTAATTTTGGAAAATTTTTGGTTTGTGGTGTGCCGCGAGATTTTTTCCTATGTAAAAACATGCCGTGGCTCAGAAAAGGTTGAAAAACACTGCTCTACCTAATGTTTCATGAACATGGCGCCAATAATAATGTAACACAATTTAAAGCAACATTTCTTTATCCCATTCAATACTTTTTTACACTAACAGAAAAGTCTCAACCATCAACCCCCTGTGACACCCATCAGATTCGGTGGCTTACACGCCTTGGAAAGTTATAAATAACAGTAGTATATGTAGTATATATATGGAGAAGTCTCATTCGGCTTAATTAAGATAACAACCAAGTGTCACGACGGGCTCATATGGCCGCCTAGTGTGCAGAATGACTCTCGGAAGGTGAAACTTAGAGTGGAGGAGCAATTTGGTCAGGCAGCCAATGTCACGCTACTTCTGCTGACCTCCATGCTTGGTCTCACCTACAAATGAACGTCAAGTCAACAGGCGGTGAAGCAGTGGAGATATTTGGGGGGTGTTAATCCAGCCCATTTAAAGAGTAGTATGACGTTGCGCGGTGGCATCAGCGACAGGAGTTGAGAAGATTGGAACACAGCCTGTCTCATAGCATTTTAATAGAGACCGATATCTTTTGAATATAAAAAAAATCACATTATATTTCTTAAAGCTTAAGAGCATACGACAGGAGGAAAAAAAGTCTTAAATAGCATTATTATGTGAATTAGAATCATATTTTGAGATGATTCGACTATATACAACAATTTAGCAAAGCGCAGATGACGAGAAATTAGTCTTTTAATCTCCCGGTTAGCCATGCCTACCATTATAGGGCTCTAGCGTCCCCAACAGGTGGATGACGTCAGCGGGAGACTGGGCTCATCGGTTTTACTATTCAGCCCATTGAGGGGGAATTACTCAGAACGAGGAAAACGCGACAAAGAGACCTGCAAAATTTCATTGTTTCAGTCTCTCTACTCCAATATTTTTACAGGATATTCTTTTTATCCAAGTATTTTTCCCCAATAGCTAAATAAATGGCTTGAGAAGGTCCAGTCAGCCCGTCGAGGGGAAACTATTCACAACGAGGAAAACCGGATGAAGAGAGCTACAAAATGTCATTGTTTCAGTCTTTTTACTTCAATATTTTTACAGGATATTCTTTTTATCCAAGTCTTTCCGCAATTGCTAAATATATGGCATGGTCATGACAAATAACAGTGTTATGCTAAATGGAATATGAAATAATAAAAATGCACTCATTCAGGACGACATGGCATAAAATTACTCCATAATGGTCAGAACTGTCGACTTCACCTTTACTGTCGTACCTCCCGAACGATATTTTATGACACCTAAATCGGACATATGTCATTTCCCTTCCCCGGCTTTGGAGAATGTAAACAGTCCAAGAGGGCGTGACAGCTAGCCGACATGCTAACCCGAACCGAGTGATGTTTCAAAGTCTTCGAAGCGGAAAATCACATATAATTAGCTCAGATGTTTTGACATGACGACTGGGTTGTCGATTGTCTTCGCCGGAGAGCAATTCACAGCTCGTTCCCCGGAGGAGGGCGGCTGCAGTTGTTGTGCAGCTAACGTGCAGCTAATGTGCATGAGGAGAGCTTTTTACATGCCTATCAATGATCAAACGTATGTAGTCTTTAATTTAAAGAAAGTTTGTAGTGTTTACTTTGTAATCGCTGTATTCGCAGCTATTTTTAACTCAAAGTTGCAATTTCTGATCGGTCGGAAAATTTGACAGAACACCAGGCACATGAGCACAATAAGCCGAATATAGTGTTCTCCCGGCCGATGGATGTGCGACAAGCCGCCGGTGTTGTGCCAAAAAATAGCCGCCCCGCATGCATGTCAGCCACAAAAATGCAAGCCACCTACATATTAAAATGATCCCAGTATTTGACATAATACAAAACACAATGTTTACTCACTTCCTCGTAAGTCCAATGGTCCCAAGGTAGAAAGGCTTGTTTTGGCCAGTATCCACGGTGAATGGGAACCTTTAGAAACTCCAAAAAGGCACCTACGCCTCTCCATCATACAGCAAGATTTTTCTGCAGCCGTTTGGCTGGCGTGATGCAAAAAATAAACGTATTAATCCGCAAAATCAGCTGAATCCTTAGTCCTCATACACAACAGTACTGCTGTATAGCAAAGAGGATGCCTTCATCCGTACACGTCACAGCGCCCTCCTCCCCAATGCAAGACCCAAGACGGAAGTCACTCATTTTCATGGCGCGGGATTCAAAAAACTAAATAAATATAGCGATCGCTTCCACACACATCCAAGCGGTCCATATCATTCAGCAGCATAAAATACCGCGTGAATTATGAAACAAACATGCTTTTTCGTGTCACATGCACTTTAAAATACTTCACAGTAAATGCAGTATTACATTCCTATTAGATTATAAGATTTAAATTTTACAACATACTCCAAAACTAAAAAAATTAAATAGGAAAAGGAATTTAAAATGCTTAATTAAAGTTTATGACCATGTCTTAGATGCTAAAGTGAACTACTGATTTCGTATATAAATCAAGAAATAATATTGCCCTTTCAGACTTCAATTTTTGGTAAACAGTCCATGTTAAAACTTGATGTACAATAATGAAAATTCAACTTTAACATTGTCAATTAACAGTTACAAAAAAATAATAATGATTTTTGTACTGTACTTTTAAAGCAGCTCTGGCATCAACCTTAATTTGTGTGCTGCGCTTTAACATGAGCCCAGAATAAGGCATATAGATTCTAAAATGGTAATCCTGGTTCGTCCGTAGTACAACAAGGAAAGGAGATGCTAATTTCCGGGATGGAATGATTCACTTTCATTAAGGAAATTCATCCTTTGATCTTCTTCCATAGGGATTTTTTTTTTCAAGCAAGGTTGATATTGCGTGTAATTGTTTCTGCGTGAACGTGTGTATAAGCACATAGCTCACGGCAGTAGATTCAACTGACAGTTACAACGTGGCAGCCCCAACTCCCCTGAAGCAACAGCGCTTGAATGCAAATCATATGTACTTGTGTTCGCGTCAATCTGCATATATTTCACGTAAATTGAAAAGTCGTAAAAATACCACATTAATAAAGTGTATATTCATCAGTGGCGGATGCTGGTCTTTCAATGAGGGGAAGCTCAAAAATTGTCTACCTGTGAGTGCTTTGTGACGGTGGAGGGGCTCAGCAGCACCCACTGCTCGGTAGGGAAAGAAACTAGAGTGCCAGAAGTCAAGTCTCCAAACACAACCAGCTACAATTATTTAAAAAAAAAAAAAAAAACACCAGAAATAAGCTCGATTTTTTTTGCTAGTCGATTTTAACACTGCAAATTTCGCTAGGATAATTATGAAAGTCTCCAGTTCAACTCAGAACAATGGAATGAAAATTGATAAATACCTCCTGAAGATGTTAATACGACGATTACTGATTCACTCATTTCCCTGTCATAAAAAAAGCAATTCAGCTTGAGACAGATTATCCAATCATCATACAGAGAAGCACAGCGTCGGGGCCAGCTGAGACCCAACCAGTGCCCAAAGACCCCCAGAGACACTCAGCATCCAATTGGTGGGATAAACCCAACCTTCAGCCAATCTTGTTTCACTGTAGTTATACAATGCACTCCCAACTCTGGAAATTAACAGTGTCACACTCTTTAAAGTGCGTATGACACCAAAAATCATGTTTATTTCATATTTCACACTGTGTTTTATGCCCCTGAATGAAACGGAACATTTGGATGTGTGTGGAAGCGATCATTTTATATATTCAATTTTTGAATCCCACGCCATGAAAATGAGTGACATCGGCTCCAGTCTCGAGTTGAGAAAGAGGGCGCTGGGACGTGTATGTAGAAGGAGTCCACTTCGCTATCCAGCCATACTGTTGTATGAGAAGAACTAAGGATTCAGCTGATTTTGCGGATTAATTCGTTTATTTTTTGCATCACGCCAGCCAAACGGCTGCAGAAAATTGTTGCTGCACGAGGGAGAGGCGTGTGAACCTTTTTGGGGTTTCAAAACGTTCCCATCCACCGGTGAATATTGGCCAAAACAAGCCCTACTACTGTGGGACCATTGGACTTACGAGGAAGTGAGTAAACATCGTGTTTTGTATTATGTCAAATACTGGGATCATTTTAATACATAGGTGGTTTGCATTTTGTGGCTGACATGGTCCTTGTCTACTCGGCCGACGACTGGCGGCTTGTCGCACACCCCCCCCGCCGGGAGAGCACTATAGACCCTACCCACGTGACGTCACAACTCCTTCCTCCCGACTGGTGCCGCCCATTTGTCCGTCAACACATCATGTTTACCTGTTACGGCTACGTACATTCCTCCTATTTACGACGTGTTTTTCTGCTCGTTAACATTAATAATCAAAATGGTGAAGGCGTGTGTGGCGGTCGGTTGCAATAACAGAGAAGATAGACGGAGAAGACGGAGAGACTTGAAGTTCTACCGGATTCCGAGAGACCCGGAGAGAAGAGAGCGAGATGGGCTGCTGCAATTCGATGAGAAAACTGGGCTCCAAACGATTACCACAGATTATGTAGTAGTCATTTTATATCTGGTAAGATGCATTTAATATATATTTAGACGGTTTGGGCTGACAACCACAATTAAGATCATTGCTAGGCTAATCGCCGACAACATACACGTATGTATGTAGTGAGAGTGCTATCGCTAAACCATATAAACATTAAAAGCCCTAACTCCATTGGCAAACGACATGAAATACATTAGACTTGACAGTGGATGTTAGCAATAACAAAAGATTTTGAATTGAAAATTTCGTAACTCACCTTTCCAAGCACAAGATAGATTCCTGCCGAATTTTCGTGGACGAGGACCTGTTTCACCCAACCAGCAACGAAGTATTTATAAGCCTCCAAGCTCTTAAAGTTTTTCAAACTTTCGTGAGAATAGGCTGATTTTGTGTGGACAAGATAGTTGTACATATCAGGGTAGCTAGCAGATGTCAGGCAAATACGGCGGAGACAGCGGGTCGAAAAACATCGATTTAGGCATCAAATATGGATCTGGCGAATGGATAAACTGAAGCTTTTCCACATAACGCCTTTTATGCAACGCATCAAGTGAGTTTACGGCATCCGAAAGCACCGGGTCTTCCATGAAATGCATTATAAATTGCTCGATCAATTGAGACCATTGATAATACAGACACAAAATGACGGACAAGGGGGCGGAACCATACAGTGAGCACGTGATTTTGTGACGTCGGTGGGTAGGGTCTATACTCGGCTTATTGCCCTCTTCATGTGCATGGTGTTCTGTCAAATTTTCCACCCGATCAGAAATTGCAACTTTGTGTTAAAAATAGCCGTCAATGCAGCGATTACAAAGTAAACACTACAAATTTTCTTTAAATAAAGGACTACTTACGTTTGACCATGGATGGGCATGTAAAAAGCTCTCCTCATACACATTCTGTCATGTTAGCTGCACAACAACTGCAGCCGCTCTCCTACGACTCTCTCGCTGTTTACGTCTTTGCCGTGTAATAAAGCATTTTGCCATATTCGTGTTGACCATTTGGCAGCTACACGCTCCTCCCACTTCGGCCGGTTTGTCCGTCGAGCCTTCAGCCCTCAGCAGGGGAATGACGAGCTCTAACTTGCTTGCCGCCGGGCGGGTTGTCGATCGGCGAAGACAATCGACAACCCCGCCGTCGTGTGAAATGATCCGGGCTAGTTATGTGCGATTTTCCGCTTCGAAGACTTTGAAACATCACTCGGTAAGGGTTAGCATGTCGGCTAGCTGTCACGTCTCTTGGTTTATTTACATTCTCCAAAGCCGGGGAAGGGAAATGACAAAAAGTCGACTTAGGTGGCATAAAATATCGTTCAAGAGGTGCGACAGTAAAGGTGAAGTAGACAATTTTGACCATTTTGGAGTAATTTTGCCATGTCGCACTCAATATATGAATTTTTATTATTTCATATTCCATTTAGCACAAGACTGTTATTTGTCATGACCATATTATTTATTTAGCTGTTGGGTAAAAAAAAATACTTGGGTAAAAAGAATATCCTGTAAAAAATATTGGAGTAGAGAGACAGAAACAATGACATGTTGCTGCTCCCTTTGTCGCATTTTCCTCGTGATGAATAATTCCCCCCCAATGGGCTGAATATTAAACAGATAAGACCATTCTCCCGCCGATGCCATCCACCTGTTGGGGACGCTAGAGCCTTATAATGATAGGCGTGGCTAACCGGCAGATTAAAAGACTAATTTCTCCTCATCTGCGCGTTGCCAAATCGTTGTACTGTATATAGTTGAATCGTCTCAAAATATGATTCTAATTCACATAATAATGCTATTTAAGACTTTTTTTCTCCTGTCGTACGCACCTTAAAGGACTGTGAACCTGCATTAATGAATGGAAAGCAAGCCACATTGTAACCAGTGATAAGAAGCTGATTCTGAATAATAGTTGAGCGCATTGTAGCGCATATTTAGTCACTGACATGTAAACAAAACAGTATAAATTTTATCACTTATCATTTGACATTTTGTGGTGAGTTGAGCTTCCTTTGCAGTCTTAGGCTAGGTTCATACTGCAGGTCAAAATGCACAACTCTGATTTTTTCGTGTTTTTCCGACTCGAGTGAGGCATTAACTTGACAGTCTGAATGGGACAAGTCGCATAGAACCAACCTTTTTCGCACCACTTTGTACACTTTTTTGTAATGTGGACCATTTATTTTCCGACGGACTGGATATGTGTGGCAGAAAATGACAGTAAATATAAAAAAACACGACGCTAAAAAAACGAACATTAACTGCAGGGAAAATGTAACCCACTATACGCTCAATCAAACAGTTTTAACAGCGACCTCTCCTAAAACTTGATGGCAAATATCCTTGGTCGCAAGCATAATGAGTTCTCCAGTTGTGAAAGGTTTTTTGGCTTGAGCAATAAGGTTCGCCACGAGGTATGATGTTCTCAGTGCATTTGCTTTTGTTGCCTTGTTTGCTGGCTTTTATCCACAGATTATGCAGAATGGACTTGGTTGTAAACTCCCCTCTGACACAGCAGGTGGCCTTTTACCTGTAAAAAAAACTGTCCAAAGACGTCGCCGCCCACAGCACACAGCCAACAGCAGCTAAGGTTACCGTTTACATTGCCTGGAACTCCAGATTCGCCGCTGCTCCAGCTATAGAGTCTGGTACCCAGCTCCTTATTTGCCTCTCGAGCCCAAACGAGATCGTCCGTGCAATCAGATTCGTTTATTTGCGTGACATTTTCTTAACGATCAACGTCACTCTTGCGCGTCGGAAGTCATCTCCAAAACAACACAAATGACGGGAGAGCCGAGAATATGTTCCTATCAGCGGTAAATTTTAAATGACCAAAGACACATTGAGTCGCTAAAACCAACAGTCTGTTTCGCGCTAGCCATGTTGAATTAACTTTTCCGTTCTCCGCTTTCCTTGTATGTTTACGTCCTCGCGCCAGAGTTTCTTGTCGCTTTACCAACGCCACGTCCGCCCGTTGATGGCAGCCAACCACTAGATGTTGACATATACAAATCTCTACTTGGATTAATCAATAGAGTAAACAGTCATTATGATGTGTCAAGAGGCACAGGCCAGATTGCAGTCGATAACAAATGATTTATTATTTCTCTGCAGCCCAGTAGCAAGTGCGCCACGGACCGGTACCGGTCCCCGGCCCGGTGGTTGGGGATCACTGCTCTTAAGTCTCCCAAATCGGATTTCATGCAGCAATTACGTCAACAAAGCTTGAGAGAGCCAGTGAAGACGGCAGCGAAGTAGCTCTGCATTACCATCAGCGCCTAGCTTGAACTCGGCTTTCAGGCAGGAGGCGGGCTTGACCACTGTCATAAAAAAAAGAAATTGAAAAAAAAAAAGGTAAAGCCTGATAATGCTCGGCTTTCTTTATGTTTGCCAAATGAGCAATATTTAAATGTTGCTTCCATGGCCGAGAGGTGGGGGAAACTGACCATATGTGTGTGCATCATTTATACAGTACATGCACACATATATCCATAGATACCGTATTTTTCAGACTGTAAGTCGCACAAGCCATAAAATGCCCAACGAAGAGGAAAAATACATATATAAGTCGCACTGGAGTATAAGTCGCATTTTTGGGGGAAATTTACTTGATAAAATCCAACACATAGAACACATATGTCATCTTGAAAGGCAATTTAAAATAAAAATACAATAGAGAACAACATGCTGAATATGTGTAAAGTACAATAATGTTACATGATGCATGAACAACGAAATGCGAATATCCTATCCTCAACAGGAGGCTACTGCTCGGTCCTGGCTATACAGTGAGCTAAACTCCCAAATGACGATGCTGGATGTTCGTATAATTTGCTGACTTTATTATGGCCGTCGTTATGACACCATCATTTGAAGAGTGAAACTAAAGATAGAAATAATACTAGGGCTGTCAAAGGATTAAAATTTTTAATCGAGTTAATTACAGCTTAAAAATTAGTTAATCGTAATTAATCGTAATTAATCGCAATTCAAACCATCTATAAAATATGCCATATTTTTCTGTAAATTATATATATATTCTGTAAAATAAATTGTTGGAATGGAAAGATAAGACACAAGATGGATATATACAAGTATTTGGCAGTGTATCAAATACTTGTTCTCCCCACTGTACATTCAACATACGGTACATAAGGACTGTAGTGGGCATTTCACTCTACTGTCATTTAAATCTGTCTATGCTGCCCTCACTCCGAAGCGTCTACTTTTTCCAAAGCTAGACAGCTAGTGAACGATGCCTTAATAATCAGACTTCTTCCTTTTTCATCTGATTTATTAATAAAATAGCCTCAAACCATTGTCCTCTTTAAACCGTCATAAAACTACAACAACAAAAAAAGTACACAAGCATTGCATTAGCAACAATGTTAGCTTAGCACGCTATACAGGTTCACTAAACATAAACAAAAAGCGTCTCATACAAAAAATAGAACATTTCGCTTACTAACATAATATGTACATTCTTTACAACAACCATACTTAGGGACATATCTTGTCCAAGGATCATATAAGCACAACATTACAACGTAGGCATCAGCCCGAGACGTCGTGCGGCCATATTAAACTGGCAAGAAAAAAATAAACCATGTCGCAAAGCGACCACAAGAGTTCGCTGTTACAGCACAAAAAGCCTTGCTGTAAAATTTACCAAAAGGCAGAATACTGTCTGAGCGGGACATGTGCGTTAATTGCGTCAAATATTTTAACGTGATTAATTTTAAAAATTAATTACCGCGCGTTAACGCGATAATTTTGACAGCCCTAAATAATACAAATCCATTTCGTCCTCGATACCAAACAGGTTCGCATCAACGTAAATAAAAATGATAATTAGCTGCTATTACTGCAATGACGCAAACGGTTAGCATGCGTTCGCTAGCATTAGCACATCATTCAAACAACCGCACAACTGGCTCTAAGTGTCCGAACGCGGGTGGAAAACACATAACAACAGAACAAGATGATACACACAGGCGCTTCTTCTGTAGAGATATTTTACAAGCATAAACAATGAACGTATGTTCGCAGCCGTGTTTCTCTCTCTCGCCCACTCCCTCAGAGACACTGCTTAGCTGTCCGCCTTCTTCTGGCGTGTGAGCGCTCTTCTTCGCGTAAACAAGTGCGAATGCGCCCCCACTTGGGCCAGAAAAAGCGCCACAAACTAAAAGCATGCATTTCAATCAGTGTTGTTTTTGTCAACGATGACTATGACGAAAATATTTTGTTGACGAACATTTTTTTTTAATGACGATGACAAGACGATAACGAGCTAAAACATATCTTGGGAGACTAAACCTTAACAACACAAATTCCAGTTTTCGTCTGACGAGAACAAGACGATTTCGTTGCATGTTAACAACGTGTGACATTTTATGTGTAGTTAGACTGCCCTGTTGTGTCACTCATGTGATGTGCTGCGACTCCCCAACTCATCCACTATGTAACATGGGTTAAGATTTACTAACAAGTTTACCAAACCATCAGTGTCACTCCAAAAACACCAAAATAACATGTGAGATGATATAATAATGAGTTAATAATTTCACACATAAGTCGCTCCTGAGTATAAGTCGCACCCCCAGCCAAACTATGAAAAAACTGCGATTTATAATCCGAAAAATACGGTGTAAAATTTGAATGTAAGAGGAAAAGGCAGTTATTTATGTCTGCTATTTGTGTCCGCTTTTTGGAAATCAAAATATGGTCACCTTTGAATACAGTCGGACCAGCATGTGTAGTCATTTGTTTTGATACTTTTGTGAATGCGGGACAGTTTGCTCAGTGCGTGTTGGATGTGAATTAAGCGTAATACTTGAACAGGCTCAATGGAAAAAACCAGTCTGAATGGGCACGTCAAAGAAACGGATATGACGAAACATCGGAATTGTGCATGAAGACCTGCGGTCTGAATCTAGCTTTAGAGCAATCGCCACTGATTTTCAGGTATGTTTCTGCTACTTTTGTCATATAGAACTTTGGACAATTTTGAGTTCAAAAGTGTTCCTGAAAAGTATTTGCATGGAGTCAAATTGGGATAGGAGGCGGCATATTTGCGAACATCTCGTTCAAATTTCCCTTCTAATCTTAGCGCAGACGGCGGGATTAAAAGACGGTCGCTGCAAAATGAATATTTCATGACTGCACGTGTCACAAACTGGAGGTTCAGATTAGCTTGCTTTTCTCTCCTGGTAATTAGAAATGTCAGCAACC
Organism: Corythoichthys intestinalis; assembly: GCF_030265065.1. Classification (NCBI taxonomy): domain Eukaryota; kingdom Metazoa; phylum Chordata; class Actinopteri; order Syngnathiformes; family Syngnathidae; genus Corythoichthys; species Corythoichthys intestinalis. The sequence goes on along the minus strand of NC_080395.1, from coordinate 28,807,986 downwards.
TTTGTTATATTTATTTTTTGCTCTTTCCAAAACTTCCTCTTCCCTCAAAGTTAACAGAACACAGGCAGAGTTTTAACAATGAGCAATAGCAATGCGATGTGCATCAACAATTATGCAATGTGTTCCTGTAAATCAGCCCTTTGGTGAAATGTTTGCAATTAAATGTGTGAACTAGAACATCTAGTGGAACAGTGACGTGCGGTGAGGTTCATGGTTGGTGAGGCACTGACTCCTTTAGTGTCAGATTTCCAAATATATAAACCAAAAAGGGTAGCTTATTCAATTGGCTACTGGTTATTTCATATCTCATCAGCATTCTTCACAAAACACGCACACACGGTACATATTATCGATACGTAAAAGTAAGAAAATAACATGCATTTGCTGTACACCCTCAATGTGTTGGCCGTCGCAATTCTATAATTCATGCAACATAAATGAGAGTAAAGAGTGGTGTACAAAACCACAGAATTCAATTCTGACCTTTAGTGAAAAATTTAGTTGTTTTTAAAACTTCTAATTCTGATACTTTAATCAATTTATTACAGATTGCTAAACAAAAAGTGTGAAAAGAAAAACAAAGAATATTTTATTTAAGGCCCAAATTTAGTTTTTAAATATTCTATTGTATTTTTCTTAGTCTAAGTTTTTATTTTTATTTTTTTATTTTATTTTTTTTATATAAGATTGAAATGAAAACTGTTTGTGGTCTTGCGCCTGTCCTTCACCACAAAAACTGCCGTTACTTTGGAAGAGCATAGGTTTGGTCTCAACATTCGTAGGGACGATATAACAGCATAACCTGCATATAGGTACACTTTTTGCTGGGGACGGGACATTAATAAGACCAAACAGATTGGATGAAGGGGGCAAAGGGCCACATTTCTCATGTATATGAACCTAATTAATTAATAGGCAAAATGATTAATGCAAAATAAATCCTTATCTACTGATAATAACTTTTACGTGCATTGGTTCAGATGATACACTGTTCGATTCAAACATTTGTTTTAAAAAAATACTAAAGAAACATTTAGAAAACTTCCTGAATAAATGTCTGGTTTTTATTAGCATAAACATAATGAAAATAATTCACTTAATAATGGTAGGGTCAATTCTATCCTTACAACATATGGAACTATTGAAAGATCTAAATTCTCTATATAACTGAACATTATATCATGCAAAAAAGGTAAGGTTGCTTAAACGTTGGTGGGGACAATTTTAGCATCCTGAAAAGTTGGTAGTGTTATGTCCCTACCGTCCCTATGCAAACCTATGCCCTTTTTGTAAAAGTCCTCCTTAATTTCCTTTACTTTAAAAAAATCTCTCCGCCTCAAAGGAGAGGATTGCTTCAATTAGATCGCTGTGTTCTATTTGACAAGCCAGAACACACAGTGGATGTGTCTAAATGTCTAGCTGACCTTTCATCTTTCTCAGCAAAACCATGTAATCGTTCTACATATAAGCCACGTTTAGAAGAGCTTACACGCTCATCGTTACCACGAAATGTTAACTCCTGATTAGCTAGGATGCAGGTTGCATTAATGAGGTCTTTCAAACTCTTTCGGTTGTCCTTTACCTTAGCATTCTGGATGCTACCGTTGAGCTTCCGCTGTTCGTCAAAGCCAAATCGATCCTTGAGCTTCCAAAAGTTTTTTAATCAGGCTTTGAATGTGAGTGGTCGAGCTCTCGTGTTTGCTGAGGCTTCGTGGTAGTTTTTTAATGTCACAATGTCTCGTGTTAGTCCAGACATTGGCACAAGTTGAGAAGAAAAGGCAGGGAAAGCAGCAAAGCCGATTTTTCGAAGGACAGCCACATAGCCAGTCTTTTCGGGTGCACCAGTCCGTTTGAAAAGCGCGAGATATCTTCTGTCCCGTAGTTTGAAGCAAACCTTTTAGCTCCGGTGTTGTTAATCGCGTCCACTTTTGACGGAAAGTCCAGTTTCACGTACGCCCCCTTTCAGTGCGGCAGAGTACTATCTGCCGCAACCTGTGCATTTTCACTGCGGTTTTATTTCCCATCAGCAAAACTAAATATGTCGCTAACAAAAATTAAACTTTAAGGGTTAAAGACATTAGCCAGACTGTGGAAAATCAGGTCAAATAAACGTATTTGTAAACATTATAATGGCGACATGCAGATGTACGGCAACCAGCACGCTCCAATTCCATGTATCAACCCAGTTTGTTATGGATTGCGCAATCAGAGGTGAGGCTTTACTCGTTGCTGCCGCACCTCTCGTTTCAATTGTTATTTGAACAGGAAATGGGCAAATTCAGCGATTTTGACTATAAAAAATGTTTGAAATGAGTCATACATAAAGAGCAATGGACAAATATTAATATAAATTTGATGCTATAATTATTTTTTGTCATGATGACAGGTGAGGCTCTGCCTCACCTGCCTCCCCTGACCGCACGTCACTGTAGTGGAACAATAGATTTTAATTATTACTGCAGTGAATGAGTGTTTTGCCAATTTATCTGAAAATATAAAAAGAAAGTATAGCCCAAAAACTAGAACTGACCATAAAACTACAAGCAGATTCTGTAATTTACTTATTCTGAAGTTCAGTGCTTAACAACCACCTATTTTTGGAGCACTTCTGTTTGCTTTATGAGATAGTGTGACTAACTGGCTGTGTCCAATCAGCAGGCGGGGTGTCTGCTATGAAACGTCTTAGTCGCACGGAAGGAGTTGCCGAACGAATTCGATAATCCCCCGCCACCCCTTCCCACTGCATGAAACATGATTCTATTCGGAAAGAGATGCTGGCGAGGTGAACCCTGCATCCTAATCTCCCCCACCGTCCCAAAAAGAAAACTGGCAAAATGAGTGAACTGATCCTGGATTGTTTCACTTTGTGAGCTGCAGTTTTATTCAGGATCTTGCTTCTCTGGCTCAAGTACTGACATTTTTGCCAACTATTGCTGGATCATTCCACCGATGAACTGCAATTTTGAAGCATGCAAATAAGGATTGTACTTGAATAAATGTTTCAAGACTCAAAACTCACAAACTGATGCATAAGAAGAATAGAAAGTTACTGTACACAAAGAAAAACTAGTATTATAACTTCCTGATGCCTGAATTGAAACAAGTATGCTTAAAATAGCATTACGGGTTAACATTAGAAAATGAAAATAATAATAAAGTATTTTAAAAATGAATTAAAAATAAAAAGCATTTAAAGAAATAAAAAGAAATACAAGAAATATAGAAAATTTACTGAAAGAAATATAACATTTAAAAAATATAAACTTTTTTTTTCAAAAGATGAAAACAATTACAAAGAAATAGAAAAAAATACAGAAAATGTATTTTAATTCAAAAAACTAAAATAGAGCTTTTAAAAATTAAATGTTTCACACAAAATATTTTAAAAAGTAAAAAGGTGGAATTTATGAAGAAATTCCTTTTTTTCCCCTAATATTTCTTCAATTCAAAATTTTAAAAAACATACTCAAATTTTTTTTCTTTTTAAAAAATGTCAGTATTTTTAATTCCTTTTTTTTTTTCTTTTTGTTTTTCCAGCACTTTCAGATTTTGACTGCATTTTTCAATTTAATTTTCTATATTTATTTATTTTTATTTTTTTTCATTCAATAATTTATTTAAAGGAATTTATGTATTCCCTGAATACTCTAAGTACACTGTTGGCCAAAAGTATTGGCACCCATGCTATTCTTTCAGATAATGTTCAATTTCTCCCAGAAAATGATTGCAATTACAAATGCTTTGATAGTAATATCTTCATTTATTTTGCTTGCAATGAAAAAACACAAAGAGAATAAAAAAATAAAAATAAAAAATATCATTTTACATAAAACTCTAAAAATTGGTCGGACAAAAGTATTGGCACCCTCAGCCTAATAATTGATAGCACAACCTTTAGACAAAATAACTGTGAACAACCGCTTCCGGCATCCATCAATGAGTTTCTTACAATGCTCTGCTCGAATTTTAGACCATTCTTCTGGTTTCTGAGATTTGAAGGGTGCCATTTTCAGATCTCTCCACAGGTGTTCAATGGGATTCAGGTCTGGACTCAGAGACAGAATTGTAGACCTCTACAAGGCTGGAAAGAGTTGCTGGGCTCTTGCCAAGCAGCTTGGTGATATACTGTAAGATGCACCTTTGGAGCAATTATTAGAAAATGGAAGAAGCTAACGTGACTGTCGAGCTCCCTCGGACTGGGGCTCCATGCAAGATTTACCTCATAGGGTCTCAGTGATCCTAAGAATTGTGAGGAATCAGCCAAGAACTACACAGGAGGAGCTGGTCAATGACCTGAAAGGAGCTGGGACCACCATTTCCAAGGTTACTGTTGGTAATACACTAAGACGTCATGGTTTAAAATCACGCATGGCACAGAAGGTCCCCCTGCTTAAACTAGCACATGTCCAGGCCTGTTTTAAGTTTGCCAATGGCCATTTGGATGATCCAGAGAAGTCATGGGACAAAGTCATGTGGTCATATGAGATTAAAATCAGAACTTTTTTATCTTTATTCCACCCATAGTGTTTGGAGGAAGAAGAATGACGAGTACCATCCCAAGAACACCATCCCTACTGTGAAGCATCATGCTCTGGGGGTGCTTTTTCTGCACATGGGACTGGACGACTGCACTGTATTAAGGAGAGGATGACTAGGGCCATGTACTGTGAGACTTTGGGATATAACCTCCCTCAATTAGAGCATTGTAAATGGGTCGTGACTGGGTCTTCCAACATGACAATAGCCTGAAGCAGACAACCAGAATAACCAAGGGGGCTAGCCAGTCTCCAGAACTAAACCCAATAGAAACTCTGGAGGAAGCTCAAACTCTGTGTTTCTCAGTGACAGTCGAGAAACCTGATTGATCTACAGACGATTTCTGTGGAGCAGTGTGTGCAACCCTGGTGGAAAGTTACAGGAAACGTTTGACCCCTGTAATTGTAAACAGGCTACTGTACCAACATATACCAATATCTTACACTGTGATTTCAGGATTTTTTAAATTTTTATTTTATTTTTATTTTTTTTGTTGCTGGAGGATCTCTCACAGTGGACAAGCACCTACCATGAAAATTTCAAACTCGCCCATCATTTCCAAGTTGGAGAACTTGCAAAACCACAGGGTGTTCAAATAATTTTTAATGCGTGTAATACTTCATTCCATAATTAATTATATGATATACTGTGTGGGATTTCATTTTCTAAAAATGATTGATACAAATATTAAACTACACGTGATATGCAAATTGTATGGGACGCACCAGTACTTGCCTGTGAGATGGAGGTATTATTTTTGTCCACTTAGGGTCGCTGTCCTCGCATTCTACACTACAGTTGTTGTGAAATGGTTTGTACGCCTTTAAAAAGTATAAATTCTGACAATCACCAGACAGAATCAATACATTTTTATGTCTAGATTTGACAATGACGTTATTGCCTGACAATTCCTTTCGATGCGATGACATGTGAGTGCTAAATTTCAATTCAAAATTGTCTTCTATCTTCTCAGAGAAATCCAACAAAGTGATGAAGTTTTGATTATTCGTTGATTGCATAATGATGATGATGATGAAGGATGCAGTTAGCTGCGGCTGTTCTCAGCGATATCACGGATGAGGGGCCGGGTCACGCAGTTGGATATGCAGGTGCACCAGAAGCGCTTTCCTGCAGCAAACAGGCAGCTCTCCTGTCAGAAGTGTATTGAGGCGTGACACGTAAAGACACACACACCTAAACACACAAAATCCTTTGCATCTCTGCCACTCGCTGCCGGCTGATAAAAATATCACTAACATTATCAGGCAATTATAAATAGGGAGATGCAGCCGACTGTGTGTTTTTTTTTGTTTTTTTTTTTTGCTTAATAGTGGAAATAAGAAAACAATCATCTCGCACTCAATAAATATTCTGAAGAAACAACTAAAACCGTAATCATAAAACTAATGGGAAAAAAACAACAAATATAAACATACAGTGCCTTGCAAAAGTATTCGGCCCCCTTGAATCTTGCAACCTTTCGCCACATTTCAGGCTTCAAACATAAAGATATGAAATTTAATTTTTTTGTCAAGAATCAACAACAGGTGGGACACAATCGTGAAATGGAACAACATTTATTGGATAATTTAAACTTTTTTAACAAATAAAAAACTGAAAAGTGGGGCGTGCAATATTATTCGGCCGCTTTACTTTCAGTGCAGCAAACTCACTCCAGAAGTTCAGTGAGGATCTCTGAATGATCCAATGTTGTCCTAAATGACCGATGATGATAAATAGAATCCACCTGTGTGTAATCAAGTCTCCGTATAAATGCACCTGCTCTGTGATAGTCTCAGGGTTCTGTTTAAAGTGCAGAGAGCATTATGAAAACCAAGGAACACACAAGGCAGGTCCGAGATACTGTTTTGGAGAAGTTTAAAGCCGGATTTGGATACAAAAAGATTTCCCAAGCTTTAAACATCTCAAGGAGCACTGTGCAAGCCATCATATTGAAATGGAAGGAGCATCAGACCACTGCAAATCTACCAAGACCCGGCCGTCCTTCCAAACTTTCTTCTCAAACAAGGAGAAAACTGATCAGAGATGCAGCCAAGAGGCCCATGATCACTCTGGATGAACTGCAGAGATCTACAGCTGAGGTGGGAGAGTCTGTCCATAGGACAGCAATCAGTCGTACACTGCACAAATCTGGCCTTTATGGAAGAGTGGCAAGAAGAAAGCCATTTCTCAAAGATATCCATAAAAAGTCTTGTTTAAAGTTTGTCACAAGCCACCTGGGAGACACACCAAACATGTGGAAGAAGGTGCTCTGGTCAGATGAAACCAAAATTGAACTTTTTGGCCACAACGCAAAACGATATGTTTGGCGTAAAAGCAACGCAGCTCATCACCCTGAACACACCATCCCCACTGTCAAACATGGTGGTGGCAGCATCATGGTTTGGGCCTGCTTTTCTTCAGCAGGGACAGGGAAGATGGTTAAAATTGACGGGAAGATGGATGCAGCCAAATACAGGAACATTCTGGAAGAAAACCTGTTGGTATCTGCACAAGACCTGAGACTGGGACGGAGATTTATCTTCCAACAGGACAATGATCCAAAACATAAAGCCAAATCTACAATGGAATGGTTCAAAAATAAACGTATCCAGGTGTTAGAATGGCCAAGTCAAAGTCCAGACCTGAATCCAATCGAGAATCTGTGGAAAGAGCTGAAGACTGCTGTTCACAAACACTCTCCATCCAACCTCACTGAGCTCGAGCTGTTTTGCAAGGAAGAATGGGCAAGAATGTCAGTCTCTCGATGTGCAAAACTGATAGAAACATACCCCAAGCGACTTGCAGCTGTAATTGGAGCAAAAGGTGACGCTACAAAGTATTAACGCAAGGGGGCCGAATAATATTGCACGCCCCACTTTTCAGTTTTTTGTTAAAGTTTAAATTATCCAATAAATTTTGTTCCACTTCACGATTGTGTCCCACTTGTTGTTGATTCTTGACAAAAAATTAAAATTTTATATCTTTATGTTTGAAGCCTGAAATGTGGCGAAAGGTTGCAAGGTTCAATACTTTTGCAAGGCACTGTATATATATATATATATATATATATATATATATATGGCGGAAAACACAGACAAGACTGAAAAAGCTGTTTCTGCTCTTGCACTCCTCTTTAAAAGAAACTGCTGTACTTTAAGCCAAAACAAATGTTGTGTTTGATAGAACAATATGTCTATATGCTGCCATAGCAGATTGAGCCCCTTTTTTTACTTTACTTTTAACTATTTTTAATTTGCCCGTTTTACCCTGAAAAGTCCCGTTTACAGACGTCGCGCAACCGTTTTTGTTTCAACCCAGCAATGAAAACAAGTAATCATATATATTATTCAAAATGTCTGTCATTTTTAGCTTAGAATCATTAATTGATGTCTAATATTTTGTTTAAAGAAAAAAAAGACTTTAAAAATTATTCACTCGCATAGTTTGAACTTTTAAACAAATTACATCACAATGAAAAAAATGGCATCCGTAAAAAAGTCATGGATATCTACCTCATAATTATCGCTAAATTGAATTTTTGTTACCGTCGCATTTTCCACAATACGTTAGATGATAAATAATCACTCCAAAGAAAAAATGGAGAAAAAAAAAGTTCAAAAGGGTAAATATATGAAAAAGAAAATCTCGACCACTCCTTGATGTCTGCGATTTCTGCATTGCGACCCTTTTTATATTACCATGTTTTACCTTTAAAATAAAATAAAAAGTCCAGCTGTGGCCATTCACAGCTGTGTCTTGATACTCAGTGATACATGCGACATGGAGTTTTTGGATCAAAACAAGATAAGTATGCGATAATATCTCGTTATAGTCATGGCGTCTGTAATTCTGCTCTCGTGTGCTCTTACCTCCAGATAGGGTTTTGCTGTTTAAAAAACATTTATGTTTTTTTAAAAATGCCCTCCTCTCCAAAATTTTTCTTCCCCCAGAAAATTGAGATTTTAAGCTTTCCAATGGATCACACATGCATATCGGACAATTTTGAAAGTTGGCTAAATTGGGGGTCAGAGAAGAACTTCAAGTCACCTGAGTGTTTTCCGCCATATATATATATATATATATATATATATATATATATATATATATATATATATATATATATATATATATATATATATATATATATATATATGTGTGTGTGTATGTATATATTAGGGCTTTCAAACGATTAAAATTTTTAATCGAGTTAATTACAGCTGAAAAATTAATCATAATTAATCGCAATTCAAACCATCTATAGAATATGCCATATTTTTCTGTAAATTATATATATATTCTGTAAAATAAATTGTTGGAATGGAAAGATAAGACACAAGATGGATATATACATTCAACATACGGTACATAAGGACTGTAGTGGGCATTTCACTCTATTGTCATTTAAATCTGTCTATGCTGTCCTCACTCCGAAGCGTCTACTTTTTCCAAAGCTAGACAGCTAGTGAACGACACTTTAATAATCAGACTTCTTCCTTTTTCATCTGATTTATTAATAAAATGGCTTCAAAACATTGTCCTCTTTAGACCGTAGTAATACTACAAAAAAAAGTACACAAGCATTGCATTAGCAACAACGTTAGCTTAGCACGCTAAACAGGTTCACTAAACATAAACAAAAAGCGTCTCATACAAAAAATATAACATTTCGCTTGCTAACATAATATGTACATTCTTTACAAAAACCATACTTACGGACAAATCTTGTCCAAGGATCATATAAGCACAACATTACAATGTAGGCGTCAGCCCGAGACGTCGTGCAGCCATATTGAACTGGCAAGAAAGCAATAAACCATGTCGCAAAGCGACCACAAGAGTTCGCTGTTAGACAGCACAAAAAACCTTGCTGTAAAACATACCAAAAGGCAGAATACTGTCTGAGCGGGACATGTGCGTTAATTGCGTCAAATATTTTAACGTGATTAATTTAAAAAATTAATTACCGCGCGTTAACGCGATAATTTTGACAGCCCTAGTATATATATGTATATAATATACATTAATTCACAGACACTCGAAGACGAAGGACGCATTTGGGGCAACACCTACAAATCTCGATTACACCCTCTGTTGGTCATCCAGAAAAAAACAATACGGATTATTCTTAAGGCGAAATACACAGCACATACACACGAGGTATTTATAAAATCCGACAATGGGCTAAAAAGAAAAAAATAAAGCTACAATGCTCAAGTAGGTCAAAATCAGGACAAATAAAAGTTGACTTGATTTTATTTGTCTTAAAACACATCCATAACTGAAAAGTATGGACATGCAGGTGACAATGTTTTTTGTTTTTTTTTTCAGGTAACCTATTGTGGTTCCTCAGTTTTATTATTATTATTATTATTATAGTTATTATTTCCGCAGCCTCTTTGAGCGCAATTTGACCCCCTTAGAATGCTTCAAAATGCACCAAAATCGGCAGGCAGGTCAAGACATGTGCAATCTTTGATACCGTGTAAAGACAAATTCCAAATACACTATGTAGTGCCCCCCCAGCAGTCATACTTTGTCCCGCTGAAGCTTTGAGCCCTACTTTGACCCCCTCAGAATGTTTCAAAACCCAAATTCAACAACCAGGTGGACACTGGTGAAAACTTTGATAAAATGTAAAAGAAAAAAAAAGAAAAAAAAAAAAGAAAAAAAATTAAATAAAAAATGCGTAAATGTGTGCAGCGCCCCCTAGGAACAAAACCAACATTTCATTACATTTTCTTCAGGTGGAAGAGGAGGTAACAAAGCAAAGGTTAAAACTTAGAACACATCAGTACTATATGAATGGGAAACCATACGCGGTGCCCAGACTGCTGTTAGTACTACATCCAGTTTTCTTTGGGTGGGCAGAGCGTGTCTATGGGTGGGCACCCCCCCCCCCCCACCCCCCCACTCCGTAACGCCCCTGCGTTCAATTAAAAAAATATATCAATTTTCGATATTTGGACTATTAAATATTATGCATTAAAATTATTAAAATGCAATTAATCAAGATTAATTAAATAGATTATTCAAGTCCCACACCTAAAAACACAATTGTCACTCCTCACCAACAATCATGGCATCACATCACAAGTGGATTTGCCCCATATTGGGTCATATTGGGTTTTTTATCAAAGTGAGTTCCCAAGACAGCAAAGAATTTTCCAAAGAACCTTAACCCTAACCATTTCTAATCCCACTCTAACCTTTAAATTAACCCTTTAACCCACAGTACGACTAACCCTAATCCACCAATCAATCGTAAAAATATGTTCCAACCGGAATGCTGTTTATTCTTGGAAAAAGCAAAAAAATGACTGTGCGTTCTGACGGCCCTCCTAAGACCCCAATGGATCCTGTAATCCTTGGTGAGTGCAATCATTATCTTCTCTCTCACGTCAACAAGAACTCCAAAGTTAGACTCCATATCAAATAATGACAAGGTGGCGCCATCCCAAAGCGAGTGTTTAGATTCATGCTGCAGCTAATGGAGTCTCACTCCGACTGCACTGATGGATGAGATAACTTCTTCAGCACTCAAAAGGCAATAAACCGCTGTACAAGGCTTTATTTGTTGTTCATTAAAAACCCTATTCATGCTCCGGCAGACCGACGCATCGCGGAAATACGTTGCAGTTCATTTGTAATCATAAAAACACTCATTAATAAAAAGCATTCTCCTTGTATTTCGGCGAGTGGCGAGAGCAACAAATCATTAGCTTTTATGAATACAAATTATGGCTCGTCCGAGTGAGATGTTGCAATTGTTGCATCAGAAAAAAAAAACTCAGATTTTTCTTCACAGATGTAAAGATGAGGTCTTAAGAGGGCCTTTTGGAGATAGGAATAGTCACTGTTTGCTGCTTAAATGTAGATTTACAGCAAAATTGGGCAGTCGTGCTAGGCTTGTCATAACTATTAATATATAGACTTATGGTACGATATATGGCGGAAAACACTCAAGTGACTTGAAGTTCGGCTCCGAGACCCCCGATTTGGCCAAATTTCAAAATTGTTCGATATGCACATGTGATAGTACATCATTGGACAGCTTAAAATCTCAATTTTCTGGGGGAAGAAAAATTTTGAACAGGAGGGCATTTAAAAAAAAAAAAAGCGAAACCCTAATTGGAGGTGAGAGCATGAGAGAGCATAACTTAAGACACCATGATATTACCGAGATATTATGATCGCGTACTTACCTTGTTTCGATCCAAAAACTCCATGTAGCATGTATCACCGAGTGTCAAGACACAGCTGCGAATTGCCACAGCCGGATTTTGGGGGGACTTTATGGGTGAAAAACACTAATATAACAAAGGGTCGTTATTCAGAAATCGCAGACATCAAGGAGTGGTCGAGATTTTCTTTTTCTTATTTTTTGCCTCAGTAGGTGGCAGTGGCGCTCACATTTTCAGAGTGTGCGCAGTATTTTTGAACCAAACAAGAGCGCAAAGCGATATGAAGATGTGTGCCGTTTTCCGGCCGGACTCACACACTGACCCACTGTCTTCTCTGGTCTTCTCGTGTCTACCCGAGAAGCACCGTGTTCTGATTAGGAGCGTCATGACGACCGCCCTCAACTCCGGTTCACCCCCGGCCGCCGAGAATGCGCCATTTTCGGGCCATTTGGCTTTTGGCTTTGACTTTTAATACAGTGGGAGACAGGGAAAGACCACTACGTTACAGTGTCTAAAAATGATTGTAGCGGACAGCGCGATGCCAATTCAATTAAGACGTCACTTAAAGACATTAGACGCCAATCTCAATGATAAGCCACTTGATTGTCTTTCAGCGAAAACGTGCCGAATATTGCCAACAATCGTCCCGCTTTGCCAGTGTCATATAGGTAAACTCAGTCCTAAATAACCCCACACCATTACAAAGGAGCTGTACTGTGAGCAGCAAAATTAAAAACTGTCTCTCTGTCCAATGACACATTCGTTAGGCGGAGGTGTACTTATAATAATTTTATAGAAAAAAATGCTATTTACAGTGGCGGCAGAGAGTTGGGGGGGTGCTAAACATTTACGTCTTCCTGGGGGGGGGGGGCGTAGCAGAAATTAATTGAGAAGCTCTGATCTATACAAGCTGTTATTATTTTACTGTATTATAACCAGGGGTGCACATATTTTTTTGCCCAGGTTCTCAGAGGAGGACCTGGAGATGTGACTTGGTCCTCATTGAGCTTGAGAGCCGACCCGCCTGATGCGATAAAATTATGACAAGCTTTACTTAGAGCCAATTACCTTTAATTAATTATATTAACAATTAATGCTCGATTAACATCAACTGGCACAACAAAATTGCCATTACTTTGAAGTGAAATGTAAAGAAATAAACATAAAAGCACTCATTCAAAATAAAGGGCATTATGCAGCTCCCACATTAACTCCAAGCCTTTGTAAAAGTGGGATGCCCTCCTCCTCATAAGAGCTCATTGAACGTGCATGTTTAGCTTTGTGAAATGCGAGCAAAAACACGTTTGTCAGTGCATGGCGGTGTTCTTCATTAACTTTATTCCGCCACTTGTCGAAATTGACGCCGAGCGTCACTGGTGCGTTATTGCGGCGGGATCGTTGACGCGACGTTGACGTTTCTAGTGTGTTTGAGCCTAAACTCTGCTGTTCTTTTCGCGCGCGACGCGTTGAGCGCTTCTGGGACGCGTCCAACACGCGGCCGCACTGCGACTGGTGTGCATTGGCTGATTGACTTGAACGGCCGCGTTTCACTGCGTTATCGCGGCGGGATCGTTGACGCAACGTGGTGTGTTTGAGCCCCTGCATCAATACTACTCGTTAGGATCGGGCAGGCCGGAAGTCACTCGTGTAAAAATACGGTGGATCTGGTCGATTTTCCAAATAATATTTAATCGTAACTTACTATATAAATAAAATAAATTAAGATGAGCTAAAACACCGGTAATTAATACGAATAATACGCAAATCCTGCTACACAATTAAATTTATTAATTTCTGCGTGGTGCTTTAACTTGAGAAAAAACATCAATAAAGCTTAGAAAAAAAATGATTGAGGCATTTAATTTGTAAAATACATGTCAAAATCTTTGTCATTGGGATTGCTTTTTGCTTTAGCACATGACTTCTCTTTTCTTCTTTCTTTCAAAAAGAAAGCTGGCCAATACGCGGGGTCTGAAAGGCAAAGTGTTGCTGTTTTATTACCTTTAAATACCTGCTATTCACGCGCGATCTTGCAATCCTCGCGTGAACCGATCGAGCCGCTCCACAGACGCGCTGCTCGTGGAACGCGTCTTATGGAAATTGACGCCGAGCGTCACTGGTGCGTTATCGCGGCGGGATCGTTGACGCGACGTTGACGTTTCTAGTGTGTTTGAGCCTTCAGGCTTAAGGCGAGTGGGGTGCTGTCTGACATCGATAGTTTGTTAAATTGCCACATGCTCTGTTTTTTTTCGTGCTTTTCAAAGTTTGGATGGCTGAAATTCTTTGACCCTACTACATAAAATGCGCTGCTCTTATCAGCGACATTGGGATTTTCACGGCAAATTTTGTACCACATTTCCGTGCGAGCATCATTTCCTTCTAGCCACTTTTCAGCAAAAGTCCTTTTTTTCGGTAGCTCCGGTGACGTCTCTGTCGTCTGTCTGTCTTTTGACGGGGGTGGGGGAACTCGGAAATAATTACTCAGTGGGGCCTGCCTCTTTGACATTTTGAGAAGTGATTTTCTCGTGTCCGCCGCAAACACATTGGTCAGCCATCGGTACGCAAAAGCGTATGGAAGCCGTTGAGGGCCAGCGCGTCTGTCTACGTCCAGTACGCATGCGCTAATGCGGACCACTTATGTGCACCCCTAATTATAACCTACTACAAGACCATATTAGGCCAAAAGCATAACGCAAAAATTGTCTAATTCAGACCAGAACAACACTATGAAACATCATCCACCAAAGAGCAAGAGTGCCTCCTAGTGGAGAAAACACATTTTTACCTCTAATTGTTACAGTGGAGTCATGTGGTTATTGTTGCGACGTCTCATTGGTTAAACTGAGACAGTCACTGCCGGCATCTCTGGCAAAAATATACTCAATAGGTACAATAACGAGGGGAAATATAACGACTCAAGGGTAGCCCAAAGTAGTGGAGTAAAAGTATTATTTCTTCACAAATCTACTCAAATAAAAGTAAAACGTATTGCTCGGTAAAACTACCCTCAGTACACTTTTCTCAAAACGTTACTCAAGTAAATGTAACGGACTAAATAGAACGCGTTACTACTAGGGTTCTTCCGATCATGTTTTTTTGCTCCCGATCGTTTTAGTTTGAGTATCTGCCGATCCCGATATTTCCCGATCCAATTGCTTTTTTTTTTTTTTGCTCCCGATTCCGTTCCAATCATTCCTGATCATCTTTCCCTATCATATACATTTTGGCAATGCATTAAGAAAAAAATGAATAAAAGTCGGACGAATATATATACGTTCAACATACAGTAAATAAGTACTGTGTTTGTTTATTATGACAATAAATCCTCAAGATGGCATTTACATTATTAACATCCTTTCTGTGAGAGGGATCCACGGATAGAAAGACTTGTAATTCTTAAAGGATAAATGTAAATATTGCCATCTAGTGTATTTGTTGAGCTTTCAGTAAATGATACTGCGGCCATTTAACTTCTGCCCAAATGCATGATGGGAAGTGCATGACTGCGTAGGGGCACCAATTGATATATCTTCTCTGCGTTGGGAAAGAACATAGTGTTAAGAAAATGATCAACTTTTACCTCCCCACCTTACCTTCCCCTTCCCCACATTGCCTCCCACGTTATTTATAATTGTTGAGAGAGGTATTGTAAGGCTTTAGCTACATAAAAAAATGGCTCCAAAGGCTGTCAAAATTCTCTCTACTCATTGTACGCTGCCTTTTAGCGCTATCTATAGGTAAAACGGCGTTTTATAGATTGAACGCGACAATGCGTGAGTGGGTCGTGCAGCGCACGCGTTAATTATTTAACCTTATTTAACCTGATTAATTAAAAAAAATTTAATTACCACCGTTAACGCAATAAATTTGATAGCCCTACTTTAAGCCAAAACTACTCTGGATGAGTGTAAGACATTTTGTCTGTAACGTTAAATACAATTAGAAAACGATTTAAATTAAAATATATATATATATTAAAAAAAGGCATGTCCGATATTTTTTTGCCGATTCAGATACTGTGAAAATGACGTGATCGGACCCGATCGATCGAGACATCTTTAGTTACTACCCACCTCTACATCGGTGATACGCTAAACCAGGGGTGTCCAAACTACGGCCTGCAGGTTCAATGGCAGAAATAATGAAAATATCAATGAAGATGTTCAGCACAAGAATCTTAAATTCAGCCTACATTCTGTTGCAATTCTCAGCTTTAACTCTAGATAAAGATAGTCGCTTAAACAGTTTCTTTCCAGGGATCAAAACCTGACATGTTGAAATCAATGTAGGGAACTGTGTAGAATTTCAATACTTTGTTTTACATAAATAAAAATAAAAATATTCTAATGTTATGAACTGAACTATCCTGGTTGAAATGTTTTCCTTTTTCACTCTCACTGGACATTTTCTCTCTGTTTTGCAAAGTTAGTGTAAATATATACTGAATATATTGCAATATCTGTATACCTTATGTACTGCCATTGACAGTAATAGACAGTAGTAGATGTCAATTTTTTTTTTTTACCCAATTCTGATTCTCTGTTTAACAAATGAAAGTGGAAGGATTTGGTTTTCCTGTATGTAACCCTTAAACAAAAAACTTTGGATACTCTTGCCCTAAATTTAAAGCCCACTTTACTAATTCAAAATCAGAACCAATTTAAGGTTGAACAGCTGCTTGCCACAGATTCGTGTTCCAGTTCTGTTTAGGTCTACTATATTTTTTTCATTTAAGAAATAATCTCTGAAGGCTTGCTGGGACATCATCGTTCAGACCAATGATTCTGTGGCCAATGTGGATTTAGTGGAACATGGAAAGCGAGAATGAAAAGTGATAACTCGATGTAAGGGCTCTGTGTGTCACTCCTTTGTTCACCCTCCCCATCATGAACACAGGCGGGCTCAGATGAAGGGCTCCAGCTAAGTCAGCTCCGGACCAGCCTGCTCTTGCTCCACGGATCAGCCTCCCAGTGTGTGTGTGCTGCAGACAGAGATAGTGACTCTCAAAGGGGCCGCCACGGCCACAATGGGAGGCAGCTCAAAAGACTAGTTCTACTCTCAATCACACTTTTGCTAATGGAAAAAAAAATAACAGCAGATGACGCTCCAATGTTGGAAATAATGAGTGACTCTCCGGACTCATTCCCGTCGAGGCCTGTCACCCATCTTCTGCGGTGACCTTGAGATGAAGGAGTTGCTCTGATTGCTGCGAGAATGAATGCATGTGCCCCTCACCATTACACACACAAAAAAACATAGACAACCCTCACCCCTAAAGAAGACACATACTGTGCCTCTCGTGACAGCTTGGAAAGAGCGGGGAAGAACCCTCTACATGCCGGCATTAATCAAAGCGGGATTAGGCCGCATCTCTACGGTCCTTTTTATTTCCCATTAACATCAAGTATGCTGATGAAATACAGCACTGTTATATGGTAACTAGTTTAGCCACAGTGCTGATATCTGCACCCAATTGCATTTAAAAGCAGTCTACAAATAAACATCAATAAACTCCCCGTGGATGATGACCTTGCAGGCCCATCCATACGTATTGGATTTTCACAAGGGCGTAGGTTTCATAGGGACAGTAGAGACATAACACGACCAACTTTTAAGGAGGCTCAAAATGTCCCCACCAACTTTTAAGCAACCTTATTTGCATTAGATAATGTGTTCAGTTGTATAGGTCATTTAGATTGTCTTCCCGTATGTTGTAACGATAAAATTGACCCTTCCATTATTAAATGAATTATTTTCATTATTTTCAGACTTGCGTTACCCCTTTTTTTACTTGCTGAATGTGCCATTCCATGTTTTTTTTCCTCAAACGTACATTTGATTGGCTGATGACTTGACCCCCCCCCCCCCTTCCCCTTTCACACACACACGCAACTCTCACAGTAGGGAATTACGTTACATGGGAGAAATATTAGACGTTTTTTTCGGCCAGCAGCCTGCTGTAAGTAATGTAAAACATAATTGCTGTGAAACGCACCACTAACTTTGCTACTGAAAGTCTGACCTTCATCACAGTTTAGCATTACCATTACATTAAACTGTGTTACCAATTTGTGTCTTCTTGGTAACTGGGGGTGCTTTCAACTCTGCACCGTAGTGTGGAGTGGATCGGCGATTCACGTGGCTCGTTGTCGTCGGTTCATCCGATTCCTCGGTAACACTTTACAATAAGGGTCCCTTAATTAAGATTGGTTAATGCATTTTTAGACAATAACTCATGTTTAAGTAACATTACAATAATTAAAATAATTGCTTATCTAACATTTATTAATATATGAATTAACATGTGCTAATGCATTAGCTAATGCATTAGTTAATGCATTAGTTAATGGATAACCAGACAGTAACTAATGGTTTGGTAAAATTAAAAATATATATAGACCTATATAGGGTTAGGGTTTGTTAACTTAGCATTTATAATTTCTTAGTTAAGGGACACATGTGCTAAGGGTCCAAAAAACATTCAGTAATGGTTAATTAAGGTTAAGTAATACTTATGAGGTACGTTCACGTGAAATAATATCATACTTAAGGTTAGGTTAGCAGCACCCAAGGACTCACGGACCAATGTTTCTCATTTTAAAATGACATAATCACTTACTAGTACAAGTACACTAACTATTTATTAATGCACTAATGTATATGTGAATTAATGTTAAGTAATGTATTATATATATTATATATTATAACCTAATCATAAGTATGGTATTTCATGTGAACGTACCTCATAAGTATTACTTAACCTTAATTAACCATTACTGAATGTTTTTTGAACCCTTATTGTATAGTGTAGCACACGTATCTCTTAACTAAGAAATTATAAATGCTTAAGACACCCTCACCTTCCCCCCTTAACCTTTATTAACCATTACTGAATGTTTTTTGGACCCTAATTGTAAAGTGTATCACATGTGTCCCTTAACTAAGAAATTATAAATGCTTAAGTTAACAAACCCTAACCCTATATAGGTCTACATACATTTTTAATTTTATCAAACTATTAGTTACTGTCTGGTTATGCATTAACTAGGGTTGTTCCGATCATGTTTTTTTGCTCCCGATCCGATCCCGATCGTTTTAGTTTGAGTATGTGCCGATCCTGATATTTCCCGATCCGATTGCTTTTTTTTGCTCCCGATTCAATTCCAATCATTCCCGATAATTTTTCCCGATCATATACATTTTGGCAATGCATTAAGAAAAAAATTAATAAAAAATTAATAAAACTCGACTCGGACGAATATATACATTCAACATACAGTACATAAGTACTGTATTTGTTCATTATGACAATAAATCCTCAAGATGGCATTTACATTATTAACATTCTTTCTGTGAGAGGGATCCACGGATAGAAAGACTTGTGACTTTGTAAATTGTGACTAAATATTGCCATCTAGTGTATTTGGTGAGCTTTCAGTAAATGATACTGTAGCCATGCCCAACTGCATGATGGGAAGTAGAACCATGACTGTGCGTAGTGCTACCAATTGATATATCTTCTCTGCGTTGGGTAATAACATAAGGTGTCAAGAAAAAGATCAATTGCTACCTTGCTTCCCCACATTGCTTCTCATGATATTTCTAATCATAGGGGGTGGGATTGTAAGGCTTTAGCCAATTGAAAAAAGGCTCCAAAGGCTGCCAAAATTCACTCTACTCATTTTACGCTGCCTTTTATCTCTCTATATAGGTAAAACGGCGCCATTACAGATTGAGCGAGACAATGCGTGAGTGGGTCGTGCAGTGGATGCATTAATTGCGTTAAATATTTTAACGTGATACATTTTCAAAATAATTAATTACCGCCGTTATCGGGATAAATTTGATAACCCTACCTTAAGCCTAAACTAAAGAATCTGGATGAGTGTAACATATTATGTCTGTAACGTTAAATACAATTAGAAAACGATTTAATTAAAAAATATATGTATATTAAAAAAAGGCATGGCCAATATTTTTTTGCCGATTGCGATACTTTGAAAATGACGTGATCGGACCCGATCGATCGGGACATCTCTAGTATTAACCAATGCATTAACTCATGTTAATTAATATATCAAGACATTTTAGATAAGCTATTATATTAATTATTGTGATGTTACTTAAACATTAGTTATTGTCTTAAAATGCATTAACTAATGCATTAACTCATGTTAATATATGAATAAATGTTAGATAAGGGATTAAATGACTTATTTCATGTTACTTAAACATGAGTTATTGTCTAAAAATGCATTAACTAAGATTAATTAAGGGACCCTTGTTGTAAATTGTTACCGATTCCTCCCTCAGCAGAGGCGATGTGTATAAAAACACAGTGACGCTTTGGATAGCTTTTCGCTGGATACTTTTTTTGACAATACAAAAATTCTAGCGGGGGATGCAGCCACTCAACACCGCGCTAGCACGCAACTCTCTCTACAACGATCTCTCTCTGTTGCTCACCCACTTTCTTCCTCTGCGCTAAATAAAGTAAAGCCGGTCATACTGTAGGGGACAAAGGCCCTTAGGGAATGCCGGTAACAACTGTGTGAACTTACTAACGGAGTAGGAAGCTGCTTAGGAGAAGCATACCTGTCAACCCGAGGCCGATGGCAATCTAACAAATAGGAACGTACTTTACAAATTGGTGCCTAATTTTACAACGCTGTATATAGCGTGCAACTTGAAACAAATATAAAACTCAATTTTTAAAATAATTTGAATTTATTGGTAATATTGTAACATATCACCAGGTATAATCAAAGAACAATTAATATCTTCAGCTACATCATGATTATTATAATTTAACGGTGACTTTTGTTATAATTGTATGTAGCACTTTTGGCAATTTCTATCATGTCTTTTGATGGTTGCACTTCATGGCACTTCAGCTCGCAAATTAGTTTGACTTGAAGGTAGTTCGTTAGTGTGTCCAATTATAAAGTGAAAAGGTCAATTGACAAAATTAACTTACCGATGTAATCTTTGAGTCAGAGAACATTTCTTTTGCTAATTCTGAGAAGTGATCAGCAATAGTTGCAGGAAAATTGTATTTGGCAACAAACTGGCAGAATAAAATCTCCGCTTTCGTCACTTCTCATTCTGCAAACTTCATCTTTATAACCAGTGTTGTTAATCTTACTTTTAAAAAGTAATTAAGTACAGTTACAAATTACTTCTCCCAAAAAGTAATTTCAATTCAATTCAATTTTATTTGTATAGCCCTATATCACATCAAGGTTGTCTCAAAGGGCTTTGCAGAGGCAATATGATACACAGTCAAAAACAGTAGATGAATTAAATAAAGTTCTAGTCCAAGTCCTGGGCATCCCTCATCCTTAGACCCTCCATGTCGGCAAGGAAAAACTCCAAAAACTCTTTGGGGAAAAAAATGAGAAACCTTGGGGAGAACCACAGTCAGGAGAGATCCACTCCCAGGACGGATAGACAAGATGCACCAGGACTGCTAATGGAAATTAGCAGATGGAGTTACAGATTATAGAACGAGGACGTCCATCCAGCCAGGGGATCTCCATCCTGGACGTCCTCCTGGTCGTCGCACTTGGTCGTTCATCACCTGGCATCCCGGACGTCCTCCGGATCGTCCTACTCGGCTTTCCCACACCTGGCATCATGGACGTTCTCCTGATCATCCATTTGGTCGTCTTCTACCAGCGCCCTGGCCGTGCATCCCGGGTTACGCCTCCTCTCCTCACTTCCTTTCATGGTCCAATATGAGTTCTTACCAAATGCGCTACTGCCCTCCAGTGGCGAGTTTTATTGCTTTAAAATGGATTTTGAGCGTTGCGCTTTGGAGCAAAGTTGCATCAGGACCTAGACATGTCTCTTGTGAAAAAAAAAAATACCTAAAAGACATATAAATATGTTTTTGGGACACTGAAACAGTTAAAAATTGAACGTATTTATACGTTTTTGTGAGCAAATGAGTTAAAGGTCTGTACTGAGGGATAATCACACACTAAACTAACTTGTAGAGTTAGCATAGCATTAACATTTACCTGGGGTCTTCCAAAACTCTTGGAAAACATTTTACATACAGTTTGTGGCGTCCAGGTGAGTTTAATTAATTGCAAATAATGTGCTGTTTTCCTGCTGAGTGTGTATTATCATCATGAAAAGGGTGATGTCCTTGTAGACTCTACAGTTATGTGCTCGACTGTCATATTCATTCAAAATTGGTGGAATCCTTTTACTTATTCATGGAATAAAACTTCTCAAGTTTATAGACGAAAACGTTTTGAGAATTGTCGACTAAACTACGGTAGACGAAAATTGTCTGAGTTTTCATTGACTAAAACTAGACAATGACAAACACATTTTTGAAATGGATAAAATATGAGTAAGTATTTTCGTCCAAAAGACTAAGAGGAAAATTCAAATGGCTACCAAACAAAACACTGTTGGTGACAAAAACCGAATTCAAAATGAAACCCACACAAACCAAGGCCGTTTCTAAGGCAGTAGAAACACTATATTGCCTAAAGAGAGCTAAATATACCAATAAAAGCATCGGAAATTACATTTAAAAAAGAAAAAATGTAGCTCTGACAATGGGGGAAAAAAAATAAAAAATACAGGGCCCAGTCTCAGCTGGAGGTTTTCACTAATATACTGCCTGTTGGGGTGCATGTGTATGTGTGTGTGTTTGACATTATGTTGCTCCCTACTGTTTCTTTAAGACAATCTGCCAAGTGTTCACTGGGGGAATATCAGCTGTCATTCACATGCATTTCTGTGGAGAAGATGCATGAATTCTTAATAAGGCCCTTACCAAAGTAAAGTGAAATAAAATATAGGAAGACATGATTTGGGTGACATGCTGTCGACGCGGCCCTGCTGAAAGTCTTTTCAATTGCATTATTGAAGCATCACAGGTTTGTCACTTTTTTGCGCTGTAATATCATTGGGACGTTTTTCAGTCAATGTTTAGAACACCATCACTGATCTTAATGTCTTTCTGTGCATGCAACCTCTTGAGTCAGAGGTAGAGTACCATTCAATAATGTAAGTTTTTCTAAGATTGCCCCAGAAAAAGTTCGGTGGCATTTCCCTTGGTAATGAGATGTCGCAATATTGGTGGGAATATGAGGCTGAGCCCACAGAAATTTGCATACAAATTGCCCAGCTGGTACCTTGTTGTTACAACAGCAGAACCACTCAGCTGCTTGGATTCCGTTTGGGTGTGAAACACAAAAGAACTGAAAAAAAAAAAAAAAGATGTGTCATTACAAAGCTGCTGAAAAATGATCTCATCTGTCTATTGAGCTTGCTGAGAAAAACAATTCGCTCAGCATAAAATTGGATTGAACATACTGAATAGAGTAATTTGAAAATATGAAATTTCAAATACTAAATATTTGTGATACTTTACATTTTATCTACACGCATAAATAGTATAGCAAACTGCTACTATAATTTCAATATATATTTTTTTTAATTCTAAAACTTGACTGGTTCTTTTTTTAAACCTCTTTCTAATACTCCAATCAAAGTTGTAGTACAGGGGTCCCCAAACTTTTTCCTGTGAGGGCCACATAACTTTTTCCTTCTCTGATGAGGGGCCGGGTCAGTTTGTAACAGAAAAAGTGTGACAATTGCAGGAGTGCCTAAATGTAAAAATTTATTGTTTTTCAGAAAGCCACAATCAAATAACCCTTTCTGAATTCTTCACGGAACAAAAGTAAATAACATTTAAAAAATATATAATATAATATACCCTAATTTTCGCACTATAAGGCGCACCTGACTATAAGCCGCACCCCCACCAAATTTGGCACAAAAATGGCATTTGTTCATAGATAAGCCGCATTGGACTAAAAGCTGCAGCTGTCCACACTGTATCATGGGATATTTATTTACACCAAAAGATATTAACCGGTACAATCTTATTTGACAGAGGCATCATACGACCGACTCTCATAAGACCAAATGAACCATCATTAAACTTTGAACCAGTTACTGCAAAGCCTTATTGCTTCAAGAAGCTTCATTTGGCCATCACTGCTCCCTTGGGGGAGACAGTGAACCTCTGCTGCCACCTGCTATTGACTGTTGTCATCCAACATGCCTCTTAGCATGCATTGCAGTGCTACAGATGTAAATAGCAATCAAAAATCATGTTCTGTGCTAAATATTTCTTCAGTTACTGTTCCAATTGTTTCATCAATTGCTAGTTATGGTATTTACTGACACTTTATTTGACAGTGGTGCCATAAGACTGTCATTACACAATCATAATCATGACATGTGTCGGTCCTGAGCATTCATGAATGCTTATAACAGATGTCATTAAGTGTTATCCGGCAAATGATCTCACTTTTGAATGGATGCAGAAGATCCAAGATGGACAAAAATTGAGTTAGTGACATAATTTGCCGAATGACACTTAATGACATAAGCATTCAGTAATGTCCATGATAGTGTTATTTCATAATTTTGATGATCTTATGACAGTCTTATGACACCGCTGTCAAATAAAGTGTTACCTAAAAAAAAATCAACAAATAAGCCGCAATGGACTATAAGCCACAGGTATCAAAATGAAGGAAAAAAGTAGCTGCTTATAGTCCGAAAATTACGGTAATATAATATAATATAAGGGCTGTCAAAGTTATCGCGTTAACGGGCGGTAATTAATTTTTTAAATTAATCACGTTAAAATATTTGACGCATTTAACGCACATGCCCCGCTCAAACGGATTAAAATGACAGCACAGTGTCATGTCCATTTGTTACTTGTGTTTTTTGGTGTTTTGTCACCCTCTGCTGGTGCTTGGGTGTGACTGAATTTATGGGTTTCAGCACCATGAGCATTGTGTAATTATTGACATCAACAATGGCGAGCTACTAGTTTATTTTTTGTTTGAAAATTTTACAAATTTTATTAAAACGAAAACATTAAGAAGGGTTATAATATAAAATTTCTATAACTTATACTAACATTTATCTTTTAAGAACTACAAATCTTTCTATCCATGGATCGCTTCAACACGAATGTTAATAATGTTAATGCCATCTTGTTGATTTATTGTTATAATAAACAGATACAGTACTTATGTACTGTATGTTGAATGTATATATCCGTCTAGTGTCTTATCTTTCCATTCTAACAATCATTTACAGAAAAATATGGCATATTTCATAGATGGTTTGAATTGTGGTTAATTACGATTAATTAATTTTTAAGCTGTGATTAACTCGATTAAAATTTTTATCGTTTGACAACCCAAAATATAATTTAATGTAATATAATATAATATAATACAATAACACTATTAATTAAATAGATAATAACCAAATAAACCTCTCTGGGTTCGTCACAGAAAAAGCCAGGAAATAAATAACACTATTGAAAAAAAATAAAATAAAATTGTTCATGGGGCCGGACCAAATGTGGAGGCGGGCCGTATCCGTCCCGCGGGCTGTAGTTTTGGGACCACTGTTGTGGTATTTACATGTTTTGATTTAAAAAAAAAAAAAAAAAAATTTAGGTATTATTTGTAATCTTTGGCATGATATTTGCAAGATACATGGCTTGCAATTGATACAAAGATTATATATTTATTGACATAATGTTTAAAATACAATTTGGGTCAATTTGGAAGCGAAAAGATTCAATAGGAAACAAACATATCAATCTCAAAGAAGCTAATTATATGAAATGGCCTTTCTTACAGTATTTTTAAACAGATAATTGTTCATTTATTGGTGACAATTGTTTCTTTATGCTGGGATGGGTGATACATTTTAAGTAAAAGTTTCTCAGGTTTAAATAAAGTTTTCAAATCAGTTTTAATGCAAATCCATAGGCTCCAAATCTTCTCAGAATGGCTGACGAGGATGCGTTTGGAATGGGAATGTGTAGCATCTTTCAAATTTTAATGACTTGAGACAGGCCTTGGTGCAAAGTTGTGACCTAACTGGCCTTCAAATGCAGTCTTTATAGGCTGCAGACCCTGAATTGGAACACAGCTAATGCCATTTTGAAGCGATAGCAGGCGATATAAATGACATACATGAAGGTCAAGTACAAAATAATGAAAAAAAAAAACAAACAAAAGACTTCAATTGAAAAATAAAACCCAAATACAAACAAATTGCATTTAATAATTTTCCATGACTCAGTTTTTCATGAAGAAGAAGAAAAAAAAAAATATATATATATATATATATATATATATATATATATATATATATATATACATACATAAGAGATATTTAAAAAAAAAAAAAAAAAAAAAACACACACACACATTTGGATCAATTACCATTTTTTTGAGCTCCCTCCCACTAAAGCCTCAAACTGTGAGCTAAGACACCTGACAACACAGTGCCCCCTTCTGACGGCGTGTGGTAGAATGTTTACAGCAAAAGGTTGTAATATTAGCTGAAGGGCAGCTGATGCTTCCCTTTTTTGACAATCATCCTGTCTCAGCATTACTAATACCGCTCAGCCGTAGGTGACACAACAGTTTAATAATTTGCTTCCTATTATAAAACAGAACCTTGGACTGACCTCCTTGCTTCGTGCAACATTACACTGATCATTTGCCCCCACCCCACCCACTAACTGCACTAGCTTGTCCCGTTACAGACGGTTAGGAACAAACCATCAAATGAAAAAAGATCTGTGTCAGCAATAAAACTAACCAATCAGTATGTGTTTTGGTGAGGAAGGAAACGTAGCCCTGCCTCTCTGACATATATAATGGTATGAAAAAGTATCTAAACCTTTTGGAATTTCTCACATTTCTAAATAAAATCACCATCAAATGTGATCTGATCTTTGTCAAAATCAAACAGATGAAAATACAGTGTCTGCTTTAACTAAAACAACCCAAACATTTATAGGTTTTCATATTTTAATGGGGATGGCATGCAAACAATGACAGAAGGGGGGGAAAATAAGTATGTGAACCCTCTGCCTAAGGAGACTTAAAGAGCAATTGAAACCAATTTTTACCAAACATTTTAAGTAAGGTGTGTGCCCAATCCTTGATGAGTGGTTTAAAGCTGCCATGCCCACTATAAAACACAGGCCTGGTAAGAAATGTCTTGATGAGAAGCATTGTCTGATGTGCATCATGGCTCGGTCAAAAGAGCTCTCTGAAGACCTGCGATCAAGGATTGTTGATTTGTATAAGGCCAAGAAAGGATACAAAACCATCTCTAAAAGTCTGGATGTTCATCAATTGACAGTCAGAAAAGTTGTCTACAATGGAGAGAGGTTGACATTTGCCACGTTTACATGGAGCCAAATATTCCAATTACAATCGGAATATTTGTTCAAACCGAATAAATGTGTTCCATATAAACACCTCATTCGGAATGAACAGGCCCAAACCGAATGGAATTTCATTCCGATTCACAGGGGTGGAATATTCCTTTTCCCAAACCGATTAGAAGTAAAATTATATCATGTAAACAGGGAAGCGGAATGGTGTCTGGTTGCGTTCTTTCTGCGCATGCTCCGTACTGACGTGGTGACGTCACTTGCTGACGTAAGTAACGTCACTTGCAACATGGCTTGCAAGCACACGCACAGCGCACCCACACAACTTTTTAAATGAACGGCGTATCATTCTGAAGTTTTGTTTCCACTCGAAAAGTTGAAACAGCAGCTGATCTGGCGATCGATCTCCATGTTTTGCAACGTGACGCTTTGTTTTGATTAATCTGCGCATGTCAGACGGCAGTTGTCAAACGTCCTTTCGGAATAAAGGCAGTCACATGTAAACGCTGGATCGGAATAGATGAAGTGACATGTAAACAGCTGATGTGTAATTTCCATTCGGAATGATTTGAATCTGTATGAATAAAAGTCAGCATGTAAATGTGGCTACTGTTGCTTTTCTCCCAAGGAGTGGCCGTCCACCAAGCATGATACCAAGAGTTCAGCGCAGAATTCTCTGAGAGGTAAAAAAAGAACTCTAGAGTGTCTCTGAAAGACTTACTGATATCACTGGCACAGTCCAATATCTATGTGCACACATCAACTATATGTAAAACTATGGCCAAGGATGGTGCTCATGGGAGGACTCCACAGAGGAAGGCACTGCTGTCGAGAAAAAAAATTGTTGCTTGTTTAATGTTCGCAAAAATGCACTTGGACACTACACAGACGTTTTGGCAAAATATTTTGTGGACCGATGAAACCAAAGTTGAATTGTTGGGAGTAACACACAATGGCATGAGTGGAGGAAAAATTGAACAGCTCACCAACATCAACACCTCATCGTGAAGCATGGTGGAGGGAGCATCATGATTTGGGGCTGTTTTGCTTTAGGGCCTGGACATCTTGCGATCTTTAATGGAAGAATGAATTCAAAAGTTTATCAGGATGTTTTGCAGGAAAACCTGAGGCCGTCAGTCAGACAGTTGAAACTAAAAAGAGGATGGATGCTGCAACAAGACAATGATCCAGAACACATAAATAAATCAACTTCAGAATGGTTTCAGAAGATCAAAATACACGTTCTGGAGTGGCCAAGTGAAAGTCCAGACTTGTATCCCATTGAGATGCTGTGGCATGACCTAAAGACAGCGATTCATGCCAGGCATCCCAGGAGTCTGACTGAACTACAGCAGTTTTGTGGAAAAGAATGGACAAAGATTAGTCCCGATCGATGTGCCAGACTGATCTGCAGCTACAGGTAGCGTCTGATTGAAGGGATTACTGCCAAAGGAGCGGCCACAAAATATTAAATGTGATGATTCACTTCCCTTTTTTTCCCCCTTCTGTCATTGTTTGCATGCTATCCTCATTAAAATATGAAAACCTATCAATCTTTGGGTTGTTTTAGTTAAAGCAGACACTGTTTTTACATCTGTGTGACTTTGACAAAGATCAGATCACATTTGAAGGTCATTTTATGCAGAAATGTGAGAAATTCCAAAAGGTTCAGATACTTTTTCATACCACTGTATGTAAGCTACTAAATGTTGCCAAAGACCCAAAACGTATTTGGTGTTATTTCAGACATTGTGTACACAGCGTGCTGCAAACAGAATGCTTCCTCAACCTTCACAATGAACTCCAGACTGATCAATGACCTCAGGGACGCAGCCAAGAGGAACAAGGTCATCTCGATGAAGCTGAGTTAGTTAAGGTTTACAGACTAAAAACATTATTGATTGGTCTCCACTGACGTTTACAGTCTGGAACGCTTGCACGTCATGTACACTTGTTAGGATTGGTATTTCTTTAAGTATAAAATGTTAAAAACCTATATTTTTAATATTTAATTTATTCAATTTAATAGTATTTTTTTCACGTATTCCAAGATCAGTGCAGAACAATTTTTTTATTTTAGACAATAACCTTTTTATCATTATCAGTAGCCTGCATACGGTCTAAACTCGACCATGAGCTAAACCCTACTGACTGTCCTAACTTTAAACCACAACCCTAAACTCCAACTCTACATTGATCTAGATTTAGCAAAGCTAATGATCTCTCAGCTGTGACGCAAAGCAAGGAATTGTAGTCAAACTGTACATAATCGTGCCTTTCTACACATACTGAATAGCAACAGGCTAGCACCAGGGCTTGGTTCCACATCTGGCTTCATGAACATGTTGTCCTCCCATTCGTGATGATGGCAGATGGATGTGGTATTTTCAATTGTCTTTTTTGAGGGATTTTGATGAGTGATGGCACTCCAGCTCCACTGTTGTTATGTTTTGAGAAAGTGTAAAATGCACGTCGTGAGCAGAAATGCGGAAGTAAAGCGGAAGTACCTTGGGAACTTGTCTATAAATCTTTGCATGTGTCAGCACAGGTTAACATGAATGGATAGAAAGCCCTAATGTCACAAGCATAAAAGGAAAACATGGTGTTGTGTCAGAGGTGTTACAAGGGAAGTAAGTGATGAGCAAAACTAATCATAAAGCTACACTGATGAAGAACTTGGGTTCCCCACAGCTTCTCATCTGAGGGGAGCATCCTGCTGGACATGGTGAAGTACTAGCTGCAGTTTGTCCTGATGGCGTTTGACAGCGAGAGGGAAGAGTCTGTCCAGGCCATGGAGGTGTTACTCAACTGGGGTATGAGTCAGGAGACTTGGGATTAGTATTATTAACCACCCGCCTTGGATCAGTGATCACAAGCTGCTTATCCTCAGCTTCTAATGCTAAGCAAACTTCCTCATGAATTGCAGAGGTGGAAAAAGGACTGACATACTTTTAACGAGACAGAAAAGTATGTTATGACGCAGAAAAAAATACAGAACTCTAAAAACCCTCGTAGGAAATCCAGCGTATGCAGGTTCTGTTCCTGCAAGACTAGCACCAAAACACAACAAATCCATCAAGGTTCTGCAGGATTTGTACTTTTTGTTATTTTTTTCCAGACCTGCAACATGTTACAAAAGAGCTGGGACAGTTTCAATTTTGCCCAAAAATTCGAGAGGAGAAATATTCAGGTTCCTGTTCAGGTACATTATTATCAAGAAGCGCAGAGGCTCCAATAAAAAGTCTAATTTTGCAATGGTGTGGGGGCAACACACCCACCCGAACCTGAAGGCAACCCTACATTTTCCTCAAAATATCACATCGATAGAATAAATGCTGCTATTTACCTTTTTTTCAGTAAATGTTACAAATCAATTTTCTGCTAAATAAGGGGTCACCAGTGACAAATACCACATAACTTTGTGTCACTGAAGCAACGACTAACAATGTAGCCGCATTTGCACAGAAAACTTAGTCCAGGGGGGTGATTGCAGTTCCTTTTGTACCTTTAACTTTTAAAGTTGGTTTAAAATGCTGCATATTCTGTTCGACCTGTGTTCATCACCTCAACATGATTTTTAATTAATTTCAAATCCCATGATAGAAAACCTTTGACAAAGAATTGTGTTATAATAACACCTTGCACATTTCACAAAGTACGCTTACACCACTGAAAAGATCTTTATCCCAACATCAATAAATAAATAAATAAAACACAACACGGGGGAAATTCTTCACATATTGAGGCCCAGAGTTATCTTTTAAAATGTCATACTAATCCAAATCCCTCTTGGAGAATGGGCGGTAATACCGGGAGACTGACGGGCGATGTGGACCTGCTCGTCTGGCAGACAGATAACCTTCCATGAAAGACTGTCGCATTATAACCGTGATTTCCTTATCTTTCACCAACCCTCGTGTTGCACTATTTAATCATCTCCTAATGATGAAGCTGTAAAATCAGATTCCCCAACAGCATTTCTCATAGTTTTGAGCTCAATTTACCTAATTACAGCATGTTTGCAACAATAGATTTTTATCACACAAGGAACGGGTAAGTGATAATTATGACGTTTCCATGAGGAGGTTAGCCACGTGCCCCTTCTCCAAACAATGCTTTCACGTGGACCCTAGCAAGGGATCAATACAACTAAGACATTGATTCACACAGGAACTGGATAATGTTGCTAACCTAAACGTCAACATCAGACTAACTTCAACTCCAACCTAAACCCTGACTGTAAATTTACCTTCTGACCTAAATCTCAAACCAGATCCTGATGCTAACAAATGAATTAACCCTCTATGAAGCAATGACATTTAACTAATTTGCTGCCAATGACGGTGCTACAATGATCGTTGCCAGCCAGTATTGGTTTTTGCAGCCTTTTAAATTTTTGTCTTAGTTTTAGTCGTTTGGACGATAATAGCCTGCTTATTAGTCTTAGTCATATTTTATTCATCTCAAAATGTGTTTGTCTTCCTCCAGTTTTTGTTGACAAAAACTCAAGACTAATTTTGTCTAAAAATGTTTTCGTTTGTATTTTTTTTTAAATTACTCCCTAAATAAATGAATAGCTAAAGGTTTCCAACTATTTCGAATGAACATTGACAAACGAGCACTTGTAGCGCCTACAAGGACAAAGGCAACTTGATAATAACACACAATCAGCAGGAAAACAGTAAAAAAAATTCTATAAACTATACCCACCTGTAGTGCTGCAAAGTAATTTGATTAGAAAAAAAAGATTCAAATTTAATTTTGCTGCTTTGAGTATTCGTTTAATTACAGTGGCGTTGTAATGGTTTGTTTTGAACGTGTTTGCATTTATTGTTATTTATTTGGCTGGATACACTGCCCTCTAGTGGCAAGAGTGAATATGACATAACTCATTTCACATGGCTGGATCTAGCTGCTCCCTGTTAAGACAAATATAAGTTTTTGTTCGAGCTAATGTTTTTATTAAAAAAATTTTTTTTAATGCGTTTGTAATTTAGTTTATGGTATACTTGGCCGTTTTTTGTGGAAATATGTATATATATATATATATATATATATATATATATATATAAAAGTTAGCATTTTAGAGCATTTAAGCTAGCGGACTTAAAAAAAAGTTAGCATTTTATAGCATTCAAGCTAGCGGACTTTTGCTATGTAAGTTGGCCAATTGTCCTTTTGTTATACTTAGATCTCAGAGCTCAGCTCAGGTGTTTAATTTTTTTATTTTCCCAATCCCATTACTCGATTATTCGACCTAACTAGTTCATCGATTTATCAACTACTAAAATAATCAATAGCTGCAACCCTACCAACCTGGACTCGAACTGTATGTAAAAAAAAGTCCGAGAGTTTAAGAGGAAGTAATCCATTAGCATTAGCATAATGCGAATGCTATGCTAACGCTATGAGTTACATTTAGTTTTTAATGATCACTCAGCACACACCTTTAAATGCTAAACCACAATTGTATATTCTCTCTGGCCAAGATAAGAAAACAAATCTTACCGTGTGTGCAAGCTGGAATGACTGGAAACGACACTGATGAGTCGGGGGAGGGGTGGATGCAGCTTGTCACGAGTGACAGAATCAGACACTGCTATGATGCAGGCTAACTACACGTAAAATGTCACACATTGTGAACATGTGAAGGAAACTATGGCACATTTTCTTTATATTTCGTTTCATTCTCACCTCGAAAACTGCCATTTGGCACATTGTTTCTCTCGTAAAACATGTTTTTAACTCGTTGTCGTCTTGTCATTGTCATGTAAAAAGTGTTTGTTGACTAAATGCTTTCGTTATCGTCATCGTTACAAAAAAACAAAACTGCTGTCAACCCAAACAGTCAAAATTAATTGGACTCCTGGCGCTTTCAATGGCACTGAAAGAGGAGCATTCACAGCCAACGCTCCAAGTTTAAATGAACTGGATTGGAGTCCTATTGTTGTCAATGAAAGGAATACTATGGGCGAAATTAACATTTAAATTGAGATTGGGGACGGTAACCAGTGCATTTGTGTTTCAATTCAGTTGAAATTTATGAATTTTGATTTTTATTATCACTATATGCTGATACGTAATGCTATGCCACCATCTATTGATATAATGCTGCTATTGCAACCATTGTGACCTCCAAACATGGCAACCAGATGGGGAATCTGCAGCGCAGGCAAAATCAGCAATGACTTCACGGTAGCCCTGAAAACTCTTCCATCTGAAGACCACCAGGTAGCAGAACAAATGCAATCGGTGAACCCCACGCTTCTATCAAAATACGTTTACGCCTCGTGACTGCTTTATCCAAGATTCCGATGAACGTTTGCACAGGGTCGACAGATCAGTCCAAAGCTCAAAAGCACAGCCGCTTGTTTATTTGCCGTGTTCTCTTGCTTCCAACTACTTATTTACTCTTCAAAGTGCACACTGAGGACACAAATGTTGTTTCTGCTTTGGTAATGTGGTATTATTGCATTTAGAAAACTGATAGCTGATGTCGTGTAAACAGCCTACTTCTTTAACGAATGTACTCATAGATATCACATATATAAGCCTAGATGGGTGATATACGCTACAAGCATTTAAGAATAGCCGTCGTCACTCGGCGGCCATTTTGCAGCGGGGCCTAACAATTACAACGGCGCGTGTGCTTTTAAATAGCTACAGATTACTTAATTTTCAACCAGTTTTCAAACAAAGTCGTTGATAGAATATGTCAGAGATGCTCTGATTTTAGTAAAATCATTTTGCTGCATATTGTTTTTCCCAGTCCAGCCGGAATCATAGCCACATTGTCACGGTTTATTATAGACTAAATTGTTTGCAAAGCCATCAAGAATTTGGTCGGTCATGCATTCCCCCCATCATATAACAGTTGGTTCAAAGAGGTTGTGATTTCCCCCCCCCCACTTGTACCAAATGGGCCATGAAAAAGACTAATCGAAAATGTTATTTTTGATTTGGCTTAGAACTATTAAATCATGTCCATGTATCCAAAAGCTCAAATAAAAAGATGTATTAAAAAAAAAATAATAATAATAATAATAATAATAATTTGGTCGGTCAAGTCCCTCACGGAGTAGTACTCCGTTGCAAGATGGCTGCCTGTTACTTATGCCGCCTTTAGACATCTCGCCATATAAGATCTCTATGAGCAATAACGTTGCAAAAACTAAGCAATGAGTCCCTAAATAACCAAACACAGAAATTGAGTCTTAGTTGTTGTTGCGCTTTAATTTGAACAAAGTTGCTATATATTAGGCCTGTCGCGAGAACAAATTTTAGTAGGCGATAATTTATCTCATAAATTATTGCGATATGCGATATTATTGCGCTCCCCCCCCAAAAATTAAACCAATTTACAATAAGACAGTGAGAATACAGTATATATAAATAGATCAAGTACACCCATTTAAACGCGATAAATGTTTACTCTTAAATTCAAAAATACTTTTTAAGAAATCACTAAAAACAATAGACCATGCCTCTTTTAAGTAAAAGACACAATATTGGTACAGCACAGAAACACAGAATAAATAAAATGTCTTTTTCAAGAAAAAATAAAATAAAATTGCGCTTAATAACTTAAGCATTTAGGCAAATGAAAACTTTCCCCTTCATAGCTTCTGCTATGCCGTTCCATTTGTAATATTCTGATTGGATGTTTTCCGAGGCACCCTGAAGCGCACGCATCAGTGATGTTGTTTTGTTCATGTGACGCGGAAGTGAGAGACACAGACACAGCCTGCCGAAAGCCACAGGTTGAGGAAGTGTTGTTAGCGCCGTTTGTTAATAAAAAACAAAGTTGTCAGCACGAAGATGCATCTTCGGTCCGGGTCTGGCACGGCTCTGTGTTGACTGGATTCCCCGCAGTACATCAAAAAAGGCAAAACATACCAGGTGCGCACGGCTGCGGGGCCATCTCTGTCCTGTCATAATGTGGCATTCAAAACAAAGACAAACACACAGAGTCTGTACTCATCAGAGAAGCAAAGAGAGGGAGAGAAATGGACTTGATTTGAATGAATCAATTTTTTTTTTTGCTTTAACAATGAGTTTGCGACACTATTAAATTACTGTTTTAAATTACACAACTTGCATAAAAACTCCCCGTCCATCCTCATAGCTTCTGCTATGGCATTTTCCGAGGCACACTGAAGTGCACGCTACGGTGATGTTGTTTTGTTCATATAATGCGGGAGTGAGAGTCTACTGAGAGCCACAGATTAAGGAAGTGTTGTTAGCGCCGTGTGTTAATACAAACAAATTTGTCAGCACACCGTGTGTCATTGCCAGAAAAACACACATAATAGGACACCTTGCAGCTTCCAGATCTGCTGCATCATAAATCACTTTGTGACTTTCCCCCTCACGCCCGGTGTATTTAAGCCATGAGTCCTCGTCGCAGCATATTGCATAGTTGGTAACAAGGAAGCCGAACTTTGAACAGCATATCTGCCGCGCGCGCGCAAGCACGTGGACACAAGGCGATAAATCGCAGCGGGAAAATTACCGCGTTCATTTTTATTTACCGTGCAATAAATGGAATTATTGCATATCGCAACAGGGTTACTATATTTATATATACTAGTGCAGGGGTGGCCAACCCTGGTCCTCGAGAGCCGCAATCCAGCTTGTTTTCCATGTCTCCCTCCTCCAACACACCTGAATCAAATTATCAGGATTGTTATCAGGTAACTGCAGAGCTTGCTGATGAGCTGATCATTTGATTCAGGTGTGTTCAAGGAGGGAGACATGGAAAACAAGCTGGATTGCGGCTCTCGAGGACCAGGGTTGGCCACCCCTGTACTAGTGTGTATACATATATATATATTAGGGCTGTCAAACGATTAAAATTTTTAATTGAGTTAATCACAGCTTAAAAATTAATTAATCGTAATTAATTGCAATTAATCGCAATTAATCGCAATTCAAACCATCTATAAAATATGCCATATTTTTCTGTAAATTATATATATCTTCTGTAAAATAATTTGTTGGAATGGAAAGATAAGACACAAGATGGATATATACATTCAACATACGGTACATAAGGACTGTAGTGGGCATTTCACTCTACTGTCATTTAAATCTGTCTATGCTGTCCTCACTCCGAAGTGTCTACTTTTTCCAAAGCTAGACAGCTAGTGAACGACGCATTAACAATCAGACTTCTTCCTTTTTCATCTGATTTATTAATAAAATGGCCTCAAACCACTGTCCTCTTTAGACCGTAGTGAAACTACAAAAAAAAAGTACACAAGCATTGCATTAGCAACAACGTTAGCTTAGCACGCTATACAGGTTCACTAAACATAAACAAAAAGCGTCTCATACAAAAAATATAACATTTCGCTTACTAACATAATATGTACATTCTTTACAACAACCATACTTACGGACAAATCTTGTCCAAGGATCATATAAGCACAACATTACAACGTAGGCGTCAGCCCGAGACGTCGTGCAGCCATATTGAACTGGCAAGAAAGCAATAAACCATGTCGCAAAGCGACCACAAGAGTTCGCTGTTAGACAGCACAAAAAACCTTGCTGTAAAACTTACCAAAAGACAGAATACTGTCTGAGCGGGACATGTGCGTTAATTGCGTAAATATTTTAACGTTATTAATTTAAAAAATTAATTATCGCGTGTTAACGCGATAATTTTGACAGCCCTAATATGTATATATATATATAAAGGGATATGTAACTACGAGAAGGAGTTGACTAAAAACATTTTAAAAATGTCAACGATTTGGTAGCCTGTCAGCATATTTCTCTCCGCAAAAGGAACTCTCAACACTTATTGAAGAGTACAGAAGTTCTAATAATCAATATTCATTCAATTATTTTAACAGGTTGTGGCTGTGGCTGCTCGTAACCTGGAGCGTGCGCAAGAGTTTGGTAAAAAGCACAGCATCCCTGTAACATATGGCAGCTATGACGAATTGGCCCAAGATCCAAACATCGGTTTGTTAGCAACGAGGGCCGAGTGGGTCAAATGGATACTACCAACCTATCATCCAAATGGTAAAAGAGTTGATTATACCTCTGTGTAATTTTCTAGATGTGGTTTACATCGGCGTGATCCACCCGTACCACTTGAAGGCCTGCTTGCTCTTCATGGATGCAAAAAAAAATGTCTTATGTGAGAAACCTCTGGCCATGAACGCCAAGGAGGTGAAGGAAATCTTGGCATCGGCAAAGAGGAATGACGTCTTCCTCATGGAGGTGATTGTGCTCTTCATGCATGTTGTACCATCTAAAATTTGAAACGTAAACAGTACCATTTTACCATTTATATTTGTTGAAATGGGTATGAACTAAGCTGTTCTTAAGAAAAGTCACTCAAATCAAACATTTATCTAATCAAGGCAGTTTGGAGTCGATTCTTTCCGGCTTCGGTGGAGATCCGGAGGCTGCTTGCTCAGGGCGAGGTAGGCGAGGTGAAAATGGTGAGGGCCGAGTTCGGCCTATCCCTCATGCACTTGT
Source organism: Corythoichthys intestinalis (assembly GCF_030265065.1). Taxonomy (NCBI): domain Eukaryota; kingdom Metazoa; phylum Chordata; class Actinopteri; order Syngnathiformes; family Syngnathidae; genus Corythoichthys; species Corythoichthys intestinalis. The sequence continues at coordinate 28,770,516 of NC_080395.1, read as the reverse complement.
CAAGATCGATGAACAAGGAGCTGGGCGCGGGAACCACACTGGACCTCGGCATTTACCCGCTGCAGTTTGCCATCATGGTGTATGGCGGGGAAACGCCAGAAAGCATCACTGCCACGGGGGTCTGTACAGAGACTGGTATGTATGAGGATGTCAGATGATTATAAAGCATACAGGTACATTTGGCTTTACTCTGGCACATTGACATTTTACAGTATTCATAAGAAAACAAGTCTCATGTGATATTGCTTGAATTTAGCAGTCAGTCCTTAAAATTGTTTTTAAAAAGCAATCATTTTGTCAATTAGGGTTGTAACTTTACCTTAAAATGTCATTTCGGTTCGGTTCAGTTTCTTGAAGTGCTTGGTTCAGTTAATTTTCTTTACAAAAAAAAAGGCAGAAAAAAATTACTTTAGGCTTTTATTCACAAAAAAGAAAAGTAAACAAAAGAACTTGTATAATCGATTAAAAGCAACGCGTTTGGCTGAAATTTCAAATAAAATAGACTGAGTTTCTAAGATAAAACCATATTAACCAATAAATTATTAAATTCTAACACGATACAGTAAAACTATATTAACCAAATTATTAAAGGGAACCGCGGATTGGAATACTTGTAGTTCTTAAAAGGTAAACGTTATTATGAGTTAAATATTTTGATATTAAAACCCTCTTGATGTTTTTATACAATTTGTAAAATTAGCTAAACTAATAGGTCCCCATTGTTTCTGACGTCGCAGGGTGGTGACGTCACTGGGTTACGCTGCCGGGCTTCCAGAGTATGACTCAAGCGACATAAACATGTCATCTGTTCAGCCTTATCAATTTGAACCCGAGAGGAACATTAAAGAGCATGACAGCACTGTCGATATTTCACTAAATGAGCAGTAAAAGCAAATTGAACAGGAAAGACGGGATGAAACGTAACAAGAGTAGAAAAAAAAAACGATGTTCTGACAAAATATGCTACACCGACGAAACGTGCTACAAGAGGCGAATTTGACACTCAAAGTACTACCGTGCGCTTTCAGCTTGTTTTGTTTAGCTGCGTACAGACAGAACATACTAAAGATGCCTTAAGAAAATACTTAAACGTTGTAATATCAAATAAGGGTGGTTTAAATAAGCTACGTGACGAATGTAGTCAACAGATCAACAATCTGCTTTAAATCCACAAGAAAGCACAGTCCTTAAAAGTAAGAGAGGAACACATGCAAAAAGTATTTTGAGGCAATGAAAAGGTAATAAAAGACTCAATAAAGGCACAAATCGTGAGTACTCGCCGCTTTTAACCGATTTGCGCATGCATTGGACGTCTCGCCGTGTAAGAAGGAATTGCAGAACATTGGTAGTGTGCGTCTAGTGACAGTGACAAACTACGTCATTACCCCGAGCGCCCATTGCGCGCATAAAACATGGTGCCCTCTGTAGGCCAAAACATGTACTAACCATTATAGATTTTTAAATCAATAGCAATATTTTGTTTCTATTAACATATTTTAGTAAAAGAGAACAATTGTGGCTTGTTAGAGCCTACAAGTCTTTAAGTCCAAAGTTCCCTTTAAATTCTAACGATTATAAAATCTTAATTCAATTATAAAGAAACAAGCAAAACTGTAAATCTTGAACTCTTAGCAGCAACAGCCTGAACATAACAAATGTAACTATTTAGGTTTAAATTTAGGATCAATAGATTAACTTACGTACGTTTTTTGGAGAATGCACAGATCTGGTTGCAGTGACAATATCCAGCTGATTTTTTCGTGTAGATTCAACATACATGGTCATGTGGTGCAGTTTCAAGTTGAGACGTGTTTCCTGTAGCGTACACGATCTCTGGAACAATGTCGACAGACAACTTTGGATTTATCCGCCTGCCTTTGTCCATTGGTAATTTGAACAGGGAAGCCAAAGTGTTCCCAAACAGTAGAACATAGTGAGGTGAGAGGATTTTCTTGCTCAGTTTTCTCGCTTGCATTTCCAATGATGCCATTTGTCATGCCTGCAAACTACTCGTGCACTGCCCTCTGGGTTAAGTACGGACCGCTATGATGGTAAAAGTAATTTATCTTATGAGAAAAAATGCATAGAAATGCAAACATAACCAAAATGGAACACAAGTGACCTGAACCGAATATAAAAAACCAAAATGTTTAACGACAGCTCCATGAACTGTTGCTTAATGTAAATAACTGGCCACAGGTTATAATGTCACCTGTGCAGTGGGGCAAATAAGTATTTAGTCAACCACCAATTGTGCAAGTTCTCCAACTGTAAAAGATTAGAGAGGCATGTAATTGTCAACATGGGTAAACCTCAACCATGAGAGACAGAATGTGGAAAACAAAAACAGAAAATCCCGTTGTTGGATTTTTAAAGAATTTATTTCCAAATTAAGAGTGGAAAATAAGTATTTGGTCACCTACAAACAAGCAGATTTGTGGCTGTCAAAGAGGTTTAACTTCTTCTAATGAGGTCTAACGAGGCTCCACACGTTACCTGTATTAATGGCACCTGTTTTAACTCATTATCGGTATAAAAGACACTTGTCCACAAGCTCAGTCAGTCACACTCCAAACTCCACTATGGCCAAAGAGCTGTAGAAGGACAGCAGAGACAAAATTGTAGACCTGCACCAGGCTGGGAAGACCGAATCTGCAATAGGTAAAATGCTTGGTGTTAAGAAATCAACTGTGGGAGCAATTATTAGAAAATGGAAGACATACAAGACCACTGATAATCTCCCTCGATCTGGGGCTCCATGCAAGATCTCACCCCGTGGTGTCAAAATGATAACAAAAGCAAAAATCCCAGAACTACACGGGGGGACCTAGTGAACGACCTACAGAGAGCTCGGACCAAATTAACAAAGGCTACTATCAGTAACACAATGCGCTGCCAGGGACTCAAATCCTGCACTGCCAGACGTGTCCCCCTGCTGAAGCCAGTACACGACCAGGCCCGTCTGCAGTTCGCTAGAGAGCATTTGGATGATCCAGAAGAGGACTGGGAGAATGTGTTATGGTCAGATGAAACCAAAATAGAGCTTTTTGGTAGAAACACAGGTTCTCGTGTTTGGAGGAGAAAGAATACTGAATTGCATCCGATGAACACCATACCCACTGTGAAGCATGGGGATGGAAACATCATGCTTTGGGGCTGTTTTTCTGCAAAGGGACCAGGACGACTGATCTATGTAAAGGAAAGAATGAATGGGGCCATGTATCGAAGGATTTTGAGTGAAAATCTCCTTCCATCAGCAAGGGCATTGAAGATGAGACGTGGCTGGGTCTTTCAGCATGACAATGATCCAAAACACACAGCCAGGGCAACAAAGGAGTGGCTTCGTAAGAAGCATTTCAAGGTCCTGGAGTGGCCTAGCCAGTCTCCAGATCTCAACCCCATACAAAATCTGTGGAGGGAGTTGAAAGTCCGTGTTTCCCAACGACAGCCCCAAAACATCACTGCTCTAGAGGAGATCTGCATGGACGAATGGGCCAAAATACCAGCAACAGTGTGTGAAAAGCTTGTGAAGAGTTACAGAAAACGTTTGGCCTCTGTTATTGCCAACAAAGGGTACATAACAAAGTATTGAGATGAACTGTTGTTATTGACCAAATATTTACTTTCCACCATGATTTTCAAATAAATTCTTTAAAAATCAAACAATGTGATTTTCTGTTTTTTTCCACATTCTGTCTCTCATAGTTGAGGTTTACCCATGTTGACAATTACAGGCCTCTCTAATATTTTCAAATGGGAGAACTTTCACAATTAGTGACTGACTAAATACTTATTTGCCCCACTGTACCTGTGGGACAGCATCTTTAAAAGTGGTTGGCTCAGGGTCTCTGCCATGGAAAACGGTCAAGTCGTGCTTTTCACAAAAAAGCCAAGGACAACCTTTGATGCTGATCTAACATTAGCACAAATTAGTTTGACTTGAGTTTTCTGCCAATTTTCCAATTGAGGTGTGTTTGTTTCCAGGAGTGGATGAAACGGTGGTGGTCACTCTCATGTTTTCCAAAGGCCGGATGGCCGTGATCACGACCTCTTCGGGACTGGAGCTCGACAACGACGCTGTCATTGTGGGGACCAAAGGTAACATCAGGGTAGGTTTCACCATTGCCAGAACTGCACTTTACAAGCAACAGGTCTATTTTGTTTTAAGCATTCAAACTGGAAAAACAAGTTAATTGCTGATGGTGACCAACTTTTGTGGTATGAAAATGATGTTTACTTATGTTTCTTAGATCCCTGCTCACATGTGGTGCCCCACCGAAATGGTTGTCAAGGGAAAGGAGAGTCATTATCCTGTGCCGGAACCCCACTTGCCCCTCAATTTTCTCAACAGTACAGGAATGCGCTATGAAGCGGAGGCAGTGCGACAGTGTTTGCTCAAAGGTATCATGATAAACTCCTGCTTCAGTTGATGCAATCATTTTTAAATTTTAACTGATATGAACTCTGTCCTTTTGCCCGAAAAGACACTTATCAAAGTGAACATCTGGCAGAACACAACAATGTACTGTACTAGTGCTTTTACTCATCTCCAACAAAATACACTCACCGGTTACTTTATTATATTATAAACCTTGTTAGTATTTCAATAGACATTTGAATGGTTAGCACGCCCCGCCTTATAGTTCTAGTTTTTTTCCACACAAGGGAAGTCCTCTATTTCAGTGTTTTTCAACCTTTTCTGAGTCACGGCACATTTTTACATCGGAAAAAACGCAGCACATCACAAACCAAAAACGTTACAAAATTACTTTCTGTACAGTATATTTAATTATAAAATAATTTCTCAATGTTTATACTTAGTCAGTGTGAAACTTGAACCTGTTTAGATGAACATAAAGCCGATATCCTGGCAGGAATCTTAGTCAACAGCTCTCAATCTGTTTTTATTTTATTTTATTTTTTTATAGCAGTTAGGCTTGAAAAGCTCAGAATTATCAGACAAAGGGACTTTAGCAATGTCTTTAACCACATCAGGACCAAGCATCTCGTTGAGAATGGCTTGCAGGCAGGTAGTATTAATATCTCTGCCACAGTGTGGGACTTTTTGGATTTAGCAACAAGGTAACTGGCTTTGAGGGCTTCCTTATTTACCTTAGTAGTTTTTCTCAAAAAAGATGCCTATTTCTCTGTGTTTTCACGAAGGCGAACAAAAATCCATCGACTTGTTTTGAAGCGACGGGTGTTTCGCTTGGAGATGAAGAAGCTGGTTGTGTCGCATTCAAGAACTGCTCGGATTTCTAGCCATCAGACACATTCCTGTCCTCGACAACGTGTTGGAATAAAACACGGGGAAGATTGACAGTCATCACATATGGATAAAATGGAAAGGACACTTGATGAGTGTAATAAAATGATGTACAGTAGACGTGCTGTGGTCCACACTGTCGTGGGGTATCGGAGCAGGACTCAGTATTGGCAGATTCTCAAAATCAAGTGACTCTGACTCTGGTGCAAATACGTATATGCAATCGGGACATCGCTAGTATTCATACAATAACGTTTAATCCAGGCTTTAATCCAGGCTAAGGGGGTCTATCTGTGAATGGTTAATATTGGTGAATATAAAAGGAATCCAGAAAGCCATGTCTCTGCACAATTGATGCTTTTATGAAGAAAAACAAAAGTTTACATTATTTAAAAAAAAAAAAAAAAAAAGGCACGTTCTGTGACTATTGCGCATGCGCACATTATGATGGCGATGTGCAAACAATGTATTGTGCAGGCCAACTGATTACGTAGACCAGACATGTCCAAAGTCCGGCCCAGGGGCCAAATGCGGCCCGTGGTCAAATTTCATCCGGCCCCCAGCCTCTGTCATAAAATCAATAACATCTGGCCCACACACAGACTTAATAAATTGGTCAGCAGTACTGCAACCAGCATATGAAGTAGCTTACACACGAAATGCTGCTCCTCATTTACCCACTAAAAGGCAGCAGCACTTTAACACCTTATTGCCAAATGTATCACATTTGATACACCTAAAATTTCATGATTTTCAGACTAATTTAGAATTTTGACATTTCTTTTTGGAAAAAAAAATGATGGATGTAAGTCAACACATGCATCTGCAGGTTCCATAAGAAAAAAAAAACATGATTTAGCATGGGTTATAGATATTAGAGCGCTTATTACACATATTCATTTTGACTTTTCAAAAATGTGAAAAAAAGGTTTAATTAGGACCTTATTTTTCAAATTTTGGGATTCTCTGATAATTGCTTCATGTTGCAAGTATTTAAAGCAGTAATGTGAAGTAATTTCTTCACATGCCAAATAGGGTCACAAGTAAAGTAATTAAACATTGTCCAACAAATAAAGCATGAAAAAATAATTTATATGTATATTTGACAAAATAATCGCGTTTCCGAAGTTCGAGCCTGAAAGGGGACGAACCCGGAAGTGATACGTCACACCGGGAACGCGATGGCACCTCCATACATACGGCTGCCATACAAAGCTCTTCAAACAATGATTCAAACAGCGATATAAGCGATAGATCGTCGCAAGGGAGGAGATCCGAGTTTTTGAAGAGTTGGAGGAAGAAGGGGAGATTGGAATTTTATGTTATTAGCCAGACGCTAATCAGGATGCAAACAATGTGCCTAGACTTCCTGACATGGAATGGATACAAGATCCATCGAGATTACAACATTGGTAAGATATAGGCTGTTATTATTTTCATGATTTGAAGATGCAGAAATTTGCACATAATTTTATGTTTTTGTCTATCTGATGACATTGTTAAAAAAAATAATAATCAGACTTCATGTTCATTTTGGCAGATCCGGCAGCTCTCGTGCATATAAAATAATAATATAAAAATGTTGGGGGGAAAGAAGGAGATGAGCCGTTGTTATATCTTGACCGAGTGACCCACACGACACCTTTATTGGCTTTTACAACTTTACTCAACGTCTTGCCAAGTGTCTCTGAACAACAACTTTTCTCTTTTAGTGAAGGAGTAAGACACAAACAATAACACATCTAAATGACATGCGTACACTCTACTGGTGAACTCCCGTATTACAACTAAATAATATCCACTATATCACAGTCGCCGATGGCTTTCTCCAATTTATTGTGGCAACAATAAGAAAACAAAGTGGCGTCTAATGGCGTGAGGAAATGTAGTTTTTTCACACAAGCGAACAGATTACAAAGCACCACTTCAGTGTTGTCCCGAGACTACATTTCCCATGATTCACTGCGTGGCCTGGGCGCTCGCTGATTCGCTGCCAGACATTAAATGCAACACTTGTCACCTGTCAGCGGCTCTCGCGAAGTGGCGAAACACAAACTAGAAGGCTATCAAGCGATCACCGTGAAAGAAACGGCGAACCGTTCAAATGCAATGCAATGCTTGAAGCATGAAGGTAGAAATACATAATACAAACACAAATAAATGTGCACAAACTCACCGGCGATGTGTGTCTTTTACTGCAACGTGACCGTGAATTACCGCGACACCGACCCGCTTATGTGCACATCCACACCCCTTTCCCGATTGACAGTGGATTAACCCTTTCGGACAAGATCGTAGATGACGCACAATTTAAACATGCTTAACCTAGCGAACGCAACAACAACTATGATCGGGGATAGCCTCGGCTAACGTCGCTAGCTTATACTGTTCATTCCACAACAGTTGGCAGCTCTGCTTTGACAAAGTCATCAGTCATCTATCCAAAAATCACACTTACTTTTTTGCAAATCCTTGATCATAAGCAGACCGGTTAAGGAAGCAGGCATCTTTGAAGTGTTTGCAGCAGAGAACACTACTCGATGATGGCATGAAATTCATTCGCTTCGTGCGAACGAAAGATGTCCATTTACGTGCCCTGCTATCCTTTGGCCACTCATAGAACTTTTCGTTTGAGTGAGAACAAAACATCGCCACACACCGCTGTGGCATCTTACCGAGAAGCAATGCAACAAACAATACTGTTCTATGGCGGACTTCCCTCGCACTTCCCGGTGTGACGTAATTTCCGAAGATTGCCGAAGAAAAGCATTTTCGTTGTCAAGGGCGTTGCTATGGGTTAAACAAAGACTCTGGAAGGGTTGCGTTAAAAAAAAAAATGAAAATATGCTTATAATTGTTTAGCCATTGATATTATTCAAAAACATGGTTGGCCAACCTTAGTTCACATTTCCCCTTTAAGGGCTAAGCAACATTACTCCGTGTGACCCTCTACTTCCAATTTTCTAAAATGGCGACAATCAACAAAAAAAAGTTGACTGTGACAGCCAACGCTTCAAGGATAGGTGGAAATTGGACTATTTCTTCACTAAATTACGCAACAACTGTGTCTTGCCTCATTTGCAAAGAGACAGTCGCTGTTTTAAAAGATTTCAATGTGAGGCGATATTACCAAACAAGACATGCTGACATGCACGACAAGATTACAGGGAAGATCCGCAGCGAGAAATTGAAGCAACCTGAAGCTAGTTTAATTTCACAGCAGTAGTATTTCGCAAGAGCCCGAGAGTCGAAAGAGAACGCCGCAAAGGCTCGTTGCGAGATTGTTGAAATTATTCATAAAAAAAATAATAAAGCAAATGTGACACACTGAATGGCTTGCTAAATTTTGCCTAAATATATTGTTCTACGTAAAGGACATCAGCCAAGGTCGGCCCCCCACATTTTTACCCCGCCAAATCTGGCCCCCTTTGCAAAAAGTTTGGACACCCCTGACGTAGACATTTGCATTAACGAGCACTTGGACGTGTGTGCCTAATAAAGTTGCCGGTGAGTGAATACTGTACATAATATGTACAGTGACAGTGTTAGGTGCTACTATTTTGGTGAGCTCAATTGTGCTTTGGGATTTATGCAACTATATTGTGTTTTCACCATTGCAGGGCTAAAGGAGAGTTCCGTGATGTCCCACGCCGACTCTCTTTTGCTGGCGGAAGTTGAGGACGAAGTGCGTCGGCAGGTGGGCGTGGTCTACAGCCAAGACTCGAGCTAATGGTAAAAGAGCACTTGAGAATAGTTTAGTGATTTTTGGCAACCTGATTTTGGGGATAAAATTTTCATTTGAAAAGAATCCACAATTAATATTTTCTGTAGGGGCTATGAAATGCTCAAGTGACTTTAAAATGGTGGCTGAGCATATTTGTGATATAAATCTATAAAAAGGTGAAAGAAAAGGCTTCATTATGAAAGCTGATCCTAATTAGTTGTCCATTCTCAGCTGCCTTTGCCGCGCCCACTAAAAAATCTCCAAACAGAAGATGTCACACCCAGAATGAGCTGCAGATTTTTGCAGTCTGCTAACAGGATATGCATGAGCTTTCTATTCTGTTGTTCTCATATGACTGTTCTGTCATTTTGTCAACATGTACTAGTAAGGTAGGAACCATCAACAATTATGGTGTTGATGTCACCCAGAATTGCAATTTAAAAAATAAAAAATAAAAAAATAAAAAAAAATAAATAACCTGGGGCTTTCCCTGATGCATTGTTTTGGATGGAATAACTACATGTGACATTACATTAGTGTAGTCATTTTCAATTTTTGAAGTGGTCACCATTTCATAAGACCTTTAAGAAACAATGTAAATGGTAATAGATTATTTTTGAAAGCACTGTCAAATAAAGCACTTACAGTAAGTACATTCTGGTGTTGTTGTCTTTTAAATAGATCGGCACTACTAGTCTTTCAACTTGTTTTTCGTTTTTTTTTTTTTTTTTTTCAATACCGAACATTCAATTCAGTACTGTACAGGAGTGCAGATCAAATAAACGGTAATTGTCACGCTGTAAGAGCAAATACAGAGCAGCTCAGGTTAGTGATGTGCATTTGCCAAATTGACAGTTCTGTATGTACTGCATGTATAAAAAAAAAAAAAAAAAAAAAAGTTGCTGGAGAGTTTAACATAACGCTTTTCACGCTAAATGCTAATGCTGACGAGAATGTGAATGCTATGCTAAAGCTCCAAGCCACCAAGCCAGTCATCGTCACGTTTGCAACGGCGTTACCAACCCCTTCCTTCCTCCTGCTCTTCTCTCTCCCAGGAAGTGGTGACAGAATCAGACATTGTAGTTACACGCCCCTTCACATCCTCAGTAATGGTAACAGTGTTGCAAAGATGGGAAAAGTAATTCATTTGATTACTCACTACTGAAAAAAAATAACACAGTTGGAAACGCCGATATACTCTAACACTGGTATTGAATATTGAACCTTTGAAATGCTGGGTGGGTCATTCCAGAATTTAAATTTTAAATGAACCACATACAAATTACTAAAACATGAACTTTCTGAGGAAATATAAATGAGCCCAAATCTAAATAATAATAATTGGTATATGTAAATGGTAATAGATTATTTTTTAAAGCACTGTTAAATAAAGCACTTCAGTATATTTGGGTGTTTTTGTCTTTTAAATAGACAGGTGTTCTGCAATTCCTTCCTACGCGGCGAGACGTCTACACAATGCTCGGTGCGCTTGCGTAAGCATCCGCACGCATGCGCACACTGGCTGAAAGTAGCGAGTACTCACTATTTTTGTTTTTATTGAGTTTTTTTTAATGACCTTTCCCTTGCCTCAAAAATACATTTTGCATGTATTTCCCTCTCATACTTTTAAGCACTATATTTTCTTGTGGTAACTTTAAAGCAGAGTGTTGATCTGTTGACCACATTAGTCACGTAGAGTATTTAAACTGTCCTTAATTGATAAAACTACATTTAAGTATTTTCTAAAGGCATTTTTAGTACATTCTGCCTGTATGCGTCTAAACAAAACAAGTTGAAAGCGCACAGGAGCACTTTCGGTGTCAAATTCGCCTCTCTAGCACTTTTCGCCGATGTAACACATTTTGGCAGAACACCGGCACTACTGGTCTTTCATTTTGTTTTTGTTTTTTTTATACTGAACATTCAATTCAGTACCGTACAGGAGTGCAGATCATATTACAGGTAACTGTCACGCTCTATGAGCAAATACAGAGCAGCTCAGGCTAGTGACATGCATTTGCCAAACTGCCAGTACATCAAACTTTATCACATGCATGTGAACATCAGTACGAAAAAAAGCCAAAGCAATTGCAAATGATGTTTAACAGCATAACCATTCATGCAGTTGTATTTGTCTGCATCCTTCCATTTCTGAGGAAGACAAAACTTAAAAAACAAAAATAGGATTTGTTATGGAATTATGAATAGAAGCTTGATCATTGTCATTTTCAGAGCATAATTATTAATTTGTCTTTTATATTAGAATTTATGAGAATGCTGTTGTGGCTGGTGGTATTTTTCCATTTAGCTGTTTTTTTTTTTTGTCTTCCCGGATGTTATGTAAGTTTTGTATGCGTGTAGTTTGACTGTGCATGCAAAATCCCCCACCACTTAGTTTTTTTTTAACCCTTTACAAACCCATTTGACCTTTTTTCATTTATTTTACATTTATATATATGTATATGTGTATTTTTACACAGATTGTTGTACTGTATGTATACAATTACATATTGTTTGTGCTTTTTTTTTCTTCAAAATTTACATGAAGCATACAAATGGAAAATCCCCAAACATGTGATGTACTGGACATGAAATATGACACTTTCTGACGTTGGCAATGAGCAACCCAATTGAATCGTATGAAAAAAGATCACATTGGCGGTCAACTGGAATTTCCTGTTGCGCCAGACTTGACGACACACTCACTCATAAGTCAGACTTTTTAGCTGCAGCCCGTTACTCTTGGATCCACTCAGAACCTCGCAAACATGGCAACCAGGTGGGGGATCTGCAGCGCCGGCAAGATCAGTCATGACTTCATGGTGGCCATGAAAACACTTCCACCTGAAGACCACCAGGTACCAGTAAAATCTTGAGTTGCTCTGATCCACCCAATGCATATGGAACTAATTTTAAAGCAGTTATTAGAATAAGGGTTTTAGTTTTGCATGTATACCTTTTTGCCTATGTATTCTCTATTGCTGCTGTCCTTTCTGCAACACTATGAACAAGTTTACACTATTGTCTGTGTGCACCGGTAGTTCATCTTAGGCAACTTAAACACGTTTGTTCTACTTTAATTTACACAATTTACCTGGCTTATGGCATGTTGGACTACTAGTCATAAAAACATTCAGCATCGTGACTGCTTTATTGAACATGCTTTCAATTTCAATAAGCTCTTGATCACTAAAATACATTGCAAGAATGTAAGTAATATTGATATTGAATTTTAAATATTGGAGCAATAATGAAATTGAGCATAATATTTTTCCTTATTGAACAATTTGAAAAATGGTTGACAACAAAATTTAGAATTTTGAACCATTGTCTATGCATCAGTGCTATACTGTATGAGGCATGATAAATGCACATCGAACACTACTGAAATTGACATGATAATGTCAGCATGATTGTTAAATTTACAACGACATCACAAAGTCCGAGAATGCACATGTATGCTGAAACTAGAATTTCTGCAATGTAAAAAATTTTAAAAATGAAACAGAATTTGAGCTTTCAAATCAAATCATGTCACTTAAATTGTCAAATTTTGATAGCAAACTAAGTCAAATCAGTCCAGTTTACTATATATGTGTATATATATATATATATATATTAGGGCTGTCAAAGGATTAAAATTTTTAATCGAGTTAATTACAGCTTAAAAATTAATTAATCGTAATTAATCGCAATTCAAACCATCTATAAAATATGCCATATTTTTCTGTAAATTATATATATATTCTGTAAAATAAATTGTTGGAATGGAAAGATAAGACACAAGATGGATATATACATTCAACATACGGTACATAAGGACTGTAGTGGGCATTTCACTCTACTGTTGTTTAAATCTGTCTATGCTGTCCTCACTCCTAAGCGTCTACTTTTTCCAAAGCTAGACAGCTAGTGAACGACGCCTTAATAATCAGACTTCTTCCTTTTTCATCCGATTTATTAATAGAATGGCCTCAAACCATTGTCCTCTTTAGACCGTAGTAAAACTACAAAAAAAAAAAATGTACACAAGCATTGCATTAGCAACAACGTTAGCTTAGCACGCTATACAGGTTCACTAAACTTAAACAAAAAGCGTCTCATACAAAAAATATAACATTTCACTTACTAACATAATATGTACATTCTTTACAACAACCATACTTACGGACAAATCTTGTCCAAGGATCATATGAGCACAACATTACAACGTAGGCGTCAGCCCGAGACGTCGTGCAGCCATATTGAACTGGCAAGAAAGCAATAAACCATGTCGCAAAGCAACCACAAGAGTTCGCTGTTAGACAGCACAAAAAACCTTGCTGTAAAACTTACCAAAAGACAGAATACTGTCTGAGCGGGACATGTGTGTTAATTGCGTCAAATATTTTAACGTGATTAATTAAAAAAAAATTAATTACCGCGCGTTAACGCGATAATTTTGACAGCCCTAATATATATGTGTGTATATATAATATATATATGGCGGAAAACACTCAGGTGACTTGAAGTTCTGCTCTGAGACCCCTAGTTTGGCCAAATTTCAAAATTGTCCGATATGCATGTGTGATACATTATTGGAAAGCTTAAAATCTCAATTTTCTGGGGGAAGAAAAATTTTGAACAGCAGGCATTTAGAAAAAAAAAAAAAAATTAAACAGCAAAACCCTATCTGGAGGTGAGAGCACGCGAGAGCAGAAATACAGACGCCATGACTTTAACGAGATATCATCGCATGCTTACCTTGTTTCGATTCAAAAACTCCATGTAGCATTTATCACCAAATGTCAAGACACAGCTGTGAATAGCCACAGCTGGATTTTTGGGGGGATTTTATGGGTGAAATATGTTAATATAACAAAGGTCACAGTGCAATAATCGCAGACATCAAGGAGTGGTCGAGATTGTCTTTTTCATATACTTACCCTTTTAAACGTTTTTTTTATTTTTTGAATTTTTCTTTGTTTGGATCGATTATTTATCATCTAAAATATTGGGGGAAATGCGACAGTGACCAAAAGAATACAATTTAGTGATAGTTATGAGGTAGATATCCGTGACTTTTTTACAGACGCTAATTTTTTCATTGTGATGTAATTTGTTCAGAAGTTTAAAATATGCGAGTGAATAATTTTTTAAAGTCTTTTTTTTTTTCCCCCCAAAACTAAATATTAGACATCAATGATTCTGGGCAAAAAAATGACAAACATTTTGAATAATAAATAGGATTACTTACCTTCTTTTTATGGCTAGGTTAAAACAGCGGTTGCGCGATGTCGGAAATGGGTTTTCAAGGTTAAACGGACAAATTAAACTTAGTTTGCGGGCTTATTGCAACATAAATCTGCTATGGCAGCATATAGACATATTGTTCTATCAAACACAACAGTTCTTTTGGCTTAAAATACAGAAGTTTATTTTAAAAGGGGGTGCAAGAGCAGAAACTGCTTTTTCTGCCTTGTCTGTGTTTTCCGCCATATATATATATATATATATATATATATATATATATATATATATATATATATATATATATATATATGTACATATATATATATGTACATATATAAATAAAGGTTTTCGGCAATAACTTTTTTTCCATTAAAACTTGAAAATTGAAAAAGTATTTTTTTATTATGTCCAATGTCAGATTTTATATATATATATATATATATATATATTTTTTTTTTTTTTAACAGGTTATTTTCATACTGGAATTGCTAAAGTCATAGTATATGCTTTAAAATGTTGAATGCTACAGTATGCAATGTTCAAAAATATGGTTTACCGAGGCGATAGCATTATATGTAAGTGGTCGGCCCTTCTGTCTCACAGTCGAAAATATCCTGATTCAAGTGTCAGCCAAAGCATGTTCCCAACAAAATTGTGCCCCTCGCCTTTGACTCAAGTCAAATCTTAACTCTAATCTGGGAGAAAAAAGCTACTGTATATCAATTTCAAGAATATTTTGACATTGATTGACAGGCTGTGGCTGTGGCTGCCCGCAGCTTAGATGATGCTAAGAAGTTTGCCAAAACACACAATATCCCTCGGGCGTATGGCAGCTATGAGGAGTTGGCTAAAGATCCAAACATCGGTTCGTATAATAAGAAAAATTGGCTCCATCATGTTGTAGTTGGCCTGCGTCCCAAACATGATTCTTTGTGTGCAGATGTAGTATACATCGGCACTATCCAGACCAACCACCTGAGTTCCTGTTTGCTCTTCCTCAACGCCAAGAAGCCCGTTCTGTGCGAAAAGTCCTTGGCCATGACAACGAAGGAAGTAAAGGAGATCTTGGCCTGTGCAAAGAAGAACAATGTCTTCCTCATGGAGGTAATTCAATTCAATTCAATTCAATTTTATTTGTATAGCCCTAGATCACAAAAATGTTGTCTCAAAGGGCATTTAAGGGCAGGTTCTCTGCAGTGCCTTCTGTCCAGAACAGGGGTCTGCAACTTCTAACACTGAAAGAGCTGATTCTACTCAGTTTCCACAGAGAAGACAAAAGTGGGTGCCAAGCACACATATTGACATTTGAAATAGTTGCGCCTATATTATACAGTATATAACTGAAATGAGTATAACTTTTTACTTTTTAGTAATCAAAATAAGTGCTCGTCTTTGCATCTGTGAATGGCACAGAGACTTGTGGGTGGGTAAGCATCAAAGGGTACAAAAAACAGTGGGTTGTCCACCCCCGTCTAGAAAGTACACAGATCTGCATCATGGAAAAGGCAGGACTACAATGGCTTTTACAAGCAGTATAAATTAAGATAGGGAGCAATTGCAGTTTTTAATTGCCCCTATTGTACATTCCATTCTTTTCACATGTGTAATGTTCTTGGAGTGGCGTACCGCAAGCAACACGTCACTTCCGCTCATTAATATTCATGACATTAGCTACTGTTGCTAAGTAGGGACAAGCCACCGTTTGTCCCTAATAAGAAATGAATGGAAATCGTATACGAAGGAGATATTTACAGAGCTAAACCTACCAATTCTCTCCGAAAATGATGTGCCAAATTCACTGGCAAAGATGTGGAAGAACATAAAAATGTTCAGTTAAAGAGATGGCTTGAGTGTCGAAGGCTGAAAAAGATGAAAAAATACGAGCCGACCTAAGCATAGCTTTAGCTTTTTTATCGACGCGACTGACAATGACATTCTCCTGTTTCAACAAGCTATCCTTTACCATCAGCCCTGTCTTTCTTATATATCCTCTGGTTGTCCTCCGTCTCTTACCGTTCTTGGGGGTACTTTAGTTAGCTTTGTG